>NC_143436.1:49047500-49672500 GCF_987193195.1 Phasianus colchicus
TCAGGATGTGCCATTCCACTTACAGGACCAAGGGATTGCCCACAAATCCAGCAAAAGTGGCAACTTGAGAGTATCCCAGCTCAGGGATCATAGATGAGCTAGCTCAGTGAAGGTCTCAGGAAGCAAAGAAGCATCCCATCAAATGGTGCAACAGATTGTCAGAAAGTCAGAACAAAAGTTCTGGGGAGAGCAGTGAAGTGTCAGTGGTCACTTGTCCATACCACATCAGTAAGACCAAGGTAAGTGGTCTTTGTCCTTCAGGGAAAACCCAGCTCATCCAGCTATTATGGTACATACAGCAGAGCAGCAAGGTGTGCATTCTGCACACGTTGCTGAATAGACAGCAGTTTTTTCATGGCATAGGTAGGTTTAAATCTGAACTCACATCATTACCTTTTGGTTAGAGCCATTTGCATTTAACTCTGTAATTCACCTGGAATATGGCTGTGAGTTCAAATGGTATATGGGGCGCAGTGACACGAAGTCTTCTACAAGAGTCTGCACCAATGCTGCTCATATACAGAGTGTGTGTCAGAGACAGGAACAAGCCAAAGGCACAGAAACACCTTGCACACTACTTGGAAGGAAACAGAAGATTCTCTGCTGTCCTGTTCCTCCCCCAGATGGAGCACCTCAAAATAAACACCCTCATCAACACAGAAAACTGGAGCTGCATTCAGACAACCACTCATCTCTCTCCAGCCCTCTCTTGACTTCAGACACATCTGCACTGCAACATGCAAGTGCAACTGCCACCCATGCAGAAGCATCCTTACTAATTCTAAACTGGGTTGCATGGATGATGGTCTAACCCCAACAGCAAGTCCTCCTCTACCAGCAGCTGATAGCCACCAGCCCACTGCAACTAGGATTTATGCCAAGCACAATAAGGACAGACATAAAATGAGCTTACTTGGTAGATAAATGAAACAGAGTGCTATCACATTGCAGCAGGGTGCTCTCCCCAACCAAACCATACCATACCCATTTTGTGTATAGGAGCAGACTGCCGTTGTACACCTACCTGGCCTTGCTACTTTCTGTTATGACATAATTGGCATGAACACATTGCTCTTGTTTGGCATCTTTCTGTTTGGCCCTACAGCTCACTCTGCTGATTTACAATGACTCTGTAAGGATTTAACAAGCAAAAGCTGACTTGCTAGCGTCAATCAATTGCAGATAGATTTTATTCAGCCATATCTGCTTCAGCATTAACCACAGGAGATGAGTCAGGAAGCAGATGACTAGAAGTTTAAGAGGCTTCACTATAGCCACAATCAGGAGGTGCATAGAGACAAAATCCTGTCAAACAGCTGGTCAAGTGACCTTTGGATTATACAGCCTTCAATTTCAGGCTTGTTCTCACTGTCATTAGCTCTGAGAACCTACTAATTACACAGGTTTGTAGTCAGTCCATCTCTGACAGGCTTCTTCTATAGCTGAAATAACTTTTTACCAATAAGATCCTTATTCATGCCAGCAAGGTTCAGACCTTCCAACATTACAGCTGGTAGCATCAGAAGTTAACTGGAAAAACAAGAATGTATGGTAGGAAGATTCCATAAACCTTAAAATAGCCAATATTTATCATTATGAAAATTGTAGGTTTCGCAGTGATTACAAACATGACTTTGAAAAGTGATCAGGAATCACTCAAAGAAAATGAAATCCACCCATTAGAATGCAGTCAAACCACACTTATTTTAGAGCTTTTGCATCCAAGAGACATTCATCTTGGAAGCTGTAGAAATAACATACACTATGTTAAGCATGACCTCATCAAAACCATTCTGCTCTTTCAGCCTCTGGAGCTCTGGGAGGCTTACTGCATTTTTCAAATTAAACACATACTGAAACAGCAGGTGAAGAATCAGCAAAGCACCCCCTCCCCGGCATCCAGCAGGCTCTGGCTATCTGCTATGGCTTAGCAAAAAGAAGGCACATGTCTGTTCCCAGTCCTTAAAGGTCCAGATTTTCAAAGGGATCCAGCAGGTTTTTGTAATAAATACTGCTCAGAGCCTCATCAATTGTGCTAAGTACAAAACTGACAAACCTCAAACTGTAAAGCTCGCAAAAAAAAACTGGTCCTGAAGACTACCAGCATATATATATTTTTTAAAGTCAAGTTATTCAGGCTGCAGCAGGAAGTTATTAGTTGATCTTTTAATAGGTGACATTTCTAGGAGCATTTGCTCCAATTTGAAAGGTAATTTGTATCAGCTGTTCTGGTTCCTGTTTGCGACTCTTACCCCCTCCCCTGCTGCAGGCACCTGAGCTGGCAGCTTTTGTATTGCTCTGAGGAGGCAGGAGAGAGAAAAGGGTCATCTTTCACACAGGGTAAGAAGGTTTAACACAACAGGAGCCTGAAAATGTCTTTGCTTAGGCCTTTACCCTTATTGAGGTAAAAAGCCAGACCTCAATGCACCTTTCGCAGAAAGAGCTACCAAAGTACATCTCCCTTTTTATTTTAAGACTGATGATAACATTTTAAGCTGGCGGCAGTTTGTCAGTGTCCTATAGCGATGTTCACTTAGATGACCTAGACTGTTCCTCATTCTATTTACCTAACAGTTTGTGCTTAACGATCTTGATAGCTTAAGTGCTGCTGCTCCCAATGCTTGTAATAAACACAGTATGCAATCTGAACATCTGGATTAACTCCAGTATCTCAAGTAGATCTAGCAGGTTTTGTTCTACCAAATGTGATTTCCAGGATTCTGTGTAGGTTCAGGATATTATTAAAGGAGTTGCTCCATGCATTCCTGGGTGACACGACTCCCTCATGACTGACCCAACCAGAACTCTCTTTCCTGAGATCCAGCTGAAGCCCACACAGCCTTCAGGGCCAGTGACCCACCTTGCAAAAAACAGAAAGTGGCCTGGGGATAAACTGTATCCATGGACATAACAACTAGATTTTTATAGAAGAGTTTCAGGACACTTGAGATGAGTCAGGGAGCATAATGTTCTCCAAGGACACTGAGAGTCAGCTTGGTGCAACTTCTTCCTAAGCAAAGCTTGCAGGTCTCATCAAGATCCTCTCTGCTGAGGAGAGCAGCATTTCAAGCAGCTGAGAGCTTGAGTAGATGTCAGAGTGACTTTATGGCAGCAAGATAGGGCTTGGATGAGGAACCTGTTCCCTGTGCAGTTAGAGCTCATACTTATCTGCTTGCCCTGTCTCAGCTCCAAGGGAAACAGTGCTCCCTTTCAGGAGGGAAATGATCAATCTGGGATATCAGCCCCTGGGAGAGGCTGTACTTGTGAAATGCACTGTTTTGAGGTAAGACTGTAGATTCAGGATTTGCACTCAGATCTGTAGTAAGCGCACAGCAGGTTTTTGGCATTCTCAAGAAATGTCTGGGTTTCCTGCACGTAGGATCTGCTGGATGAATCACTGTAGTTGGCAGAGATGAGCCACACATCAGCAACAGAATCCAGGACAATTTGCACTTCAGAAAAATCCTGAAACTCCATTCAGTTTAACATTCTCCCTTTTTAAGGTCTGTAACTATGTAAGCATGGCTTCTGTTTCCAGAACAGCCATATACAGGAATATAGCATGTTCTTCCCTAGAATCATTAAGGTTGGAAAAGACCTCCAAGATCAACTAGTCCAACTGCCCACCCACCAATACTGCCCTCAGTGCCACATCTCTATGTTTCTTGAACACCTCCAGGGATGGCAAGGAGCAGCCTGTTCCAGTGACTCTCCGCTCTTTCAGTTATTTTTTCCTTTGTATCCAATCTGAACTTCCCCTGATGCAATTTCAGGCCATTCCCTCTCATCCTATCACTGTTAAGTGGGAGAAGAGATGAACCTTCACAGTTATATGGCAGTAGATTGGGGTGTGGGAAGAGGAACAGCTAGCCTCAGGTTTAGTACTTAAGCCTCCCTGAACACCTTATTTCAAAGATGCACTTTATAAAGTGAGAAACAGTAAGAATTTGCCTCACTTGTGAATCATTTCTCTTTTCTGGCCTGAAAAGGGCGGGAAGGACTTTGGGTGATCACATAGTTTAAATGTCTTTCACATGGAGGACAAGTAGTTTCTGTAGTTGTTGCTATGATGATAAAGAATCCCAGAAGGGTTTTTTGTATATTCTGTGGGATGTACAGTTGGTATTGAAAAGCTAACAGCAATAAGTGTGATGGATTACCTGAGCATGAAATATTCTTAGTCATAGTCAGTAGACAAGCTAAGCTAACACTTGCCATGAAATAATAGAAGGGTGCTTTCCCTCCCCCTCCTCCCCCCATCTCTATGAAGTTAGCTTGTTTGGAAACCAGGAAGAGTGTTTTAATCAAGGTTTAGACCTGAAATAGGAGGGGGCTGTGTGCAGAAGGAGGAGCTGAGCACAAAATTAGGAAACAAGAGACCCTAAACTCAGGTGCTAGCTGTGACCTTGGTCTGCTCAAGTAGCACACTGCCCTGCACAGCTTAGGACCTGTTTGAGTCCATCTTAGATGCCCTGTTCAGCTCCAAGGTTGCACCAGACCTTGGAGACAAGTGCATCCAGGACTCCTGCTGAGCATGGAGGTTTTAACATACAGACTCCATTAGAAAGACTGCTCCAAAATGTGCTAGATGTGGATTTCCCAGGATTAGGGGAGCTTCACCCACCCACTTCTATCTGGGCATGCAAGGTTTGTCTTGCGGGTTGTGTTGTCACTCAGTGGAGGTGCATCTGCATCTCCCCATGTCCATCCCCATCAGCTAGGAACTGCTAAAGCAAAGTTATTGTCTAGTGGAGTGTATGTACAGTATCCTATAACAAGGTTAACCTAATCAAATGCCTGGAAATAATCATAAGTAATACAGGCAACATCCAAAGATTACTCTTTCAAGCTTGAATCTAGCATGGATGTAAACATTTCAGTGTGCATAAATAGACCTATGGAAGTGACTGGAGATGGGAACATCTTTATCAGATGATGTTAAGTGTTCCGCAAATGATTGTGTGCATTATGTCTGCACCAGGAGCTGGACAGAGTTAGCTAATGGTAGATACTGCTGCATTTTTCATTAGGTCATTTATCAATCAAGTGAAACACTCCAATGTACATCTTGCTGTATATTTTCCTGTGGAAAATTCATTTTTTCTTAAAATGTTTGTTTTCATTTCTCTCTGTTGTTTCTGTAACAGCTATGATCCAGTCTAGCTAACTTTGTTCTATCAGTGGCTGTTTGGTTCTCCCACCTCCAGCTAATTTGTCTTTTTTTTTTCCCCACAGTTCACTATGTATAAGAGTCTCTTTGTTTTTGTTTAAGGTGATCTCATTCTTATGCAAATGGCACAGCTAGAAACAGAACACTATCTTTCTTCCGTTAGTTTAGAAATTACATTCATCACCACAAATCAATGTTTCCCTACTTGTGGCCAGTTTCAAGACATTTGGACCAAAGGCTTTTAATCTGTTTCTCATCTCTAGTGACACAAGTGCCAGTACTGTGCTCAGAGCTGCTTAGTCCTGTGCGCTGGGAGAGAGCTGCCATCCATAGAATCATTGAGTTTGGAAAATATATCCAAGATCATCTAGTCTAGCCACACACCTACCACCAATATTGCCCACCATATCCCTCAGCGTCACATCTCCATGCTTCTTGAACATCTCCAGGGATGATGACTTCACCACTTCCCTGGGGGCAGCCTGTTCCAGTGACTCACCATTCTTCCAGTGAATAAATTTTTCTTCATATCCAGCCTGAACCTCCCCTGGTACAACTTGAGGCGGCCATTCACTCTCATGCTAGTTACGTGGGGGAAGAGGTACATTATCTAATGCCATCATGATGCAGCCTCATGTAATGCTCTTCTATCTTCACCATAGTCCATCGTAGGCCCAAAACATCTAACGCACATTCTTGCTCACTACAACCAACAGCCTCTCCTCTATACTGACTGTAAGAGCTGGAACAAGCTGGAATGGTTTCAAGTAGCTTAAACTGGGTTACTCCTCCCAAATCTGCACAAAGGGAACATTTAAGAGGTCTTATTCATACAAGTAATTGCTTCTGAGCTGACAGAATTTGGACATAAAGGGGGATCTGTGTTGAGTTGGAAACATTGGTTCTTACTTTTTTTCTCTGCCATTCTGAAATTAGAAGAACAGATTCCTCTCTGGACCTGGCACAGCAGTGAAAGCTCATTCATTTTACCTGCTCATATAGAAAGAGAACAACTGTGGGCATCATAAAGAACAAATAACATCATCTCGTTCTGTTTCACTAAAATTATGTTTAGTCTTCTGACTTGGTTAGTTTATTTGTTGAGGCTTAAAAAAAAAACCCAAGTAGCTAGACTAGTCCAGGACTTTGTAAGCCACAAGAGAGAAAACATAATGAAAGTTCAAATGCATTGAAAAAAATGAAGACAGTTGTGATCCAAAAATCAAGAACAAATAAATCCTATTTAGATGGGAAAGTACTCAAAAAGGAAAGCCACACACAAACTAGGACAGACCCCTTTCCCCTCACACATAACCTGGCCAGGCAACAGCACCTGTCACTCCCCTGCGAGGTACCGAGGCCCTTCCCATGCTGATGAAGGGGATCACATGGAGCTGCAGGAGCTGTTAGACCCCAGACTATGAATCCATACACCACACGCAGAGGTTGTTAGGAATGACTGTACATTTCTGTGCAGAAATCCTAGCTACATGGGGTCTCTGACAGCTGCCTCTGTCGCATGGGTTGTGACCCCACTACATCATTTTTCACTTGCATAGACAACAAAGCATGCAAATATCAGTTATCAGAGAAGCACCTCCTGGTCCAGGCATTTCCATCTAGTCCAGCTTGAGACAACACAGCTCTTTGTTGGAGACAGGCCCAGAGGAAGACAGCATTAATAGAGATTTAATAGAATCACAGAATGACTTGTGTTGGAAGAGACCTCACAGATCATCTAGTTCCAACTCCCTGCCAAGGACACAATTGCCAACCTCTAGATCAAGCACCAGGTCAGGCTGCCCAGGGCCCCATACGAACCAGCCTTAAACATCTCCAGAGACAGGGTATCTACAATCTCCCTGGGCAGTCTGTTCCAGCACCTCACCACATTCTCTGCAAAAAACTTCTCCCTGACATCTAATCTAGATCTCCCCTTCTTTAGTTTAAAACCATTTTTTTTGTCCTATCTATTTCAG
Source organism: Phasianus colchicus (assembly GCF_987193195.1). Classification (NCBI taxonomy): domain Eukaryota; kingdom Metazoa; phylum Chordata; class Aves; order Galliformes; family Phasianidae; genus Phasianus; species Phasianus colchicus. Next base: position 49,054,650 of record NC_143436.1, read on the forward strand.
TGTGCTCCTTCACCCCAGGGATGCCATTGCTGGGAGCCATGCAGTTACCTAGCATTTTCAATTGCAGGATCTTAAACTCCTTGTCTTTTTTTTTTTTTTTAGAGCACATCTCATTAAGTTTCACATCGCCTGCCCCTCCACGTGAAGACAAACAGCATCACTGTCCCCATTTCAAAGCTGGAGAAACTCAGGCATGAAGGACGAAGCTTAAAATGGCCTTTCTAAATGGATGCAGGAGGGCTTCGGCAGAGCTCTGGCCAGAATCTGGCTCTTCCTTCTTGCAGGACTTATCATTTTAGCCCAAGACCATTTTTTTTCTTTCCTGTAAAGAGCCGTGACAGTCCTGTGAAGAATACTATGTAAATACAGGTTGTAGCTGTTGATATAAATCACTGTAAATCAGTAGCTGACATCAAAAGCATAAAGCTGCTGCTTCTTCCCTAATGGATGAGCATTTCATATTCCTGACAGTGCTGAGAATCATGTCTCTCTGAAAGCCTATTCCCATCTGTAATGCAATAGAAAGCGTAACAAGATGGCAGAGCAGCAAGGTCTTAGGCTACAGTGAGTGAGGAACCACTTTGATGTGAGAGCAGTAACTGCAGAAATAAGAGAAGGAAACTGCTCACCTTCAGAAGGCCTGTAAGATCCTTTGGTATGCAGGGATCTCTAGAAAGTTACCCTTGCCTCCACTGCCAACCCTTACATGAGGTCTAGGAAGGGATGCATGCACCTGAGCTCCCCTGGGTTGGCCCTGACTTCCCACCAGGTGCTCAATCACTGATTCAAGCCATGACTTAGCATTTCCACTACACTATCCTTCGTTCTCAGCACAACCAGAGGTAGGGCTGCCTTGTTCCTGCACCCAGTCATATCAGTTGATATTACCTCCCTCTAAAGAAGATTCCTCCTGGGGCTAAAACCTAAAGAAACAAGAATGGAATGTAGACCGTAGTTGGGTCTGGAGGGAGGATGGAAGAACTTTTCTTCTTGATGAGTTATTTCTCAAGTACAAGGATACAGTTCCCACAGGCACTGCCTGAAATGTTTTGTTGCTGGATTTCCAACTACCCAGGGAACATGTTTGTGCTACCAATCCAACCTGTTTTCCAAACTGTTTCTGGTGTCAGAATGATCACTTACCATTTAACCTTTTCCCAGCTCAAAAGCATTTCCTCCAGGGTTTCTGGGCAGTATCAAGGTGTTATGAACTAACATTTAAAAAGTGAGGTGGCACTTGCAGACAAATGGAGGTCAGTGCAACAAAGAGGGCTCTCCGAGCAAGGAATCCTCAGATCTTTTCCAGTTGCAGCCTCATTCTCTGGGGTGCCATGGAACTAGCATGGTTTTGTCCAAGTCAGGCTGAACTCACATGGGGCACAGGCAGCACTGATCGTTGGGGTTGATCTCAGGATCAGAGTATGAAAAGGACCTGTCGCCAAGCAGTGGTGTGGCAAGTGGCCTTCCACATCCCACTGCAGTCCTCTGTGCCTTCACCATCCTGCTCTAGCCCTGGCAAATTCCGAGCACAGGAGGTGCCCAGCATCTCCCATCATAGCAATCTGGACTTGCCCAGAGCAGCTGCATCCTTTCTCCTTGCAGTGCTCCTAGGACTTGCTAGGAAAGCCATGGAAGCTATTGGATGTCCTCAGGAACAATGCACATTTGGTATTGCACAGGTATCCCTTGCATTCCCAAAAGTGACTTTCTCAATTGGCTGCATTGGAATTTCAGTGCAGACATTCTGACAGCACTGGCTGAGGGGGTGAGCCACTGGGAAATCTCTCCATCCCTTCCTGCACCTGTGTCAAATTCAGAGCCTGCTCCTCAACATGAGGTGAAGGAAGGCAAAGCAGGGGGAGATGTCATACGTAGCCTGAGAGGAAAGGCAGCTCAGGTCCCAGGCAGCTGGGTTCCCACAGCTGAGTAAGCTAAATCTGGTCTGAAAAGAGTGGTGAGAATAAGTGTGTCAGCACCCAGCAGAATGGGAAAGCTGATGTCCTCTCCTTTTTCAGGCTGGACTGCATGGCTTTGCTCCATTGACTTGCAGAGTAGAAATCTTTGATTTTGGAGCTGATTATGCAGCTAAAAGATGATAGAGAAGAGAGGAGCTGTAGCTCTCAGTCCCCCAGTAACCTATCTAGGGAGTGAATGAAAGTGACAAAAACCTGCCAGCATGTTGCCTACACATGAAGAAATTCTGTTTCCAGTCTCTTCTGAAAATCCCTTTCCTGGGGGCAGAAGGGAATCACTCTGTGTGCTTCTATGTGATTTTTCCATCTGACTTAGACCTATACAATCAACAGTGCTGTGAGAGTCATTGCAGTTGTGTCAAGGGGATAGAACCACCTTGAAGCTGAGGGCTGTGCAAGACTTGTACCTGGGGTGATCCTAGAGCAGTGAGGTACATTCTTACAGTGACTGGGCACTGAGAGAGGTTCCCTCTGTAATTCCCATTCATAGACATGGGACCCATGATGCCTTCTCAGAGACTGGAGAGAGGAGCCCGTCTGGGAATGGAAAACTCAGTGGAGGGGCATGGCATAGATTCCTCCTTCAGACACATTCCCTCTTGCAATGCTCCATGCAATTTACATATGAATGCTGTGGTGTTCTTCACAAGCAAGAATTAAGAGAAGAAAAGTGTACAGGAAGTGAGGAACAGGGAAAGAAAAAAAAAAGGCATGACAGAAACTGGAGGTGGTGACAGGCACCCAAAGGCAAGGTTACCACTCAGTTATTCAGTGCTGTCCCTGCTGACACACACTCCAAGGGTATAATTTAAGAAAGAAATTCTTCACAATGTTTTGCCCCCTCCTTCCTGGCCCTTTGATCCGTTCTGCCCTGATTTCTTATACCCTTGTGCAGTATCCAAACCATCCTCCTGGGGTGAGCAAAGCAGGCTGAATTTTTCCAACCCAAGGCAAACTTAGTGCTGTAGCCCTCCCTTCTTTGTGTTATGGGTAAATATACACTCAGAGAGAGAGCGAAAAATTAAACTGATTTGGGGAAATTAGTCGGAATCGTGCATGCTCATTTAGGATCCCCAAGACAGCGGGGTAGCTAAGGTGCAAATTTCCTGTGACGCAAACACAGATCACAATCTTCATAAACTGAGAGTTTTATTTGATAAAAAATGTAACACAAGACCATGAATGTACAACTACATATTTTTATAGACTTCCTAAAAAATAGTTGCTGGTAAAAGAAGACTTCTATTAAGGAACAAAGAATCACATCTTTAACTGGTCTTTTGTTAATTTTGCAACTCTCAGTTTCATCAAACAGAGGCTATATCCACTGGAATTCCTCTGAGAAAGTGTCCTCTAGAATCTGGAAGACTATCCAATTACAATCTAATGAAACTTGCAGGAAAAGTGACTGAGTACAGACAGATACCTCTAAGAGTGTTAGGAGAAAGAAAGGGGGTGAGGGAGTGTGGAGAAATAAGGAGAATTTTATCTGTCCTTAAGTGATGTAATGAGTAGAACAAAGGTCCTCAGTCCCCAGTCCAAACCACTAAGTTTGGACCTGATTGCCTTCCTTTCTTTCTTCTTTTCTTCTCTTTCTGCCTTTTTTTTTTTTTTTTTTTTTTTAATGATCAGGACTCTCATTTTTAATGAAAAAACTCCATTGCTTCTTAGAGAGACTTGAGATGTGTATGTGATAATAAAAAAGGGCTAATAACTGAAAAGCTGTATTCATAGAATGGCCTGGGTTGAAAAGGACCACAGTGATCATCTAGTTTCAACCCCCCTGCTATGTGCAGGGTTGCCAACCAGCATGGCAGTACCAAAAGAAGATAACATTGATGTTACTCCTCATCTGAGCCAGGTGCATTGCAAATGATTTCTCCTGGGAACATGAGAGAGAAGCATTAACTTGGAAATTTCACAGGGGGCAGGATCCCCAGGAGCTAACAGCTCTATCTTTCTCTCTCTAAGTACTGGGAGTCATCCATGGAAAGAGACTGTATTAGTGATCTAGTAACCCATCTGGTAGACGAGGGAATGGCTGTTGATGGCTACCTAGACTTCAGCAAAGCCTTTGACACTGTCTCCCACAGCATTCCCCTGCAGAAGCTGACAGTCCATGGCTTGGATGGATATACTCTTGGCTGGGTAAGGAACTGGCTGGAAGGCTGGGCCCAGAGAGTGGTAGTGAATGGAGCTAAATCCAGCTGGCGACCGGTCACGAGTGGTGTTCCCCAGGGGTCGGTGCTGGGGCCTGTCCTCTTCAGTATCTTTATTGATGACCTGGATGAAGGCATTGAGTGCACCCTCAGTAAGTTTGCAGATGACACCAAGTTGGTTGGAAGTGTGGATCTGCCTGGGGGTAGCGAGGTCCTACAGAGGGATCTGGACAGGCTGGAGAGCTGGGCTGAAGCCAATGGGATGAGGTTCAACAAGGCCAAATGCTGGGTCCTGCACTTTGGCCTCAACAACCCCAGGCAACGCTACAGGCTTGGGGCAGAGTGGCTGGAAGACTGCGTAGAGGAAATGTACCTGGGGTATTGATTGATACTCAGCTGAACATGAGCCAGCAGTGTGCCCGGGTGGCCAAGAAGGCCAATGACATCTTGGCTTGCATCAGAAACAGTGTTGGCAGCAGGAACAGGGAAGTGATTGTCCCCCTGTACTCAGCTCTGGTGAGGCCGCATCTCCAGTACTGTGTCCAGTTTTGGGTCCCTCACTGCAAGAAAGACATTGAGGCCCTGGAGCGTGTTCAAAGAAGGGCAACAAAGCTGGTGAGGGGTCTGGAGCACAGGCCTTATGAGGAGCGGCTGAAGGAGCTGGGATTGTTCAGTCTGGAGAAGAGGAGGCTCAGGGGAGACCTCATTGCTCTCTATAACTTCCTGAAGGGAGGTTGTAGAGAGCTGAGGGTTGGCCTCTTCTTTTGTGTAACTAGTGATAGAACTAGAGGGAATGGCTTCAAGCTGCACCAGGGGAGATTTAGGCTGGACATTAGGAAATACTACTTTTCTGAAAGAGTGGTCAGGCACTGGAATGGGCTGCCCAGGGAGGTGGTGGAGTCCCCTTCCCTGGAGGGGAATGTTTGGATTTTGTGTTGAGGGATGTGGTACTATTGGAGATAGGTGGATGGTTGGACTGGCTGATCTTTTAGGTCTTTTCCAACCTTGGTAATTCTGTGATCACGCCTTGAATGAGAACTCTGTGGTAAGACATTCCTGTGCAGTAACCATCACAGGTACTGTGATCCCTTAGCTGGCATGGGAACATGTTAGGATTAGAGGTGATGTCCTTAAGTTGTTGTGCCAGGAAAAGCTCAGGCTGGATATTAGGAAAATTTTCTTCTCAGAAAGAGTGGTGGTGCATTGGTGCTGCCCAGGGAGTGGTGGAATCACCATTCCTGGAGGTGTTCAAGAAACACATGGATATGGCACTGAGGGACATGGTTAGCAGGCATGGTGGAGATGGGCGGAGAGCTGGACTAGATGACCTAGAGGTCTTTTCCAACCTTAATGATTCTGTGATTCTATTCAACGATTTATGTCAAATTGATTCAGAAGTGATTGAGATTGATGGTAGATCAAGCCCATCTACTCCTCTTCATTGCTAACATCTCCTGCCTGGCTCACTCGTATATGAGCTGGGCTACCCCTAGTGGCTAGGCAAACCCTACTGTTTAAACTTCATAACTTCTGATGATCTGATCAACAAACATGGCTGTGAGCCAGCATATTGCCCAGGAGCAAGCTGGGAACTCTGTTGTGCATGTAGTCCCATCTCCCTCCATGTTTGGCTGAGCTCTGAGTCTTGGTTTGTGTACGGAGTATCCAGAAGATGCTGCAAAGTCTGAAGGTGGGCCAGGAGGTTGTAGAGCAAAAGGAAGTCATGGGGAAAAAAATAAAGGCAAGCAATAGTCAGCTGGAAGCATTCATTTCAATTATAAAACCATTCAGCGTGTTAGTACCCCATGTATGATCATTTTCACCATGTTTCTAGGAAATCAGTTCACTTGTGTGTGTCTGTGCAGAAGCAGCAACATTTAAATGAGTCCTACAGGAGATGTGAAGAGAGAGATTTCAGGCTCACTGTAGTCAGGATTTGCATGAGAAACTTAATTCCAGGAATTACATCCAAGAAAAGAACAAAGGCCTATTAAGTGACCTACCTGCCCAGCCTAATCAGCTCACACTGAATGAAATTAATTACAACAATCAGAAATTGAAATGAATATGACAATGGTCCTCCAAAAGTAGAACTTGGTAACATTTCAATTATTTAAACATCTCAAAATTATGTTTTCATTTCTCATATTTCATTTTTATTTCATTTTCCAGTTTTATGTTACCTTTTATAGCTTTTAAATGTGCTATGACGTCAGCATATGTAATCTTCACATCAAAAAATAATATGAAAAAAAAAAGAAGAATAATCTACATTCTAAAACATAAGTTCAAATGAAAATCCAGCATTTTCAGCAATTAGATCTTATTCATAATGAAGGTTTCTTTTCCCACACCCCCTCAACAAGAATTTCACAAAATCCATTCAACTTTTATCCAGGGAAATGAAAACAATAAAGAAACAAAACTCCTAGCCTTCAAGATGAAGAAGTTTTCAGTGAAGTACTCCTGCCTGGCCTTGTTCACTGCAAAGTCTTTCTGGATGAGTGACAGGTCACGATTTATCTACAGAAATCACCTGCCAAATCATTTCACATTAAGCGTGCAAGGAAACCATAATGTGCTCTTGAATAATTCACCAAGCCACCTCTGCTCACCACTATCCACAACTACCCAGCTGTAACAAAGGGAGCTGCCAGCAGCACTGAGCCTCACTGCACCAGCAAGGGTATAAAACCTTTGGGATGCTGAATCATAGAATCACAGAATCATTAAGATTGGAAAGACTACTAAGATCATCTAGTCCACCCTTCAGTGCATCAACACCATACTACTGAAGTGTCACTTAGTGTGACATCCACCCTTTTCCCGAAAACCTTCAGGGATGGTGACTCCATCACCTCCCTGGGCAGCCTGTTCCAGTGCCTCACCAACTGGAAGAAACTGGAAGATAACTCTGCACTAGGTTTGGGTGAATTAGTTTGAGTCCATGACCGAATGAGAAGGGCCAGGAGAATGGATCATCAGAGCCAAATCCTGTGTTGCTGGTGGCCCTCTCCTGCCAGCCAGACTGTGGTGCAAAGGGTTTCTCAAAAAGGCATTCAGCTCATTGCAGTCAATTAATCAGAGCAAGTCCTACGCCCTGTCTGCTGTCACAAGCCATTGCAAAGAGTTTCCATAATCCTGCCTTTGAACTCTGTGGTTATTGCCGTTTACAATGGGTTTATTAGAGGCTTAATTGAATTGGTCCTGCTCGCAATGCTCATTGCTAACACAGTGGCCATTAGTGACTGTTAATGAGGGAATCCAAAGGATTACTGCATCAATTATCAGGTTTGGTTTGGACTGGGGGAGCAGCCTGCGGCAGGCGGCTGTGAATCCAGCTGAGCAGTGTGACATAGCAAAGACAGCAGAAGAGGCAGACGTTGACTGGCTGGTGACCTTTCACTGGCACAGCCAGTGCACAGAGCCTATGTGCAGACCCGTGTCAGACTCATCTGCATGCTCAATCCCATCCTGCAGCAGGCATACTGGAGAAGAGAAAACCCACACCCTGCACTGTCACTGAAGGAGGAAACCACCAAGAGAAGGAGCGTGCAAGGGAATGGGAAAGGGAGCCAAATAACCATGTTTTTTCAAAAAGAAGATAAACTGTAGCCATTGACTGTGCTAGAAATGGGTGGTAGTGACTCGTGCTCAACAACACCAGTTACACCAGACAGCAAGAAAAACTGGCGTGCAACCCAAATTGGAACGCTTCTTTTATGAGAAGCCACACTGTGTACTGCAGTGTGCTTAAGGTAGATGAACACAGCCATTGCTGGAGAATGGGAGAGCTCAGCAGTCAGGTCACACCTCTGCTCTCCCACCAACCACAAAAAGTACACTGTGTGTGGGAAAAGTGCCAGTTCAATATCACCTCTATGCTGAGCTATGCCCAGGTCCCTTCTGTGTTGTCACAGGGGTGAATAAATAACCCTGCCTGAAAGAGTGCAGGCAGGCTGACGGCCAGCACATACTCATGACTGCAGTGAGCTGGAGGCAACCACGTGCAGGAGGTCACAGTCTCCCAGGGAGAGGACAACACCCATTTGTGGGCCAGATGTACCTTCACGGAGCTGTGAGGACTGGCAAAAAGATGCGGCTATTAGGGGAAGGAGGAAAAATGGGAGCAGGAAGGTGGAAGAAAGGGAAAAAGGTTTGGAAGCAGAAAATACCCTAAGAGAGATCCAGGTTATTGTCTCTTTCTGAGTCACATAGTTTGGATCATCGGGAGCACCAGAGGTCTGATGACATATATACTTCTTTCTCTGTAGTTTTTGCCATTCTTATAGTAAGAAAGCTTTGGACCTGTAGAGAGGAAATAATTCTTCTGACATCCCATATGGTACCTGTGGTAAAGCTGGAAATAGCCTTAAATTGTCCAAGTCCCAGCATAAACATGACAAGCCTTACTGCATCTCACACTAAGGCTGATTCAATGCCTTCATGGGGAAAAAAAAAGTGCACAAGAGGTAGAACACTTGGAAAAGCAGAAACAGAGCATCTCAAAGGTGAAACTCAAGGGTGGACATTCAGCAAAGCAACTCCTTCATTTTCCAGCTTTTCCTCTTGATAGCATCCAAAAGCCAGTAGGCATTGCCTAGAGGTGCTCTGCCAAAGATGTGGCCATGGAAATAGCCCCATGTCTGTTCTCTTGTCTTGCTCCCCTATCATGCTTCATCCTTGAGAACCACGAGGGACATGAGTGACCGGTTAGCCAAGTCCTGGAACTGCTAAAGATGTCCTGTGGTTTCATGGGTGCTTGAGTGGGGAAATAAAGACCTGAATAAGGAGCAGGAGACAGGTGGAAACAGGAGAACAGCAAGAGTAAGGAGCCATGATATGAATATCTCCAAGTCCTGTACTCCTCTGAGAACTGTCTAACTCATGGTCTCCATAACAAGCGTCACTGGTCCTCCTGTCTAGGAGAGAAGAGCTGTCCTGAAAAGGACTAAGAAAAGGAGGGCTGCTGCATACAGCCAGACATTAATAGAATCATAGAATCCTTAAGGTTGGAAAAGACCACTGGGATCATCCAGTCCAACCATCAGCTCATCTCCACCATGCCCACTAATCATGTCCCTCAGTGTCACATCCACATGGCTCTTGAACACCTTCAGGGATGGTGACTCCACCACCTCTCTGGGTGTTCCAGTACATCACCACTTTTCTGAGAAGAAGTTCTTCCTAATACCCGACCTGAACCTCCTCTGGTGCAACTTAAGGCCATTATCTCTTATCCAAGCATGAAGGAATCTTCATTTGCAGTGTGCTACAGTGAGCAGCATCCTGCCTTCCAAGCCTGACCTCACTGCCCTAAGAAGGACTGAGGGCCTGCCCCTACCTGGCTGCACAGGCAGCAGGCTGATGGCAGCACAGGCAGATGGGCTGCCAGGACCACAGGATGCTGAGCTTCCCATCTGCTGCCTCACCTCACTGCCAAACAAAAACCAGAGGCAGTGTTTTTTTTTTTCCCTTTTCTCCTGTCACTCTTCCTGCAGCTCATTTTTCTTCAGTGTTTCAGATAAGGAAGCGTGCATGAGCAGCATTAATTATGTTCTGTGGAGATGAATATGAGGCTGATGGGTGGCATCAGCTGTGGCCTCTTTGCCTCTTTCCTTGGGGCAGCATCTCCTTCATTGCCCAGTGCTGATGTTGAGGTGATGTGGACACATGCAAGCTCACACCCACTCTGCCAAGGGACCTGCTATAGGGCTGAGGCCAGCTGCAACTGAGAAACCTGTGAATGCCTGTGCACCAGTCCCTGGTCTCCCTCACCACGGGAGCCATGGATATCCCAGAAGAGAGCTCCAGCAGCCTAAGAGGTGGTAGATACACGGGGTAAGGAAGAAGGGACTAGTGAAGGAAAAGCAAGAGATGGCCACAGGGCAGGAAGATAACACTAGGGATGGGGTGGGGTGTGAGAGACATGTAGTAGAGCTGTGCAGAGCCCTACAGAAACTGAGAAGCTGGTGGTCCTTTTCAAACTAGATATTTTCAAATGCTGTCATTCTTTCTTTTATAAAATGTTGAAGGGAGAAATTGTGTTGTCCTTCTCTGCTCCATAAACCCTTTCCCTGGTTTTGGTTTACAGCTGTGGCAAGAGGCCTATTTCAAAAGGTTGCCTGAGGGGGAGAAGTTAACACAGAAATCTGTCTTCTCCCATGTTCTTGAACTGGAGGAATGAAGTAATTGTCCTGGCCTCTCTTCAGGGACTGCTGGTGCCAGTTTCTGGTTGGAAGGCAGAGAGGCGGAAAGAGGATGAACAACTGACCACCACCAAAGTGGGGACCACCAGTCCTACCAGAAACAACCCTGTTGGAGATGACAGCAGCAGCAGATGACTGCTGTATGTCAGGGAGGGGCAGGAAACAAAGGATGGTGCCAAGGGCAGAAGTCCCAGGGTAAAGGGCTGTCTGTGCAGCTGGGATGGGCAGTGGGCAGTGCACACCTCCAGGCAGGGCACTTTGTCTCCGTCACCTTCTCATGGGAAGGCATGGGAAGGGGGATGCAATGGCTTTGCTGACTAACCCTAACTCCTGCCTATATGATGTGGGCAAAGGGAAGACCTCAGTAAAAAGACCCAGGAGCTCTCTCATTCCTTCAGCCTTGAAGAGTATTCATGATCTGGAAAAAAATAAACTGTGTGTCTTCCTGCTCTGAAGGGTGCTAAAGTTAAGCAAGCCCTGAGGGAAGGAAGGAGAGCAAAAGAAGGGATCACTGAATAAAGGAGAACAAGACATTATCAAACTTGGATCAAAATGACAGTGTGAGAAAGGCAAAAAAGCCTCTTGCTGAGGTGGAGTGGGGCTGGTCATTAGCTTTCCCAAGTGGCTGAAGGAGAGGGAGGCTGCTGGAGGATCTGGTGGGATGATTACTTGGGGACCTGACAAACCGACAAATGCAGCGATTTCCATTTCAAATGGGAAGGCGAGAGGAGATCAAACACATTTCACAGTAATGATCCGGAGCCTTTCCCTGCACACTGAGACACACAAACACCCAGCCTAATTGAAGCCACATGCAGCTGAGATGGAGAAGCAGAAATCTGCTCGAGGGGGTTGGGGTAACAACACCCACAAAGCAAGCACAAAATCCCAAACTGCAACAAACAAACAGCTCAGCTGCATCCACAGAGCACTAGAGAAAAAGCCATCCCCTAGCGTAACACTTGCCTCCCTACCAACAAAACACCACCACCCCCCTTGTCCATCAGCACCTCAAAATCGATGGACATCTATTCTCAAGCAAAATGCGATAGTAAATAAACATTTAGTATTGGACCTTGGTTTTAGAAGGGTATAGAATAAGAATGTCAGCACAGCACAAGATGAACTTGAGCTCTCTTTGCTTATTCATCCATTTTGTGAAAAGGATAAGGTGACTCCAGCATGGAACTAGTGAGGAATATTGATGAATTGCTCACTGCTTTTCATTCCTTTTTCCTTTCCTGCTGGGACTGCCTTTAGATATTCAGTAGTGGTGCAATATCGACATTTTATTCCTCCCTGGAAACCAGCCTGAAATCCACCTACTTCAGAACCTACTGCCATTGCTCCCACTAGCAAGGGGTTTAAGAAAGTGAATACCTTACTCAACATCGGTTTTCCAAATACCATCTAGAGGGCAAATCTCAGCCCCTTCCCAAGCTTCATCACAGCTTTCAGACAAGAGAGGAAAGTGTTTCCATGTCAAAAAGTATTTCATGTATAGTGTGTTTATTTATTCAGTGAATCCAAATTTGCTTTAAAATGCCTGCATCAGACAGGAAATATTTGCTTTTGAAACAAAAGCATCCACAACCTTGCATTATATCAGTCGCCCCAAAGAGCATCCTGCCTCTTCACACTGTGAACTTGGCCAACCTATGGCAGAACATCAGGGCTTCCCACACATCCCACAGAGCTGGGAGCCCCATTCCCACATAGATAAGACCACTGCAGAATGTTGGGTCTTTTCCTGATGCAGAAGCCTGTGTGCCTCCTGCTACCCATTGCTTAACTTGTGCACAGCCATGGGAGGAAGAGAAAAAATCAGTTTCTAAGGTAACCGTGCACCCAGTGCTCAGGGCTGTGCAGGAGGAAGCAGCTGCTGGGAACAGCTGGAAGGCAGCGGGCAGCACGCAGGTGAGAGCTGCTCCCCACAGATGCCCTACGCAACACAGGAGGATGTGACGCTGCAGCAAACTCATCCAGTGGGGACTGGAATGAAAATCAGTGAAAGGGCAGGGATGACAGCATACCATCCCCTACCCACTACACTGGTGACATAAAATCCTCTTGGAGAGCACCACTGTGGATGCTTTTTGCAAAGCATTCTCTCCCTCAGTCACCGAGAGTCTGAAGGCTACTCATTTTGCTGGCTGCCCAACTCCTTCCCCACAGCGCCACACTGAATCTCTGGCTCCCAAGAGATTTTTAAACTCTGTAGCTTGGCTTTCCCTAGACATCAGCCACCGTGGTGACTGGGAGACAAGGAACAGTCTGCACAGATAGAGCAGTTGTTTTGCAGGACAGAGATGGGATAAAGCCAGTGGCACCCCGGCTGGGAGATCTCCAGGTCACATTATCTTTCTCTCCAACTAGGCGTTGTAGCCCATCCCCAGTACAAGCAGCAGGATTTAGTCATCACTGAAGTTTTAAACCCTGCAGGGCTGAAATGAGAGAGATCTGGTAGCTAGAAATGGGGCTTGTATGTGACATGAGCCGAGGTGCAGGTCTGTGTGGGCTGGGCTGGTTTATGTGTATTTGGGACAAAGCAGTGAGCACACAGAGCCTGAAGGGACCTGGCCTCTGGCTACAGCCCTTTTTCCTAGCACAAGGCAGAGGCAGTTTGGTGTATATCCAGGGGAGATCAACCAACCTCAGCCTGCCTAGCCCAGTTTCTCCCCCAGGACTGAGGTTTTTGGCTCTGGCAGCACCAAATCTGGAGAAGAGACTGAGAAAAAGCTCAGAGCTGGGACGTGAAGCAGCACTGGAGCAAGCACAGAGATGGGACCTCGAGGGATGGCATGGGCTGAGAGGAGCATGGGGAGGGAAGGAAAGCACGTGTGCATGCACACGCTGTGGAGCTGCACGCAAGAGACAGGCCAGTGCCCCAGCAGGAAGGAACTTCTGCAAACTGGCGTGTGGGTGAGCAAGTATGCCCAGGGCAGAGGGGAAGCTGCAGCATCCTTGGAGTCTCTAGAAATAAAATAGCTGCAGTAGTTAGCCCTCCTCCTGCACATGCTGTGTTGGGTCCCACAGAAACCCCTCCTGTGATGCACAGCCCTTCAGCATCTATAACATGTGGATGCACATGCAAGCTCCGTGTGTGCATGCATTCAAGGTAGGTGCAGGTGCAAAACACAGGTTCTATGGCACTGGGTCCAAGCCCAGGCACACATTCCTGAGCCCATCCCACACGATGTGAGCAGCAGAGCCTTTGCTCATGCCCGACATGGAGTTCTTGAGCCAGCTGGCAGCCCCACCTTGTGCTGCAGCCAGCACCAACACAGCCCTGCCTGATATTGAAACCATTACTCTTCACCAGTCCCTCACCCTATGCTGCCTCTTCATCCCCAAGAAGCTTGAAGCTAAAATTATACACCCGAATAATTATTCTGTGGCTTGAAAACAATCTCCCTCCCTCCTCACCCTCTTCTTTGACGTGTGTGTTTAATATCGAATTATTTATAACCCAGCCTCGCGGTCAAGCTTTTAATGAAAGAACTGCCAGAGACTTCTAAAAGCATCGTATGCACTTGACTGGCCACATTATGCTGAGTAAGGGCTGCAGGGGCTTTAGCAAAAGGAGACTTGCTGCTGAACCCCCCCATCCCCAGTCCCTGTGCATACGTTTCACTCGCTCGCTCTGCCTCTTGTTCTCCCCATGTCATTTGTTCTGCCTCTCCTCTTTCCTCTCCCCTATCTGAAGCTGCAGTCTCTGCCTGGCTATCATGAAATTACTGCCAGCGCTGATGCCTACAAATAAAAGAATGATTAAACAGGGATTCTTCAATACCACGTGGATTTTTCCTTCCCTAGGATTACGCATAGCCTGAGAGGTCAGATAAATGCAGAAACAGTTCCCCTAACCCTTCCTTCTCCAAAAATTTCTCAGCTTTATCTCCTTTTTGCCTCACTAACCTTTCCCTTCTCTACATATATATGCACACGCACATATTTCTCCCTCTCTTCAGCATGAAATATTGATGAATTCTGCACCCCCAAATGAAGGTTTGTTGGAGCAGCAGCCCGCAGTTCATCTTCAGAGCATCAGGAATGCAAATTTGCTGAAATCCTGGGAGGAATGGGACAGTGAAATGGAAGGGCTGCTGCAGCAGCTGCCAGCTGACGTTGGGATCTGCACAGGGGCAGGGCAGCAGCCAGCAGGGAAGTTGCTCACTGTATCACTCTGCCAGCTTCCCCAGCACAATGCAGAAACGTGGCGAGCAAGCAGGAAGCTTATTTGCACGTACTGAATTATAGGGGAAGGCCAAGCTGCTCATAGCATGGATGTAAATCTGTGGTTACTGAAGCTAACAGGGAGTTATTGCAGATTTACACTGCCATTGAGGGATTATAAATGCAGCTTTCCACGGTGCCTTCTGCATCCCAGGCACCACTGCACATGTCCTGCTTTCTGGGGCTCTGTCACGAATAACACATATAACCAATTGGCAACCAGTCCCTTCTGGGTCTAGCGTAAAAGGCGTGTCCCCAAGAGATCTGAATACTTGGAAGAAGAAAACCAACAACAACCCATAACGCTGAGGGAGCTATGCTTTTCTTTCCATTCTCCAAGGAGCAAACCTGTTTGTCTCAGTCCGTAATTGGGCTCTGAGCGCTGAGTGAGGAACATCAAAGAGGTGATGTCTGCATGCAGACCTCTGCTGGAAGTGCTGTGGCTGTTCAGGTGGGAGGAGAAGGAGCTGGATGGGCTCCGGAGACACCGCGTGCAGCAGTCCCAGGCCATAGCTGTGCCCAGGAGGGCCAACAGCCCCATGTACACAGACAGCTATTTATTGTCCCACTCTTCACTGGTGCAGCCTCACCTCGAGCACTGCGTAAGGTTTTGGGCACCACAATATGGGAAAGACAAAAAGCTTATAGAGGTGTCCAAAGGAGGACTAGGAAGATGATGAAGGGTCTGGGGGATGAGGTGTATGAGGAGCAGCTGAAGTCCTCTGCTTTGCTCAGCGCAGAGCAGAGGAGCTGAGGGGAGGCCTGATGGTGGCTCCTCACAGGGAGCGGAGGGGCAGCGCTGAGCTCTGCTCTGTGTGACAGCGACAGGGCCTGAGGGAACGGCACGGAGCTGTGTCAGGGGAGGGCAGCTGGGGGTGAGGGACAGGGTCTGCTCCAGAGGGCAGTGGGCATGGTCACAGCCCTGAGTGGCTAGAGTTCTAGGAAAGCTTGGACATTGTTTTTAGCCCATACCAAATCCCAGACTCCTCACACCACCCTGCTCCTGCATTCTAGCTCTGGTGAGGGCACCCACTGCCCCATCCTTCCCCTCCATGTACCACCAGCCAAACGCTTCACTTTTTCTCTCCTGTTCTGAAAGCAGCTTCCCATATCCCACTGTGTGGCTTATCTTCTACAATTAGCACTTCCATCCATATCTGATAGGAAAGAAGGGCTCAGCTGCCCCCTGATTAATTTCTGAGTATTTGCTTTCTTTTCCACTTCTCTGGCCTGGAATTAATTAGTTTATCCCTCTTATTCCTTTCATGGGCCAGAGCGTTCTCCTTTTGTGCAATTACATATAATAGCAATGCTTGAAATCCCCTGGGGAACAGTTGAGAGAGGCTCTCAATGGGGAGGAAAGAAACCTGAAAGCAGGGAGATTACGAAAGGTCATACACCCTACAGCTTCCCTGTAGTCTTAAAATACATACTCTCCTCTCACTCCAGCACAAATCCCTCCTCTTGCCACCTGCCTTAGTGCCTTTTCCAGGCTTTTCAGAGTTGATGTTCAAACGCCAAGAAAAGCTTGCAGATCCAAACCCTGTGTGGGAACAAGGGATGGCAAGCAAGGTCTCATTTGGCTGGACATCACCAGGTACTGCAGAAAACACAGATCTCAGCACAGTGGAGGCAGTCCAGCAACACTTAGTGAAGCACTGGCACAGGTTGCCCAGAGAGGTGGTGGGTGCCCCATTCCTGGAGACATCCAAGGTCAGACTCAGCACCCTGATTGAGCTGTAGGTGCTCCTGTTCATTGCAGGAGAGTTGGATCAGATGGTTTTTAAGAGCCCCTTTGAACTCAAACGCATATGATTCTACTTACATGACCTCTATTTCCACAGAAATAGAGACATCAGCTCTTAAGGAGATGCTGCAACTCACATGCAGTAGATCAACACTCACTATCTAGATAAGGAGGATTGCTCCAATGTTCCCTTCAAAAGACAGCCAACAGCATTTTGCTGGCTTGGAATGACAAAGTTGTGAAGAGGATTTCTGAGTGCAGAGCATGCAGCCCACGCTCTGTCCGTGCCTTGTGACTGTAGGCTGCACTGGAACCAGGGCTTGCATCCTGATTCTGCTCACCTGGACAGTAGGATAAATTAGAAGTAAAAAAGTACAAAAGCACTGTTACTGAAAGCAATAATTGTTCTTTGGCCCTAAATAGCATGCTTTTTTGCTCTTTTTTATTGAGTCAGTACAAAACCAGAAACTACAGCCCAGGGGGAACAATATGTGGGACAGCCCTCCAGGTTGCCTGGGACAAAATGAAAGCATCCAGGGAGGGATGAGACAGAATTTTGTCTAACTCTCTGAGCTATTGGTACAAGCTCCATTTTAGCCCTTTTTTACTGAAGTTTATAGACCCATAACTGTCATTTTCTTTCCTATTTCACTCACACCCCTCATTAGGCAATTTGATCGTTACAGTGTGAAGCTCCTGGGCTACCTCACTTACTGCAGCACTCTTCAAGCTGGGATGTATGTACCAGATGGCTGTATGTGACCCAGAGCAGTCTGAGTTTCAGGGTGTTTTTCAGGTGCAGGCATTCCCATGCATGAAAAATCCAGTGGCATCTAATCTGTAGATGTAGAAACACAATGCAGCCAGGATGCTGTATGACACCAGCCCCATTGAGAAGGTAAGGGCTTTCAGAACCTTGTAAGCAGAAATATGGCAATAGCTTTATTTTTTCTTTTTTTTTTTTCCCCACTGCAATATCTGCAGAGCTAACACTGTTCAGCTCTGAGTCAGGAAAGAGGCAGCAGATTCATTCACCTTGGGTGTCTTCAGGGAGTTGGGGTGATGGGCCAGACAGAGGGCCAAATAGATTGTCATTTCTCTCCCTCTGTTCCCCCCTGCCTCCTAAAATCTCCTATATTCCCACCTGGCTCTGCTTTCATTTGACCATCTTAATTATTAGCTCTGCCCGCTCTCCTCTGCAATCATTTTGGCTAGTCTAATAAATAAAGATGATAAACATGGGGAAGGTGAATGCCAGGGCTGCAAATCAGAAAGCAGCTGAGGATGGCAGCTGAGGGGCAGCTCAGCCTCTCCTCCCCCTCTTCTCTCCTTTTTTCTCCCTCCCAACTTGCAGCCCTGCCTGTTCTGCATTACAGACTCCTCTGGACTTGTTATGCAGGCAGGGTGTGAGGGGAGTGCAGCCGTGCACTCAGAGACCAAAACCACTCCAAGATATGAGATGTGTGCTTACCAGAAAGGGAGGTGTCAGGGCCATACATATGAGGTGGAGCTGGGGAAATGCAGGCAGGCTGCACACATGTACACCCCTGTTGTTTGAATCGCCGTCTGCACCCCTCAGTATATTGCATGCTCCAGAGAGCATTTACTGAGCAAAAGGCAGTAACATACAAGAAGGAAGGAGCTTGCCTTAAAGTGACAGCATGCATCCCCCCAGAGTGTGTGCTGCAGTGGGCATCATTCAGGAGAAATGGTTACATCTCTCTCTTTGGGAAGATGTCTCATTTAGCATTGTTCCTTCTGCTGAAGGGAGAGATGGAGAAGATGAGTCTGCAGATGGGAAGAGTGCTGGGCTCAGAAGCAGACTTGTTTGAATCAGAAGGGGCCTTTAAAGGCCCTCTAGTCCGACTCCCCTACAGTGAACAGAGACACCTACAGCTCCACCAGGTGCTCAGAGCCCCTTCAGCCTGACCTTGATTGTCCCTGAGGAAACAGTAGTCACGACCTGGGCAACCTGTTCCAGAAACTCTTTGCTTATATCGAACCTAAATATTTCCTCTTTTAGTTTGAACCCATTTCCCTTTGTCCTGTCACAACAGATCCTGCTAAAGTGTCTGTCACCTTCTTTCTTAGAATTTCCATTTAGGTACTGAAGTTCTTGGGCTGGTTTTCTTGTTCAGCTCTTTTGATACTGCGTTCTCCAACCATGCTCTGCTGGTGTAAAATGGCCACTCTGCTTTGAACTGGACAATGCTGCAGTCATTTGCACCTTCTGAATCCCTTTCTCCTTCACAATTAGGGCCATGACTGGCTCATATGGAAAGCTCTGAATGATCTTAAATAAGAGGATTGCAAAACTGAGAAATATTTCCATCCCAACACCTGCAATGCAAATCATGCATCATCCTTTGTTTAACCTTGCAATAATCTCTAGCTTTACCAAGGTGGTGTTTGCAGAGTTGACTTGAAAGAAACCAATTAGCATCACTTTTGAATTAAGTGGTAAAGCCTTCAGTTTTCTATCACTTTGCTTCACAGCTCTAAGTAACAGCAAGCAGGGAGGATTTGCAACATGCTGGCTTTGAATGGCACAGAAAGCCAAGTGCTTGATCATTCAGGTTTGCAGAAACAAAGCCCAGAGAAGCATGCATTTCTGCATTGGTTTTTGCAATAGTGGGACTGCCTGTACAAACCAAGCATTTTTCACAAGCAAACTGTTATTTACACAGCTTCATTTGAATGCAAAACTGCCACGTCATATACGTAAAGCAAGTATGCACCTCCTCACAAGCAAACATGCTGCCCCAGCGATAATGGACAGCACCCCCCAATTTCCCAACCACCAAGTCCTTGGATTTCAGTGTCAGGCACTACTCAGAGAGGAGCTCAGCATCTCATCAGACTCCACTTTGTCTTCACACGCTGGCTACTTCAAATTTTCCCCACTGGTTTCCAAGCAAAGCGTTATCTTTTCCTCCTTCTGTACATGCCTTTGCTGGGTTTCCAGACATTATTAAGCATCTGTCACAGTCCACCCCAGAGGTACCTCTGTTTTAGCTGTGGGTGAATGATCGCTGTGTACGTAGTCTGCAGAGCACTCAGCGATTCTTCAAGATGACAGGCGCTGGGGATGTCAGTCATTTTCATTAACATAAATAAGATATGTTTCATTTTAGTCACTCTAAAATCATTGAGTCATTTATTGATGTCTCAGTAATTTATGAGCTCTCTGTCTTGGCTGGAAATCTACCCGTGTGACTGTTTGCAGTAAGAAATGGGCACAGCACAGAGACAGATCTCTCTTCAGCTGAACTTAAGCTGTTTCTACCATGGGTCAAAGTATTAAACAGATGAGGGTGATGAAGCACGTGAATCTTTCCCCCGCATTCAACAGAGTTAATGACAAAATGTTCTTTGATGCAATGTCCGATGAGAAATGGGTCAGCTATTCCTTGCTGGTGGGCACCCAGAAATTTGATCTAACTCCCATTTTTCATAGAATCACTGAATCATTAAGGGTGGAAAGACCACTAAGATCATCTAGTGCAACCACCAGCTCATCCCCACTATGCCCACTGACCATGT
This sequence comes from Phasianus colchicus, assembly GCF_987193195.1. Classification (NCBI taxonomy): domain Eukaryota; kingdom Metazoa; phylum Chordata; class Aves; order Galliformes; family Phasianidae; genus Phasianus; species Phasianus colchicus. The sequence goes on from NC_143436.1 coordinate 49,074,517, forward strand.
CCTCAGTGCCACATCTACACAGTTCTGGAACACCTCCAGGGACAGTGACTCTACCACCACTCTGGGCAGCCTGTTCCAATGCAGCACCACTCCTTCAGAGAAATTTTTTTTCCTAATATCCAACCTGAACCTTCCCTGGAGCAATTTGAGTCCCATCCCTCTCATCACTGTTACATGGGAGCAGAGTCCGACTCCCCCCTCGCCACAACCTCCTTTCAGGTTATTGTAGAGAGCAATAAGGCCTCTCCGAGCCTCCTCTTCTCCAGATTGAACAATCCCAGTTCCCTCAGCTTCTCCCCATAGACCTATGCTCCAAACCCTTCACAACTTCATTGCCCTTCTCTGAACACACTTCTGGGCTTTCTGACAACACTAGACCAGAAGACAAAAGCCCCATTAGGACAGAGATTGAGCTCCCTGCCCCTGCTGCTAGGAACAGCCAGCAGGTAGGTGCAGATGGGGAACTTGCTCTGCTCAGCCAGAGCAGTATCTGGCAAGATGAGAAATGGGAAATGTCAGTCTCCCAGGTTTTCTGTCAAGCACTCTCATCAGACTAATTTCAGATGAAAAAAAATTGTCATGCAAAAGAGCAGGTTCAGATGAACTGTGATGAGGCATCCAGATTTTCTGCTGATGAGACAAACCAAAAGGGGATGTTCACGGTCCAGAGGGAAGAGGAGCCCTACAACATTCACACCCCCTGCATCTCACAGCCCTCTGGGGTCTGCCTTGAGGCTGGGGAGTGCTGAGAAGTACACACAAACGTCCCAGCTTTGGCCATGAATTTTGCAGGGCAAAAGGGAAAGATGAGGAGCCTATGGTTAGTCATAGGGTGTGCCCAGAGCCCACACTGACATTTTTTCCCCATAATTTCACCTCTCTGACACCTCAGTGCTAGGAGAGAAGCCACTTCAAAAGAGAGGATTTATCAGGAACATCAAGGAGGGAAAAAAAAAAAAAAAAAAAAGTAAAACAACCAATTCAAATTCCAAGCAAGCTTGTTTCTTTTTGTCTCCTCAACTTATGACTTCCTTTTCTATCCTGTTTATTTCATGTTCTCTCTTCCTTCCTGCCTCTCCCAACACCCTTCTGCTTCTTTTCCCCTAAGTGTCCTTACAAGATTCCTGCTCTGTTACAGGTCTGCAAAAGTATCCATTTCCCTTACTCTACTTTTAAACTGATGGCAATAGCGTCTCAATGGACTGTCAGGGGGACTTCGGCATCACTGCTTTACCTCCAGGCTCCTCTGTGCCCTCCCAAACAACCTAGGAGATCTCAGAGCCCCCCAGCACCCACTCACCCAAGGACACTCCCCCACTGGAGCTGAGAGAGGGGCTGGCCCTGTCCTCACTGCAGTCACATCACCCCTGGGGTTAAGCAAAAGCATCACCAGGAGTTGCCACTCGCAGCATCCAGCACGGGGCAGTCTTTTGTCCCCTTCAGCTCCAGAATTGAGACTGTTTGAACAAATTAAGTGCAGGAGGGATGTTCAGGTTCTGCTGCGTCTTACAACTGGGAGCTATTGGAAGCCCTCACTTTCCACACATAAGTCACACCCCAAAGCATAAAGATTCTATTCTTCCTTGCTCCCACCTGAATGTCACCTCCTAGGATGCAGAACCAAGTCTTGAGGCTGGAATGTGTCAATTCTGCTTTGTCTAGATTTGTCAACTTGTCAGCCAGGAATGTTAATGATCTCCATGCATGGCCTGCAGCCTTCAGAAGTAAAATGGCTCATTTAGAACTTTAGGACTTCCATCGATTTACATTTAGTGCTTCCAGGCAGTAAAGTTCTCTTGGTCCTGACCAGTTGATTGTATTTTCCAAAGGAATTTTATCTACCTATCTGCTATGTCTCAGTGGGATGGCAATGACATACCCACATGGGCTCACACACAGATAGACAGGTGGTCAGACTGATAAACACCAGCCACGGGTCATTTTGACTGACTGCAGGAGCCGTCTGATTTCAGAAAATGGCACAGCTTTCAATGCAGTTGAAGGCACTCAGCACTGGAGCCCTATTAGAACAAACACTCCTTTGCAAGTTACTCAGTCTGCTAACCCCAGACGAAATACTGTCGAATTTGGTGGTACTGGAATGATACACAGTGAGTTTTTCATGGCTTTTTCATGGTATCAATTTCCTCTGGCCAGTGGGAAGTCATAGTTGTGCAGCTGCAGGTGATGACAGCTGAGATGCTTTATCTCCCACCCATAACAAGCTATTAACATCCACAAGATTATTTACTGTGGACTAGCTACTAACAGTAATACAAGATACTGTGATATCTCTGCTGCACGTTAGTATCTGCTCTCAGTCAAATAGAGCCCCTCTGAGTGAGAGTTATGCATGACATATAACACTGCTGGAGGAGATTTCTCTGGCATCCAGCAGGCAGAAATGCAAGCAGAGCACAAACGTACAACCCAGCACATGAATACACATCACTACATTTTTAAAGGCATGTCTAAGGTTGTCATACATGGCACAGTTCTCTGCATTAGGGAATTATTTCTTTCTGAATTTTTTGCCCCTTGCAAGATTTACTGAAACTTTTTCCTCACTGAGCACAATACTGAGCCAGAGTTGATATTTGAAAGCCAAGACACTTGTCTAAATCCAAAAGGCAATAAAACCATACGAAGTCAAAAGGGCAGAACGATCCCAGGATACCTGGAAAAGGGTTATTTCTAGGCTGATCTCCAGGTGGGAAACCAGACCAACCACCATTGAGCTGCCAGTGTACTTGCCTGGCACTTCAGACTTTTTATTTTTTGAATTTGCTCTTAATGTAATATTTCTGTCCCTTTGAACAGGATTCACTGAACTTCCACACGGTGCTTGACTCCCTGAGTCAAGCTGAGACTTGAGCTGAGACTTGGCTTTCAGGGTAAGAAAAGTCCATGTCTAATTTCCCATCTCCAAGTTTTTGGAGGAGGTAGGAGCCCCTCATTCCCCTGTCTGGTCCATATCGAGCACCAGGGTCACCTTGTCATGGCCTGACATCACTGTCATGGCCCCATCACTGATAAGGATGAAGCCCTGGCCTCAGGTCTGCAGCTTCTTCCATCCCTGTGGAACACGTACTGATGTGTTGGGGGTGGAGAGGAGAGAGAGCCCCGCTGTCCACACCAGCAATGACTCAAGATGCTATTTCTGGCAGCTATTTCACAAGCTAATTCTTTTTCTATGCTGCTCCTGCAAGCCCAGGAAGGTGGCTCAGGGCTAGACTCCAGGATGCTAGATTAGGCAACTCAGAGTGATCACAGAATCATAGAACCATTAAGGCTGGAAAAGACTCTTGAGGTCATCGAGTCCAAGCACCAAAATTCACCACTAAATCACATCCCTAAGTGCTACATCTCCCCTTTCCTTAAACACCCCCAGGGACGGTGACTCCAACACCTCCCTGGGCAGCCTGTGCCAGTGCAGCACCACTCTTACAGAGAAGAAATTTTTCCTAATATCCAACCTGAACAACCCCTGGAGCAAATTGAGACCCATCCCTCTCCTCCTATCACTGCTATATGGGAGCAGTGGCCAACTTCCACCTCACCACAACCAATTTTAGGTCATTGTAGTGAGCAGTAAGATCTTCCCCAAACTCCTCCAGACTGAACAATCTGTTCCCTTAGCCACTTCCCGTAAGACTTGTTCTCCAGACCCTTCACAGCTCTGTTTCCCTTCTCTGCACACACTCCAGTGCCTCAATGTTTTTCTTGTAGTGAGGGGCCCAAAATTGAACACAGTACTCAAGTTGCAGCTTCACAGTGTAGAATACAGAGGGATGGACACCCCTCCCCACAAGCTAGCAGTACACAACTGTATAATAAAACATATACACATAAAATAGAAAGACCCCTCTCTCCTCTTTATTCTTACAGCAAAAATCTTGCAAGCCTCTAGGTAATTATTTAAAACAAATAATAACCCAAATCTTCAGGGACTTCACAGCCCCATGCAGCACTGATGTCTGCCTTGGCCCAGCCTTTCAAGCTGCCTCCCTGCAGCTGCCACCCATGCTGTGCCCAGCATGTGTCCCCGCATGGATCACCTGTGTTTGTTCCTCCTGCCACCACCTGGGGCTGGGCTGCACAGCGGTGACTCATCTGTCCTGGAACGTGGAGCATGTGGTGGGAACCACCTCTGAGTCATAGACCTGCCCCAGTGTTGCTAATGGCTCAGTGGAAGGTGCACAGCCTTTTATTTTTCTCAGCAGTCTTCCCAGCATAGCCACCAAGTCCTCTGCAGATTGTGCAAACCACCTGGCAGTCACACAAAGCTTGGGGTTAAGTTAAAGCCTGCGGGACCATAGTTGCACTTGGTTCAAGATAGGTGTTCAAGGACAGGTTGGATGGGACCCTGGGCAACCTGATCTAGTGGTTGTCAGCCGTGCCAACAGCAGGGGAGCTGGAACTAAATGACCTCTGAGGTACCTTCCAACCCAAGCCTCTATGATTCTAAGATACATGATGAGCCCCAGTGAGTAGCAAGGGTGCTATGGAGTGAAGGGTTCATCCTATGGGATTTTGAGCATGCAAAGCACTATAGAAACATGAGACACCTTCAGTCCTATATCCTGATTTCTCCATCCCTCTTTCAGTTCTTGCAAAGGGAACATCCACCCCCTACTGACTTTCCCTACCCCAGATGCCACCTTGCAGAGAGTAGCCTGTACATGGGCATTACATTCCTCCCCTGCCCCCAAGCCAGACCACAGCATCACCCATTCCTATCCAGTCACCCTCACCACGTGCCATCAGCTTCTGAGGAGCCACCACAAAGAAGATGCCCCCATGGAGCCAAAGCAGCCTAATGGCACCTGCAAGGTGGAGGGCACTCACTTTCCTGTTCCTCTGGTCAAGGAGGAGCTTCACTTGGGGATGGCCAGGGCTGGAGCAACTGGCTAAGAGCACAGGGGGAAGGAGCAGGAAGCACAGTGGTGGAGCAAAAGTGGGGTGACAGGTGGTAGCTTCATATGGCAGGGAGGGTACACTAAGCTGATGAGCAAAGTAAAGAGAAAGGAAAAGCTGAAAGGAGGCAGGTGCATGAAGAGATGGGGCGGTGGAATGGGTTGGTGAGGAACTGCAGGAGAAAGAGACCTGGCTGTTCAGCTGGGCACCACACCTTGCACTGCAAGCAGTTCCCCTCTGCCTACAGTAGTTTACTTAATGCTTTGAAAGGTATTAATGCTTGGAAAAGGAATAAAGTGTGTATACCTTATATATATATTGGGGTTTTATTTTGTTAATAATGGTGATCTATTTATAGGCTGCAAATTATACACTGCGAACATTGCTCAGAGACAAGACATTATTTTGCTGCCAACAGGGAAAAGGGAAGGAAGGGGAAAAAAAAAGAGACAGAGAGAAGTAGAGATAGGAGAGGAAAAAGAAAGATATACTTCCTGATGCAACTCACTCATCAGCAGCGCAGGGCATGCTGCATGCCGGAGGAAAAACTCAGAGAGCAAGCATCTTGGGTCAGCTTTGAGCCAGACTCCTCCCCTTTTTGACATGACCAAAACATACGGAGTTGTTTCTGAATGAGTTGGGGCTTATCCTAGGGCCCTCTGAGCACCATAAAATATGTTGCAGAAAAGCTGATGGCCTGTGGCATATGGCATCTTCCTGCCTGCTGCAGACCTGTGCGTGGCCACCTGGCAGGTTCTCTTGGTCCCCAGCAAGTCACTGGAACATGCCAGAATAAGGTTTTACTTTCCAGTCCCCCCACCCCAAGCAACCTTCTCTCTTCTTTTGTAACCAGATTGCCACACAGCTGGCATTTGAAATCAAACTCATCACCCAGATTTAGAAACCCAGTCACAATGCCTCCCTTTTCAGTCAATAAAAAAAAGGGAGAGAAGGCAGATCACCTTCCTGATGTCTCTAAAATATTTAATTGAATATTATAGTTAAGTACCTAACATTAGATGAGACAAGTCCAGGCTTATGAGAAAACCAATGAATTGCTTCCATCAAGTTTGCTGTGTTCAGAATGAAACCAGTCAGGAGTAATCCTAGGTCATGACAAAGATTTATTTCCAATGCAAGCACTGACAAACTTTCCCAAGAAGCCTGGGGCTTCAGAAAGGATCAGAGAAAATCTAGCACAGCTTCCCTTCTTTCTGAATCTTCCTGACCTCTTTCCTTGGATAGCTGAGCTCCATCACCTAATTGTTCTTTTCTTTCCACAATAATCCACTTATTTTTTTCTCATGGAGATTTTACTGTGTTTACTATTCTATTCCTTTTGTTTATATGAATTGGGAAAAGAATAAGAGGTTTTGACCCAGTCTGCCTATACAATTAAAAACTTTTCCTCACCTTTGAGATACACACACACCCCCTCCTACATGATGGAAACAGAAAACCTGGAATGCGAAACCCATTTATTCCACAGCCACAGGTGAAAAGCACTGGCATTACAAATATGGCCTTGCATGCCAGCCCATCAAAAAAACCTGTAACACCCTGAGAGATGTCATAATCCAGGTATGGACCAGAATGAGGTACTACTCCTTGCATAGCCTCAAAAACAAGGAGTACATGTGTAGAGGCAGGCAACGCTGAGATCCAAGTTCAGTGCACCTGTTTTCTCTGGTACTTAATAATTGGCTCAGATTTGGAGCACCTATGGTCAACCATGTTGTGCAGACAGGGCTTCCCTGCATTTCAGTGAGGACAAGTAGAGATGCCAATATGCAGAATTAGAAAAAGATGAGAGAGGTTCATTAGACAGTCTTTTAAAACATGGGCAACTGAGTAACTGGAGGCTGAGTGACTGGCAGGTACTATTTGTCATTGTTTCAAGTCATGGATTGCTCTAGAGGAAGGAACAATTTAAGGCAGCCATCCTCAGGGTGCAGCTTCAGCAAGATCATGCATTTGGATCTGAGCCCGCAAGGCAAAAATACAAAGGGATTATTGGAGCTGCTTGCTAGGAAGGATGGCATGCACATGCAAGATGGTGCCATGTTCAATGTCGTGTAAGGAAATCTCCTGAGAGCTCTCTGGAAACTCCGGCAAACAGCAGAAGAGCATTAGTGCACTTGACACTGAGTGTGTGCCTTTTAGAGTTGCAGTTACAGGCCAGCCTAGGACACTGCCACACCAAGATATCATTTTCACAGTGCACGTCCGTCCGGTGACCTGTGTGCAAAGGGTCTCTCTGGTTTCACCTGGAAGGGTACAGAAACGCTGTCACATAAAAAAAATTAAGGGTCTCTCTACATAACTGTGTAGGAGTTATCTGAGCAGACACTCAAAACGTTACATCATACAAAGTCCTGTAAGAGTGTTATATAGAGGTCCTGGAGGTATTATTTCATGTAGATCCTCTAGCACAGATACCATGTTGCCAAACTGCCTTTGCATCCCAGCAGTGGCTGTTTCCACCTACAGGAGAGAACGTCCACGCAGGCAGTGATGTGTGGGAAGTGAACTGGCAAAGCAAGTGCTGCTGCCAAATAAATAGTAACTTGGATCCCCAGAGGTTTCTGTTTGGCCTGGAGGACAAGTCAACCAGCAGAACAGATCAGGCTAGCTACTTCTCATGCAAACTCCTGGGAACAGCCCTACCTAAGCACAGCAAACCCTTCCCCCACAAGCTCTAATCTTAACAGAGCTCAAATACAAGCAACATGAAACATCCCACATTGTTGCCTCCTCTTCAAGTCGGTGCTAAAACTAAACCTGTCTTCATCAGATTAGAGAGCCATGTTGCCTCCTCAAACCTCAACATCTCTAATCCTGCCTCACACCCACTCCTGAAGCTCAGAACCAATTCCTGGACCAGTGCTCCCAGCAAGCAGACTGGCAGCCTGTAGCATTGGCAGGGTCTTGCAGCCAACCTGTATTTCCACTGGTGCAGCAAATCAGAACTGAACAGTCTCCTAACCTGAGCCTTATAGGGCACAGCGGTCTCCAGATCTACTGTCTGTACTGTTCACACTCACACTACACAGCCCGGCTGTGTCTGCTGCTCCAAGGGCAGCTCCTGCCAGGGAGACCCAGCAGGGCTGAAGTTCTGCAGAATCACAGCTGCTCCTTTGTCCTGATTTCCCCCAGCTCCTCTATGATTTCATTCAGCTGAAGTCACTACAGCTTTTCCAAGCCTATGTAGGCAGGGCAGATCCCTTGACAGTTAGATTTTTTTTTTTTTTTTAAATGAGTACTGTTTGGGGGTGGAGGTTGGGGGAAGGGTGCTTAAATGCAAAAGCCTGAACCTATAGGATAAAATTTCCACTAAGCCTAAGGGAAGAAGCTGCCTGATTGATGGGTAGCATTACTATAGAGGGAAAGAACAAATAGGGTGAAGATGCTGCCAGATGGGAAACTGAATCCTTCTTGGCTCAGTGCACATAGATATAGCTGGTGTTATACATACCAGTGGCAGATTCTGCAAACAAGCTTTAATTCTAAGCACTGCTAATATCAAGTTCTGCCACTGTCTATTAGCAGCAACAAATATTGCATTCTAGTGACTGGAGAGCTTGGAAAAACCTTTCCTTGTCCCACTCAGCAGATTTTACCTGTGACCTTAGCAGTTGCCAGCAAAAGAGACTGGAAGGACATCTTCCTTGCCCACACTCCTTCCACCCCTCCATCAGCTGGAACCTCCATGCAGAGAGAGACCCACAAGGGGTGGCTCTTTGCAGAAAGCAAGATGGTTTCTACGTGGGTGAGATCGCTGTTGTGAGGGCTCTGGAGAAGGAGAAAAATCTCCTCTGTTACTAAGCAGGGATCTGAAGGCTGTTGTCGGGGGAGAAGCAGAAGAATTCCATAAAAGGAAAAATTATTCTGCCTACAACCAAACCACCTCACCTCTGATCTAGTCATATCTTACAGCAGCAGGGCTGGTCAACACAAGAGGGTCAGTCCCAGGTGGAGCAGGGATGGAGCTTCTCATCCCACATGGATCCTGTGTGCTTTTTAAGGTTTTATTTTCTGACAGGAAAGAGAGCGCACTATGATCCAGGGGGTGCTATGGGCACATCATATGAAGCATCTAATCCAGCTTTCTCATCTAACTCCCAATAGGAGGAGTTCAATAATGCCTGAGTACCATCCGTCTTTCCACTTCTTCCCTCCCACCTGAACTGCTCCAGCTGCTTGCAAGCCTCAGCACTGCTTGAACATCTGAGCGTAAAATGTATTTCTATTAGAATCGATGGAAGGTCCTTGGGAACAAAGTGATCCATTGCAAAGTCATCCATTGAGAATCATAGAATCATTAAGGTTGGAAAAGACCTCTAAAGCATCAGGTCTAATCACAGAATCATTCAGGTTGGAAAATACCTTAAAGATCATCAAGTCCAACCATGACCTACCCATATGACCTTAACTAACAACCCTCCACTAAATCGTGTCCCTAAACACCACATCCAAGTGGTTTTTAAACACATCCAGGGATGGTGACTCAATCACCTCCCTGGGGAGCCTGTTCCAGTGCTTAATCACCCTTTCTGTAAAGAAGTTTTTCCTGATATCCAAGCTAAACTTATTCTGGCACAACTGAAGGCCATTAATCTTCTCACTGGCCATCATCCCCCTTCCACCAGCACTGGCCACCTAACCATATCGCTAAGTACCACATCTACACATTTCTTGAACCAATGATGGTGACTCCACCACCTCTCTGTTCCAGTGCCTGACCACTCAAGGTGACCTCTTGCCTGATGAACAGGAGACTCTCAGGACATGAACACAGGAATGGCCATCCTGAACTTAGAGCTTAGGATTTCCACCCATCGGAGCTGATGTGTTTCATCATGGTCTCTTCCTAGGAAGAGGCACCACTGAAACCCATCCCTCTTTCCTGCAGCACCTGGGGATTACTTAAGGCAGTTTGTCTCCCTGTTTTGCCTCTGTACTGGCAGCAGTGTTGCAAGTGCTGTGACACCACAGCAGCACACTGGGATATGGATGGCAGCAGGGTTAAATGTACCCTTGGCTCAAGCAAGTCAGTGTTGATTTCTCTCCATATACCTGTTGTTTAAATTTATTGTATGACAAGCAGAAGGAAAAGAATATATCAGGAGAAGGAAATAACCGGCTCTTGTCCTGCTGCTCTTTGGCCAGTAAAGTGATAAGACAGAAAAGAGAGAGCAGGCTTTTCCTCTGCAGCATTAAGAAGCTGAGAATTGCAGAGCAAATGAAAAGTATATTTGAAGATAGCACAAATCCTTGATAAAGCCTCTCTGAAACTTGCTGAAAAAATTCAAAGTGTTTCGGGAAAGCTGGGATTCTCTAAAGGATAAATCCATTACACAGGGTGAACAGAGGAGGAGAGACAGATGCAGATGGTCAGGCTGGGCTCTCCAGAGCAAGGCAGGGGTGTAGCATGAGCTTTAACCACTTTGCAGCACTTTGGATCTCTGTCAGGAATGGAGATGAAGCACCTCAAGTGGGCTTTTGGTCTCTGCTCTCCTTCAGTCTCTCATTTCAGAGCCCCAGCATGCTGGCACTGAAGACAGAGACTGCTGGAGCAACCACAAGTGTGGCCTAGTCCCCATCCCATCTTGCTCTCTTCCTCAGGCAGGGAAAAGGCTGTGAGCAGGGTGGTTGCAAATGTGGCGTTAAGGTCTTTGGAAGGAGCTGTAGATACAGTCACTAACCCAAAATCTTGGTATTCTCCAGTGCCTCCTAGAGGAGAGGAAGCAGAAGCAGGCTCTGCCTCATTTTCTAGATCTGCACTAGCCTTAGCTACCCCAGTGTGAAATCATTTGTCCTAAATTCTGTCTGCTCACAGAACGGCCAAGGTTGGAAGGGACCTCAATGGTCATGAATCTCCAACCCCCCTGCCACACACAGGGCCACCAACCTCCCCATTTAATATTAGACCAGGCTGCCCAGGGCCCCATCCAATCTGGCCTTGAACACCTCTAGGGACAGGGCATCCACAGCCTCTCTTGGCAGCCTGTTCCAGCACCTCACCGCTCTCTCTGTAAAGAACTGCTATTCAAGGATTTCTTTTCCTTTCTCTTTCCCCCTAACCCCCCCCCCCACCCCCACCCCCATTTCCATATCCAACAAATTAATTTAATTGAAATAGGCCTGTAATTAAGAAGTTTTACAATTTGTTGTCAGGTAAATACAGAATAGAATATGCTGTCTGGAGAAAGACATTTCTTTCAATGATGACTAATTAGACAGAGCTCCTATTCCAGTCTGCCTGATAGTTGAGGAAAACATTCTTTAAATGCTGGAGAGAAGAGCCCATCCTCTCAAATGCTGCACACCCAGCATGAATTGCTTAGGAAGGCTCCTCAGAGGATACAAGATATTTATCCCTTTCATAGAGTCATAGAATTAATAAAGTTGGAAAAGACCTCTAAGATCACCTAGTCCAACCATCAGCCCATCCCCACTGTGCCCACTAACCACATCCCTCAGTGCCACATCCACACGGTTCTGGAACACCTGCAGGGATGGTGATTGCACCACCTCCCTTTGCAGCACCACTCTTTCAGAGAAGAATTTTTTTACTAATACCCAACCTGAACCTCCCCTGATGCAACTTGAAGCCATTCCCTCTCTTCCCTATTGCTGTTATCTGACAGGCCAGGGAAATATGCTTATTTTTGATAGGAAGAATGTGAAGCAACCTTATTTTATTTTCTGCATGTGCATATGCTTCTTGAAGGGATGCAGACAGTAACCAATGTCTGCAGTGCTCTCAGCACTTAGTGGGAAGGCAGGTCAGAGAGAAGCAATAGGACACAGCCACACCTCTTCCTGGCAACAGATGTTTTGCCTTTGGAGTTCATGCTCCTCAAATCCCACCAGGCAGGTGACCAGGCCTTGACTACAAGCAAAGGCCTGAGAGCAGAAAGGGAGCAGGAAATAAACAGGGAAAGACCAACTCTACTGTATATGTAGAGTGGGGGGGGGGGGTGGAAAAAAAAAAAAAACACAAAAAACCCACATCCCACATGAGGATGAAAAAACCTGAAAACAACATAGGCCACACCACATACAGCAAAGGCAAGAATGGAGAGATTATGCAGATGTAGGACTCAGCCCAGAACAGTTCCATCATAAAAAGAGATGGAGAAAAGTGTACCAAGCATCCATCACTAAAATTAAATATAGCCCAAGAAGGGAATAGTTCAAGGTAAGTTGAGGTAGACAGGAGCAGATCCTGGTGAGGAACAAGAAGAATTAGTGTGGAAAAGAGCAATCATTCATACCTGAGGAGACTCTCACACTTGCTCTTGCTAAAGGATAGGAACATATTACCCCAATAAGGAGGTTCCTCTGCTTCCATCTTGCAAATCCACACATAAGCCTTTCCCCTATACCTAAGATTCATGTACCAATGCAGCCAACAGCATTGGCAAAGACAGTAAAGACAAACGTGTGCTTTATTCACAGTGACCCTTTCCCCAGCACCACTTCCAGGTGGGTAGAATGGGCTTCATGGCTCTCAGCAGCAGATTTTGACCAGAGGTCATAGAATAGCTTGAGTTGGAAAGGACCTTAAAGATCATAGTTCGAAACCCCTACCATGGGCAGGGTTAACAACCACTAAATCAGGCACCAGCTCAGGCTGCCCAAAGGCCCATTCAACCTGACCTCGAAAACCTCCAGGGACGGTGCATCCACAACTTCTCTGGGCAGCCTGTGCTAGTAACTCACTAACCTCTCAGTTAAAGCCTTCCCAGACACCTAATGTCAATCTCCCCTCTTCTAGTTTAAAATCATTTCTTGTCCTATTGCTATCTAACCATGTAAAAGATGGGAAGGGTTAGGCAGACTGACCACCTCTGATCATCCTTGCCTGCAGTAAGCCAACAAGAGGAAAACACAGTTCTAGAGAATTATCTCAGAAAATCTCCTGCTTAGGCATTATAACTTGTTCTTTTAGTAACTGTGACAATATCTGCTCTTCTTCTAATAAGTTCAGCCCTCTGGACATTTAATGGCAGAATCCCAGAAAGCTAGATTATCAGACTGGGAAAGCATAGGCACTTCAGGGAACAGCAAGTTTCAGTTCTCATCTGGGGAGGCAGGCAGCTTCCAAGTAAACTCTTGGCCCTGGGTAGTGACTGAAACATTACCAACATTTCCAGGAAGGAAGGAAGAATAAAGTTATTATAAGAAGAGGAAGAAAGCCTTTGATGCTTAGTTTATTGAGAGACATAATACGATATATGAGAGATTTAGCCAGCATTATTGAGAACTGGAGACTGCCAAGTCCTTCAGAAGAGAGATACAGAGTTGTTCAGGACAATTCCAAAGAACTTATGAGACAGCATCACTGCAGATTTCTTGCAGGACTATTGGGCTACTCCTTCAAACTTCACTCTACAGTGACTTTGTCCAACAAAACAAAAGGCAGAAACAGAACTAGGAGAGCATCTTCACATTACTGCCTTCCCAGTTATTTATCCCCTTACTGCTGTTCTATGTGTTGAAACAGCCCGTTAAAGCAATTAAACACCTCACAATACCTTCCATAGGTATTATTTAGCCTCATTTTAAAGGAAAGCCAAATCACAAAGACTGTAAGGTGCCAGATTTCAGCTGCTGCCATAAAACCACAAAGGCAAACACACCTTGAATTGCCAGGAACTTCCAATAGAGCAGGCATAAAATCCCAATAACCTGCACCCCAAAGGCTGGCCAGGTCATCAGAAAAAGCTCCCCACTGAGGCTGGAGGGAACATAACACAAGGAAAGCACAGCAGTAACAGCCAAGTAGCAAAGCCTTAGGCTACAGCAAATGAGGATTTGCTCAAACAAAACAACCATGGGCACAGAAATAAAAAAAAGAAGCTACTTACCTTCAAAAGACCTCAAGCATTCAGAGATCTTCAGAGAGATACCTTTGCCTCCACTGCCAATCCTTAAATGAGGTCTGGGAAAGGATGGATCCTAGCTCCAGCCCTTCCAGTCACACAGGTGCGCTGCATGCACCTGAGCTTCCCTGTGTTGGCCCTGCCTTCCCACCAGGTGCTCGGTTGCTGGTTCAAGCTGGGACTTAGCATTTCCACTAATACATACAAACATTAGGCCTGGAAACTTTGACCACAAAGATAATATTGTTGATTGAAGGTGAGAGCAATAGAGAGGGCAGGGGTTTCATTTCTGATACCAAGGAGTTAGACATCTAGGGGAGATTAATGTCCTATAATTTTTGATATCCAAGTACTGATGAAAACATAACATAGGAAATGCAGCTAGACTCATATGCAGTTATGGAAGAGACAGTTTCCTTTATATTGCGATTCTTCTGATCTATTTGAGATAGATACTTAAGGAAAAGCCGAATCATGCTCTTCCTCTCTCATGGCTATAAGAGGAGCCTGGCACTAGAGAGAAAAATCCATCGTCTTTAAAGAGAAAGAGGGAAAAAAACAGGCAGTTGCCATTTCCTCCATGAGAAAACTGATCCAATCACTTAGGCAGCCTTGGTGTCAAGCAGGATCTACTGTTTTTTTCTGTTCAGCCTCATCTTTCTAATTTCTCTGTTCCTTCAGGTCCACTGAATTTGGCCCATGAAAGCTGAAGCAGGGCCTGCTGCTGAGGAAAACCCACCACCACCTGAAGAAAGGGCAATTAAAGTGATCACTTGGCTTTTCTCTTTCTGATTGGCAGACAGATGCAGACAAGGAGAGCTGTGCCACTGTATGGTGTTCAAGAGATGCTTCACAGAGAAAATGAGAAGATGATCTTAAGAAAAGTATCCCATTTTCTGGGAAACACAGAGAGACAGCTCAGTTTTAAAGGCACAACATACAAATGAACAGTGACAGCTCAGGAGCCTAGTCCCCCTTCCATATATGAATGATCCCTGCTGGTTTCCAGCTGGAGATATTTGTGTCTTGGTGTTGGAGAATGACATCCTTTACTGAAGACAAACAGGTATGGAGCAGCTTCCTCCTCCCAGTGCTTCAGTATCATTGTATGAGGGAAGAAGCTGGCTGGCTCCATCTTTGGCACGTCCTCAGTGACTGCCAACAAGAATGCAATTAGTTCCAGTTGCAGAAAGCTGTTAGTTTTGTGTGTGTGAGAGCAGATGTGCTGACCACATAAAAACAAGCTTACAAAGCTGGAAAATAATAATTTTACTCTTGCATAAATTTCTTCTCCATCCTTTGTGCAGATACAGTAGTCTGGGCAGTGTCCACAAGTGGGAGAATTCAGGTAGCACCTGGAGAGAACCCTGAAGAAGGAAAATTTTACTACTAGGATAGAATGTGGGTGGAGAGTTGTGGAACTGCTTTCCAGGAGCAGACATACAAGCCACAGTTTTTTGAATAAAGGTGCACCCATGGGGATTCTCTGCAAATGGTGTGCTGGCCAAGCTCTGGCCAAATGCCAGCCTGAGTTACTGTGTCACAGGTCCCCTTCCAGTTCACATCCTCACTTGTGCAGATGCACATGTGTTAGGGGTAGATTATAAGTACCCTATTTCTTGATAAAACATTGAGAAAAAAAAGTGCTAGTTGGCATTCTAATCACAACAGCCATCCAGAGGCAGACTGGGGCCATTCATTTAGGATGTGCATAGAGAAGTTTCAGTTCTTGCTTTGCAAAGATCTAGAAGCTTACTTTCCAAAAGTCCCCTGAGATTTCATGAAATCACCAGAGTCCAACCTTAGCAAGCTTAGTAAAATCCTACTTCAATGGTTTTCAGCAGTCTCTGGCGTTACCACCAGCTGTAAGTTACTAGTTACAGACTTCAGCTTCTACCTGGAATAAATTACAAAAGCAAACATCCTGCAAATAAACACAGAACAAATGAGGCTGTTCACCATCTACCCTGCCCACAGCACATGGTTTCTCTGTCCCATTACCTTTCAGCTGTTCTCTTCTGTAAGTACAAGCTGCCTTTGGAGACATCTCACACCTGCAGCACCTGGACTAAGAATACAAGCAAAACACAAGCAATTAAAACTGGCCTCATAAACCAACTCCATCCTACAATGGGACTGTGGAAGGTGTCACGTCTGGCTCTAAACACCAGATTCATTGCTTCATAAAGTCCCAGGAACTGGTGCTTGGAGCAGAGGAATTAGTGAGTCTAGTTTGGCAGAAGACTTTGCGCCAGACTGCCTGAAGGATGCTAAGTACATTCATCTTGTCCACAGATGAATGAAATGTTATCAGTAGAGCCAGAGAGGATAATTTGACCTTTCTGTCTCTCTCTCTCTCTCCCTCTCTGCAGCTCAAGGAGAGAAAAATAAATTCTTCACAAGTTTCAATTCTTCACAAGAGGGTTGCTTGGGAGTAATAGGGGCCCACAAAGCAGGAACAAAGCTGCAAAACTATACTGTAGCAAAGGGAGCCCCAGCTCCAAGGCTCCTGAGCTCCAGCACTGTCTTGTTTTGCAGTTTCAGCCTTTTGCATGGCTTGTCTCATGAATAGGCAATGAGCAGTGCGTACCTCTGCTCAATGAGAACGTCACCAGCGTAGAACAAAGCTACCCCCACTTCTGCCCTAAACCTAATAGAGGACAAATCCTAATGTGCTGCCATTTGCCTCTATCCTCTGTGCAAAAATGGCCACCAAAGTTTTTGCAGAAATTCAGTGAGTGGTGGGGATAACCCTTCCCCTCCACTGGCTTTTTCCTGCCTTGCTGCTATTATTGCTCACAACAAAATACCCCAGCAGCAGTCCCTGTCTCAGGATCACAAGGAAAGAGGCATTTTTGGTGTTATATTTCCAAATTCTTTGCTGTGGACCTGCCTAAAGGCAGTGCAGCATGTCACCTTATTCCTCTGCATCACCATGGGGTCTCTGGATGTTACCTGGCTTAGCATCCCTGTTTCTGTCTGCCATTCACCTTTCCCTGCAGCTGCTGCCTTCACAATTGAGAGATGGTCTTCTTCTGCCCTGCTGTGGGCATGCAGCAGCCCCTTGTTGAGCCTGGTTTCTGGCTTTCAACCCAGCTCTGCCACTGGCTCATCCTGCAAGCTCAGCCATGACTACCAATTCTTCTGTCTCTACAATGAAAACTGACAAACTTTTGGAAAGTGTTGTGCAGGCCTTTTTCCCAGCATACATGGTAACTCCTCACTAGTTAGCCCTATAGCAATATATATCATTGTGCCTGGCACAAGAAAAACACAAGGCTTCTTTTCATCCCAACCACCCGTGTTTTTGAATTTTCAATGGTTGTCCCATTTGAATTCTCAGCATGTTCTGCTGGTAGAAGTTTTACTCTAGAAGTTATGAAATTATGGTTTGTTTTGTTTTTGGCAAAGAAAGAAGAAGATAATTGCAAAGCTTCTGTGAAGTCCAAGAGTGGGAAAATGTGTTCAGCAGGAGCAGTACAAGCACCACATGAGTGTGTCTCAGGAGCACTGGGAGAAAAGAAAGCAAAACTCAACACATCATCTCTTCTATCAAGATCCAACGCACCGTCCCTCTAGAACTGGCACTTAATGTAAAATCCAGTTTCCCTCCAAAAAGCAACCTAATTGATGCACAGATTGTGAGCATATTAGCGGAACAGGGAAGCACTGTGGGTCTTTGTGTGTGTAGACATCAAGGAGGGCAGGAGGAGGTGGGCTGGGTTTAATGCCCCTCCGGAGGTCAACAAAGGGAAGCAGAGATGCAGAGGGGCCACAGAAAGAGATACCTGCAAGGCACCATGCAATGGCCCAAACAGGGCTTGAGTGTTCTGATGCTCACGCCAGCACACAGCTGACACACTTGATGGGAGCTGCCATTAAAACAAGCCAGTTGTTAATAAGTGAAACCTTTTAGCCCTAATTGGTGGAGAACCACAAGTCTGGAAAACTCCCGGAGCTCTTCAATTATAGATCATGCCCCAGAACTGCTGGGAAGAGCTGAGATGTTTCGCAAGTCACCACAGAGCTGCTGCTGCCCATTCCACTGCACAGCCATGGTTCCACTCCTACATGTCAGAGCTGGGCATGGCTGGGGTAGGCCTGTGACAAACCCCATGGACAGGAACACCTGCAGCTGGAGACTGGACCTGAATGAAAAAGGCTGTCTTTGCAGTAGTTTGCAGCTCTTCTGCACCCTGTCCCCTGCTGGATGCTTTCCCATCAAGGAAAGCTGACCTTGAACCCATCAGCTCAGTGGAACCAGTTGACTCACGCAGGTTTTGCAGCCAAACAACCCCAAGGTGTTTCCAGTATCAGTCCCCTTGCTGGTTTCCTACATCTCCCAAGACTTCCTTAGTCTTCTCCCACCTGAGTGGTGGACAAGATGCTTTATTTCCACACCCAAGCAGGGCCACCTCACTGTGGGCAGAGCATTATTCCTAAGATGCTGGCATTACCACACTTTCAGTCTGGCTTGCCTTTCCCCTTGATGTCTCTCTCATCTGCAAGATAAACTTTCCCCTGTGACAACCTGAACACAAAACATGCAGATGGAGAGCACTGAAAGAGGTATGAATGATCCCTGCTTGCCCTGCGCAATGTGAGGCAAGCAGCCAGCACACAGCTAGTTATAGGGACTCTGCTAAGTGATAGCAACATCCACTGAAGGCAGCAATGGGCTCTGAAATCCCTCTGGCTCTACTGCTTGAAGCCCATGTGGCTCCACCACATGAAACATTCAAGATGTTTCATTTTGAAAATGCCTAAGGGATAGCTACATTCTGGCAGCCAAAAAAAAAAAAAAAAAAAAGGAAAAAGAAAAAGAAAAAGAAAAAGAAAAAGAAAAAGAAAAAGAAAAAGAAAAAGAAAAAGAAAAAGAAAAAGAAAATAAATTTCCCAGCCTGGCTCCAGCTCCTGGACTCCAGAGCAAGGAGCCCAGCTAAGAGGTAGGACAACAGCTGTATCCTTGCTATTTTTCTGTCTCACCAAATATTTAGTATGACCAAGCCCCATCTGTGGATTGCGAGCTGTGGATCTAAATCAGTACACTTTGCCAAACAAGAGCTTCATGATTCAGCATTTTCTAAAAGAAGCATACTGTTGGAAAAACTCCTTACCAAGCCCCCAAATCCTGCCCATCCTAGGAGACACTACAACACATACAACATTTCAGGAGTGGAAACCATCCCCATGGGTTTTAGACCCATGGCCTGGACCCTCTCTCCAAAAGGAAGTATCTCTTCTGTCTTCTGGTACAGTTGTGTGCCTTCATTTTCAGATCACTCAGTTTTAACTCATAAAGATAAATGAAGGAGTAGACAGAGCTTTTAGATGATGTTACAGGGCCTGGGCTGCTTCTCTACAGTCAAGATACTCTATTGCCAGTGTCTTGCTAGGACTTTAACTGGCTGCTCCTGAAAGCACATCAATGCTAGTAAGCAGAGTAGGGAAGAGAATGTTCTGTATTTATGTTTAATGGCTCTGGATGGGAGCCAAATCCCTCTTCCAGAGCAATCTCTATGTAGATGAGCTGCTGACTGACCCAACCAGCAAGACCCCTCAAGGAGAAGGCATGCTGGCAGGGAGGCACCATGCAAACTGCTGCACCAGAGAAGGCTGGGCTCTGCAGGTCACAAGCACACTATGTGTGGAGGTCTACGTATGGATGCTGAGTACTACTGGTCATCCCCACCCCTGCTCCTCGTACTGTGGTGAGCAGTTAACCTCTCAGACATGCTCAGATACAGGCATATACGAGAGCTTTCTATCTTTTGCTGTCCCTTTCCTCCTGCCTTGGGCTCTCTTCCCTGACTTTCAGTCTTTCCTTTCTGCTTTGTTCAGCAGTCTGCACAGTCTGCTCAGGATGGCTCTTATGCAATGGCCAGTAGCATTGCTAGTGGCTTCAACAATCAATCACTAACAGGATCTATGACAGACTGCAAAAAGACCACTTGCACATGTTCATGCCAGGGCCTTTCTGGTGTTTTCCATATGCAAACCATATGCTACAACATGCTTTTACTGGCACAATAATGAACATAACAAATGAAATCCACACACAATATCACCTGAGGTTTACTTTTTGGATCCTGCAGCACTGTGCTGTTCTAGCCCACCCCTATATCTATGGACCACTGGAACACCAGGCTGCACAGCACAGTGGTGCATCTCCTCCCAGCAACAGACTGCCTCCAGCATAGTGTCCTTCAAACTGAGCTCCACAGCTACTGTTCCTAAGGAGGAATCAGCCTTTGTAACTAAGCAGCACTGAAAAATGATAGGGAAACCAGAACAAAACATAGAACCCGTTTGGCACAAATATACATATTTAAAATGAAGAAGCCGGTCTGACTGCTTTGAAGCAGATTTGCCAGAAGACTGTGTTCTGGGGTTTGTTGTCTTTGGGCTATCACCTGCCCTACCCTCTAGATTTGTTGGTGAGAGAGGGAAGCAAAGCCATCAGAGCTTGGCTGTAAGAGCATGGTTTTTAGGGACTAAGAGGATGTCCATATCCAAACCGCTTTTTGTTCAGAGAATGTCATTGACAGGGACAGAAAGTCCAGGTGCTGCCACATCTGTGGGCTGGAGGCACCACAGAGGAGAGATTAAGGGAGCCTCCAGCGCTGTGGTGTTTGGGTAAGAGCTCCAGATTCCCATCTGTCTATTGGATCCACGTTGCTGTTCAGCCCCTCCATAGATGATTCTTTGTGCCTGGGGTGTTCATTTCCTGCTCCACCAGCATTCCCCTTGCTGCCCAGCAATCATAAATTTCAACACAGCACAGCAGCAATGTCCCAGACTTGTCCAAATTGCTGCAGCATGCAAAGCTGCAGACAGCAAAGCTGTCCTTGATGTTTTGCAGCTTCACAATCTGCCAGCAGGGTACAACTGCATCATGTTGCAGCTCTAGCAGCTTTTTGTGCAGGTGAGTGATTAGGTCCCGCCTTCTCCTTTTGAGACCTTCAGCCATCCACAGGGGTGGCATACTTTGTGACAAGCCAGCCACAGAGAAGCTGTCCTGAGGAGCTTCAGAGAGCAGAGAGATGCACAGTTTAAGAAGGATGGAGGTCCACATGGATGCTGGAGAGCACAGATGTGGGAAAGGTCATACAATATGTGAGCCCAATAAGGAGTTGGGCTTTTAGATGGTTCACTGTCTGAGTAGGTGGACTGTTGTGAGGAAGGTGATTTGACAGCAATGAGAGGCATGTTAGCTGGGTGCAAAGGCAGCAAACCTATTAAGTCAGAGCCTGCAGGACGGTAGGCAGGGGCATGAAGCAGAGAGGCAAAAAAGAAAAAAAGTCCTGTATTCACATGGGAAACTCCAGATACATGTGAGATAAAGGAAGGAAGAAGGTGCAAAGACTGCATGAGCAAGGATTGGGCTGGTTGTTAACACAAGTAGTCATTCACAGGGCTCCAGAACATCAGAGCACATCAGAGCTTTATCATCACCTGCTGATCTACGAAAAGAGTGGTGAGTGACTCTCTGTGCCAAGCATTTGGGAAAGGCAGGTCTGCCTCTGCCATATTCATTTTCCCCATGGAAAACTGGATACAGAGGTTTGTAATACTCCTCTGCCTTCAACATTTCAATTCTATTTCTAGTGACTGGACTGTGCTTTGGGTACTCAGCAGGGATTTCAGTGATGTGAGACACTGGGCCATGAGTAACTCACCAGAGGAAGCAATTGGTGTTCAGCAAGGGACACAAAAGGCTGCTGAAAATACCGATCCCTATTCTTGCAAATGGGATTTACACATTTGTATTCCCATTTCATATCACATATACTGTGACACAGAGGAGCTTGTGTTATTGCCTTGCCATGTGGAGAACAGGTTTTCTCTCTTTCTGGAAGAGAGGAGAAGAGATGGGGGAACTGGTATAAACCATTGTAAAATTAGGGATCACCAGTCTGTGTGCCACTGTGCAGAGGTCACCACATGCTACAGCCCAGTGCAGCTTTCCAGATTATGAAAGCAATTCTGAAGTCAAGCATTTGAACCCTGCACTGTTTGACATGATAGAAAAGTCACCACATTTCTGATCTGGACAAGAATGCTGTTTGGAAAAGATGCTCTGTTTGTACCAGAAGCTAGCTGGCAGCCTATAACACTGATCATTCTATTAGAGAACACAGTAGGGAAATAAAACAGCATTATATGAATATGAACAGAAGTCATTTAAAAGTGGATTATTTGTGATATAATTAATGCTCCAAAATAGCAGTTATTTCAAGAAGTGGACTTACCACTTGACCTTGGAATGGCTATGACTGCTTAGACGGCTGTGAGAGCCGTGCCTCAATGGGCAGGACCGGATGATTGCCAGGCTTGTTTTCTGATGTTACCTCTCTCAGCTGATATGTGTTTGTAGCAGTGATCACAGCAGCATTTGTGAGAAATAAATGTGTATAATGCTCTAGCTCAAAAGTGCTAGCAGTTACTTACTGCCCAGAACAAAGCACAAGCAAACACTGCAGGAACAACTATGCACCTAATTAAAAAAAGCCGTGGTATAAAGGCCAAATATTAGGGCAGACAAACAGCAATGAGTAACTCGAAGTAAAGCAGAGACAATCTTAGCACAATGAAAGACATCTAGGCACAAGGGCTCTGTGCCGTGCGCACCAGGAAAGCATTAGAGAGGAAATATTGTTCCCAGCAGAAATAAATGTAAAATAAATTAATGAAATGTCTCCGAAGGACAAAGCCCTACTGATGATTTAAATAACTGTTTTGAAACCAGCCTTCACCACATACTGGTTTGTGATTGACAGAAGGAAACAATCAAAAAGGCAAAGGAAACATGACAGAGATTGAGCCAAGCACAGCTACACACAGCAAGGACTCATTTTGATAAAAATCATTTTCTGAAACAGCCACCAAGAGGTCTTATATGGCAAAACTAAACCTGACATTTTTGCATTACCAGGACCAATTACACTGGTAGAGCTTAGAGTAAAAAACCTCACCTGGGCCTAGTTTACCGGATGACGTGCCAGTGAAGACATTAGTACTTGACCTGAGATGCTACCCAGAGGAACAGAGCTCCCTTTGGCACTCAGCAGATGGATCAATGCTTGTTTTCTCAAAACTACATTTTTCTTCTTTTTTTTTTTTTCCTATCAACAGAAGTTCATGAATTTTCCTTTACTGCATGCCAAGAGAGGAGTATTTAGTAGAGCATAAATAAATGACTGAATAAGATTATTTAAATAGAACCTCTGTGGAAGGCAGCTGATAAAAATACAGGAAAGTTTTTACCAATGGGAAAAGAATATGTTAAAAATTCAGGACTTAAAATAATGGATAGAGCGATGCCTAAAGTCTTTCTGCTTTGTTACAGTTGAGCTGATGGAACTGCATTCCACATACAAGCAAAGGCTGGGAGACCTGAGACTGTTGAGCCTGGAGAAGAGAAGGCCCAGAGGGGATATTGTTAATGTGTATAAATACCTGATTGTCCTTCTCAGTGTCAGAGCAAGAGGTAACAGGCACAAATTGGAGCACAGTTTGTTTTCCTCTGAACACCACCAGGCAGCACCTCTGTGCTGTGCGGGTGTTGAAACACTGGCACAGGCTGTCCAGAGAGGCTATGGAGTCTTCTCCTTGGAAATATTCATTGCCATCTGGACATGGCCCTGGGCAGCCTGCTCT
Organism: Phasianus colchicus; assembly: GCF_987193195.1. Classification (NCBI taxonomy): domain Eukaryota; kingdom Metazoa; phylum Chordata; class Aves; order Galliformes; family Phasianidae; genus Phasianus; species Phasianus colchicus. The sequence goes on from NC_143436.1 coordinate 49,097,985, forward strand.
CAGTGTTCCTGCTTGAACAGAGGTCAGACAAGATGACCTCCAGAGGTCCCTGCCAACCTCAACTATTCTGTGATTGTGTAAACTTAACTGGCAAGCAGAAAATCTTTGAAGGTGAAAAATACGCTGTCAAAAGCCACTTTCTCGAGATTAACAGTGCATGGTATGAGATCACAGAGGAGTTGTTGGAAAGCCTGACAAACGATGGCGTCTAGAAAAAGTCTAAAGACAAACTGAGAAAGCATCCAAGAAGGTCCTAGAGGTTACTGGTCATCCTTGTTCTGGGGACTGTTCAGAAAAAATTACTTTTGTTACTATGAAGTAATCTGTTGCTCTGGATCCAAGATTAATTAATAGTGAAGTTAATTAGTAACCAAAAAACTATGTGTCAAAAAAAATCACAAACAAACAAACAAACAAACAAAAAACAACCCAAAAAAACTATGTGCTGGGACTCTAAAAAGAGGGTCTAACTATTATTTGCTAGAAAAATGAGAAAGATTTAGATGTGTCATACCCACTAAAGGAGACCATGTGGCAAAAGTGACTGTGACACGCTTGTACAAAGATGAACAACTCCAATATTTGAAAAAGAAGGCTGAGCATGAGCCTTCTTGGGTTAAAATACAGCCTGCCACTGGAGAAATCACAGCTTGATCAAGAGTCCAAGGGCAGCAATTAATAGTTTTAACAGAAAGTAGAAAGGCAGGCTGATAAAACACTTCTGTACACCCACATCCGGGTTACAGAGGCCTGTGATGCCTCTCTTAGGTAGAGGTACCTACCTAAGAGAAACAGAAGATTGCATCTCCTTTTCCAGGACACACACAGCATTGCTAATCCTGCTCTGTGTTTGCAGTAAGTACTCATCCCTCAGGGAAGTGAACAAGATTTACCAGCTACTGGAACCAACACAGTGGCCAGAAAGGATGTTTTTGTTGAACCAGGAATAATTTGATCATCAAGAATAACTTTCTTTTCCCACTGTCTGACTTTTGTTTGCTAGATTGATGTTATCTCTGGTCATGGTTTTGTTACAGGCTCAATATGCTTGCTTTTAGTAAAATAATAGAATTAACAAAAAGGGATCAGAATACATGGTACCAAGAAGTCACTCATATCCCCACAGTACAGTGCCTTTATTCTCTGGTGAAAATGGACATATTTTCAGGCATATAGGTACTTTTAGGGTTTTAAAGCAATAATGTCGAAGCCTTGTGTGTCTCAAGGCCTCTCTGCACCCTCTCTATGGGATTACATAGAGATATGATCTCTCCCCCTATCAGTTCTGCCTGCTGCACATCCATAGATTCCGTACCTTTAAAACTGAGGCACTGAGAAAATCACTTATATATGGCAGATAAAGCCAGCCACCAGGCTCAGTCTGTTTGCACCAGGCTGTTTGCAGCCCTCCTTGAGCTGACATGCAAACCTGCTGTCATATCCTTGCAGCTGCAAGGACAGAAGACCATGGAAATGGCTCATCTTTCCTCTGTGCCTGTCACAAGAAAGGCAGTGCAATGGGCTGTACTGCCAGGTGATAACTCCCTGTGGAATATTTGATTCATGTTGAATGCCTCAGCACTTAACAAAGTAAAGCAGATGAACACCAGGTGTAAGAACAGCACCAGAGTTCCAGTACCAAATATCTAACTCCATTCAAAGAGGAAAGCCAGTCCTGGTGCTCACAAGCTTATCACACATAAATCCTGCCAGCAGGATGGATCCTGTGCTACTCTCAAGGGCAGGCAATTCCCATGCAGAGCTGTCTCTAGTCACTAACTCACTTCCATGAGTTTGCTTTTGATTTGGGATTAATTTTCAAGAGCGCCCATGTGGTTTTGCATGGCTGTTTGTTCCTGAAAGTATTTAGCCTACCCTTTAGAGTTCTGCTTTTCTTCCACTGGAAAAAGAAGCCTCTCTGGGGACTGAGTTCCTGCCTGAGCACTTACAAATGTGATAGAGGTGACAAAAACACGTTGCTTTTTTTTCCCCAGGAGGCTTACTTACATTGTGTTTGTACTATGGCATACACCTTTGGAGACAACCTTACTACAGACTAAAAACCTGCTTTATTCTGCACAAGAACAAATGATGGATAGGCCCTGCAACGTGCCCTTGCTATGGCCTTTGCTGTAACCTTAGATGCATCAATAACGGATAAAGCAGTTTCTCTCCCTTACTCAAGCCTTACGCTATCCATAATTGTGTAATCCTCTAATGTCTTTGTGTCCCTGCCAGAGATTAATTTATGTTTTTAATCATGTTCAGCTAAATTTCAACCAAGTTCAAACTACCTGTTGGGTCACAGCACTCCTATATAAATGTCTAATCTTTAAATTTACTAGTCCGTGTGCTGGTCTGTGACAGTGGTTTTGCTCTAGACAGGTGGGAATTGATGAATTTGTTCCTCTCTGAGGGGTATTTTGAGCAATGAGAACTCCAGCCAGCTGGAGAAATGGGGGGAAGAGCTGTAAGTCTCTCTAAGGGCATTGCCCAGGAGCCTTGCTGTGAATAAATACCCTGCCTGAATTTCCACAAAAGCTATTGCATTATATATATTTGATGTATGTAACAAGAGCAAATCCCAGGGTCTGATTAATGGCAGGGTAAGAAATGTAAGCCCTTTTAATCCATAAAAAGGGAAAACATATTGCCTTTAAGACTTCCTCTCCTGTACCAGGCTAACATAGAGTGTCTGCTGGCCTGTTCTTAATCATTCATCATCTACCTGTTTACTGCCTTCAGTTCAGTCTCCAGCATCCCCACTTTCCCTGTGTATCACTGTTTCCCCTGACAGCTCTCCAACCCCACTTGCTTTGGATCATTTGAATTGCCCTTCATTGGACCTCTGTGATTTCTGTGCTCCTCATTAATTGCACCACTCCTGTTTTCCCTCCTCCTGTTTATCCTTCTGTTTGTATCGGCACACCTCTGCTTGTTTTACAACCACCTGGCAACACATGGTGACAGGGTGTTGAAACAGCTTAGCTGCTAAGGACTGGATAGCCGTCAAAATGCCACGTTAGTTACACAGGTGCTGCTGACTGAGGAATTGGCTCAGACACCCAGTCACCTACAGCAGCACACGTTCAGATTATCATATTACCAAGCCAAGGGAGTGAGGGGACCCACCTGGTCAAAAGCAGTAGTACCTCCCATCTGTGTGGGTGAGAGCAGAGCAGCAGAAACATTGCGGAGGTTGAGAGAACAGCTATTGACTCCTTCCTCCACACTGATTCAGTTACAGGGCTTGAAAGAGATGCTTAAACCTGTTTTGGTTTTTGTTTGTTTGTTTGTTTGTTTTTTGTTTGTTTTTTTCCTAGTACCACCAATAACATCACTGTGGGGCTGTGATCTCATAGAATGGCTTGAGTTCGGAGGGACCACAAAGATCATCTATTACCCACTTCCTGCCATGGGCAGGGCTGCCAACCATTAAATCAGGCACTGGATCAGGCTGCCCAGGCCCCATCCAATCTGGCTGTTTACACACTAAGGAACCTGGGCATGGATGCTATTTCTGCACACTGTGGTTGTACTGAACAGCCCTCCCACCTTATCCTGCCCAGTGCTGGGACCATTGGAAATACCCTCCCCTGGCTGAGCTGCAAAGCCTAAGCAATAGTTGTGCTTGCAAAAAGGTCACTGGCTTCTCTGCAGGCTCAAACTCAAATCCCATGTGACAGACATACATGTAGAGACGATTTCACTCGCTGCTGAAACAAACTGACCTCTGGCAGTCAGCAGTACTCAGGTACTCAGGATATCACAACCTGGTATCAGAAGTGGATAAAAGTTGTACAGAAGGACGTGTCTAATTGCTCTGGGAGAGCAACCTCCCAGCTCAATCAATCACTGCTTTCCAGGCACGTGTCATCACACAGTCAAACAATGCTTCCTTTCACTGAAAAATGTTTAGACTATCACTCACAAAGCACAGAATTTGAGAACTGAGTTGGAAGGGACCCTTAAAGGTCACCTACTCCAACCCCTCAGCAATGAACAGGTACACCTACAGCTCAATCAGGTGCTCAGAGCCCCTCCAGCCTGACCTTGAATGTCTCTCCAGGGCTGGGGCATCCACCAACTCTCTGGGCAATCTGTGCCAGTGCCTCACCACCCTTATTGTAAAAAAAACTTTTTCTTTATACCCAGCCTAAATCTCCCCTCTTTTAGTTTGAAACTCTAACCCTAGTTTAGTTTGAAACTCCCTTTATCGTATCCCATCAGACTCTGATGAAGAGTTTGTCCCCTTTTCTCTTATATCCCTCCTTCAGATACTGAAAGGCCACTCTCAGGTCTCCCTGAAGCCTTCTCTTCTCCATGCTGAGCAGCCCCAGCTCTCTCAGCCTGCCCTTACAGGGAGCTGTTCCATCTCTTGGCTCATTAAAGCAGGTGTGCAAATGCGAATGGTTTCAGCATTGGCTAGATAGACTATACAGAACATTGTTGCACTGAGCTGGGCAGGGCACCTTTTCCATGCTGGTGCTGCTTTGTCTGTAATTACCAAATGGGATATAGCAGGCAGATCCCCTCGGCAGAGTTTAACTGAGAACATCTGCACAGCAGCCCTTCAACCAGGCTCTAAAACAAGGTGTATGCAGCATATTTGGGTACTTTGAGGACATACATTTTCTTCCACATTGTTAACCGGAGAATATGCCTACAAAGAATAGGTATTGTCTCACAGATTAATCATTCTGTGATTGCATCTCCTGAGCTCAGACATATCCAAATGCATACACAGCACTGCGTATGTGGCTGATTACTGAATGAAGAACAGCATTCTGATAGTTGGTGCAAGGAGCGCTATGCTGCAGTGAACTGTCTATGGGAGGTTTGGAGAGTTCAGGGTGTTTTCAATGAATGGATGAGCATTCTTTCTCATGCTTTCTTAGAAGAGTACTATTGCATATAGCCCTATATAATGCATTGCATAATCACACAATTAAAAAAAAATGCATTACAGCTTTTTTTGCTGCAACAACGCAGAAGATAAAGAGGAATATAAATATGCATGCACACATGTATGCAAGGAAGCTGCAAGATGTCTAAGAAGTCAGAAGGAAAAAAAAATAATAATTGGCAGTTTGAAGTCATGACTGGAAAGAAATTAAGAAATCCAGTTATGTCCATTCAAAATTACAGGTAGAACTTTTAGATAAGAAGAAATCAATTATACAAGCTGGAACTGGGCCAGGACAGTGTTCTTTCTGAAACTACACAGCATTACCATGTTTGAACATACTTGCATTTAACTGAAGCAGAGGACACAATGCTGAGCACAACTTTTCTCTGAGAGCAGGAGCAAGCCAGCACAGTCTACTCTGGGTCACTCTGGTCCAATTGTCATGGGACAACATGAACCTGATTGCAATTTTTCTATGGCTCTGCTGATCAGTAAATCTGTCAAGATCCAGTCTCTGGCAAAACCACCTTCAGGCACCACTATCCTTTGTGCTCTTGCATACATTTGTGTTAAGTGTTGCACCAGCTGAGAAGATGGCTCATGAGTATTTCGATATGGAAAACATTCCTGTACAGCTGCCACTGCTGAACAGTGCACAGGGACCTGCAATCCCTCCACTTGCACAGTACTTTATTTACTTCTCATGTGGCAGAAAAAGGGGGAAAGGGAGAGGAAACAGAACATCACAGCTGTCTGTCAAATCTCATTCTTCTCTTTCTGTCCTGGCTCAGAGCATCAAGTACATCTTACACCAACTGATCTTCCTGCAGAACCCTAATTTCCCTCTCCCATTAAAGCTTTATCCTATGCAAAGCACCGTAGCAATGCCTTTTGCTATAGAGTCCTCTAATAAGCCTTCCTAATTTGAGAATAATGAGTGCTGAAGGGTTCACATCCCGCAGGCCAGTCAAGGAAGAGGGCAGCCCAGGATAGTAGAGGCTGGGGAGGACACTAATACATCTTAATTGCTTGCTAAACACTCGCTTGTCCTCATGGGATGGAAGGGGGTCCTCTTGCTTTGTGAATTTTACTGATGATAATGGAATAGTTTCCTTGCTCATACCTTGCACAGGGTAATATGGCACCTGGCACAAGATCTTTATTTGAATTTCAAATTTCTGCATACCATGGGGTGAAGGCTGAAAAGATCTGAGTGGATGGTATTTATGGTGCCTCACTGAAACAAAGCAAGGAGTCAGGAAATTTCCCCACTTCTGTGGGTTACATCTATTTGCCAGCGTTTTCTGAGGGACATCCTCAAGAGATGCTGCACCCAGAAAGAGTACTGGTTCCTAAAAATTTATGTCCCATAAAGAAATCCCAGCCCCTCTATGCTCAGGGCCTGACACACAGTACAACTGAACTGTAAAGGAGACATATCTCCCCTATCATCTCTTCCACCTTAACTTAGATACCAGAAGTGGGCTTCGGTTGACATACCTTTAGCTGTCTTCTGGTGAAGGTGTCCATGAGTTCAGAATTCCAGCAAAGACCTGTCCAAGCATTTATTGGGAGATAAATGGTGTCTGGACTAAAAGAGACATCTATACAAGATTGTAAAAAAACCTTCTCTAGAGTTCATTGACTGGATGCTAGTTAAGTTCAGTGAAAACCTAAGCACGTAGCTGAGATTTCAGCCCTAAGGCTTAGGTGAGACTCTCTATAGACATGCATACGTATGCACACACACTTCAATCATTTTGGCAATTATCAAGAGAAAGGTTCACATAGGGGCAACTGAAACCAGACATTGGCTTTAGACTTGTATTCTAGAAATGTAAAAATGCCTTCTGCTCTGTTCCAAGCATAGAAAGAAATTTGGAAACATCCTATGCCAGACACCCAATGGTGGGGAGATATATACCTGTCTCTGTGGCATGGGTACCAGGGACTGGCTATAGCAGTGAACAGCTGTTTTCCATCATTGTCATACTATGCTATGTTTAAAAGCTTTTCTATAAAGCTTGGCTCTTCAAAGAACCAAAGGTGACAGTGTGGGCTGATAACATCAGAACAAACCTAAACTTAAGACACCTGAGTATCATAAGGCTAGTGATAAGGTGATAATTTTCCTCCATATATTACCATTTTTCCTTTTTTTTTTTTGTCCATAGCTATTCCTGAGCTCCCAGCTTCTGGCTGAGGTGAAAGTCAAAAAAAGAAGGAAAACTAATCAATCTCTTTCTAGTTTCAGACTGTTACATCTGGGAGATTCAGAGAGAACCTGAATTTTCTCATCGCTATCTCATTCACTGATAACATCACTAGACTTCTTAAAAATTATTTGCTTCAGCTGCCAATTGAACTCTTTGAGAAGTTCCGCCTGGATCTTATTTCAGTGACATTTTGCACAAATAAAACCTAATGAGGAAGTATTTTTTGTATAATTTGATTATTATTTTTTCAATTCCTTCTGATGATTATCTTTGCTTTTCTCTTATGCACTCCATTCAGTTTCCCGTTGGATTGGTTTTACTCCATTAGCAGTTTCAAAGTATGCAGCTTGGCCAAAATGTGAAAAGTTTCAGATTTAAACTGCAGCCTGGCAGGCATTTCTTGTTTGAAAACAGAACTTGCCAATTATTAATATAAGTAATAAAATGAGAAGAAAAAAAACCACAAAAACTGTGAAAAGTATTGAAAATTCGTCTATTTTGAAAAAATAGAAGAATGAATGTGCTTGGAATTTCAAGCTGTTTACAGTTCCCTATACCTTCAGCTAGGACTTACCTCTGGATTGCATGTGAAATATAGTGAAATACCCCCCGTCTGGCTGAGGAACCAGGGTATGACCTAAAGCTTTAATGAGCTATACTGTATTACAGTGATGTGTTGGAGGTTACCCAGTTTTGCTGGCAGTATCCTGCATTAATGCAGCTCTGTCCCCAACTTGGAAGAAGACATTTTTGTTTTCTTAACAAAAATATCAGGTTCTGTCTGAACTGGCCCCAAACAATCACATTTCATTTTTGCACTATCTATGCCACCGTCAGAAGAAAATAAATTTGATTTCCTATCTAAATAGGGATGTTCTGAGCTCAGAAATACAAGGGTGAGCACCTCTGCCTTAGTAGATAACGCATATGGGCTGAGATTGAAAATAGATAGATATATAGATAGGTAGGTAGGTAGGTAGGTAGGTAGGTAGATAGATAGATAGATAGATAGATAGATAGGTAGATAGATAGAGAACAGTTTTTTTGTTTGTTTGTTTTGCCATATGGCGTGCCTATATAGAGATATAAACCTCTTTACCTTTCCATCCACTAGCCATAGATTTTCCTTCCCTGCTTCATATGTTCTTCCCCTTGTCAACTATTTGCATTTATTAATGTTTAACTTCTGTTTGCTGTTAGAAGCCTCCCCAGATGAACACTGCTTTCTTATTCTGAGTCTTGCTTGCCGTGTTTCTTGCCGTGTTTCTTCTGTGTTCTACCCTTCTAATTGCACCCCACAGGTTGTCTAACATTCTCTGTCTGGCTCAGCTGGTCTATTTTATTTATTTTTAGTTCCCTTAAAAATATCTAAAGGCTGACTACCCTCTCACCATTAAAGGTGACCCACTGCTCTGTGTTTCCAAAACTTGCTACTTCTTAGTTCTTCTTTATAAACCCTCTTTGGCCCTTTCTGACAGTTGGACCAGGGCAACCTCTGCAAAGGTCCAGTCTTACTTTTTCCCCCAGTTTCCATGTGGTATTATGGGCCATGATTTTTGTGGCTGGTGCCAGAGTGAACTGACATCATGGAGACTTTCCTACCATCTTTGCCACTCTCTCCTCCTCTATAACTCCAGCCTGGGCTTTGTTTTTTGAAGAAAACTTACTGGACTGACAGGAAGAGCTCAAGACGGCTCCAAAATCCGACAGGTTTTTTTAGCAGTTTTATCAACAGCTTCATTCTAGCCTTCAATATGCATTCCCCATCCACTTTCTTGGAGGTATAAAGTGAGCTACAACCCATGGATAGTGTCTCCTATGCATGCCTCTTCCTCAGTGTGTGTTTGTTCTTCTTGACTGTGAAGACAGTGGATGTTATTCCTTCATCCACTCTCGCCAGGTGACCCCAGGATGCCAGGCTCAATCTACAGCTACTAATGAATGCCCGGGGAAAGGCGTCTCTCAGGGAATATTGTATCCTAATTTCAACTCATCCCTATTTCAGACTTTTTAAGCATCACAGATACAGTGCAAGACTCCAAGGCATTCTCCAGTGTAAAATGAACCAAGACAAACAAAAAAATGTTCTGAATATGGATTCAGATTTTTTTAACCCTGATATTCTGTGGTAGGTTTCTTTATTTTTGAATATAAAGTGACAGAAATAATTTGTTGTTAGAAAAGAGAAAGTATCTTTGACTATTTACAGGTTTTGTACATCACAAAGATTTTCATGTTTTCTTGATGATTTTTTCTCTTTTTTTTTTTTCTTCATTTTTTTCCCCTCCACATCCTCTAAACAATGCTGAACTGAAAATCTCAACAGTTCACAAAAATCCTCTTCCCCACAAAACAAACCCCAATGAGAAACAAGATAAATCAAAGGCAGGGGGGGGAAATCAACTCCTTTCATAGTTTTCCAGGAAATCCATTTCCTTAAATATATATATTTATATATTTATATATATTATTATTTTTTTTCAAGTTCAAACACCAAAATTCAAGAGAGAAAGGAAAACAGAACAAAACAAGTGTCTTCTCCGCCCCCCTCCAGAATCTGTTGATCCCTGCTTGTCCAAAATCAGAAAGAGTTATTTACAGAAAGAAGAACCGGAGGGGGGTGAGGGTGTAGGGAAGAGAAGGATGAGGTGGTGACTGGTGGAGGAAGGATAATAGGATTAGGGCCTCGGAGAGATGAGGCAAGCCTGAGTTCGACCACGCTTTCCCTTAGGAAGACGCTACACTGGGGAAGTATCCACAGTGTCCCCTTGCTACCATGTTCAATGCAAGGGTGCTGCCTTTCTTGGTCTCCGTCTCGGCCCCACACCAGGTGCAGGGTGGTCACTGCTGTTCTTTTCTCTGAACCCTCCACTGCCCCCACCTTGCCAACAGGCCGGTCTTGTGCTTCCAACCAGAGGTATTCTGGGGAGTGAAGTCATTCCAGGAGGCCAAGACCAAGGTAACAAGGCCATGATGGGCAGCAATGTTTCTCACACCTTTCCCTTCCACTCGCAACTGTCACTGCTCACCCATGTCATCCCAAGCCTCAAGTCACCTAAGCTGCTTGCTCACAGCAGCATGGCCCCAGGGCCACAGCATTACATGAAATTCATCTGTTGCCAGTTATCCTTGGCATCCTCCTTTTCTGTTTCAGGCCTGTAAGGTATCAGCAAGTAACAGGTGCTAAGGAAAGACTTCTCCACAGAAAAACCATCTCTGATCCCTGTCCTTCCCCCCCCTCTGCACCATATAATGATTCCAACTGCAAACGGATGGAAAACTTTTGCCAGACAAGTCAAATATGACATTGCACAGAATGAAATTGATGTTGCAGATGTGAGCCTGCAATTTACACGTGATTTGAGTGTATTATGATGTATTAATCAGGAAACACTATGTAAATGTGTGTAAATGCAAACCACAGTCTTAAATCAGTTTTGCATAATACAAGTAAACAAATTAATCTCCCAATGCAGTTGTAAACGTTAATAAAAACTTGACATTAGCCATTAAGCTTAGATAATGTTACTGTATGAGAAAGCGGTGTTGTATATCACATGCACCCTTGAAGTGCAAATGAGTAAAATTTACATGTCCAAGCCACGCATGTTCTTAAGAACTCAAACTGCTGCTTGCTGCAAGTCATGTAAGCAGTACTTTTCCCATCAGCAATTTCTTTTTAAAACACTGCCTCCTCCCTGAAGAGAGTAAACCACCCGAAATTAAATGTAAGGAACACTTGAATATTTGAAGAGTGGCAGTGAGTCTGTAAGCAAGAGTATGCATAATTTAAAGAGCACTGGCAAGACAGACCTAAAATGTTGGTGTCATTATGAGGCTGGAACTTGCACTATGCTGAACTATAGCCTTAGGAAATCTGTTTCTATCAGCCTACCCTTTTGAAGACGGAAGGACATTAGGTCAGACTCTGTCCAGTTGCATATTTGTCTGCACTTCAAAGCATCCTGAAGACTTTGGAAACAAAGCCAGAGAAGAAGTTGGTTGGGAAGCTGAGTCACTTTTGAAACAGGTGAGGCTGTCTTGGATGATCTCTGATTAGAGAGGCCAAGTTGGATGAATACTGTGCATGGTGCAAAGAGGTTCTTGATGAAGCTTCTCCAGTACAACAGCCTGAGATGTTACACTGCACACTGGTAGAACTGAGTAAGGAAATTATTTTCTAAGCAATATTTTGACAGCCTCCCTGTAAAAGCTGAAAGCTTGTAGCAGCCTGACAAAAGTAAAAGAGGGATGCTCAGGACTACCTGTGAAGAGTACGCTAAAATCTTGATGTGAGCTTCCAAGGATGGGAAATTAGTTGTGTTTTGACTCCTAGCAGAGCCTCCATGATCAGCTCAGGGAAGTCACTGTAAGGTGTCAGAAGAGGCTGAGTCCCATGCACTGCACATGTCTTAGAGAGTCTGTACTGCCCAGCACCTCCCTGAATCAGGATCATGCATGCCTTTAAAGATTCTACCTGCAAGATCAGAACTATTTAAAAGGAAAAAAAAAGAGGGGGTGAGGAGGGAGGGGGAAGAGAGAAAAAAAATAACGTACTATAACCAGTAAAGGTTCTCTTTGGGCAAGACTGGGAGACCGAGATGAGGTAGAGCATCCTCAAAGCTCTGCTCAATGGAGGAAGTGAAGAGAAGCTAGAAAACTGAACAGCAAGATAGCATTCTTCAGAAAACTCACATGCAGCAGAATCTGCAGAATCGTGGCTTTGCAAATAGCACTGTCATCCAGAGGGGTAAGAAGATGGCAGGTACTGAAGTGATAACAGGCAAGGCTGGGATCTGTGCTAAACCTGCAGTGGCCTTCTGCTCCTGTATGGATCACACACTCACCTCCTCACTGTTCTGGGTAAGAAAATCTCTGCCTGGGTAGAAAATCCTTGTTCCCACATGTGGGCAGCTCAAATCTCAAAGCAAGACAAAACAAAACAAAAACACAAACCAACCAGATAACAACAAAAACAGACAAGCAAACAAAACCAACCCAACAGGCTGAGACCTTGAAAGTCCCTTCGGGTTGAGGTCCCCAAATCACAAATCATGTCTGCCAGCACAGGTTTCTTGTACTGCTTATAACCGCATCCTGAAGAGATTTGTGCACTATTTTCTCCAGACAGCTACCATGAATTTAATATGTGAAAATGCTATGTGTCTTTTCCCCCTGCCCCGTGGCTTTACCATAGTTCATACAACAGACCGCATCAAGTCACCTAGCACACTTGATCACTGGGTGCCTCAATTGTTTCCCCTATAATGTGTACGTTTCATTTAATCACAAGAAAATTAGATGCAAATACATGCAAGATTTCAGGACATTTGCATAATATACATAAGCTATGGCATCTGTCAATTTATTTGTAAATGTTAACATCAGTGTATTTTAATTTAGCATAAAAACTGTAAACTCTTTCAAGTAAGGACTATGGCAGAGCAAAGCATCAAAGGGACAAATCTTATCTGAAAATAAAACCTAAATGGTTTTGATCAATTTTATGTCAGGGTTTCATCTTGCTGGTTTACCATCTTGCTTCACCTGGTACTTGCCAGATTAATGACTGATGCTGACCCTATCCAACTCTTCAGCAACACTGCTGCTACAGATGGAGTCATTCTAAGCAACACAAAATTACCTCCAGTGCCACCAGTCATTGCTTGTATGCAGTGTGCATCCTCAGACATACGTTTCCGAAGAAATCCCAGATCATGTCCTACCCAATTCCCACTGCCAAGCAAGGCACACACACCTTCTGGGAGTAGCTTCATATACTGAGCTCCAAACAGAGCTTTTCAGACCTCCTCCAAGAGCTGCTAATTGTTAAATACTTCATCTTGTTCATAAATTGATTTTCAAAAACAATAAACACTCTCAGATTTTGTAGCAGAAATTTCAACCAGCATCTGAGCAGCTAAATACTACTGGCTTTCAATGAGATAGAGTTTGTTTTAATAGATATCTTGAATACTTATAAAAATCCTTCCCTATTTGCTGAAAATTGCACAAGCATTAATTGCTTTTTTTCTCTGTACTCAGTGCTGCTGACCCCAGGCAACCCCAGCTATCCAGGAGGTGTATTAAGGATGTCATGCAAGCTACCCAGGCACAAAGTGTTGGGGCTTCTGGACTCGTAGCTCATCCCTCAAAATTACCATGGCAGAGAAAGTGGCCCTGCCCTTTGTAGCAGAAACTAGACTGTGAAATGCTGTGGAGGCACAGTCAGTGCCTCTGTGTAGGCACAAGCCAAATATCTGCCTTATTCTAACACTGCAAATCAATGCACAAAGTCTAAAGAACAGAAGCTTACCTTTCCTCTTTTTCAGGAAATTTTCTTCTGGGGGCAATGGATATAGACAAGAAGTTAACTTGCCTCCTTTGTTCTGCTTAGGCTTATATTTACATACAAATCTTGAATGAGTAACAAGCATGTTAGCATTGTAGTGCATATCCCTTCTGCTAATAGCATAAGAGCAACTCGCAGCCAAAGGACAATCACTTACCCAGAGCTTAATCTTGCAGCTGGCAGGCTTCAGTCTCTCACCTTGGTGAGGATAACTAATCAGAGAACCACAGGGACAGGTCCAAAATGTCATGCTTCTCCAATTTAATCTAATACCTCAGATAGGAAAGTGACCATGAAGCCCTAACTCTGCATATAAAGAAGGGGAAGGTCAGCAGGGACAGCAAACCAGGCTACCACTGCGGCACACAAAGAGCTCTGATGTGAAGGAAGGAGAACATCTGAACAGTTAGTGCCTAAGAAATATGAAGCTGCAAAGCTAGCAGAAGCAGCTGCTTCATTACAACTGGTTCTCCTTGGTCCCAAATGGTATACGTCCACTTGTGTCTTAACACAGCAAAATTCAGCTGACAGCTAAAAAAGAAATATCTGCACAAAAAAAAAAAAAAAGCACCATCAGAGTCTATGGAAGTGCATTTACCACTTGGAAAAGTTCCTACGTGTGGAAGGCCGAAGACAAGCCCTGAACTTGCTTGTTCCTGTATGTGAAATACACCGGCAAATATCCCACAGGTATGGGACTTACATCCTTTTTTTTAATTATGTTTCTTGGCCCCTTGTTCAAATGCAGAAAAGACACATAGGAAAGCTCTTCTCCACTGGCAGAATCTTGGCTTCCCAATGGACCATGCAAATAATCTGTGAGGGCAAACAAACAGGGCAGCACTCACATTAAGAAAGACAAAGAGATATTTCAAGGAGAGCATTTGTTGCTGGAGTACTCAAAAAATTCCAGACTCCTGACCTTGACATACATGTGTGTTCTGGAAGGATATCTGCCCTCCCTCTGGCCTTGTTAAATGTCTTCTTGAAAGACCTAGCAAATGTGAGCAGTGAGGTGCAAAGACAGGGTAGGCAATCTGAGTTTCCAGAGCATTTCTCAAGTTTTTTCTTTAGCTCTGTTCCCTCACTTTCAGGGCATTGCTTTCAAAATGCATTCCACCCAGATACATATTTCCAGGCTACGATGCACAGGATGCACTTACCATACTGAAGCTGAGGCTCTTCAGGTACTCTTGTCCCTTGCCTTACACCCTCCATGGGGCATCCTGATGCCCAGGGAAGAGAGAGAGATGGACCACTTTTCAGATAGAGACAAGAAAGTGTGGGAGTCCCTCTCACCCCATTCTCTTGGTGATAAGCATACTGCACACTAGCATAGCATGACATAGTCACTCTCACATCATCCTCTTCCTACCTTTCTCTGTCTGACTCTGCTAAGGGAATAGTAAGCATATGAATAGGAGGCAGCTGGTGGAGCAGAAGTCACTGTCTAGGCTAAAGCCTGCAGTCTGCCTGTAATTTGTCTTGCTGTATTTGAGGGAACAACACAACCACCTAGCTGATAACACAAACACCTAGCTAGCTCACACTGGGTAAAGATGAAAAGATGTAAAATACCATATTCATTGAAGGAAGGGCACCTGGAATATCCAAGTCAGTAGAGAAAGCTGAGGTGAACAATACCCCCTAAGCTCTGTATGATGACTTCTCAACTCTCCTGGTTCATAGGACAAAGAACAGTGTTAGCTCCTTCCCATAAGGAAGCAACAAACAGACCCTTTCCTTTACGTGCATGACCAGAAGGTCAGAGAGGAATACTGTTCCTCACAGCAAGACAAATTGCTGGCAAGATTTGATGGCAGATGGATGGGACTATGGCAGAGGACAAAGGATAAATAGCTAGATACTCACTGGAAGAACTACCTAGATTTATAGTTACATATGTAATGGCAAAAGCTTCACAAAGCATAGGAAAGTTAGTTTCTTCTCTGTAGTAGTAAAAGAACAAAAGCAGAAAGTGCCTGGATAGGGACTCACAATAGGCAAAGAAAGGCTAATTCAGACCTAGATGGGAAGCTGCTTCAAAACTTCAATGTCTTTTTATTATGCTAACAGCACTCCCTCCACCAAGAGGCAATGGCTCCATGCATCTTCTTTCAAGGGGAGCAGATGATCTTGAGGCTCAAGAATTTAAGAATCCACCATCAGATCTGGTATTCACCACCACTGCCTCCAAGTCCTCCCTGCCCACTCCACCCAAGCATCTTGGCTTGAGCAGAAGACAGGGTTTTGACCCATGGTTCTTTTCCTCTATACTGTCAGAGGAATAGTTTAGTCTGATCTTCAGTCTTTATTGACTTTAATTCTTCTTAATTGGTGCAGAATCCATAGTTTAAGCTACGTGGTGTGCTATCTGCCTTCTCTCTCTCATCCCACAGAAGACTCCAAGACAGAAAGGACACAGGTAACAGACAAGGCTTCCTGGCAGCTGATGGGAAAATGTTTTAATGATTGAGTGAAAGATGAGAGCATGAGGGAGGGAAGATGAAAAGATGGACAGAGAAGCCCACCAGTTTCCATGGGAGGGTCCAGAAACCATTATCTCCTGTCCTCTGACAATTCCTTGGCAATGTGGGATGTTAGGTACTCCAGTACCTAACATTAGAGCTTCTCAGGAGACAAAGAGCACTAGCAAATCATTTCCTTCAGGAGAGCAGACAATCTCCTTCATTTCGAAAAAGGGCTGGCGTGCTGAGAGAACGAACTTTTTAATTGGAATTGGGAGACTACTCAACTCCTTCACACCTGCCTCCTCAATACCACAACCTCAGCTTCTCAAAAAAGGACAAATCAAGTAGAAAAATATTCATGAACACTGTTAACACTCAAAAGCAATTTGTAGCTACTTTAATTTGCCTTTTTCTTTTTTTTTTTTTTCTTTTTTTGAGCCTTTGGGATTCATTCAGTTCAGTTCTTATTTTCAAGACTCTCTCCACAGCAATCAGAGATAAAAAAATCTTTTCATATAAAATGTGAGTTGTGATTTTTCTTCTTTTTTTTTTCCTTTTAACATAATCACAAAACTCCAGTATCCAAGACTGAAGAAAAACATCACATACTGTTCATCTTGACATAAAAGCCACAGCAGCAGCATCCCTCTCTCATACACCGCTGCTTCTCTCTCCCTTTTTTCCCTCAAAAACTAAACAAAAACACCCTCTGCACAGCTTTTGTTCTTGATAATTTTATTTTGGTGGTTTTCATGCTACATAAAAATTAGTTTTTATATCAAAAAATTATTCACAATATTTCCAAAATAGTTCAAGTTTTTTTTTTTTTTCCTTTTTGTGTTTTTTAAATATTTTTAATGTATTTTCATTTCTTTTTTTTTTTTTTAACTGCAGCTAGGGTTACAAAACATCCCATTTCCTCTCGCCACCACCAATTCGCTGTCAGTTCCCTTTTACATTTGTGTATGTTAAAAAAAAAAAAAAAAAAAAAAAAGGAGAAAGAAAGAAAGAAAGAAACAAAACCTTATTTTTTATCATTTACTTGAAAAACAAAAAGTCATTTGGCACTCATGTCTCTGTGGCTCTGATTTTCACCAGTGGAGTGGCTGGAGGTGGGCGTGTGTGCGCGCGCATGTGCGTGTGCAAAGGAGATGAGGAGGAGGCAAAATTTAGGCAAAGATGGTCTCAGAAGTGAATAGGGAAATATCCGCTGTGTGCAACAGCCTGACGGGTGGCCAGGTTCATCACAAGATACCAACAGCTCAAGAGGAGGTAGCAGTGTTGGGCAGTAGAAGACTTACACTAGAGGTGAGTTTTCCTTTTCCTTTTGGTTGATAGACCGAGCTAATCAAATGTGCTCTCAAAAGTAAATGTACATTAGTTAGAAATCAAATACAGCCAGAGTTAATCTCTGTCAACTTTGAAGATACTACCTGCCCCAACCCCAGTAGACACAGCAGACCATGCTGCTGCTCGCAGCCACTTCCAAGCGCCAAAGGGTGAAGGTGCTGGGCTTTCTCTTAGTGGCAAGGCATTGATATCTGGCCAGATATCCATGCCCCGCCTTTAACCCATACTTCATGGCTTGTGAGACTCTGCTGGGCCCTAAAAGGCATTGTCCAAGCCAAGAGTCAGCCTTATCCACTGGAGGCAATGCTGGACGGCTTTGGCCCAGGCACAGCCATTTGCCTGTCTCCATGGCCTCACTCCTGCATGGGGAGACCTGTGTGAGGAGGAGGCAAAACAGGGAGCTGAGGGGATGGCTCAGACCAATCCAAATCTGTTGGCCTCCTTTCTGCGTTTGTCTTCTTTCTCCCATCTCCCTCCCATGAATTGTGGGTGTGAGGTTTCTCCTCAGCCCACTCTCCAGCCTGCCCCAAGACATGTGCAAGCCAGAGGGTGATCAGCCTCTTTAGGCCAGTCCCCTCAGCAGCCACCAGGCCCCAGCTCTGATTGTCACCACAGAAATCCCCCCAAAATGGCCTCTCTCCCTCTCACAATGGCAATTCCAAATAGAGTCGGGAGGGAGGGACCTAGGGGTCAGACTCCCTCCTTGCCTTCTCCCCAGCCCAAAGCTCACTAAAGTAAGACTTATTTTTAAGGGAAAAATAGAGAAAATAAAAAAGGAAGGAAAAGAGGAGGAGTACCAAGAAAACCCACAACTCCAAGCCAAAACCCACCTGTGCATCAGTATTAGTTTGCCTTCTGTGACTCCACAGGGAAGCCAATGGAAAGCTACTACTTCCTGAAAGGCTGCTGCCTTCTCTATAGACCAGCCCATGCCTCCAAATACAGATGGAGCCTTGGTCACTGGCAAAGAGCTGCTTCAAGATAGCCCTGCCATTCAGGAAAACGTACAAAGGAAAGACCCCAAACACAGCTGAACCATACAAAAAACAACTGCACAGAACTGAGGTCTCGGAAAGTTGTATTGCTGAAAACACCTCCCTGCTCCCACTAAAAGTACTGCAATAACAAACAAACAAACAAAAACAAAAAAAGAAATCAACAGATAATCAAGGAATGTATTATTTCCGCATTAGAAATTTTGAAAAAAGCAAAGCTAAAAAGAGCAGTTTGCTGCATTTCTGACCACGTGTGAGAGAGAGCCTGTTCCAAAGAAAAGAAAAGCATCCAGACAGGCAAAGAGGCCTCCAAAGCTAGCAGCTTTCTTTGATAACATCCACACTGTCTAGTGGGGAAGTCGTTTCCTACAAGCACCTCTTGAAGGCTCCAGCTTGCTAGGAGCTTTTAGGTGTATAGCATGTTGGTAATAGTTACAATACATAAATACACACGTACATATACACACACACACACACATATATCTTCTCTCCCATAAAACACAAGCCTGGCAGAGCACAGGATACAATGTGGTGGAGAGGAAAGAGCAGCTGAACATGGAATAAAGCAAAGCAGGTGAATGGATGCAATCTATTTGAAGGAGTCACTGGTGGCCACAGACCATTATGTTACATTTTTTATATATAAATAAAAGGAAACCATCAAGAGGCCCAATGACACCAAAACTAATGATCTGGTGAAGCAGACTTTAGATGAGGCACTAGTCCCCAGGTGTTGCTCCTTCCTCATCGGATTAATCATGTCATCTCTTCATCAGGTCCTGATTGTCTTTTCTGGCTGCTGACAGAACACAGCAGTGTCTTGTCAGCATTTTGTCCAGTTAAAGTGCTGTTCTGGTTGGCACTGTAGGGCCCTCCAGCAAGTTTTTCTCTCTGGTGTTACCAGTGTGGAGATCTCTCTGGGAAATGAATGGGATGGAAGATGGCTGCAGAAGATTCACTCTCTCTCATCCTTCCTATATATTGCCTCCTTTGAAGAAACTGAATTACCCCAGAACTTGGGATTTGCAGGATCCCTACACAGCTATAAGAAGCAACTGTGAAATTCTTCCAGGTAATGGGTGTGGGAGACCAAACTAACACAACTCATATATCTGATCCTGTATCTGCCTATATCTGATCCAAAAGCAAGAAAGAACAGGCTAGTGCTTGCTTGCAAGTGGAATTACAGTGTTTGCATTGCCCTGGAAAGCAGCAAAAAGAAAGGTAAGATAGCCTCTTTTAGTCACAGGGCAGGATTGGCTAGATGTCTTTTGACTTTACCAGTCAATGCAGGTTTGTTTTCCTGCTCCAGCTACCAGTTAAGGCCTAAGGAGGTAAATGAGTGTGGCACAATGGTTTGAAAATGTGGCACAGTGGATTCAGCACATAAGTGAGTGAAAGCATGAAATAAGTTTCTGACGCTGTATTCAAACCATCTCCAGGAGGAGCCTGTGTCCCAGCTTTGTCACAGATTCAGACTGGTCCCCTAGAGTTCTAACAAAGCAGCCATGCCAGGGCTCACCAGATGAGTGAGAGCAACCATAGGGCTGCCAAGGTACATATGGGTACCCATCACCTGGTTTTAGCAGCATACAGCTTTAAACACTTTTCATTCAGCTCAAATACGCATACACACCTAAGCACACATACAAGCTGTGGCACCACACATACAAATGTGAACAAGCTGCATAAATACACATACCACTATGAACCCACCCCTGCCCCCCAACAAATAGACACATGCAAGAAAAACAGACAAGTAGCAACAGGCATGCAACATACAAATGGTGATCCCAAGCAGAGGGAACCCCTCAAAGCTATATTCAAGCAAGGTGAGTTCCTGGGAGATGAGTCCTGGAAAAATGCATTGCAGGAAGAGGCCCATACAAGCAAAAAATCCACAAAGAGCATTCTAGGCATCTAAACTCCCCGGTAGCTTCCCAAAAACTCCTCAATATTCACAGGAGTTTAGCTGCCTGTGTTGATGGATCTGGTTCCAAGGCCTGTAAGGAAAGCAGCAGGAGAAAGCACAAAGCTATCATCTTATCCCCTTAGTTAATGTTTGTCTGTTCAGAGGCAGGTATAATCTTTCTCCAGGTGACATGGGACTTGCCAGCCACTGCTCATGGGTCTAGACAGAAGTCCTATGGGACAGATGTGTTCTCTCTGGATGCCCTGCAGATGCTGCAGGTACGTCATGTTTATGGCACACTGAATAAGCAGAAAGGAGCCTGCTGACACTGACAAAAGTAACTCAGTGTTTTGGCCAGAAGCTAATTTATGAAATGTACTCCCAAGGAGATGGCTGCCATATAGATGCACATCCTTGGGGTAGCACCAGATGGGCCAGTGTTTTCTGACTTCACTTGTGTTTAGAGTTCTGCAAAGAGTCACGCAAATGAAAGTCTCAAATATACACCTCCTCCCAAACTGATGAGTATTTGCAGTCATTTATCCACAAGTATAGGGGCCACTGTAGTTCATACTGGGAAAGTCATGTCAAGGTCACAGCAAGGGTACATGAGAGGTACATCTACCCTGCTCATTCCTCTCAGCAAAGCACCATTTCCATTTAGCTGCAGAGGTTCTTCCCATGCAAAAATCAGAAATTTAGAGTGACTAAGAGTTGGCAGAAGCATCCAGGAGGAGACTGCTGCTCTTGATAACCTCTGATAATACCTTTACCATTGTCCATATGCAGTCATACAGTACAGCTCAAACCCTCAGAGACATGGCAATACACACACATACACAGAGACTAATTGACCCTTTTTCAGACTGTGACCAGCAAGCAGACTCAGATGTCTGCAGGGATGAGAAGCCAGTGCCATGGATGGTAATCTCAGCTTTCAGAGGATGGTGGGCCAATGGAGGTTCAATAAGGACCAATGCAAGTTTTCCATAAGGGAAAGAAGGAGGTGTCTTGGCATCTGCCTAGAGCCACTACCAGTTTCACACTGTCTTTGACTTCATATTTACCATGTCATACTGCTACTCTGTTCCCTTACAGGTGTGGTGCTAGAACACAAATCCTGGTTACCTAGTGTCAAACACAAGCTTATATTGACTTATCAGGCTCAAAGCGACAAAATACTGCTAGGTACTCACTCCCAGGTTTCCAACAGCAGAACATCACGTAGGTGTTTAGAATCCAGTGGCCTGTAATCAATAAAGGAAGGGATCCTTGTGCTTCTAAAAGATAGCATACTTTCCAGCAGCCTTGCTTGATTGACATAGAGTAAAAGGATAAGACTCCACTGAGCCTGATGTGAGTCAAAGTGAACTGAATAAAAACTATATCTGCCCCTGCTCTAAACTCACCAGTCTTCTACCAAGGAAGGAAGGACTGTTCTCTCTCATGGCTTTCTCAGAAAAGACAATTCTGCTGCTTCCTTGCACTGATTAATTTGCCAGACTGGTCATTTCTTATTCCTTGAGTGGATAAGAGTAGAACTCCACCTCAGTGAAAGAGATGGAAGTCAAAAATAGCTACCAAATATCATAATCTAATGATCTAGTGAGGGCTAGAATTTTCCAGGAGAGAAGTAGGGTCCTGCCCTTCACTCTTCTGCACTGCACTGCACAGTCCAATGAAGACAACAAAGCAACAAGACAGTAATAAGAAGAGCAGAGTGGGCAAAAAGCCAGCATAAGTCATTCTGAGGGAAGAGGTGTTGAGATGAAATTGGAGAATCAGGATGTGTAAGATGGGAAATAAGTAGATAAGAGGCCAGGGAGATGAGACAGTAAACTGGAGTGATCAGAACACCTGAAAATGAGGTTCTGCTCGAAGAAAGGACAGAGAATATCTAAAGCAGAGGAAGTAAAGTGGGTAAGGATGACACAGGGGGTCCAAGATGGTACCATCTCCTCTCCCACTGGTAGAGAGAAGGCCATAAAAAGAGGGAGATGGAAGAGTTGGTCAGGAGGAAATGAAGGCCCAGAGAGAGATCCCTGTAGTAACAAATGTAGTCTGCTGACATCTAAGAGAGAGGACAACAGGGACCAGGGAAGAGAAAGTAATCAAAAAGCAAAGCACACAGAGAAGGAAACAGCCCTGTGCCTCACACAAACAATCCCTAGCAATCAACACTGCTTTTATTACAGGAAATTATTAACACCCTCTGCTACCCACCACCCCTCACCGATCCCAAACCTCCCCTGTCTGGGGACCCTTTCTCGGCACATACATATAACATCCAGATAAACTTTCCAACCAGCAAAAGCAACCACTGAAACAACTTCAAACACCACAGACCAATAAAACCACAACTTAGAAGTTAACTTTCCCAGCCCCCTCCCCCCCCCCATGCCATTATTTAATAAGGAAATTCTGTACAGATATAAAAACCACCCTTTTCCCAACCTGAATATAATTGCTTGAGTTAGTTTCTGTACATATATACATATATATTTACACAGTAATGCTGCAGTCAAGAAAGCAGATGATGTAAAAGTCACAAAGTGAATACATAAATTAAATAACTACCAGCAGAACCTTAGGAAAGATCGCGTTGTTTCTACTTGGCAAAAATGCACTGTGGGACAGAGTAATTAAGCGTACTGCAATGTACCGTGTGTGTGTGTGTGTGTGTGCGTACAAGCGCACAAGCCTCACAGCTTCCTGCTGTGCCAGGCTTGTTCACATGTGTTTCACTTCCCCAATACATTTCATATGTGTGCACACGCCCAGACGAACCCCTGCCCCACAGTATAGAATTTGTCTGACCCGTTGGAGTGCTTGCTGTTAGCCTTGAATGGCAGGAGGCCAGCAGAGTAAAAGATATGTAGCTACTAACACATTGCAGAGGCCTTCCTTTACCTCAGCACCAGGAAACTATACCCTTGGCATCAGCAGACCTGAGTCCTGCTCTCTGATACACAGTTTTACTGCCTTTTCCGTATACAGGCAGATTCACGCTGTGTCCTTTTTGTTGTCAGCAGTGACAGAAGGGTGCCAGAATTCACTCAAATGGTATGGCTAGGAGAGGAATTTAAGAATGCAGAAGAGATGAAGAAAGAACTCAAAGCCAATCACAAAGTTTTTTTTGTTGTTGTAGTTGTTACCATTCTAATGGCAGACACCCAGGTCTGTCTGCAGTCAGCACCAGGGAGGTCCAGAGAGCTCTTCATCCAGATGAGGATGAAACAATAGCATTCATATTGCCAGTGAGACAGTCAGCGCCCCAGTTTGCCTTTGAAGGGGGAGGAGGGAGGGAGATACAGGTATATAGGTGGGTGAATGCAGCGAGGGTCTATGGCTTGGAAATCTATTTGGCTGCAAATTGAAAATAAGCCCTTGTGGGGACAACAATCAAGTCCCACTAGTTACTATCTCAATGTGCCCTGCAGCATCCAGCAGCATGGTAGGTGTGTTCCAGGTGGACACGCCAGGTGTGTTCAGCAGCAGGGAAGCACTTATGGGAAAGAGTGGGTGCAGACGGGGATTGTGGCTTGGAGTCTGTCCCCATACGTTGCCAGCAATCCAACTCCTTTCTAGCACACGGCTCCCAGAGGCTTCTGCCAGGCATTTGCCACAGAGAGGCAGCAGAACTGGACCCTACCCTCTGCCAGCTTGAATTGAGCAGAAAGGGTGAAGTGAAAATCCTTAGAAAAGCAGCACAAAGAGTCAGCGCAAAGTCCCTTCATCAACACTCGTCTTTATCTCCTCCCCTTTTTCTTTTCGTTTTGGCAACCAAAAATATGTGGGGAAGTGCAACCTCCCACCCTTCTCCACAGGAAGAGCTCATCAGAGGTTGCTTGACTGGAGTGGAGGATGTGTGAAAGGCCTAAGTCTGATCATTGGCTGTGTTCCCAGGTTTGCTTCCATCTGTTGATAAGCAATGGAGGTGGGAGGATATGCCACATTTGATAGAAAGCTCTAAAGCAAAGGCTTGCCTATAAAGATCCCTGAGGTATCTCTGATCACTCTAACCTTTCACCATCATCATCTGTAGTCTACGTCTCCCCCTCTCTCTTTTGCTGACAATGTTGCTGTGAGAAACAACTCTGATTTGAAGGTACTAAGGGGTTTTACTCAAGATGGATGCTAGCGTCTTCTTGGAGTGAGCAGCTCAGCATCAGTACACATTACTGAAGAAGTCAGAAGCAAAGAGGGCCATCTTGGCATTTCTTAACTCCTCCACCAAATCTTTCAGGACCACACAAAGGAACGTTCCTCCCCCATGCGCTGGAAATTGAAATAGCAATTCCCTATGGGCAAAGTTCATCCTTGCCTATTGCTGAGCATTTTGAACATACTGGGGATCTCACCTGGAGAGTTCTGATGACGTATGCTGGATATCAGAGAGAACAGGATGTTTTTTTACCAGGGAGTTGGGGCCGGTGTGCTTCATTACCCCCACTGATAACAAGTCCTGACTGCAGCTCTTCTTTCCTATTTATGAGGTGACAAGGTGAGTTCTGATTGTGCCCTCCCTGGAAGCATGATGGGAGATAGGACTGCTACACCAGCATGAGTTTTGTTGCGCTACAGTAAAAAGCTGGTGTGAGTTCTCCAAGAAGGTTTATGATTATGAGGAGATCCACGGCTGCAAGTTCTACCTGTCAGATGCACTCCACTGTGCACGGCACATTCTTGATATTTTCTTTGAATATTTCCTCCATCTCCTTCATACACATCCTCCTTCAGCTGAGTACCTACATTCCGGTACCACTTCAGAAGAACACGGTTCATGAAATACCTCTTAAAGAGCCATGCCTGGAACTAGACTGAGGAGGCAAATGTCAGAAACATTGCCAAAAGCGCCTAATCTTTCCCAGGAGGCTGGCTGCAAATATACAGTAGAGGTCACACACCTGTAGAGCACGCAGTGATTTCTGATCATTACTCATGTGTGCAGAAACATTCAGAAGGGGAAATGATCCCAGCCACTACCCCCAGAAAATTCCGGTGTTTCTTTCTACAGGAGAGAGAG
Organism: Phasianus colchicus; assembly: GCF_987193195.1. NCBI lineage: Eukaryota > Metazoa > Chordata > Aves > Galliformes > Phasianidae > Phasianus > Phasianus colchicus. The sequence goes on from NC_143436.1 coordinate 49,123,216, forward strand.
GGAAATGGCAAGGGAGGAGATGTGGAATTTTGTCAGGCTCTGGTATGAAATCCCGTTCTTTTCAAGACAGGTAATAAACAGCACATGGGTGGTATTCTAGTATAGACAACACCTGCTGCTAATATTACCTGATTGATTCACTTGAATACTTAGAATGAAAATACACCAAATCTAAAATTCTAAATATATAATCAGAGTTTAATAACATCATTGGTTTATTTTCTGGATTATGAATTACACCCTCCCCCCTCCCAGCCCCTCCCCTTCACCTCTGTTCCAAAATTTGTTGACCTGTCAGAACTAAAATAAACAAAGCAACCAGAAAAGATCACTTATAGAGAAAGGAATAACCTGATGGACACGTGGCCTAATTTATTGTGGGAGAAGGCAAAACACCAGACTCCTGTAGTTAGACCAGTGGTTCAGTCCAGAATTTCCAGTTCTTCTTTTCTGGTTGCCCTAGAGCATTCATTTGAGTGGTTTGTGGCACAGTTAGTATTTGCAGAGCACTCCCAGTGTTAACAGTGCTACACAGTATCAACACTAGATAATGATTTTGGCAAACTATCATTTGCCAATCAGTGGAACAAGGGACAGACCAGTTTGGAGAAAATACGAACCAACTTTCACCCTGGAACACAAAAATCAGAACCTTTAAGAAGAGATTTGAAAAAAGTTCCATTAACTTCTTTTTGGTTTGTTTTCGGCTTAATTTCCCTGCAGAGCCACCCTCCAGGTTTCCTTGTTCCAGGTGGGGAGGGACGTAAAGTACTGAAATAACCACCAGTGAGATTAGCTGCCCTTGCCAGCTGTCAAGCTCCCCCCCAAGCCCTTAGGAAATAACCAGAAATTCTCACGAGCTTTCCCAGGTCCAAGATTTCTAAACCAACGTAGCATTGGAGAAGTCTCTTAATGTCAAGTGATGGTCCAACCTGAGCGGCCAACTTGATGGTTCACCCCACCACTACCAAGACAGCGTAGTGCCTTGAGGCTCAAACTCCACAGAGAGATGCTGGTACAGAGAGTTTATATGCAAAAAGGAATTGGGGGTGTTCCCATCAAAACATGAAACCCTGCTGGCAAGGCTTGAAGTGACGTTCCGGCGTCTTCCATTCATGAAGATAAGGTGACAGGGCGATACGGGGGGCCTAGGGGTACACAACACACGTGGTTTTTTTCCTCTCTCTCTCTCTCGCTCTCTCTCTCTTCCTCATTCATACGGCCTCGACCCGCGTAAACCGCTTCCAAAAACGCAGCCTGAAAAGTCGTAAAAAACAAACAGAACAGAAACAAACTCCCCTCCCTCCCACCCCACGACCTGAATATTCACGAGAAGAGAAACACCAATTTATACAAAAACGCAATAAAAAAGAAATATTTACAAATGAAAGGAACGCCTTCTCGGTGGCTGCTGTCAGAGGCATCTGACAAGCTGCCATGTATTCTGGATTGCAGATCGCTCTGTTAATTTGTTTGGTTTCTTTCTTTTTTTTTTTTTTTCTTTTTTTTTTTTCCTTTTTGTCCTTGTAATGAGAGAAGAGGGAAAGAATAAGAAGTTCCCTTACCCCAAAGACGAAGGGGTGGCATTACAAAGACTCTCCCCCTCTTCCCTCCTCAATTTCCTCAGTGAAATCTAAGAAAATGTTCCCTTCACAGACCTTGCCCACCCTCTCTTCACACTCTTTGACTTTACAGGCAAATCCCACCCTCCCCTCACCCCAGCTCTAAAAAAGAAATAAAATAAATAGGTAAATAAATAAAAGGCCTTCTGTTGGCTTAAAAAGAGAAAGATAAGATAAAATCAACCAGGGTGCGGTGAGGAATGCGAGCGAGGTGGCTTTCAGCTCCAAGAGGCTCATAAAGGGACTGCCATCTCCATTCAGTCAGTCTCCAGGAGTGTCCCCATGCCCTCAGCACAGGGTTCTTTCAACCCTCTCCTTGGCGAGCCATGGTAATTGTGACACTGGGACAGACTCAGGAGAAACAGAAGGGACTCTGCCACATCTCTCAGGGTGAGAGAGGCTGGCCCATGCCCTACCTCAGGAAAAAGAAGACATATGAAGAGGGAGTTCAACTTCTCACTCCTACCATTGCTCCCTTTCCATTAAGTTTAACTTGCATCTAAAATGATACAGTGGAAAGAAAAAACACTCCTATCGATACTATGTGCACCAGGAAAGCTGTCACTACAACTGCAGGGATGGGAAACCCTAGGCTATTCCAGCTTTGCACTTGTGCTAGTATCTCTGTCACACGCTGAGGCACACGTACACGTACACACACATCTCAGCCTTGCACGTCTTGTCTTCAGCCCTCAGCACACGTTCCTGTGCTCTCTGGCATTTATTCAAGCACACCCATTGCCAGGAAGACAAGCTATGTACTTCCCTTGTACATTCAATAATAAATATACATATGTATTTCCCATGGGTGCAAACACCCTCTTTCCATTTCCACATGTCCAAGGAGGCATCAAGACAATCCACCAATATCACTGCCACCACATGCACCTTTTCATGGTTGTTTTTTTTTTTTTTTTTTTTTTTCCTCTCCAGCACCATGCCACCATTGGCAGAGGACACCAGGACACCGCATTCCTTTTCTTCCATCCTGCTGGCCAAGGGTGGGGAGGGCAGAAGGATGAAAATGTTTCTTGTCCTGCTCTCCTTGCTAAAGAACATGCCAAAACAGGCTTGGTGTCCTCTGAAGAGACAGTGACAAAACTCCCCACCTTTCCCTACTCCTTAGCTCTTTTCCACTCTGTGTTATCCAGACACCTTATAGGATTGTGAGTTTATTTTGCTTTCTCCACAGACATTTCAAGTATAAATTCATTGTATATACTCGCGTATAGGCTAACCCATACTAAATACTGCTCCCACCCTTAAAGTAAACCACAATTAGTGAGCAATTCATAGCTAAAAAACCAACTCTGCTTCCCTTTCTCAAAATTCCTTTCATTTCAGTGCAAAACAGCATCCTGTCAGAGCTCCCAGAAGCCCCCCTGATTTAAGGGTTGCTCTCCCAGACTCGAAACCCATTTCCTTTCCAACTCTCCCACTGATCTGTCACAGATTCAATGGCTGTAATAGCCACAGTGAAACCACTCACCAGACCTGCAAACAAGCCTTCTCTCCCTCCCCCCACATCTCCCAGCAAACGATTCAAAACGTCAGCGTAAAATTCTCAGCGTATACGCAAATATATATATATATATTTCAGCCCTAAACCCCCATAATCTTCACAAAATAATGTAACAAGAACCTCAGTATACCTAACATATAAGTGCATCATCAAGTTAGTCATGTTATTCCTCCTTCACTTTCTCCACGTCTTCAAACATCACTCTTTTCTAGGCAGTTTTAGGAAGAGTTGCCTGAACAAGCGTATTTTCCTGCATGTCCATTACACTTCTTCTGCTGTCTCCTCCTGCCACATGTGTGCATGCACATGCCTTTCTCTGCTGGGAGTCAGCAAGAGTGAAATGCTAGAATCACTATTGCTCCCCCTCAACCCACCCCTTCCCTGCCTTCTTCTCCCCCTCGTGAAATCACGAATGAGGATATCCAACTCCAACGTCACTGTAAAGTGCAATGGCTAGGAATGGAGGAGAATGGGAGGAGAGAGAACATGGAAAAAGAGATAAAAGGGGAGGGGTGGGAAAGAGGAGGAGGAAGAGGGGAAACCAAAGAGGTGGCACTTGTCACCAATGCTGTACTACTCAGAACTCCAGTATCCCACAAACTAAGGATGACCAGGGAGAGTAGCCGATGGGATTGATCCCACCCCACCCTCCCATGCTCCACATCCACCCCCAGTCCCTCCCCATGCTCCTTCCCTCTCACTCAAACGTCAGACTCAATACTGGAGAGTTTCTCATAAACATGCCCGTTGCTGGAGCCATTGAAAGCCCTGGGGTTTTTGTTGTTAGGCACACAGGGGTTGGACTGGTTCCCTATACAGATGTCCTTCTGGAAACGGGCTGGCACAGCCCCATGAAGGGCTGAGACCACCGGCTTGTTGGTGGTGACGATGGCTCGGAAGTCTGGCCTGGCTTTGGGCCCTCCTGCCACCACAGGCTGCCTGAAGAAATAAGATTTGCTGCCGTGGAGCAAGCATTGGTCATCCCCAAAAGTGGGGATGAAAGGGTTTTGGGTGACCCTGTCAGGGTAGAGCGACTTGCTGAGCATGTATCCCCCGCTGCTGCCAGGGTTGTTGTGGTGGTGGTAGCTGGTGGCGGGCACTGAGGACTTGTTGTTGGCAAAGGTGGTCTCACTGGCTGGCATCTCAAACATGTGGGCGTAGGGGCTCCCTTCCAAAAAGCGACCCTTGTCCTTGAGGCTGACGCTGCGAGGGGCCAGGGCCGAGTCATCCTTCTGCAGGTCCACAAAGGTGTCATAGGAGTGCTGCCGGCGGAGCTTGTTGCGGTTCTTCTTCTGCACCTTGGAGGCAGAATTGGAAGGGCTCTGAGGATATTTGGAGGAGGAGGTGGCACTGGTGGCCACGGGCACAGGGGCAGGTGGCTGGTCCAGCTCTTGGAGAGAGTTGTCCTCACTGATGTCATACAGGTTGCCTGCTTTCTTGCAGGCCTCACACCGGATGCAGGCCTGGCGAGTGGAATTCTGCCCCACCACTGATGGAGTGTAGTTGTGCACCTTAGAAGGGCAGCTGCGGCAGAAATTAGCCCCAGACCGGTCCTCCCAGTCTAGGTTGGTCAGATTCTTCTCCCAGGGCGCCGGGACCCCGCTCACAACACCATGTTTGTGCTCATTGCTTCCGCCAAACTCACCCGAACCGTGCTTATGGTGGGCTCTGTTTGTGCAGGATCCACTTCCTCCTCCTCCCGTGTCCCGCTTAAACTCATCTCCACGCTCTTTGTAGATATCCGTCAGGTCCACATGTTCCCAGTGTGGTGAGTTTTCCTTGGCCCGAAACTGGTCCAGGTAGAAGTCCCGTAGCCCTTCCTTGTCCCTGAAGTAGCGTTTGTGGTCAGGCGAGCGGGGTGGGCGCCGGCGGTAGGCCAACTCTATCTCATCGAACTCCCGCCGGGACTTGGCAGAGGCTGGACGCTTCTTCAGGCTGTCCTTGTACTGTTGCTTCCGCCGCTTAGCTGCATTGCCTTCAATGTTGCCATAGGTGACTGTGTGAGTGGAAATGTCAGAGACGTCTGAGCGGATCAGGTCATCGTGGGCCCCACTGCCCCCATAGCGGTCGCTCTTGAAGGAGAACTTGCCATAGAGGTCACCCAGCTGGCTGTGCTTGGCAGGGGGCAACCCCAGATCCAAGGGCTTCTTCCCGATGGACCGCGACTGGGCGTTGAAAGGTGGGTTGTCACAGTCATAGAGCCCATCGATGGAGCTGGTGCTTCCAATGCTGTGGGGACGGTGGTGGTGGTGGTAGTGGTCCTGATATACATTGCTGTCCTTCAATTGGAGGTTGCCAAAGGTCCTCTCCACCTCACTAATATAGTCACTAAATAGATTCTCCTCACATGGGGGGTTGTTGTAGGACTTGCAGTCTGAGTGGGTGAAGCTGCGGCGGTGTTCAGAAATATCATAAACTGATGATTCGCGGCGGATGAAGTCCAGGGCACTCTGTGGTGAGCCATTGACCCCTGACAGGTTGGCCATGTTCTTGGCTGTCCGAAGCAGGCGGAGGATGTTGGAATGGGTGTTGTTCATAGTCGCTGTGGGGGAGTTCATTGCTGACTGGCGTTCCTCAATGGCCACACCATGAATGCAGCTGTAGATACCCTGAAATAAGAGAAAGCATGAAGTTGAGTGGTCCTGCAAAGAATACGCAAAAGGAAATGTAGGCTGGAAAGCACCTTATGCAGCAATAGCACATTCCTATAAGGCAGAAAAGACTGTCAGACTTCCACTGTGATACACAAGCAAATGAGATGAAGCCAGACCCGTCCCACCAACCCTGCCACTCTTTCTTACCCCTCACATTTTTTCTTTCCCCTCTATTTATCCTCTTTTTTCTCATATCATATCTGAGGAATGCAGAAATAACTGCTAGCATCCATAAGGTTACTCAAATTTACTAGGTATAACATAGAATTGCAAATGGGGAAAATAATATCCTTGGAAATGAAAACATCAAAACAAAGGATTCTGCATGGATGAGAGGAAGGTCTGTTTTGCCCCTTGAAATTCATCTGGACATCAGTGAATCAACATGACAGGAATTATCGTAAAAAGAGAACAGCTTCATTTGTCATAAACTTAGCTACATTAATCACCAGTACAGATTAGAAAGGAAACAGAGAGCGCAGGACTGCTAAACAGGTATTTAGTTCTTTTGCATCTGGTTGAGTATGGTACAATAGAATTTTTAATTGCATCCTATTGAATTTAGCAGTGATAACAGGCTCCAAATTGACATCCCTGAAAGTGGAAGTCCTCTATTCAACCTCAAATCAGACAGCAGAAGTGCCTGATTCCTCCACATTCTCCACTAGCTCATTTCATCCATGGTAAGTCTGTTTGCAAAAGCTACCCCAAGGAGCAGAAGGAAAGGGGCTCATTTATTCCTCAGCCTACCAAATGGAGCATGCTGATTAATGTCAATAGTGAAATGGACACCACCACATCATGTTACCAGGGTTTTTCAGCAACCAGCAGTTGATTTACTTTTTTCAGACTTTCCATCAACATGGGCCAGGTCTAACAGATAACTCCAGACTGAAAAGATCTGTGTTCAGTTAATGATCACCAAATACAGTCCCCTACTTCATCTCTAGATTAAAGCAGGTTAAAAACTAACGACAAAGAAGAGAGATTGTGTCCCAACACTCAAAGGCTTTGTCATTTTTTCTCAAAAGTATGTTATACTGCAATTATATAGTCCTTGTACAATCAAAGTTAACTCTGTTACAAGAGATACTGAGGTCAAAAATGTTGAGATTTGACCTCACTTCATAAGAGATCAAGAGATCAGACCAGTGACAGAAAGAAGAAAGAGAAGCTCCAAATGGGACACTGCTATCTACAATAATAGCAGGAAGATGACTCAGAAATTACTAGAATCTATTTTAAATGTAAATACTACCCCCTAAGGCAGATTTGCATAGAGAAAATGCTAAGTTCATGTGGTCATCCTCTCTAGAAGGATTTCTGCATGGCTTAGTGCAGGGCTTGAGGTTAGGGACTTCTGAATGTCCATGATAGAACAATTCCAGTAAACACAAGTTCATCTGAACAGATGTAACACAGAAGACAATGAGAAACTCCTGAATTTCTAGCTGTGTTAAACAACATTACTTGATTTACTGTCCCCAGATCCGGCCTGCTTACAACTCAATGATAAGGAGGAGACTATTACAGATCACTTCTTTTCACACTGCGTTTTCAGTTCCATATGAAATTTCCATTTCCATGACCATAATGAGTCAGAGACCAGAGATGACAGAAGAACAGTAAATGCTCTTCCTACACTAACACAGGAAAGACAGCAGGCTTCACACTGCAGATCATCTCTCTGTAATACCTGTGTGTTTGACAGTCTGGGTGGATTTCCCCATCGACAGTACCTACAACCACCTGAATAAATCCTGATTGACCTTTTTTCTCTCCACTAGCTAACAGTACTTACCCTACTGATGGAGAAGACCACGCCAGGCTTGCCAGAGCAGACACCCATGAAGCAGTGTCGGAACTGCCAGTAGAAGAGATGTTCACAGATGAAGGTGATGAGACTGAGGGCCATAGCTGCTCCCAGCATGTAGAAGACACCTGCCATGTTATCTATATCCAGCTGGCTGCTCATAACCTCATTCTTCTCATTGTGACAAATGCCAGTGAGCCACAGTGCTTCCAGCTCCTCCATCTCCCCTTTAAAGACACAGAGAAGGAAAGAAACACATTAGCCAGCCCTGCAATCATAGTATCATAGAAGGATTTGGGTTGGAAGGGACCTCTAAGACCATCTTGTTCCAACCCCCCTGCTATAGGCAGGGACATCCCCCCAACTAGATGAGGTTGCTCAAAGCCCTATACAGTCAGGCTTTGAATGCCTCCAGGAAGGGGGCATCCACAACCTTGCTGGGCAACCTGCTCCTGTGTCTCACCACCCTCACAGTAAAGAATTTCTTCCTAATATCTGTCTATGGATCTCATGCTGAGGTAGTCCGAAAACAAGAAGCATATCAGACTGTTCTTCTAATAGGGGTAGATGCAATTAGCTACAGGGAAGGCAATAGGATTTTTGCACAGACAGATGTTAGGCGCAAAAATCTCTACTGTGCAACACAACTATCTACAGCTATTTACTACAGTTTTCTGAACAAGTTGTCCACCACATTACTGAAGACCTCAGCTCACAAACTTGCACTTTCATAGTAAGTCAACAAAGGGAAAATTAGTGACTGATACTGTTAAACAGAAATGAGTCATTTTTAACTGAAAACACTGCCAGCTTAAAATTCAAAATGCTGATTTTTTTTTTACATCATAATGTCTGATTTTTTAATTTGTTTCCATCATGTCTACAGCTCATTAAAGTGAGGCGCAATGTTCCCTAAAATATTTTTGCATTTTTACCTGCTTTTCTTCCTTTCAATTTTGTCCAAATGTGACAATTCCAAGCCCTCTGACCAATGAAAAATATTACTAATTTGTATTAGCTAGAAACAAATGTTCTGTAGTCTAATTTCATACCCCACTTCCTCTCATTATGGTATTCTCAGGAGAAGAGAGAGAAAACCACACACATACATATGAACATACTGAGACATCCAGAAACAAACTAATTTTACAGGTTGGCAATTCTTTTCATGTTGCTGGGGAAGTTACTATTTTGTATTTTCAACATTCAGTCTGCTGGCAGGAAAAAAAATCTATATGTTTATATGGCATCACAGCACATTCCTAAAAGTATTATGTTTTGTTCTGAAAAAACACTTATTAGGCTATTCAGGAGACAGAACACCCTGTCTGTCAGGTGGCCAATATTCTGATGAAGCATATTAGAGCTTTGTTCTTTTCATATCTACTATGTCATATGTTATTTTCATATTTCAGAAAAAAAAGCTTATAAATAAAATAGTCTGAGAATTTTACTTTTTTTTTTTTTTTTTTTTAAAGGACTCAGGAAAGTGTAATATATAGCATAGGAAGAGAAAACCAGGAAAATGTTTTCTAGAAAGAATTTCTTGCCCATGAGTATCTCTTTTGATAACACCTCTTTCTCTGTTATGGACAAGATAGATGAGGTAACTACAATGTTCTGATTAAAAACTTCCAAGTCTCAAATTCTTCCTTGCTTGTTTGTTTGGTTGGTTGGTTTATGAGATTTAGGGGAATATGAATTAACTTTTTCATCCAGATATAATCAGTTTTTTTTTCTCTAAATTCTGCATGGCTTGATCCTGCCTACAAGTATATGGGGCAACAATGGAAAGTCCAGCACTGTTTGTGGGTTTGGTCAGGGCAAAACTCCTAAGGTAGCGAAAAGTTCACAAAAGAAAATTTGATTTCACACAACATTCTTCTCACAAGATATTGCTCATACACACATCTGAGCTCACTGTATGAAACCACTAATGCTTTTGAAGTTGCTTTTGATGATATCCTGCATCAACAATACAGAACAGGTGACATTCTGCACATTTCTGGCACAACATCTCTAACAGACCCTTTTGATAATCTCCTGTTGTCAACGTGGATCTGAAACACCAGAGCTAGGGACATGGAACATTATTCTATACATGCAAAACTTATTATTTCTTAGGAGAATTCCACCTCCTCTTTTTCTTGACACTTACCATCTCCAAAAAGCTGTAGGATAGCAAGATCAACCTGGCGCTTCCAACCGGAGTCCTTTTGGATGGCAATGCCATAGCCAGTGGAGGCAAACACTTTCCCACTCCCAATTGTCACCAGTTTGCAGCCTTCATCTCTGCCAGCCATGTAATTCAACACTGCTGCATCATAAATGAAAGCATCCAACTTCCTGCACAGGTGTAAGAAACAAGAAGTGTATAGCACAGAGAAGATACAATCTGTATGAGTGCAAAGGTGTTCTCTGATAATTAAGGCAGAAATTAACCTCTTCCAGATAGAGTTCAATAGGTTGCATCTTCACTTAACTAAAATCTGATCCTAGAATCTGTTTACAGGTGAAACTAGATTATAAATGAGATCTATTTCTCTCTGACTCTTTGATAATTGTCATTTTTGTACTGAAAGGAAATCTGGAAGACAAACATAGTGCAAGATAAAGATGAATGAAGAAGTCCAGGAGATCTGTAGTCCTAAGAATAGCTTATGTTTCTGCACTACCTTTCATCTGAAAAGAACCTAAAATACTTCATAAAATATACCAATATTAGATAGCATAGCAAGGCTTGCAGTAAAGAAAAGATTTTCTCCAAAGTGCTGGCATGACTTAGTGGAGTAAAATATATATTAATTTCAAATTAAATGTAGCCAGGTCACTGTAACTCCTTAATTACTGTGAAAAGTGCTACCAGATCTTTACCAGTGTCAAGTGGCCACGATAACAGCTTTATGGCTTACTGTGCTAAGTAGCTCTTTGGTAAAGACTGCTTAGCTGAAAACCACAAGAAAGGGTCTGTTTCAACACAGTGAAATGCCCATTATAGGCTGGGTTGGGCAGACAGTACAACAGACTGATGAGAACCTTCTTACCTCAACAAATTGATTTCGGGCTTAGGGGTAGTCTCAGGGGACTGCATCTTCTATACAACCAGAGACAGCCAATGAGTAAATCCTCCCACTAGATCTGAAATGAAGCTCTTTCCAATAAAAGACTGAAGACCTTCTACCTTACAAATTCTCACACCCACACTACCTTTTCAATACGCCTCCTGAAATATACTGCCAGTATAGTGATTATCTCAGTTTAAGTGCATATCCATGGGGAAGTCTGTCCAAGGGTTGATACAAAGCCAGAATGACATACACCACAAGTGATGAGCTCTGTTTCATCTATATATTTCCAGGAGAGAGCATATTTATTTCCTGGATGATGACTACTGGCAAATGTACCTCCCCAGGATGGCATCCAACAACGGTCCAATAATTTATAATGGGCTATGTGCCTCTGAACCTGGCAAACAGGTTTAGGAATAGTCAGTCAATCTAGTAATTAAATTGGCTGAACATCTTTGTTCGTGCTTTGGAATGAACTTTCTCACAACAGTGTGACATTGTTGTAAGTGAGAAGGTGTTGTTTCATTTCACTAGGGCTGGGTTCTGACAACCACAATGGGCATTTCTGGGAGGAGGCCTTTAATTATAAGGGACAAAGGCTTACAAAGACTAATAGAGGTTTTAAGTTAGCTCCTCTACAAATTCATTGCTATTAAAATAGAGTGAGATGTTCAAGAGAGGACTATGGAGAATCTCCATTCTTTAGTGGATGAGGCTGGGAATGTGACTACTGAGGACAAGGAAAAGGCAGAGGTCCTGAATGCCTTCTTTACATCTGTCTTTAAAGGTCAGACCAGCTATCCTCAGGGTACTCCACTTTTTGACCTGGTAGTCTCGGCTGGGGAGCAGACTAAACCACCCACGATTCAGGAGGAAACAGTCAGAGACCTGCTACTCCAACTGGACTGCCACAAGTCCATGGGGTCAGATGAGATTCACCCAAGAGTGCTGAGGGAACTGGCGGAGGTGATAGCTGAGCCGCTTTCCATCATCTATCAGTGCTCCTTGTTGACGGGTGAAGTACCAGAAGACTGGAGGCTTGCCAATGTGACTCCCATCTACAAGAAGGGCTGTAAGGAGGACCCGGGGAACTACAAGCCTGTTAGTCTGACCTCAGTGCCAGGGAAGGTTATGGAACAGATTGTCTTGAGGGAGATCACGTGGCAAGTGCGGGACAACGGGGGGATCAGGCTAGTCAGCATGGGTTCACGAAAGGCAGGTCCTGCTTGACCAACCTGATCTCCTTCTATGATCTAGTGACCTGCCTGGTGGATGAAGGAAAGGCTGTTGATGTGGTCTACCTAGACTTCAGCAAAGCCTTTGACACCGTCTCCCACAGTATTCTCCTGCAGAAGCTGGCAGTCTGTGGCTTGGACAGGTACACTCTTGGCTGGGTAAGGAACTGGCTGGAGAGCCGGGCCCAGAGAGTGGTGGTCAATGGAGCTAAATCCAGCTGGCGACCGGTCATGAGTGGTGTTCCCCAGGGGTCGGTGCTGGGGCCTGTCCTCTTCAATATCTTTATTGATGACCTGGATGAGGGCATTGAGTGCACCCTCAGTAAGTTTGCAGATGACACCAAGTTGGCTGGAAGTGTCGATCTGCCTGGGGGTAGCGAGGCCCTGCAGAGGGATCTGGACAGGCTGGAGAGCTGGGCTGAAGCCAATGGGATGAGGTTTAATAAGACCAAATGCGGGGTCCTACACTTTGGCCACAGCAACCCCAAGCAACGCTACAAGCTTGCGGTGGACTGGCTAGAAGACTGTGTAGAGGAAATGGACCTGGGGGTGTTGGTTGACCCTCGGCTAAACATGAGCCAGCAGTGTGCCCAGGTGGCCAAGAAGGCCAATGGCATCCTGGCTTGTATCAGAAGTAGTGTGACCAGCAGGAGTAGGGAAGTGATTGTCCCCCTGTACTCAGCTCTGGTGAGGCTGCACCTTGAGTACTGTGTCCAGTTCTGGGCCCCTCACTGCAAGAAAGACATTGAGGCCCTGGAGCGGGTTCAAAGAAGGGCAACAAAGCTGGTGAGGGGTCTGGAGCACAGGCCTTATGAGGAGCGGCTGAGGGAGCTGGGATTGTTCAGTCTGGAGAAGAGGAGGCTCAAGGGAGACCTCATTGCTCTCTATAACTACCTGAAGGGAGGTTGTAGCGAGCTGGGGGTCGGCCTCTTCTCTCGTGTAACTGGTGATAGGACTAGAGGGAATGGTTTCAAGCTGCACCAAGGAAGATTCAGGCTGGATATTAGGAAATACTACTTCTCTGAAAGAGTGGTCCGGCACTGGAATGGGCTGCCCAGGGAGGTGGTGGAGTCACCGACCCTGGAGGTGTTCAAGGAACGTTTGGATGTTGTGTTGAGGGACGTGGTTTAGCGAGAACCGTTAGTGATAGGTGGATGGTTGGACTGGCTGATTTTATAGGTCTTTTCCAACCTTAGTGATTCTGTGATTCTGTGAAAGATACTTTCTGCTAATGATTTTTCCCACATTTCCCAAATTACCCAAGGAGACACTTCTATTTAATATACTTCCTTAATATTCAAACAGCATCTTTGTCAGCTCTTGACACTAAAATATTCCAGAGAGGACTACTTGCAAACTACTTGCTTCAAGCACACCTTCCATTACACTGTATTAGCTAGTGATACACTGGAGTGGGATTAGTCTGACAAGGATTCCTTCAGCTTCCTGATTAACATAATCTTTTATACACAGAAGGAGAGAAAATAAAGGAATTTCCAGATGACAATGCAAATGTTCTCTAAAAATCTTTGCCCATAGAGATCTGTGAGCTTTTACTGTGTACACGTAAGGATCCATAAGCATGAAACAGCTTGCTAAAGCAAGGTGTTTGGGACTAATACACATAATGCTAACATACACAAAGGTACAGGCGGTCCTGTTATTTTTTTTTTTTCCCCAAATAGTCTTATAAGCATTGCAAAACCAGAAACACTTATACAGAAGTGAATAATAAGAAAAAAGGCTAAGAGACTCACAGAAATATTCTCCTGTGTTGTATGTGGTCTAGGTATACTTTTAATCATGCAGTGATAATGGATGCTCACTTTCCAAACCCCACAAAGATTTCCCAGAGAATCATTCAAAGAAGTCAGCTAGTAAGTTTGGAAGAAGAAATCCTCACCCAGTCTTCAATGAGAATAGGGCATCATCCACTCCCCTCTGATTGAACTTCACCATGTAGCTGTGCATTTCAGGGTAGTTGTTGCGAATGTTTCTTTCTGTGCTGCCATTGGGAACTGTCCCAAAGCGGAAAGGGGGTGAGAAGTCATTGGGTTTCTGGAACTGCAGAAACAGAAAAAGAACATTGCTCACAATCATCCATCAAGAAACAGTCATCTGCATGGGAGAACACACTCTCCTTAGAGACCCTGTGCCCATTGCAACACAGAATGTAGCTCTGATTTTATTTTACTATTAGATGGAACACATTATTGAAAAGATACTGTATTTCACTGTTTTCAAAGACAAACATTTCCTGTTAGTGTCCAAGAAGTAAAATGAGCAATTTGGTCTTCTGTCCACTGTGGATAAAGTACATATGTGATCAAAAACTAAAAGGAGTTTAGATATAAGTAAAAACAAAAAGGGGGAAAAAAAAGGTACCAACGTCTTTGCAACATGGTAAAATAAATCTTTTCAATAAAATCAATGTGAATTTTACCCACATAGTGTCATTTAGTTTCTAAGAAGTATCTATTTCCATTTTATTGACGCCTTTGCATTTCCTGATTCTGACTCAAGTGAAAAAGCAATTAATGAGGAGAGATGCCACTCCAAACAGCTCTCACCCACTTCACCAAATAAAGGATCAGCTTTCAAACTTTTGGGCAAATGTCCCAAATGAAATTCTATTAGTGGTTACAAGTCACTAGTAACATTTGATGCCCAGAACAGAGCTGGCAGAACGCTCACAACCTTTTGCTGCTCCCAAGAAATACATTCATCATAACATTCAGCTACAGCTGCAAGGCTGTGAGATTTTATATGCCACTTGCTTAACTCAAGTCATAATCAATGCTCTCTGGGGTTTTATGAGCAGTAAAATTTAGACTGTCAATTATCAAGACTGCTTAAAACCCCTAAAACCAGTAGATGGAAAGCGGCACAGAACTGTAAGCCAGGAACTGAATAGGCAGTAAAAGAAAAGATGCAAAAATCAGATGGATGGAAGGCTCTCTTAATACATCAAACAGTGCTAGTTTGGGGCTCTCAAATGTGACTGTATATTTGTATAATCTTAAGAAGCATGCTAAGAACATGATATCAAGCCAAACCCATTTAACAGTAACAGTTCTCCTGCCACATCTGTCATGCACTGCTGTCTTCTGTGGTGGAAATGTGGCTACCGTCTATAGCTATACGTTCAAAAGCATGCTGTCAGGTCTACTATTAAGTTCTGCTCAAAGCTAGTCTGAAACTTGCTCGACCCAGCTGAGGAGTCCAAAGCTACTAAAGCAGAGTACTCATTCAGAGCATTTAAGAACAAGGTCAACAAGGGCTTGTGCCCGTGGATAGGCTGACGGCACATTTCACATCACCAAAAGGAATTTATTGCATCTATTCCTCTAAATCAACTCATCAGCTGTGCAGGGAATCACACCTCATATTCAGGTGGAGAGAATGGACTGGTTCATATGTACATACGTGCATGTGAGATAGAGTACATGCCCTGCTGCTTTAAGCCAGTAGGAAACATCAGATATGTTTTTTGAAACACAGATTGGCATACCACCAAAAAAAAGAGAGGTTTCATATAGCATAAAATAGGCAGTAAGGTGCCTCTTAGAAACTTGTCAGACTCTCAAGGGATGAAGACAAATTCAAAGCTATCAAAACCTGTACTGAAAGCAAATTTTGATGGGAGAAAAATCACTGCAGCATAAAAAAAAATTCTTTCTTACCACGCTGGTTATAGCAGCAGCTTAGGAGACCCATCACAAGACATTTCAGGCTAAAGGAATACAGTTTCTCTCCTGACATGCTGAAACTGGAGTTTCCAAAGTGGGCAGCTTGCTTCTTCAGAGGCTGTAGAACCCAAACTTTCGGGCAGAATAGGAAGCTGCCATCCACAAAGAGCCCTCCAACACAGCAAAGCCAGCAGGGTAAGCAACAGGCAGGCCTGATAAATATTCAACTTCAGCATGCCCTTTGGAAAGGCATCAGCTATGAGAGCTTCTCTCGGGGCTCACAAAATATTAAGGGAAGGAGAGGCTACATCCAACATCCATTTTATGCCTCCTCCCTCCATCCCTATTGATGCAATCTCAAGATTTGTCTCCTTCCAACACTGGCCATGAACTGGAGCAAAAAGGGAATATAGGGTCAGGCAAACCTGTGATAGGGAAAACAAGCCCTCCTCTGAACAACCCTTTATTTTCCCCAAGTTCCAGGGCCCCCCATTAGCACCAGCCAGGTAGGGGTAAAATGCTCTGTATTTCATTTTTAACATTCTGGGCAAATAATAAATAAATGAAAACATTCCTCTTGAGGAAAAGGACTGTTTCTAGCAACTGGAAAAGCATGCTTTCAGAGAAAAAAAGGCAGGTTGATGGCTTCTGCAAACCCATGCTTAGCTTATGATGATGTTAGCTTATCATTCCTCACTCCCTATTAATCAGAATAGTCAGAATAGATCTGCGAATGCAAACTCTTCTTCCTTTTCTTCACACACCCTTATGTGCACATACTTCAACCACAGAGTGGTGGACAACAAGACACGGAACAGTTGGAGAGGATCCACATGGGACCCACAACGGAGATCTTTAGCTTGCATGTCTAAGAGGAGCACACATGCTCATCTCCAGCCTCCTGGGTTTGTGTTTGCAAAGTTGAAAAAAATTGATGCCCAACAACTCCACAGTCCATGAAGCCAGAGATAGGCAGCTATTTCTCCACATTTAAGGACTAATACTGGTACTGGCATACAACTGTCTATCAGGAAATAGCAGCTGAAAATTCCTTGTACTTACTGCTTGGCAGCACATGGGCACAGCTCAGACTAGAGATGGAAGGATCTCCAAAGAACTCTCCAGAACCAGAAATAGCTGCATCTTTCTGAGCTTTGTTGTGCCCCACATAACTCATAGCAAAGGAGCAAGAAGAGTTGTAAACATGCCCATGAATGCGAAAACATAGGGATTGATGAGGAAGGTGTATGTTCTCTCGTGGCAATGAGGTGGAGGAATTTCTGTGGAAGTACTATAAAAGACTCATAATGAATAAGGTTAATTGGCACTGCTGTCAAAGAGTTTAGTAATGAAAGACATTCATATGGCTTTTCCAAAGGGCTGGGAGAGTGGGTCTAGCCTAAAGATGTCAGCCTCAGGAAACAAGGATGCTTTGGCAGACTGGCCTAGGAGGAGTCTGAGAGATGTGAGACAGAAGCAGAGGCACAATGCAGGCGCTATTACGCGGAGACAGTCAATGCAGAAGTAATCTGAAGGCTTCAGTAAATATTGATAAAGGAATTAACTGGAGATATTGACAGAAATGGTCTGAATTTAGATTAATGAGAAAGCTCTCACATCATTTCATGTAATCATTACCCCTGCCAGGGCCATAAGTCACAACTGCTTTGCCCTACGCATCTGCAAACAGGAACCACGTGAGGCTCTGGCCAAAAAAAAAAAAAAAAAAAAGATGATGACAGAGGAAGGGAAGATAAGCAACTGCACTGACTGCTGAGCAAACACAGCTACAGAGAGTAACAGGAGTCACAGGGAGGGGTAAGCAGAGTCTGCACACCTAGAAGCCCTACCTCACCTCTACCTGAAGCAGGACCCCGTTTCTACCTCCCTCAAGGGCACCTTGTCTGCAAAGGAACCTGAGGAGCCTGGCTGCAGCCCTGCACCCAAGGAATGCTGGCTGGAGGTGCACCCCAGCTGCAGCCTCCCAGTTGCTCACCATGGGATCTCAGTTGTGAGATGCTCCCCTCATACACAAGGTGACGTGACAGTCTCTCAACCATGAAAGAAGATCCCTGAGACAGCTGGCTTCACATCAAATTTAGCAGGGAGGTGGAAGCTGCAGATGGGTCCTTTTCCTGTCTGACCTGGGGGTGGGAAGCAGACACCAAGCGTGCCTGAAGGACAAGCCAGAAGGCAGCTTTGGACTGTCCTTGGAGGCTGCCCACCTCTTCAACCCCTCAGTCAACAAATTGAAATCTAGCAAGATTAAGCCCAAATCGGACGACAGCTTTGGAGAAGTAACCTCTCAGAGTCAGAAAGCAGAGATCTTACTGCTCTGGAGAGCAATAAACACACAGGCTGGGGGCTATTAGCACATCCTGAGTGGAGAGCCCCTTTCCTGCTCCCCCCGCATCTCTCCGTGAGAGCTGTCAGCAGCAGCAGTGAGAGTGGGTTTAAGTGACTTGTCTGGCAGAGCTATTTCATTAGCAATTTGGAGCCGTGCCGTGCAGAAAGCAGCATTGTTCTCAGATGTTCGAATATCAATCTGCATAATGAAACAGGTGATAGGAGCTCTTCCCATTCAGGCAGCCAGGATTGGAGAGGATTCAGGAATGAGGGGAAGGGGTTATGTCTAATTGGTCACAATTAATTTGATGAGAATTTTTTTTAAAGATTTTGTCTATCACCAAATGGCTCCTACAGAAAAGCACATCTGCACTTATTTATCTGCCTAATGTAGGCTCTGTTTACGCTGTAGAGTGTTTGCCAATAGCACTGAATGCAGATTCCCAAACTCAGCAGGTCCTACAGCATAAAGGCTCTTTTTTATCACTTGATCTACTTTTATACTTTTTAACAAAAATAATTCCATGCTGCATAATATAATGAGCTTCTAAAATGTTGCATAAGTGAGTTTATGTGTAGCATCTTAGACATACACAGCTTCTTTGTGAGGGTTCCTTTCATTTTCTAAGGCCCAAACCCTCAGTTTTCTACTGCTTGAAGCTCCAGCTCTCTAGAATAAGGTCCCTAGGTTCAGCTTCTCTGTTGCCTGCTAGCCCAAAAGATCTTGGACCCATGTTAGATACTGAGTTCAGTTCAATTGCCTGAGTGTGTAAGGGCCATTTGAAATGCCTCAGAAAACTTCAACCTGCAAGCAGGTCCCTCATAGCCCCTGTACCAACCACCTGATTCTGGATACTCCAGTGCAGCTATATTGGCTCTAGACATCTACATTTGCACAAGTGAATCCAGCCACTAAACCATCTGGTCCCCAGGATACCTTTGCCCACGAAAAGCATAGGTAGACAGAAGCTGTGGGTAGCATACAGTCCAAAGTGCCCATTACTCTCTTGAATTTGTCCAACACAGCATCAGTCACAGGCACCTCTAAGCAGCACAGGCACCTCTAAGCAGCAATCTACTTGCTATTCTGGCATCCTTACAACCAGCAGATATCTGTTGCAACATAAGCCAAATATCTCTTTAAAATATGGCATTTATTAGTGAACTGTAACGTAAGATTTAATGACATAAGGCTAGAAAAGCATAGTCCATGCCTGAGTGAATGATTTTAGCACAATCTTTCTGCATTGCCCAAACATCCTTGACTGTCCCCTTTTGCTCTGGTTCAGCTGCACATCACTGCAGTCAGCTTGCAACTTTCTTCACTGCCTGAGAGTCCAGTCGGGATGTTTGCACAGGAGTTTCAGTCAGAACTTGTTAAGGCTAGGCCAGTGATTTTCACTCATTTAAATCTTGACAGACCACTTGTGGACAGCAGCATGTCTTGCCCTGCCTGCCACTTTTCTTCTGTTTCAGCCAAGAAACAAACCTTTATAGCTAATCAGTGACTCTCAAAGAGAGGAGACTTGTCCTTTTCATGTCCCCCAAATACATCAGTATTGTCCACCAAACCACACCACGAACAATGCCGCAAAATAACAGAGCTGGATCTGGCCTTGAGAAGGCCAGATCTTTTTTTCTCTGTCAAGGCTCTCTTAAACATCACCATTCTTGACAGCTCTTCATCCAGCCTTCAGTGGAAGACGGCCACTGCTGGAGACTCCCCATTCCCTAAGCAATCTACACCAGGGCTTTGCTACTGGGAAGCTCTTCCAATTGTCTGAACTGAAGCCCTCCTGCTGCAAGACTAGTACTATTTTCAGTTGTTTTCACCACAGATAGAGAAATCAGAATAGTCTTTTCCTCTTTGAAGGTGACTTTTATGTTTTTGAAGACTCTTGAACTGCTTCTTCCCCATGTTGAGGATAAAGAAGCCCAGTTCTCTCAATCTCTCAATTTTTCTTTGTTAACTATGTTATCTGCACTTCCAGCTGTTCTCAGTGCTGTCTTTTGGTTGCATCCAGTAGATCTTTCCTTGACTCGCCTTTGGTTGGTGGACATGTTCCCAGCCTCACTGCACCAAGAACAATCTGATCAGGACCCCAAGATGTTGAGAGAACATTACATTTTAAAAGCTCACAGCAACACAAAGTCAAGAAAATAAAGGCATTGCTAGGTAATGCTCATTATCACCCTCCTCAGTGCCTCTGTGTATTATAACTTTCCCCCTCTGTTCTTTACTCTTATCATTTGCAGTTTGCAAGGTTTTCAAAGCTGTAACTGTGTCCCGATCCACACTTAGGCGGTGATCAGTTTGTTTCTAGAACGTCAATCAGAATTGCCAGCACCACCTGCGGGGCTTTTGTATTCTTTTCTTTGTCCAGTTTGACCACACATATAAGCACTTACACATAATTGTGCCCCTTCACTTATCCTAGTGGAGAAGGTGATTTACGGATTCACAGTGTGGCAGCTGCTCTATTGGTATGGTAGTACAGGGCACTTTTACACTGCTACAACAGCTTCTCAGCTAGAAGCATGCCAGCACAACTGCAGAGGCATACTTCAAACCTAAATCATAGCACTGGTAAATAATCTGTGAAGACAGCAGACTAAAGAGACTGTGCTGCTCTTTCTTCTATTACTCATGAATCTCTTGTACAGATGCTTCTCAAGCTTCACTCCTGAAGCATCCCTCTTCCCTCTACTGTCACCTAGCTTTAACATTACTGACATTGCTTTTACTCCCAACATATAACTCAAAGCCACTCTCAAGTGACCACAACTTTTCAGACCTTCCTTTTCTCCTACCTCCAATTTCTTCTCATAACATGAACCTCCACTTCCTCAGCAGTAGCTGAGACTCCTCACAGCTCAGAATCCTATAACCTCATCAGCAATCCCTAACTGTCAAGCCCCATGGCAGAAATCAACCCTAAGACTGCAGTGGCAAAACACCACTTTCTTGTCTCCACCAGGCAAACAGCACATCTTGATTTATAAACAATTAAAAAAAAAAAAAAAAAAAAAAAAAAAAAAAAGAATGAACAGCATAAAATCCAGTTCAACTCAATGACTCAGTTTTGGAAGGGCACAAAAAATCCTTGAGTGTCCTCAGACCTTGATTTTGTGGTTTATCTTACTGTTAAATATCCTGTGATGTTTCAAATTCTCTGGTCTTGTTTTGCATAGCACTTTCACCCATGAATTCCTCTAGATAAGTCTGAGAAAGGAGTTATCAGTTACTGCAGCTGACGGCAGCAAACTTGGAAAAGAATTAAATTAAAGCCACTTTTAAAGGAAGATGTAGGATGGGTCAGAACCACAGCAAAAAAGAAAAAAATGTCTGCGAATGTCTGGTGGTGAAACTGTGGGTCAGGGAAGGAAACAGAGCAAGCTAGGGACAATGCAGAGGTGTGAGGGGTGGGGGTAGGTGAAAGCAAAAGAAAGGAGTACAGATATAGCAACTTTAAAAATAGTTGTCCTTGTAAAATAACTGAGATGAAAGCAGAGACCCAATTGGTGGAAGAAGCCGCCATCACATGCAGTTATTGCCAGAGCAATGCACACAGTAGGACTGTGCAGACTCTTTGCAAGCTGGATTGCTCTGTGCAGACCTGCCCTGTGCTGCTTCGGCACAGAGCAGAAGACTGCAAACCTCAGGCAGTGCAGCTTATCCCTAACAGATGGTATTTCAGGGGTCCTACTTCTTCCACAGACAGACCTACACGCACATGCTGGGATCATGTAGCCCTACTGCTGACCCAGGCCTTACAGGCACAGCAGGCCTAGGGGCCGTTCTAGGATCAGACCACCCTCTACCAGAAAAACAGGCATCTCTAGGGACTGTTCCATGCAGCTGCCCAGCATGTGAGCATTATGCAGAACCTGTGCAGCATGAAAGATAATGCAAAGGCTTTAAAACTTCCTTGGTACACATTTGGAAGGCTATACGTTTCACATCTGTCACACTGTTAGGTGTCTATAAAGTCTGACCAGAGAGCACCATTCTCTCCGGTAGAGAACCACTACCACACATCTCCTTGCATAGCCATAACACAAGTAGGTGTGGTATTATGTGAACACAGTCTTATCTGTTGCAATTAAGTGGGCTACGTGATATTAGCTACAGCACAGTTTTGCTTGCATGTATGTAGAGACTGGAGATAGCCTGTTTATCCCAAATCAAATCATGTTATGTAGTTGGAAGTCAGCTTCCTTGGAAGTCAAACACAACAGGGCAAAACACACATTCTGAATAATCCCAGGCAAGCACAAAACAGAAATGAGCGAGGCAGAAAGTTGCTGGTTAGTATGCTCATGTTAATACCACTGAAGTGTAGATGTTCACTGAGAGGAGAAAATTGACTGATAAAAAAGACCTCGAGAGAAGAGGTGGCAGCTACATACAGAAGAGTTTGAAATCTGCTTTGTTTGCATATGAGACAGCTGGCTAACAGCTTATGAAGCTTTCTGAGAAATTCAGAGGCTGTAGTTTGGTGAGAGAGGAATTCCATTTTTCATCCCCTTTCAGTAAGACAGGCAAGTCAGAGCCTCCCATCTGGCAAGTACAAATAGTAGCCAATCGGTTTTAGCAACTTGTACATGGGTAACAACCCCTCGTCAGGACAGTGGAACCCTGTCAATGTGTGGCAAACTTCTTGAAGACTTCACTGGGGTCAAATAATTAGAAGAAACAAAACAAGACAAAACAATCAAGTTAGTGTAGTAATTTCTTAAGAACCTTTACAGTCAAGGAGGTAAAGCAAAAAGCATGGTACTCGAGGCAGGGCAATAGAAGTATCCTAGCACCAACTCAGAGGTGGGAGATAATGCTTCCCTTTATCTCGCTACAGAAAGCTGTCTCCTACTAAGGAGTGGACAGTAGCAGAGAAACGAAAGCCACATCATGTCTTGTGCGTCCTGGGCTCCTAGAGCTGAGGACCTGAAGCAAGCCAGCCTGCTGGGCTATGGAGACCAGGGGAAATTTGACCTTGAATAGCCAAAGGCTGTGGGAGAACCAGGGCTCCTTTCCACCAGGTGAATGCAAGATACAGACTGCCAAATATTTTCCAAGTACATATATATAACTTCAAATGTTTCAGTCGCTAGGCGAAAGCAATGAAATTTGTTGGAATGCAGAGGGAGGTAGGCGGCTGTTGTGTATTTTTAATCCTGTAGATCTCATCTTCCATTCCTATCCTACCAGCATTTCATCCCTGATCATTCAAATGAAGGAAGCCAGCTCTCCCCACTCAGGCTGCCAAATCCTGGTGGCAGGGCCATTGTGCTTTATTTGACTGCTGAGGGCCAAGTACATTTATGGCACAATATAAATAATAAATAAAAATATTCATCGCTTCTCTCTCTGCTGACTTACACCGACGCGAGAAGCAGGACAATCCTTTGCTTCCCTCCTCCCTCCCCCTGTTACGCAATTCTCTGAAGACGACATTTTCCAGGCTGCCAAGCAATTAGCACAGAAGCAACCAAGTTTGCCCAGCGCCTCCAAAGGGCCAGCTGTGGGAGCTGGTGAGGAGGAAGATGAAAAGGAAAAGCTGGCTGTGGCTGAGACCCTGGAAATGCAAGGAGAAATGCAAAAGCTGGAGGCTAAGGACTGTGCGGTGGCTCTGTAGCTGACCTCCCTCTCCCCTCCAGAAGCTCCCACTTGAAATGAGGGCAAAGCCAACAGTGTCATGTTGCATTCCTCCCTTCCCAGCAAGGATGGATTTGGCCTATGGTCTTCCTTTGTGTATCCACTCCTCTTGCACCGTACCTCACTCAAGTTGCCAATGTTATTTTAAGTGCCACTAATCCTTTAGAGTCCCATTACAAGTTTTACTGCTGCTAAATCCCTCCAGATCGACAGAAAAGAGAGAATCCTGAGAGGCTGAGCCAAGGCTAAGGCACAGCACAGCCTTCTCACTGCTCAGCACTACATAGTGCTGAGCTTGAGCAAGAGGGAGAATGACAGAAAGTAGGACTGAAGGGGGGGGGGGGAGAAAAAACACACTTAAAACCCACTGACTTTAAACATTTATAGCCATAAAACTACTGAATCACTTTTCAGCACATGGGCATGGAGGTTTGTTGAAAGGATCTCACAGAGCGTAAAGATCATGCCAAGCTGAACAAGGCAGGATGATTAAATCTGTAATAAATGGACCCATCTATGATTGTAAAAAAATATCTGAGTTCAAATTTATGTATGCAATAAATGTCATTGATTATAAAGATGCATTATGACACGATAAGCTGTTCCTGTTTATTAATATGAAGATATTTAAATAATATGTAATTATACAGAAATATACCGCGCTATATACTATTTCTATATAAATATCATTCTTTAGGAACTGATGATTTATGAACAAGTACAGAGAAATAATCAGATTCTAAGGCATAAAACTTGAGACTTCCAGAGGTCTGAATTTTCTGCACTTCGCTGTGAACCAGCATTTGTTATATCACGCACTAGTCAGTACTGCTAATGTTAGATATAAAGGTCATCTTGAAACAAAGAACCAAAAGCAGTTCAGCTCATTTATAGGAAGATGTCCCCACCAGACACGCACTGTGGAAAGAAATTCAACTTTATGGGGGCATGATTTCTTTAATTTTTGTCCATATAAGGTGTGCTCCAGGCCAGGACTCTATCCACACTGAAGAACGTTTATGATTTATCACAAAAGGACTGGGTTGGAAGTGGCGTGGCCTTGCTTGCATCTAGCTAGCCTGTAATCTCTACAGAGGTCTCCACACAATAATAATAATACTGCTGTTGAGAGGATTAAATATTTTGTCCTTTTGGACATCGCCACAGAAAACTTCCTTTGTGTCATGCAGAAATCCGTGGAACCACAAATGTTCACTGACAGTAACTGCTTAATCCTGTGGAAAGTTTGTGCTGCCTCCAAGCCAACTAATTAGACACCCTCTCCTCTGATACACCTTTCAGGGTGCTACACTTGTGGTCTCCTCGGAAAATTTCTGACAAAGGTATCTGCTCTGAATTTCTCCTAGCCTTCTCCAGAGCAAGTATTTGTTGTAAAAAAGCTCAGAAAGACACTTAACTTCAATCATGTGAATAATAGCCCATTGACTTTAATGTCCCCACTCATGAGCGCAAAGTTAAGCACGTGCTTAAGTGTTCTGCGCATTGGGATCCTTGGTTAATTTACATTTAATGTGCCGAAGAGCAGAATGTAGAAAATAATTCATTTTTCAGTTTCATGGACAAGCATCTATTACTACAGAAATAAAGCAGATTCATCTTTGCAGGATACTGGTTTTTGTTTGTTGTTTTTTTTTTAGTGAGATTTTTGCTTTGTATCAGGATAATGTGTTGCTTTGTCTTTCAATTAACTCTTTCCTTCATTACAGAAAAAAAAATATTTTTTTTTCCTTTTCTTAAATGTAGGTCAATTTTATGATTAAAGCCTGTAGAAAATAAATCAAAAATACACATCAGAGTTATCAATCAAAATACTTTGTTTCAAGTACACTAAAATGATCTACTTTGGCTAATACCAGATTTTGGCCATTTTCAACCCCAAAACTTCATTTTTTTCTGGAAATAATGGATATTCATTGGAAAAAAAACCCAACAACAACAACAAGAAAAAAAACCACAAAAAATAGCTGACCTAGGCTTCAGAGAAATAAGCTCTTTGTCTCAACGTTTCATTAATATCTTAAGAAGCAAACAAGTTAAATACATGTGAAATTGCAGCAATCTATATTAATTTGCAGGCATACAGAAATCCATTTCTCTCCTTTTTATGTCAATTACAAAATTACCATTCTGATACTTTATTAGCCTCTTTGGCATTTCCAACTAATTCATAGGCACGGATACTATTTTTTTTTTTTTAATTATTATTAACCTACTGCATTCTAAATTATTTTATTTAAATGCCCTGCTGGCTGTCCACATTTGCTTTTATTCTATTATTACTGTATATGAATGGAAATTATGTATAGCTATTAGATTATTTCACACATTAGCTCATTTATATAATCTTTCCTGTATTTATTGCCTTCGTTAGACTGAAATACCGCAGGCACTTGTTTCTCTAACAAGTCTGAAGTTCTCCCATTATAGGAAATTGGGTTATATCTCCAGTCAGACAAAACCAGGCGCGTGCGCTGGCTGCAGCAACCTGTGACAGGCCATCTTGCTGGCCAGCCATTCGCAGGAGGGTTGTGGACATGGTGGTCTCCAGAGGCAGCCGGGCCCACATCCAGCCTCACCGCTGCACAGGGAGGCCTGGGAGGGTGATGAGGGCTGGCCTCAGATCAGCTCCTGGCCTGCAGGTCTTGCAGGATCAGAGCTGCTCTCCGGGAGGAGCAAGTTTCTCCTCCCTGAATCTGCCCATGTCTACAACAGCTGTAGGAGCCACAGTTTGACATGTGATTTAAGCAGCCATGAGGATTAACATGCTAACTGTGGGTTCCTGGCTCAGCTCTGGCACCAATTTTAAGCCAGCTGACAACAAACAGGCAACACCGAGCATGGTGAGCATCACCCAAACACACCCTCAAGGCCAGGAGAGAGAGCAGCAAAGGCCATGAAGCTCAGCACAGCCGCCCACCATACTACCTACCACCCTAGCATAGAGGTTCCTGCTTGAGCAGGTCTGCTCAAGCATCCCCGCAGCACAGCAAGGACATGATATTAGTCCCTGTCCTGCATGTCACTTGAACAGAAATGCTGGGAAACAGCCAAGACACCTTCCAAGTCCTTAGACAGCTGGAATGATTCTGCCCACACTTCCGGAGACGTTCTAGGTCAATAGCCATAGGCACCTCTCAGAGCAGCTCTTTCTGAGCAAGGACCACAGTGCCCACAGAGATCCCTAGGTGGGTGTTGCAGGGAGGAGTCAATCTAACCTTGATGAGCATTCCCCACCAGGCATAGTAATGGATTTTGGGAGTACATCTGACATTTTGGCTGCTCTCCAGTTCTGTCTTCCTCAGGTACTGTCATGCTAGCAGATTCTGATTCTAGACAAGTAGGAATTACATCCTTTGAAGTATCTAGATCTCCACCCATCAGCTTGGATTCCATTCTGTGTGACTCCTTGTGCTGGACACAGCTGCCCGTATCAGCTATAGAAAGCCAGGAGCTGATATGCCTCAGTTCTGCTGTGGATATCAGTAGTCACAATGGAGATAAGAGCCTAAAAACTTAAGCCAACTCTTGGCCAACCAGCACAGGTCAGCAACTGCCTCCTTTGTAAATCTGAACTGGCTAATTTAAGCTGGCAGGAGAAAGAGCACAGCACAACTCCATCTCCAGGGTATGTGCATTGAGGGGGTTGCAAGCACTGTGCAGACTTCAGAAGAAGGAGAAAAGAAGAAATTCAGAAGAGAAAATTCCTCCCAAACAAGGTCATCCTGAAGCACGGCTTGGGTACTTGGGTGGCTGGTCTCAAATTCTGCAGGGCATCTGTATACACAGAATGGAAGTCCATGAGCCCAGCAGATCAATCTCTTACTCACCCTTTTGGATGGAGTTTTTCCCACTTGTCTACTCAAAAGACACAGCAGTTGGCCTTCATTTTTAACAGGCAATTTTCATCTGGTTCCAGATGCTCTAGTAGATCATAATTTTGCCCATATGTTGCACTTGCACTAGCAGCTGTGTTTGAGGCATATCACAGCCATTTCAGTATGTACTATGGCCTTTCTCTTCCCCAAGAAAAACAGCACATGCTTTAGGATATCAAAAGCAAAACAGGCAAGTAAGCAAAGAAAAGCAGAAGAAAATGACCTTAATCCAATACACACAAGAAATCCTACAGTGATATCGACCGAAATAGGGCTAGAAACCTACATCCAAAGGCTCTATGAAGCTCCAGGAAGTACCACTTCAATTGATATTTCACACACATCTCTCTGCAGGTATGGAGAGTGTTTTGAAAAACATGAGAAAGAAAGCATAGCTATCTCTTTGAGCCAAAGCATAGCTCTCTCTCTGAGACTATGCACAGTCTGAAACAATAGATCAGAGGTATGAACTACCCCATTTAGCTTGGACAGTTGAAAACCTAATGGTGACAAACTAATGTTAACTCTGGTAGGGCTGGTTGGTTTTGAACAGTGCCTTTCAACCTGAGGGAGTCCATGGGCTTCTCAGGAGCCTGTGCTACAACCTCCACCTGACAGAAGAGCATCCTCCTCACCCCCTCCTCAACACAGAACACTGCAAATGTGGAACAAATTGAGGTTGGAATGAAAACAAATAACAGGAGCATCTCTGCATGGATTGTATTATTCTGTGTCATATTTCTTTCCAGGGATAAAAAAGAAACATCTAGATGGGAAAAAAAAAGCCAATGAAAAAACCTCTTAGAAACGAATCCACCACAGAATTCCTAGCCTGATGCACAGGACACTGTATACACAGGGGGACCGACCACAATTTATTTCTAGACTGTCAAGGGGCACTAAAGAGACACTAACTATAACCAGACAAGCAGTAGCAAATCAACACACACATTCCTCTTTTTGCTGTTATCCCCAATAGCAGTGTATGTGACCTGTTGCTATGTGGTTGCCTGACAATGACAGGACCCCTAAAGAAGCCCCAGTGACTGAGTAACAAACACAGCACAGGCAATCGAGCCTCACAGAACTCAATTCCTTGTGAGTAACCTTGCAACAAAACAAAAACAAAGCAGTGCATACAGCTTCAGACCCTCATGAGCCAGACAGTGCTAACCTGCATGCATGAGCAATCTCCTCAAAATCCTCAGTGTGCAAAGCCCAGCAAAAGCAAATGCTCTGTGAGTACAAAACGCACTGCATGTAAACAAGGCAGTGAAACACAGTGAAACAGGGAATGATTTTTTGTGCTAAACCTCCAAAGGCCTTGAAAAAATGACAGTCTAACTTAAAATGCAAGGAATAGTAAATCATCAAAGCCAAGCTGATTTACCCCCATAGGCAGAAGTTGTCCCCAGAATAAACTAACAGATCATATTTGCTAGCACAGTAGTCACAGTTCCCCACACAGACAAATTACTTCGTCCTGAAAAAAACAGGTTGCAGCCATTATACACATCACCTTCAAAGCAGCATTAATTCATTTCTTGCTGCCAATCAAGGTGTAGTTTGGGATCACGCAAGCAAGCACAGTTCAGTTTTGTTTCCATAATTCACTCCTGAAATGCTTAAAATGTGTAAAATTTGAACTGAATACCAGTGAAGAACAGTTGTGCTATTTAAACCAGGGACTACAGCAATGTCACAACTGAAAAAATCTGAATATTTTAGCAGAAAGAGAAGAAAGAGCAACACAACCTCTTCTGTGAAGAAGGCTGCTCTGGGGGGATCCATTACCTTTTTGTCGCTCAAGCCAGACACCTGGTCCACATATTCCTCTTGGATCATGAAGGCAGCCAGATTGGCAGTGTAGCTGGCCAGGAAGATGACAGCAAAGAAGGCCCACACTGACACCATGATCTTGCTAGTGGTACCTTTGGGATTCTGCACTGGCACAGAGTTGTTGAACACCAGCCCCCACAGCAACCAGATAGCTTTGCCAATGGTGAAAGAGGGACCTCCTGGCTCTAGAGTGATTGAGAAACAAGATTCCACAGTGAGCATCTCAGAGCAATAGTCTGCATTTCTCTTTACATACATGACTTCAGAGTTAAGGCTAGTATCTATTCCCATGAGATGAATGTTCATAGCTATGCTCTCCTGTGTTCATGACACTATATCTAAGCAAAGCATGACCCTGAAAAGTGATTTTCTAAAATGTCCTCAGGCTTCTGTATTCATTCTGTCCCAAAGATTTCCAATAAAGGTTTATATAAGGGCTTTTTTGTACCTGATTAGGAAATGTAGAACACTCCATTTCAGTTCAAGTGTAGTCACCAGAAATAGTTTTCTCAGAAGAACTCTACCCTCATTTCTAGTTGTTTAACAGTGGTTTTGTTCCTAAACTCCTACCATACATCTGTGCAAAATATGGCCCTCACTGCACTTGTATAGGTGCAAGAAAGAGCATCGTCTGAAATAACAAGGATCTAGAAATACAGCTGCAAGAGTATTACTGAGTCTGCTGATGTTACATGAGCCAGAGAAGGACCCAGCTCCATCTCCATGTACTGCATCTAAGCTACATAACATACACTTTGGTCTCTCTCAGGAAGAACAAATCCAATGTTTACAAAGCTGATATTTTCCCCTTATTCACTTTTCAGAGTAAAAGTTCACACACAGCCCAAAAGCCAAGCATGCTCATGAAACACCATGCCTGAAACCTTGTGAAATCCTGTCTGGCTCTCAGCAGTCCCACATCCCTGGCATATGCAGGTTCCATTAGTGGGAACCAAAACATATGCTCAAATTGAGCACAAGAGGAACTGTCACTGAGACTGCAGCTGGAATTACTCAAAGGATCATGCTTCAGGCACTGAGAAGATTCTCCTGGGAGAAGATTCTCTGGCACAATTCAAGTAGTGCCTGTCACTTTTCCGATGGTGCTACCCTGGCTCTGCAACCCTTTGTTTTAGCATCCCATGCTTCATGTCCTCCCTTGGGAAGATGGGAGCCTGGTGCTGCTGCCTGTGATTAAGGTTGGCTCCAGCAGAGAAACAGAAGGGAAGAAAGTCAATTGATGACTTCTCTCCACAGCACTGAGCAAGGAAAAGTATGGATCATCTGAAGGCACTAACTGTGCATGCCTTTAATGCAGCTGAAAAGTGCAAGGGGCTCATTGTGTAATCTGGGAATTGCACATTAAGTTCTAAGTAGAATCATCATCTGGCAAAACTGGAGCCTTTAGATGTGAGGTGATAAAGTTGGTGTAAGAAATGGGTTTGACACTCCTCGCATTTTACATGTTGGAGTGGTAACTTCAAATTCCTCTTTACTAAATGAGTGAGACGTCTGAATCATATGCCTCTGTAAGGTACAGTACTTCAAGGTACAGGTATGGACTTAACCTAAGACACAAGTGCAAGCCCTGTAAAACATCAGTGGGAACTGTAAACTGTAAGAAAATCTCAAGAAGTTCTTCACTATTATCTTCTTCTGTCCACCAGTCACCCCCATTTGCTTTGAGCCACAAATCAAGACAGCAACCGGAGTCTCTAATCCATACCAGGAACGAGATTTCAAACTTGGAGTGACTGAAGAACAACAAATCAGTGTAGTTGGAGGCTAGATCAGGACATGCTCACCTAACTTGGAGAGAAAATCTCAGGTGTCCTTAAAGAGAAAATCCAGATCTAGGGGCAGATTAATACTATTGTAGACTATTTGAATGCAGCCAAAATAACATTAGCAACAACATTCATTACCAAAGAGGCATTTCAGCCTCCACAGACTGCTTTCCACATCTCTGCGTTACGTATGTCAGGGATAATATCTTCCTGATGGTGCAGTACCATTCATGATTACTCAGAAATGTTGATACTCCAGCTACAGTTCACCTAACTTAATAACTGTACAACTGCATACCTGTGTTAAAAACTGCTTTCAGTTCCACATCTGTATTAATACCTCCCAGGAGACTCACAGGTTTATCAGTATTTACTGGTATCCAAAGATCTATATTGCCATGAAGGCACCCAATGGTTCCATCATAAGAGAAAAAAGTTCTTCACTTCCCCATATATGTGGTTCTGCCTGCATTCCTCTAAACACTTTTTTTTTCCCAACCTGATCTAGTAGAAGGTGTCCTTGCCCATGGCAGGGTGTTGGAACTGGATGACTTTCATGTCTCTTAAATTCATTCAAAGTAATAAATTAGGAGCAAATGAATGCATTTTCTAAAAACTCCCAATCCTACCACTCTCAACTGACCAATAAGTTCTGGAAAGGTTTTAAGTGCCGATTTGTTAGGGCATGAAATAAGGAGGTGACAACAGGTTCAACTTGCTAATTGTCTTCATACCAACAAAGGAGAAAATTCTGCCTCTCAAGTTGTCTGTCCATCTCTTTAACTGTCTTCTGAAGATCAGAACCACAGAGTTAAGTCACTCATTCCTATCTTTCCTACTGCCTTTACAATATAATTCCTTGCCCAATCCCAGAAAAAATGAGCTTCTCATTTTCACAGTTGGCTTTGGCAAGCCAGAGAGCCAATCTGGAGAGGGTGATGCCCAGCTGACAGATGTGGGCTCTGGAGTACGGCACTACACTGGGAGGCCGGCAGCGCTGCTTGCTCTCCTAGGAGATGTAGCACTGAAGGGCAGATTGAAAATGGAGAGCCCTCTGATTGCCTCAGAGAGAGCAGCACTGGAGGCACTGCCAACACCAGATACCAGGATTCCTATCCCCTTCATAAGAAATGAATTGGAGCTAGCACTTGCTTTAGAGATGAAAGCACCACAGCTCAGTCTCCTGAGCCAAGCAAATTATCCATTATCCACATCTGTTTGCTACAGAGATGTTTTCCGCCTCCCTCCCTGCCCCCCTTTAAGCACACCTCTTCGAGTGGACTGTATCACATTTAAGTGAAGGAAATGCCACTAATGAATGACCCAGGATTGGAAGAGGAGGATTGTGGCAAGGAATGGCTTCCCTTACCTCTGCCATCAGCAAGGCACCGATTATAGCCCACAGGGCTGAAGTACTCAAAGACAAAGACGGCCACTGCAGAGATGATAAGGAGCATCACAAACATCATCACCCATACGTCAGCGCTGAATGGCTCTGCAGAGGAAAAGAAATCCATGCTGAAAGGCTTGATACACAGCAGCCACCTTACCCTCCCTTTTTTCGCCTTCCGGAGCACCCCAGTGACAGTATGTGGCAAAATGGGCTTGGGAAAAACAGAAGTTATGCTGAAGCCTTCAACCCTAATCTGAAAAACATCCTGAATTGGTAGAAGCATTGTTTCTTTTTCTGTAATGACTACATTCATTCTCACAGCCACATTTGTGACACACGGCTCCATTTGGAACCACACGCAACCACTGTGACATGCATTGATAAAATAAAATGCATTGATAAAAGACTGTTCCCAGGAAGTCCTCCAGCACCATCTGGAGAGAGTGGGGAAAATGAAACAGAACTGGCATAGTTTCAGACGAGCATCCAACTTTCAAGATGCTACTGAGCCAAAGAACATCTCCAAATTTCTGAGGTTCAGTCCTAGTGATAGTAGTTTTTCAGCTATTCCATTCTTGCAGCAATTGAAACACTGGCTCATTCTAGAATTGTTAAGTGTTTCCATTCTGCAACTGTTTGATCTTTGCCAGTTTTCTCCACCTCCAAGCCTGAAGAGACAAAGATGGGACTGTACCAGATTAAGGAAACCTAGAACTCTGGCCCATGTTACAGTCAATTTTGCAACCTCAATTTAATTGCAATTAAAAAATCTTGAGTTTATTTTATTGTTGTTTTTACATGCCCCAGGTAATACTGGTGGAATACTGGAAGCCTATTTTCCTTGGCTAAAGGCAAAAACTGCTGAAGAGTGAGTAGTAATGAAACAACTTCTTCAAGAAGTTTGGAAAAAAAAAAATTACCCATATAAAATTACTTCTGTTTGTAAGTATTCTCAGGTTCCTGGCAGAGAGCAGACAGTAATTATGTAACTCATGTAGCATGTTTGCTGCATCATAAAGCATTTTGTAAAGCCAAATAGTAGATACTAGGAAGACACAGGGAAATGCAGTAATACTTCTGCATTCTCCAACTACCCTCCTGCACTGAGGAACAACAGAAACCGTTTTATTGGGATGCAGTGCCAGCAAAGAACTGATGGCTCAACCCTTCAAGTTCTGTCAGATATCTAACTTCCTCCATGTCTCTGACAAGTGAGGACTGAGTTAAAATCTTTACAAATAATGTCTCTGAAAGTACAGCAATTCATTGCTAATTGTCATCACTAAGAAGTATTCGCTGGCTTACCAGCTATAATGTTTGAATCATTTTTTTTCTGGCCTACACTCCTTGAACATGCTATTAGTTGAGTCACTGGGATACCACATGCTGTAGGGTAGATGGCAACCCCAAGGAGCCCATTCTTTGCTAGGATTACTGAGAAATGCTTTGGAACTTCTAGGCAGTGCCTATTTGCATTTGCCTGGATTTTGCTTGCTTGGGATTTAGAACTAAAACATCACAGTTTATTTTTGCATACCTGTCCCACAGGTACTCCTAAAAAGGAACTTTCAGGCTCAGAATCACAAGTAACCTTCACCTAGTTTTTGATGAACACTGGACTACATTTTAATTTTAGCTTAAAATGATACCTAAGAAGGCAGAAGGTGAGACAGTTCCATTGCTACGTGACACCATGACGCTGATTCCCGTCTCAATGAAGGGCACAGAGAAATCCACTACTTCTGATCTTTCCTCATTAATTGTGAGGGATCCCACAGCCATATAGGCCCGTTTGGTGACGACCTAGAGAAAAGAAAAGAAGATTTCACACATACAGACCCAGGGCCAGCCCCACTCAAGCATCATGAGCGTGTCCCTTCTCACCATTCTGCCTTTCCGTGCAGTTCTTTCATTCCTCTAATCCCATTCCCTATATTGTTTCTATCATTTCTCCTTTCTAATCTTTCATCAGGACACCTTCTTCTTTCAGGGAATCTATAGACATTTATCTTCCCCTCAAAGCTGCTATGTGTATAAAAAATAAATCCACAGAGGTCTTAGGATAAACACATCATCCACTGAGAAGATGTCTTATCTCATTTTTCTGTCCTTGCTTTCTCCTCCTTCTAACACTGCAAAGTCTTATTTCATTCTTTATACATCTTATATATGATCGAAGCTTAATCTAGGCTGCAGCCTCTTTGGTGCATGGATATCACATTCTTTCTTTGACTATAAAGGCCAAATTTGTGACACTACAAGGAATAATAATTAATCTCTGAGCAGGAAAGGTGGTCATGGTCAGAGAGTCAGAGCAGTTTAATTCACACAGTGCCCAGAAAGGAGTCAATCATTTCTACCGAGTCACTTCTGTCCCCTCCCTGAAAGGGAACAGAATAATGACTGAGGATCAGACCTGACCTATAGCACCCAGCCCAGGAATGAAGACCACCACACCCTCCTTTTGCTGCTGACCTCTCCAATCATTCCATTCCACGTCCCATTGATCTTTTTCCCATGCTTGCCATTAGTCACCAAGTAGAGGTCATAGGTGAACTTGACAGACTTCGAGATTTTCTTGAGGATGTCGATGCAGAACCCCTTACAACACTTCTTCATATAATCCGGCTCCTCATCAGTTTTGTTCCTGAATCATCACAACAAAAAATGAGTTTAGAAAAACAGAGAATACAATGTGGAGAATTTAACTTGTGATATCTGTGCAGGAGAGTGAAGGGTCACACTACAATGACCTTCCTAGTGGGGCCAATCATGAATGGGCACAGGCCAGGCTGCGCAAACAGGTGATTTTTCTAAAAAGGATTATCAGGATGTGCCAGTATTGGCCCAATACCCTACTTCTTGCTGAGAAGGGAAAGCACAAAAGGAGGAGACAAACTGAGGGGTACATACTCAGTCACAATGCGTTTTTGGCAAGGGACTGTGTTTCTCATGCAGGTGCCACTTAGGGGGTCCACATTCTCCACAATGACAAACGGTGCCTCTTCCAGGGTCACTATACTCAGGTGATCATCCTCGCGCTCCTCAGAGTCAGGATAAAGCTCAAAGCGGGGCCACACGTAGTACTTCATCTGCAACTTCTTTTCCTTCCATTTCCCCACCTGTGGAGACATTTAAAACATAAGATAGACTTCTAGCTGCTCCACCACTCTGCATTAAGCACATCCCCAGGCCCAGGCAGGAGAACCACTCTGGAGTGCCCAAGCCTGTATGGGACAGAGATGTTTTGGGGAAGAAGGCTCTGAGGAAATAGGTTCAAACCAAGAGAGAAGAGATGAAGAAATACATCTGTGAGTGTCTCATCTCTCTGATAGTTTCATCCTCTGGGAAGTGAACAGATGACCAGTGGGGTACCATCAGCCAGACATGACATCTTTCAGCTTTCTCAACCAAGCAACAACTAGATATCTTGTTGTCTGCTGAAAAGTTCAGCCTGCTAACCACAATAAAAAAAGATTGTTTTCCTGTTAAAAGAGACAAGAAATACATACAGAACAAGTGAAATAAAAAGTAATTTTGAAACAGAGAAACTGAAAAACCTCACTTGAAAAAGTCAAAACAAATCTTATTTTATTTTTCAAAATTTTGTTTTCATTTGTTTTCAGTGACATTAATCACATTAATTCACCTTAACCAAAGTTAGCTTTATCCAGAAATGACTCCTTCTGGAAATAGGTTGCTCACTCTTAGTCAGGACTAAGTTATTCTGAATGACAGAGGAGAGGCGACTGA
Source organism: Phasianus colchicus (assembly GCF_987193195.1). Classification (NCBI taxonomy): domain Eukaryota; kingdom Metazoa; phylum Chordata; class Aves; order Galliformes; family Phasianidae; genus Phasianus; species Phasianus colchicus. The sequence continues at coordinate 49,159,489 of NC_143436.1, forward strand.
AGAGGGGGATGTTCTGCAGTTTTAGGAGTGTCTTCACAGGAGATAAACATATACAGAGATGCATGTTTAACAGTACTCCACCTATTCCCTGCTAAGGCTCACCAATATACCTACTCTTGTCCTTTCACAATGACATGGAAACAAGGGATTGTTCTGTTTCTGACACAGAAGTTCAAGCAGCCTCTAAGATTTTTATTCTCAGAATTTTTCCATAAAGATGTATTGCAATTTTACATTTTTTCATTCTCCATTTCTTAAGCAGAGATCACACCTTCAGAGAGCAGAAAAGGAGGGGTGGGGACTCCTTTGTTTTATACCTACTGCCACAAATAAGAGTTGTTTTGAAGTGAATCTATTCCCTTAAGAGAAGATATGTGTAGCACGCCCACTGCCAATGGTAGACTGCTTCTTGCAAAAATTCCAGGAAAAGAAAACACCTGAACATCAACTACACTTTGAACTATCAAAGTCTCGCCTTTGTTCTCATTTCCCCCCATCACAGTTGACACTAATTAGCACCTTGGCTCGCAGCTCGAGCTGAGTGGGCAAGAAACTAACTGGGCTTGAGAAGGAACTTTCCTGCTCCATCCTCAAAGGAAGCCCTCCAGGCCATGAGGGGGGAGAGGTGTATGTGGGAAGCTTGTGTGACTGCTTTTAGCGGTGTACCTGCTTGGTGGGTAAACAGAAAAGCTTCATTCCACCGCAATCCAACGCTACCTCCCACCACCCCCAAATTTCAGTCATTTATTTATTTAAACGACAAGAAGGGAGGGAGAAGCACTTATTAGAGGCTCATTAGGTGTCAGCGGTTATTCTGTGAAACTCAAAGCCCAGCTGGGGTTTGGCATTTCAGAGCAGCCAGAATTCACATAAAACACTTGTCACCTTCAAAACAAACAAACAACCGCTTCATCTGGCCATGAAAGAAAAACCCATTCTGAGGGCTGGTGGAAGGAGAAGAAAGGCAGAAGAAATCACCCAGAGACAGCAGCCTCCCCATCTATCCTGCAGTGCAAACACAACACCCCACGGAGAGCAGGACTGTGGTTTCTACCAGAAGCAGGTGAAATGGCCAGGCAGGAGGCTGCTGAGTGGGAAGGGAGATGTTGTTTTAATTTTTAAATATGCTTTGATCAACAAGTGGAAGATGGCAGAGTGGGATCCCAGGGAACTGGTGGCCCCTGTTACCCACAAATGAGAGATTATGTTGAACGTAGCAGACAGTCTCCACTCACACCCCTATGTAAGTCTGCATGTGGAAAGTGCATTTCTAAGGGGACAGAGCACATATACCCATATGCTCACCCACAGTCTGCTCAGCCTTGGACTTCCCACTCATTGAACGAGCAGGTCAATTTATTATCAGCTGAGCCAGAGATTTCTGCAGAACTTTGGCCTTCAAGTAACTGATCTCAAATCCCTAAAACCAGTTCAGTGAAGTCACCACACAAGTAGAATAACTACACACACAGGGCTCAAGGGGGAGCGGCGATTAAGATGCAGCACAGAGCAGCACAGACTTCAGCTCAATAACATTAACTTATCATAGAAATAAGCAGTTGATGAAAGAGACATCCTGCAGTATCTCAGCAGCACTTAGATATCACAGTAATAGGCATGATATAAACCCCTAAGTGATAAATTAGATCAGATAGGCGAACCCAACTCGTAATTACCCAGAAGTTCTCTGGTACAGAAAGAGGACTTCATAAGGCTGCATGCTAGGCACATTTCACAGCACTGTACTACATGGGCCAACGTTATGAAATTAGGATGACAGCAACAGTCATGGCCTCCTGTGCACTGGAGTACCTAATCTGCAAATACAGCTGTATGTGCCCCTTCATTATTATCCTAGTGAAGTCCTCATAAATTGTCTGAAAAGGAGGAAGAACAGAATATAAGGAAATGCTCTGGCCTGTTTAACTATGGACTGTCTCAAGTATATATGCAAATATTGCACCTCGTTGCTAATCTGTACAATCAAGCATAACATACAATTACTTATACACCTGGTGACATGTACTGGGTATGAACAAGTGATACAAAGAAAATCAGAAAAGATTTGTGAACTGAGGGAGAGCAGACTTCTTCACATGCTCACGCATGTAAGGATCAAATATGTACATCTGTAGTTAAAGACAGGCTTTAAGCCACATGTGAACGATAGTAAAGATACTAAGAAGCTCCTCATGAACAGGACAGAGACAACGCAAAAGAAAGAAAATAAAAATGTGCATTTTATGCTAGATAATCTGCCATGAAAGAGAAGGAGCAATTCACTCTGGGGACAGAGGTTAGCCTCAAAAGAATTAAATGTCACAGATTTGTCCAGATAATGATGCCTGCTCTTAAAGAATATAACCCGCCAAGCTGTGCAGAGCAGAATAAGGCACTCCTGAACTCTCAGGATATTTGGTATTAACAGCTTGTAAACTGTTATTACTTAGGTTTTGCTCAGTGCTTGCCTCAGCAAAAAGAGGAAAATAAACCATCCCAGGCATCCTGCATATTTGTCAACCTGCAGTTTCAAGACTCACTGGGTGTTCTCTGATCAGAGTCCAGTCATCCAAACTCCCACCAGGATTACTGCAGGGTCACAGAATCAGCAAAAAGAAGGATGCCAGAGGCCATTAAAAGCCCCTTATAAATATTGTCCAAAACCTAAGTATTATTGTATATGCTAGGGGAGGGCTCCTAGAGCCAAATTTTCACCTTAATTTCCCATTCTCTGTCTATACCACACCAGATCTTATCGAGAAAGGGAGGTCACTTAGACTGGGGATTAATAGGGAGGCACTGAGGGAGGGGAGAAACCAACTTTCACCTTAAAATACAGAATCCTACTTCAGATTAACACGCAGCTGGGAGAAGAAGTCCAACACATTTACAAAACAAGAAAGTGAGAGCGACTGTAGAACAAAAAGTCAATCACGATGCTATCGGTTTGCCTACGTGTATAAGCTATAACAGGCAGACAAAAGGTACAATTGCCTATAATAAGTCAGAGCCTTCCAAAAGCCTTCCAGCAGGCTGGCAAATTGCCTTAACCGCGGTATAATGCAGCCAGAACAAAAGCGTTCTGCAGTATGTTAATGTGTATCTTTAATGAAAGGTGTTGTAGCATATTAGCTCCCCGAAACTAATTCTTAACAGAGCTTTGCTCCCCTCCCAAGAGAAGCTAAGGCTTGTAACAGTCATTTGTGACAGATGTTTGCCCAACCTGTCCTTTCACTGGCAAAGAGGCTGCAGTCTCTGTGGGCAGTCTAACTATCCTTGCTATTAAAAAAGTGTGATTTTTTTTTTTGCCCCAATGTCTAACCTAAATCTTCTTGCTGCAGTTTATACCAGGAGAGTATATTTCCTCATTCTTCTGCATGTGCCCTTTTCAGTGTTATCAGGTCAGTAAGATATTTATAACACAAGGGCTGGTAGTTTCATTCAGTGGATACCTTAAGTGCTGCATTAGCTAAAGCAACTGCCTGTTCAAGTGACCAGCACTCAGACTAACCATTTACAAAGCCCTCCCTCAGATTTATAGTGCAGACAAATAAGAGTTTCTCCCATAAACCCCCAAGACTGTTTGTTGCAGCCACAGCAGAAGCCAACCTCTCAGTTCCTCATAGTATGCCTGTGAAGGACCACAAAAGCATTTGGAGAAACTTCCAACTTCTACAGTCAATGGAGAAACCGCATCAAAATGTGGCCCTTCAAGGACTAAACTGGAGAGAAAGATTCAGGGTGTAAAGAAATGAGGGGTTCAGACATAATTCTTGTGCAAGATACTCAGGCATACTGTGTTTAATTTGGGGTTTAGGTTTCTGATTTTGAAGAGATGCTGGAAGAACTATGCCTGGGTAAAGTCTTTTGATAGTTCTTGTTTCATTCAGGCTCCTATTTGCACCATGCCTTGCTACTCCATTAAAATCTTCTCTAGCTTCCTGACACTCCTTGTAAAGAAGTGATGTGAGAAAAGGAACAAAAGGTATTTGGTTCCTTTTAAAGAACAAAAGATCATTCCAAACTCACTTAGGACTCAAACGCTTTCTGCTTTTCCCAAAACATTTTTCCTCCTTTATATTACATTTTCTTTTCCAGGAACTGAGGGGCTTTTTCATTCCAGTGGGGAACATAAAGGCAACAGCACAGGGCAGGAATTGGAAGGCACCAATTCCCTATTTTGCCAAGGACCTCTGGGACCCGATCTGCAAAGACACCCTTGTGCCTCTGCTTCACGTTGTGTAAAATGGAGATAATTGTATGTTCTCACTTCTGGGGTTCATGGAGTGAATAAACACAGAAATAGTCATGAGGTTCAGAAATACTATGGAAATTGGGAGATACACACACATAGCTAGATGTGGGAACTCTTACAGTAAGTACGGACAGCTTTCTGCTTCTTATTCTTCTGTCAATTAAATGGAAAGAGCTTATGTAACTTTTACATATGATTTTAATACACGAAAAAGGGAAAATCAAATATAGAAAATATATAGGTAGAATATCTGGCAGAAAACAGTAATATTATTGGCAATATAGCTGATGCAAAAGCACACCTTACCTCTAGGAAGGTGGGAGAGTCTAGGGAGAAGTAAGAGCTTTGTTGGTACAATTCATGTAGATTCTAAATGAGGACATACAGAAACCAGAACAACTAGGCAGGACTGAAAACAGCTACTGTAGGAATAACAGAAATACCACAGAAATAACAGTTATAACTGGGACACTGCCAATGGAAGGTATGTCCTGCTCGGAGTACATAATAGTAAATGCAAACCTGAGGGGTTGGAACATTTGTGCTGCAGTAGACTGTAAATGAAATAAATCATGCATAAATAAAATCATTTGGGATTAAAATAGTTTTCAGAAGCCCAGTTTAAGGTATTTCACAGGGGTTGTAATAGCGTTCTGGTTTAACCCAGCAGGTGACTGAGCACCACACAGTTGTTTGCTCACTTTCTGCTTCCCAGTGGGATGGGAGAGAGAATCACAGAAAACAAAGTAGAACTCATGGGTTGAGATAAAACTATTTACTAGGACAGAGAATAGAATAATAATGATGACTATATACGTGTGTGTGTGTGTGTGTGTGTGTGTGTGTGTATATATATATATATATAAAAAAATGTATAAATGTATATAACAAGTGATGCACCCCCCATCACCAATGCCCAGCTAGTCCCCCAAGCAGCAGAAGAGAGACAGATGCCCTTCCACCCCCTCCAAAACTTGTTCCACATGATGTGATAGGACATGGAATATCCCTTTGGCCAGTTTAAGTCAGCTTTCCTAATTCTGTTCCCACCCAGCTCCTTGGGCTCTTCACTGCAAATGTCCTGGGCTCCGTACCATACTGCTGAGCAGCAACTATAAACATCGGTGTGTTACCAACATTGTTTTTGTCCTAAAACCAAAACATAGCATTATACTAGGCACACTAAAGAAAACAATTCCATCCCAGCTGAAACTATGACATACAGAGATGTGCTGTAGATTCACAGGCTTAGCTTTCACATGGACAGAGATATGAGGAGCTACGAGATATGGTTTAGTAGCTTGTGGTACTAATAGGAATGGGAAGGTGGTTGGACTAGATGATCTTGCAGGTCGTTTCCAACCTTGTGATTCTATGATTCTATGATTCTATGATTCTTACAATTATTAAAGAAGAATTATATCAGAAACTACGTCATTATAAAAGGCTTGAGCGTCAAGATAAGGTGGGGAACAAATGCAAATTTTAACAGCAAGACCTGGATGCCTCATTTTTCTAGATTTGATTGGTGACACTTTTCTTCACCTCAGAATTACTCAACAGACAATAGGTCATGCTGTTTTACACTTGGTTTGGGCAAGCAGCAAAGAACCTTACAGAAAAGCAAGTTATCAAAAATAACCTTGGCTTGATTAAGGGAACAGAGAGCCTACCTTAAAAGAGGAGATTAAAAGGCTTGTTTAACCTAGATAAATGAAAGCCAGGAGAGGATATGATTGCTCTGTATAAAGAAAGGGGGGACAGATACTCAAGGGAGGAAGGAAAGTTGTTTTGTTTTGTTTTTTTTAAGTAGAAAAACAGGGTTGGCTCAAGAGCAACTGGTTATGAGAAAATTTGCCTTGAAAACAAGATGGCTTTTAACCACCAGAGGAGGGAGGTTCTAGAACAGCCAGCCAGAAGAAGCAGTGAAAATAACTAAAATGGGGTTTGTGTAGGGCTATATGATGTTGCTGCCTAGAGCAGCAGAGAAGGGACCAGATGAGCCTTTCCAGTCCACTGGCCTTAAGAAGCAAGAACAGGAGCAGTAATTCCTCTGTGAAAAGCCTTTTCTCTTTGCCTTTACAGTCTGCAGATGTCAAAACTTAATCATTGTATCTCTGTCCTCCAGCTAACCCACGTGAACACAAAGGCTCTTATTATTAATGTCTCCACCTCTTCAAACTCATACTTTCCTCATTCAGCAGCAAAATCCTCTCCAGGGCTCTGAGAATAGAACATCCCTCTTAGCCTTCACCCAGACTGGTTAAGCTGTGACTCTCACACTTAGACTGCTGACTTCACAGCTATTGCCAATTGCTGTGAAGCTACAGGTTTCCATCCTCACATTGGCAGATAGAGAAGAGATGCCACAGAGAGCAAAAAAATCTCCTGTTTACAGACACTTAGAGTGATTAATTAGCCACATCAACCAATGCAGACAAGAAATGGTTGTGAATGTTCCACAAGCGAAATTAATTAACACAAAAACAACACTCCTTTGTGAACCTCAAGATCACCTTCCACAGCCAGCTGGAGAAGGCTGCTTTTTCCACTGTACCTTCAGAAGCAGAAATTGTTTCTAACAGCCCTTCGGTTAAGCATGTAGATTACAAGAGATGGTGGATTTTTCTTTCCTCTATCTTTATACAGCACCTAACATATAACAGAGAGAGGCTTAGTGTATAATGCAGACAGGGTGAAGTATCAGCTCTGGCTCTACAACTCATTTCTGCAATTCTGGGAATAAAAGCACTTCGCAGAAACACAGTTCCCCAGCTCACTAAGGTCTGGCATTTACACAGCTTTTGCTATTTCTGCTGAAACATTTCTTTCTTGGTGCATTTATATGCTTTTTGCAATTGCTAAGGTCCCGTCCCCTGCCATGATTAGTATGAGAAGGTTAATGAGATATACTTTGAGTGCTTCTGTCTTCTGCAAAGTCATGAACTATGGAGCTCCACTGGTGTCGCAAAAAGGTCAGGATTGCATGAATGCCAAGATGTTTGCCTTGGTTAATCATTCCTCCAAACCAGAGGGTATCATAAGAGCACCACAGGCATAAAAACAGCCTGAAATTATAGCTTCCTCTAGGTGATGGTGCTGTTTCTGTTGGTAGCATTAACTCGGTAGTGAAGAAAGTGGTTCATCCAGACAAGGCTGATGCACACAGGAGCTGGATGGCTTCCAAAGACACATATGAGCTCAAGGTCCTCAATACTCCACGATGTATGGGTGACTAAGATTTACAGAAGTGCATGCTATAAACAGGCATAATGGGGAGACACGAGGGAAGAGGTTAGAGGAAGCTGTTTGTGGTTGTGTGGCCTGTGATCTGAGTAGACTGAAGGATGTAACTCAGCAAAGCAATAGCTTCTAGAGGGCAGAATCAGGAGTTAGGATTTTGCAAGAATTAGAGAAAAAAATGTATACAAAAAGCACTACAGAGTGAATGTACCATCCAACACAACTCACCTCCAGTTAACAAGCAGTAACACCCCTGATTTAGGCTCTTCAGTAATGTTGCACCCTTTGGAGCCATCATGCCCTTCTGAAACGATTCTGGGTGAGGAGAGGGGGGTTTAATACAATGTCCTAAACACCAGCAACACCAGGCTATTCTGATTCTGATCTGGAGAAAGCCAGGAGCTTATATTACTCCTATCCTTGCTCATCTAAGATGAAAGAACAGTTCACCTTGAGCATCTGTACCACTCTCCTCTGCAGAATCATGAGCTGGGGGAAAATGTAGCCAGGACATTGGTTAAGACTACATGTTTTGTGTGACAGGGAGTTCAGGAGTGACAAAGGTTTACAAATAAGTGTATTTTTATGTGCATGTATAGGCATCTAAATGCCTTCTGAAAGCATTTTCAGATCTACAGCAGGGCATCTGCATTGTGCAGGTGTATGTCTGCATCCAGTACGTGTCCATGCATGTAATGCCTTACCTAATGATTTTTCCCCTTGGCTTTCCCTGTTGAGTGCTGGGCTTGAGTTTGCATTTTGCTGAGCTTTCATTTCTTTCACTCAGGCTTTTTTCTTCCCCTAAAAAATGTTACACAGAGGGAGGGATGGACTTGCCAATTCATGCCACAGTCTGGGAGACAGGTTAGAGCTCTGGCTGATAAGTGGGTCCTGTACAGTGGTGTGTGAACCCCTAATGTGTGTTCCTCTGTCCAGCAACACTTACTTCGTACACAGCGCAAACATCCCAACATCTCTTTGGAACTGGGGCTGAGAGCATGCTTAAAAATACAGGTCCAGAGTAAAGCCAAAGACATCTTTCTGTGCTGAGGAAGGCTCTGTGTCAAAGCAGGCCCCCACTGGGGTAGGAAAAGTGGCAACACAAAAGAAGGAGGTAGTGAGCTGCCTAAACCCTGCTGTTTTCTGAGCTGTGAAAGCAAGATGGAAGGCACTGCTTTGAAAAACATTTATGAAAATATCAGAGAGATCCCTGAGCTTGCAGTGGGGGGGTGCCATGGCAGGCGCAGCAGCACAGCGTCCTGCACACATGAGCCAAAGACCCTGCCCTCACTCAGTGCAACAGCCCCACATGCAGAGCCACACAGGTAGACATTTCTGCATGAACACCTCCAGCAGAGAGATGCAACACATTCAACTCTTCTCTCACTGGGAACAAGAGGGGAACACACCTCCAGACAGGGAAGGTCTGCACGCCCCTGCTCCTTCCCAGGTTGAATAATAGGAAAAATTTCTTCTCAGAAAGAACAGTGCTGCAGTGGCACAGGCTGCGCAGGGAGGTGGTGCAGTCACCATCCCTGGAGGTGTTCCAGAACCGTGTGGATGTGGCACTGAGGGACACGGTTGGTGGGCATGGTGGGGATGGGCTTACAGACGGACTAGATGATCTTAATGATCTTTTCCAACCTTAATGATTCTGTTATTCTATGATTCCCTGACCCATCACTACTCAGCACCTAACACCTGCCTGCCAGTGGTCTTGCACCCCATCACTATGCACAGTCCCTGCTGCAATGACACCAGTAAATGAAGACTCCAGAAAGACAGCTCACAACCTGCAGAACCCACTGCTACACACAAGCACTGGGCTTTGTTTGAAAACCATGGTACTCTGCCCAAACAGTAGACGAGACCTGGCAGCTCTACCTGCACCCCACAGACAAGACCTGACCCTTGGATAGGGTCCACCAGTAGGACAGCTGGTTCACCATACACGTATGCATTGCTGTCACACTGCCTGGAGCCAGGAAGCATTGTGAGCAGCAGGGAGCTGCTCTGCCGAAAGATTTCACTCCTTTCTCATCCATACACAAGTGCAGACAAATACACACACAGGTACACCCAGCAGCAATGATCCTAAGCTGATCTGGGCTTGGAATCCAGAGCTGCCAAGGGCCCAGCTGAGGCCATCTGGGCTGTGCAAAAGGAGTATGATCAGACTTGAGTACGGTTAGAGAGAAAGGTAACCTTGAAATCCGTGTCTTGGGAAGGAGAGAAGAAGCTATCTGATTTGTCAGACCTAGCTAGCAAAAAAGGGTTAAGCCAAGGACTGCTCCTGGGAGCATGGCCGTAGGGAGATAAAATTCTGCCATTCTCTGAGCACAGATGGACACACAAAAATAGACACACCTATTTTTCAAAGGCTCGTATGTCATTTTGTCCCTAAACATGCAAACAACAAAGCAGATATCATGCAATTCCCTTTCTGCAGCCTGAAAGTACAGGAACAGGCACACAGCAGCAGTCCTGGAGATATGAGATGAAGCTGAGGCTCTCAGCAGGTTGCAAAAGGTCTTCTGAGGCACATATAAGTCCATGTATGAAATGACTTCTCAAAGTCTGGAATTAGCTGGATGACTTCATATGCATATTTAAATGTGTGTGTACTATATAGTTACCTCTATTAGAGGGAGAGCTAGTAGAAGGCCTGTAATTAGCTTCTCTGACACTTCCATTACAAGAATCTTCAGGCTGGTTCTCTGAGAAAAGCCAACATCTCCAGGTTTTGCAACAGGCATTTGAAAGTCAAGGGGGAGGCTACCCTGAGGCTAAGGACATGATTTTTACTTTGGCCCATCAAATTTTATTCAGTCTTAATTGCATTATAAACTGTCAAATAATCATCATTTCTTTTCTGTCACTTTCTTGCAGAAATCCTAGGAGAAAGCCCAAATGGCATCTGAACATAAATGTTTCAAGAGCTAAGCCATCAAACCAGTAAAACAGTGGGGGCAGTCATAACAAGGAATGCTCTAGCTTTAGCAGGGCAAAGAAAAGAAAGAAAGCCATATTAGGAGACAAGCCATCTGTGTTCTCCTCTACCTTTTAAATGCACCTCACTGTGAAACCATCACTTGCACTTTGCCATTTAGGAGGCAGAAGAAAGGCAAACCACTGTGGAACACATGCAAGTCAGTTACCGGGTTAAAGAGTCAGACTCAGTACTGAAGGCTCAGTGTATATGAGAATGAACAATATGTTTCTACAGAAAAGATTTTGAGGTTTCCCCTTGGGAAAAGAATTAAAAAATTTAAGAAATGAAAAGGAGAAAAAAAAAAAACATAAAGCAAACTGCACGGAAGGGAACTTACTTATATTGAATTATTAGGAAATAGGAGGTTTATGATTTCCTCTTCAACCTTTCTTTCTTCCCACTTGTGTGTGGACATTTTGATTCAAGTTATAATTAATAAGTGCATACAACTTTCTCCACGGGGTCCCTGCCTCAATCCTTGAATTGGAAAGACACTTGAAGCAAAAGAATTAAAGCAGCCCAGGAAACAAGATTGGCAGCTCCCAGCTTGGCTACACAAACTAAAAATGAAATCACTGTTCATTTATTTTGCTGTATGTAATTGCTTACAAAGCTCTATGAATGTGCTCGAGCCCTTACAAAACCAATAAACAGGCCAATAAAGTATCAGTGAAGAAGGAGAAAAACCTGCCCATGAGGTACTGAATCACCAGGCACTGGCAGAGGAGAGTGGAATAAAGAAACAGCAATGGACAGCAAACCAATGAACCAATGCAGAGATTATTCAGACCCACTTTATTATGGGAGCAGCATCCCTGACCTTGCCAAGGGGTTTGAAGGGACAAATAAAGCAGAGGCCAAACTGGAAGGGAGCACAGAGGGACGTGGAAAAGGGCGAAGCTGCCAGGTGTCTCGTGGCCATAGTGCCCTGAAGAGGAAAGGAAGGCACCGAGGCTGCAGAATATGCTGGAAGGTTTCTCGCTTTGCAGCAATAGTTTTGTAACCGGCTAAGGGAGTTGGAGACCTGATCTGCATCGGAGGTATGGACAGAACCAAGCAGGCCTGGTCTGCGTGACCCTGGAGCAGAAGCATCAGGGAAGAGGTACATGACACAGGGACACCAGGAGGGCTGGACACAAGCCAGTTACGGTCCAGATGCTGTCTAGCCACGCTAGCCCAGCAGGGATAAGCTGCAAGCTGAGGCAGCTTGCCAGGCTCAAGCAGCTGCCTTGCACCCCACCATGCTGCTAAGTCCCTGTGGCATTGCTCTGCACAGTGTGGACTTACCATCGCCAGCCCACGCCAGCACAGACAGCTCCATGCTGGATTTCACAGCGCAGACTTGCCCTGAGCAGCTGCAGCAGCTGCACGGAGTGCAGATGCTTTCTCCCCAAGCATCCTGGGGGGAAGGGACCCAAGTGCTGGCTGTGATCCTGTCCTGTGCTTGCTGTGTGACTTTAAGCAAGCCATCTAAGCTTTCTGAAGCTCAGTTTTTCCCTCCATGAAAGGCTCTGAATAATCCACCCTACACTGCAAAGGGGTTGCACGTGAACAGGGATATAAGAGTTGGGAGCAGCAGCGTAAGTCGGTACAAGCAGATGCCTCGACTCCCCCACCTCAGAGGAAATCGTGCAGCTCAGGGCTGCCCAGACAGCACCTCACACCCCTCATATGAGGAAGGGCTTTGTCATGGAAGGGTGCTGGCTGCTGCAGAGCGGCTGTTGCATCGGCACTCAGCAGTAGAAATGGCGCTGGCTGATAAGAGAGCAGCCATGCAGCAGGTCGGCATGTGGACCAACAGCTGTAAAAGGAACAGCGGGATTTTATACGGTACTTGCTGAGAACTAGTATGGGATCAGGAGATTAACTAAAGCTCATGAGCATATTCTTGGGTCACTTCCAGCTGCTCTGGGAGTTGAATGGCACAAGTGAACAGGCAGCTGTCTTTCCTGGCTCTCTAGAGACACCTTTCCTGGAAGAAGGAGCACAGTGACGCTTGAGCTGGCACAGCAGCACTCAGCCCATTCCCTTCCAGCCTCTGGGAAGCTGTCCCACATCATTTCCATGCTCAGTGTAACACTCAGCCAGTGCACACCCCAGGCCACAGCTCTCCCTGGAGATGGCTCCATACCACTTTGGTGCTCAACCAGGACCCCGTGCAAGACAGTGCAACACAGGGTGGATGTAGGTGCAACCTCTTTGGAGGGTAAGATTGCTTCTCCTGTCTGCTCTCCTCTGAGTTCCTCCAATGCTGTTCCCAGCTGCAGCTGAGAGCTGTGGCTCGCTTTGTGGTGCTGACTTGCAAACAGGGAGCATCCAAGACCTGTGCAGGAAGAACAGCCTTGGCGAAGGACAGGATGAGCATCTGTCCCTGGTGATGACATGGGCACTGTGATGGGGTGATCCATCAGGTGTTGAGCAGCCCCATGGCGACATACAAGCACAAATGTGCCCCAGCACCAACTTCAGCCCTGGCTGTTGGTCTGCTGTGCCAAGAACATCCAGTAAGCCAGGTCTTACTCCTCTTGACAGACAAGATCGTGCTTGTGACTGAACAGCCATCACTTCTCATCTTCTGATTATTTCACCAGGCAACCTTAACGTTCCATTAATATCAGTCTTTGTGAAGCTAAATATATACACTAAGCACATATACAAATACATATAAATATGTCTCCATCTAGCAGAGAATCCAATTAAGTGAATATGTTACGCCTTAGCAATTAATGAATTCAACAAGCTGAGCTGCCTCTTGCATACAATTAAAGCTCACACAATATCAGCCACAACAACAAAAAACCTCAGATTCTCCTATGTGCTGTCTACAAGGAAATTATTAGCACCTAAATCAAGGGGCAAATTCAGGTGTGTTTGCACTAGTCACGTACATTGTAGCCTAAGAGAAATTCAAGTCAGGCTGACCCTGCATGCAGCTGTTTAGACATTCCTGTGCCCTTATCTTTCTGGATGGGAGGTCTGTAAAATGCCAGTGTTCTATGGGTTAAAAGAAATCAAATTCCATAACTGACCAGAGCTGGCACTCTAACCACTTCACTGATGCAAGTACTCCTTCTCCTTGCATTCAGTTGCTATTTTTTGTTTCAGTTTGTGTAAGTGCATACGTGTGTCTGTGCATACGCACATGTGTTGGCATTCTTTTGTATATTAGTCTTTCTCCAGGACAAGTTTTTTTTTTTTTTTTGTTTTTTTTTTCTTTACATACAGCTTCTGCCTCTCAGCAACAGACAATACCGAGTCCTTTAGGGACTGCTCATTCCCTCCATCTCTCACAATACTCCTTCTTTGCATTCATAAAGCATTCCCTGTGGGGAAAGTTCTACATAAATAAATATTTAAATAGCCACTAAACCACAGAAGACGCAGAAAAGCACGCAGGAGACATGGCTGCAGAACTCAGGGCACAAGGGGAAATGAAGAGAGGCATGGCTGAGAGGGTTGGGAGGAGTGTTGCTGATGTGAACTGGAAACACAACCATCCCCTTCTCTCCCCTGACCTAGTGCTAGCTCTTACCCGTGACCTGAGCTAACTGACTTCAGGTAAGTCTGAGTTGGTGCTGCCACACAAATCCAAAACTATGAACATACCCTATGGGGAGTCTAATAGAGGAAAAGAGCCTTGAAGGGAGATGCCAAAGACATGGCTAAAAAGCTGAGCTTCTAATGTTGAGTCTTTTTTTGCTTCTTCAGCTCTGTTGTTCCCCCAGTTGCTGTCACATTCCAGGTGGAGGCTGTGAATACCCAGGAGCAGCTCAGAGCCTCTTCTGTGTTATGGATGGGTGTGGTGCAGACAGAGGCTGCACACAAGCACCAGCTGTACCCTTTGGGCTGGGTACCAGGAGTGACAGTGGGCTGCCCACTTTCATCCCTGCTACAAACCTCAGCAGAGGCTATTAGAGTATTAATGACTCCTTCAAGTGTAGCAGCTTGTGGATCCTATACACCTGCAAAATTATATGTGCCTACACCCAAAGCACTGCAGATTTCACAAGTCACTCTGAGACAATAAAGAAAAAAGCTTGCATCCTTTCTAGATGATTTCAGAAATGCTGGTTTGAAAGTGGGTATTATAGGGAACAGGGTATAAAGGTGGCCAGTTATATCACCCATGTAAGATGGTGGTTTGAGAGGTAATAATCATATGAAATGTGCCATACCCCAGGAAGCCACACACTACTTGTATGCTCCCCAGCATATCCAGAAGAGCTAAAAATCCCTCAGAAAATCCAGTCAAGAGTCAGTTTCATGCAGAGCTGTGGGAACATAGTGTGGCATTCATGCAGAGCCTGCAGCAAGCACCGTCAGGCTTGAAGTACAACTTGAATGGTCAGAGGAAGCCATTTTCTGTGTGCTGGCACGCCGCTGTCAGAGGGTGATGCTTCTGAGAGATTTGGAGATCTTTTCTTCAAGAGACTGTCCCAGATTTTTCACTTCCCCAGAGAGTTGAAAAGGTCAAGGAAGGTCAAGGCCCCCTCCGTGGCTCACAAGTTTTATTTTCTGCTCTGGATACAAAGATACTGGCTGCTATTTGAGTTTTGGTAGGAGGCAAGCCATCACTGAGAGCTTGGAATTCACAGTAAATGCAACGAGCCAATAGGACAAGAGGTGATGGCTTTAAATTGCACCAGGAACGTTCAGATTGGATATTAAGAAAAATTTCTTCTCCAAGAGTGGTGCTGCAGTGGCACAGGCTGCCCAGGGAGGTGGTGGAGTCACCGTCGCTGGAGGTGTTCCATAACCATGTGGATGTGGCACTGAGGACGTGGTCAGTGGGCATGGTGGGGATGGGCTGATGGTTGGACCAGGTGATCTGAGTGATCTTTACAACTGGAAAGATCCTATGGCAGCCACTGCTTCACTCTGTTTCAGTAATTTCTGTCCCAGCAGAATGTTTGTATTATCATTTTACCGTGATTCAAGTTAGTGTCTTTTGGGGAATGGAGACACTTTGGGGAAAAAGCTCTTTATCAGTGAGAAAATAACATACCCGCTCTGTTTATAGGCATCAAAAGAACAGCCACGGCACATATGCAAATAAGTGCACTCTACAGGAATGGCAGAAAAGATGGTTTCTTACCTGAACTCTGCATAGTCAGAAAAGTACCTCATCCCCTAGGCAGCCTTCTTGCACCCCTTGTCTCAGAAATTTGAACAGTGGGCAGTGTCCATCTGAGCAGGAGATGAAGGTGCTCTCTCAGTGTGGCATGTATAGCAGAACACACAAGACCAGCTCATTCCTCCCAACCATTCCCACTACTCTGTAAGCAGAGTGGAAAATGAAGACACCCTTCCCACAAACAGCTGTTAAGATGTCAAAGCATAACTGCATTTGCACGGTTGGGATCCCTTGAGAGTTTCACCCCACACAGCTATCACAGCTCATGATTCCCCAAAGTGGCTGCTGAATTGCCAGGCTCCTTGAAGATTGCTTTCTATGGCATCCAGCCCCTTTCACCCCTCGCCTTCTCCCTGTCTGTGATTACCCCTGCCTGTCAGCACTGCAGTAAATATGTTTGTGTTTCCGGGTCTCTCATTTCTCACTTTACAGAATTCTCTCACTTGAAAACACTTTCCCATCACAGCTTACACTAAAATATAGAACAAACAGGAAATTCTGAAAGGCTCACCTGCTCCATTCATTGTGTATGAAAGTACCTGCACCTAACTAGGAACTCCTTTCTACTTCTTGCAGGAGCTTATTGCACTTCTGCCATGGTAACTTCTGAAAGTTCTTGTATAGGTGCCTATGCTCATAAGTGAAGAAAAATCAGGTCACATATGAGGGTTGGACAAAGCATCTCCAAAAACAGAAGTCTGAGGAAATACAGAAAGCAGATCAGTGGGACTGAATGAAGGAGAGCTCTGTGCTCCAAATTCTCAGTGTAGGAAAGAGGCCACCGTGCAGGAGGTGAACGTAACCAAGTTTCTGACGTCAGTGATGCAGGTCTGAGGCACAAGATTAGGATCTAGGTCTGCTGACCTTCCCAGACTGCCCTCTCCCTTACCCCAACATCTTTTTTTCTCTGGCCTTGACAAATACCCCTGAGACCCCCAGCACATCCATTCAAAAGGCTGTTTCAAAGATCATCTGCCTAGATGCCATCTTTCCCCCTTCCCTTTTCTCTGTGCTCAGCTACATCAAGTGCCTTTTTTCAAGATGCTTGATGCCTCTAATCTCTCTGTCAGAATGAAGATGTGAATGATGACCTGTTTCACCTTCTGTAGGTTTTTAGAGACCCACATATCTTTCTTCAGTGTTGACCTCCTTCATGAGTGAGGTCCCATGAATACCAGTGAAGTTACAGTGTTGCTTTTCCTCATATTCTGTTCTGATTTTGCCCAAATGGCTGCAGGTAATTGACAATAATCAAGTTGCTGACAGCACCACAAAATTTACAAATATTTTCTGATTTCCCCTCATAGTTCCCTAGCAGATCAGTGCAAAAACATTCAGTTATCAGTGAATAAAATACACCAGATCTTTACAGAGTCTTTCTGAAATATTCACAGCAAAAAAGTCTTGGATACTTACTACTGTTCTTAATTGGCCTATGTTCCTCTGCTTTAACCCCCTCATCTGTCTATGTGCCCATGTTTTCTCTGCTGATACTTACACAAGTAAGTGTTTAGTAGTTACAGCAATCATCTTTGTCTCTCTGTGCTGCTCCCAGCACAACGAAACACTGGTTAATGGCAGGGATTTTCAGAGACTGCAGTAATACAAATAATCAAAATAACCATAAGCTTGTTCTTCTGCACTGTTCATGAATCAATCTAACCAGAGCTGCTGTTTGCAAGAAGGTGAATGACAGACATATTGCAAACCGCATGCTATTTATTACAGGCTTTCTCTCTCTAATTACTCCTCCATTTTCACCTCTTTCCTAACTGCCAGTTAGAATGGCTCTGCATTGACAAACAGCTGCCACATCTCATCCCAAGGAAGTACGGCTGCATTTCTACAGAGGGCAAAGTGATCTCTACAAACAGTGCTAATCCACAGAGCAACAGGGGAAAGTGAAAGGTTTGCAGTGCTACAGATCTGCCTCTGCCTGACAACCACGAGATCACAGACATATGAAAAGTCTGTCCTGGAGTTACATACAATATATAAAAATTATAGGCATATATATATCATTTTATATATTTAATTGTAAATGAAAAAATGGCAGAAACTCAAAAAATGAATTCCTGTTTTATTCCATTCATATTTCAAAAGCCTCCCTACTGTCCCTCCTTCCCCCTGACACCAGACAAAATGCACACTTTAAGACACTAGCTGCTCATTTCATGCATTTGCCAGACTCTGATTAAACTCTCAGATAATAACCTTGCAAGGTAGAGCCAAACTTGCAGCAGTACAGGGCGTTCTCATCATTGGCTCCCAAAAATAGTTCCTTGCCAATAAGAGTCAATCGGTTCTGGCTTTGCCAACCTGCACTTCTACTGTCCCCCTATCCCAGGGGCTGATGACACAACTTGTCCCCTACAGAAGGGTCATAAGTCTCTAAATGTAGCCAATAATTGTGTATTGGTTGCTGAGAATACCTCAGGTTTGTAACATTAATGTAAAATAGGCTTCCACAAATTTTCCCTGTCTTTGCTCCCTGGTGTAAGGGAGAAATTAGAGTCCTGGACTGCAACATCTGTGAGACAGCATTTGCAGGTTTTGGTCTACAATATCTTCCACAGTCTCATAAGACCTAGTGGTGATCATCATGGAATGGCAATTTTAGCTTTGTCCCAACACCTGCTGCTAGGTATTAGTATAGCTGGCCACAAAGGGGAAACAGGGTGGGGAATGTGCAGGGTGTATGAGATTGGAGACAAAAAGGATGAGAGGAGAGGAGAGGAGAGGAGAGGAGAGGAGAGGAGAGGAGAGGAGAGGAGAGGAGAGGAGAGGAGAGGAGAGGAGAGGAGAGGAGAGGAGAGGAGAGGAGAGGAGAGGAGAGGAGAGGAGAGGAGAGGAGAGGAGAGGAGAGGAGAGGAGAGGAGAGGAGAGAAGAGAAGAGAAGAGAAGAGAAGAGAAGAGAAGAGAAGAGAAGAGAAGAGAAGAGAAGAGAAGAGAAGAGAAGAGAAGAGAAGAGAAGAGAAGAGAAGAGAAGAGAAGAGAAGAGAAGAGGTCTCAGGACAGAAGCAAACAGAAAAATGAAGTGCAACACCATCAACAAGCCAAACCAAGCCTAAGAAAGGGTCATTCTGGGTACAGAAATCACTTCATTATTCCTTGGTACTGTTCATTTTGATGTCTACATTCCAAAAATTTACTGTTGACGTCAAGCAGTGAAACTACTCTGGAGTCAATGGAATTGCAGACACTTATGCCAGAGGTGAATTTGGCTCCCAAAGGACTTTTCTATGCAATCATTTAGATAATGACCCTTCAAAGCTTATGTTGCTGCCATAGCATGACAGTGGGAAAAAAAGGGCCAAAAAGGCTACAACAGAATAGCCATCTGTCATACCCAATCTAGAGCTGAGCTAACTCAGGATGGCACAAAATAAGGGCAAAAAATACTAGAATTTAACAGGCCCTCCTGGAGGAAATCTTACCCCCATCTAAGATTACGAAACTCCACAGTGTTAATATACGAGCGTTCATGCAAACTGCATCCCAGAATATTTTGCAAAGTTAAATACAAGACAGAAAATGGCATGCAGCATAAAGAATAGCTGGTGCACTGAGCAATCAAGAGGCAGTGCAAATGGCCATATAATTTCGCCTTTTAAAAGCAACTGCATAAAAGCTCATTCATCCATAAAAATGCTGCGTTTCTGTTTTCTGCCTTCTTAGGAGCTTTCCTGCATGCCCTCTTTATCGCCAGCTACAGACTTCACATCTTCTGAAAAGAGTAAGAACAAACACCTGCCCCTCTATGCCAAAATATTGCCTCCACAGTTCAGGGCTGTTTTATATAGCTCCTAAGTTTTATCAGACAAGGCTAGTCAAAGAGTTCACAGGGTCTCAGACTCATAGCATATTTAAAGTATTGCACATGACAAAGGGCTATGAATATACTCAATAAAAAATATGGATGTTGAAACATTATGTAGTGAATATATTTTGAATTTGAAAATTAGGAGTGAATTGGATATGGTTTCAGGCATGGAGGCATCTATTTGTTTCCCACTTTCTTTGAGAAGGCAGATACTAAATCTGCCACTCTGGCATCCATCTGAAATCTAGACATCATGTTACAAACCATGAGATTCAGCCTTCAAAATCTTTTCAACCATGATGTCTACAAGAATTGCCAGCCCAGATTACAACACCTAGTCAGATAGCAAGTTGCAAGCACTATTCTTTATGCTATAGTACAGTTATTTGACTTCCTTATTGCTCTCAAGATCTCTCACTTTCTCCATATTCATTTTTTGTTTATCTTCTAGTAGTGCGCAACATCTTGCGAGAATGATCTCTGGAAGTTGTTTTTAGTGACACTGTAATACTAAAGTGAAAGGTGAGAGAGTTGGGATCTGTAAGTCCAAGGGAATTACAGTAGCTCAGATGGAAGAGGATCAAAGGTGCATACAAGAAGTCCAGGAGAATGGAAGACAGACAACTTAAACCACTGAATACACAGTTTTGACAGGCAGATAAACAGATATATGCATACATAAAATGCAGATTAAAGAAAAAGACAAGGTCAATGGTAAGTCCAAGTAAGGCAATCAAGAATGAACCCTGGCTTGAAGAAAGAAATAGAAGAGTTAATATAAAGCCTTTACTCCTCTGCCACAGTTACAGATGCTGTGCAGAAGACAGCCTCCCCTCACCAGCCTTTCACCCTCATCTTGAAGACCTCAATTGTTGTGTAGCACATATAATGAGTTTCTCAAATGACTCTTGGGTTCAAGTGGCCCCCTGGTTTCAGTGCACCCATGTATTGCGAGTGAGAGAGGTTCCTTGTGAGCCTACTCATCTGCTCCTTTGCTTTCGCGCAAAAGCCTCTGGTGCCATCATGCTGACCATAGTTCAAAGGAACATTTCAAACAGACAGAAACCATCTGGACTTCTATCTACACAAACTCCTCCATCAGGGACCAGGTAAGAGTCCTGATACAGTCATTAATATTATCACACAGTGCTGTCAAAGCCATTGCTGCAAACGGGGAAGCTCAAAAATTGAGAATTTGTTGCGTGTTGTCCAGTCTCTTTCCCTTTCTCCCCAGTCCCCCTCAACTCAGGACTACACAATTCCAATTCATTAAATTACTGCTTGTTTGTCTTATTTTCTACATCCGTTATTTTTTTCATTGCTTTCCCTTGTTCCAGCTTTTCCAGACTTGTTCCAATTTGTCCAGATCTTTCACAAAGAGCTATCCACAAAATTGCACCAAGCTTTCCAGCCTTACCACTGCTAAGCAGAGCTCAGTGATTACATCATGTGCCTTGCAGGCTGAACTCCTATTTATACATCCAAGTACAGCATTTGCCTCTTTCTCAACAACAAACAACCATGTTCAGCTCGTGATCCTCTTTTATGCCCCCCAATCCTTTTCTGCAGAACTGTGATCTAGTTGATCTTTCTCTGCACTGCATTTATGTCGCTGATTATTGCTGCCAAAGTACAATAGTTTGCACTTGTCTCTATTGAATTACATCTCACTTTTCCAGTGTGTATCTCCAATTTGCCAAGATCATTACAAATTCTAATCCTGTTCTCCAACAAATTCACAGTCCCCCTCAGCTTGCTGTCATCTTCAAATTTGATATGCAAATTCTTTATCCATCACCAAGGCTGTTAAAGAAAACATTGAACTGAACTGAGCATGGGACAGACCCTCACAGAACCCTAGCCAATGCTCCCTTCCATTTTGACATTCTTATTCATCCTGCATGCATTTGTTATTAGCTCTCCTTGAGACCTTGCTCCCCTAGATTGCTAACAAAATGTGATGAGAGAGATGGTAAAAACCTTACTGGAGTCAAAGCAGATGAAACCTTCAGTTTCACCTCTGTCCACAATGCCTGTTACCCTGTCACAGAAATATATTAGATTGATCTGACATGAAGTGTTCTCAGCAAATCCTAGTGGACTTTTACATGTCCCCTTGTTATTGTTCAGGTGCTGACAAGGAGTTTGGTTGATAATTCATATTTTTTCTGAAGACGAGGGTTAAGAAACAGTGATTCCAGAAATCTGCAATTCCCAAACTCCTTCCTCCTCTACTTATCCCTCCCCCCACTCACTGCTCCAGCTCTTTTTTAAAGACAAGCACTCAGGTTTCTCCAGTATCTGGCAGATACTAGCTGGTAACAGCTTTACAGGTGCAGATCCATTGCAGTGTGCATTTACAGAACACTCTTTCTGTAAATTTCCTTTAGAAAAAAAAAGGGGCAGGCTATGTCTGTAATGCACTGCTGCAAAAGAAGTAAGGATGTGGTTACCTTGTCTTGGGAAACATGCACTCTTGCCCTCGAGCAAGTCTCCCTCATTGCGATGACAGCAGAATAGAGACTGGTATTAACATGCACCAGACCTCCTGTCCTACAGTACTGGCCTGCTGATCATCCTGCCATTTCAGTCCTTGACAGCAATAAGCAGTTTGGCCAGTGCACCTTAGACCCCATCTGTGACACTTCAACTATTTTAATCCTTCCTCTCCCCCCACATTTCTTGTCAACATGCCTGTGTCCTGCTCAACCACACCTCGAGCTGCTCAGTTTTGCTCACCCCATCCCACCCTTGTGCAGGGACCAAAGTTAAGCTGACAGCTTGTAGCTTCCCTGATGTGACACTTCTCAATCACTCTTCTACATCGTCCTTCACCAGCTCCTCTAAGACATGTCAGTCCTGACTTCTTACTCCCTCCTGCATCCACAATTATGTCAGTGCATCCTCCATGCTGACCAAAAGCAGCTAATCTCAAGCAAGCAACAAATCATGCATTGACTCAGGATGATGATCTGAGGTATGGAAAACCAGGAAGTGATCTGAGGCCTGCTGTGCTTGTTTCACTTAGGAATGAGGATAGGCTGGGCAGTAGTGATCAAGAAGAAACTTTCTGGAGGAAGGAGTCTGAACTGTGCGCTGTGGTGCCAGATAGAAGTTAACTGCCATGTGCTGGGATCAGGCACAAGACCTAGGCTGCAAGAAGTCAAGTAGCTGAGAGCGTTGGAAGAAGGAAGTCCCTCTATATCAACTGAGAGAACAATTAACTGGTATCCTGGGGAAATGGTGTTGTTCCAGGGATGAGCTCCAATGGACAAAATAGCATTTTCATGTACTAAATACCACGTGCGCTCTTTAGTGCAGATAAGGATGCAGGTGCTCATCAATTATTGAGCTTGCTTGAAAAGGCATTTAGAAGAGAGCACAAGAGGCTGGTCTGCTGCTCTACCTCAGTCCCAGCTGGGCTGCTCTTACAAACCCAGTCAGTGAGAAGGGAAGAAAAAAAATAGAAGGAAGTAGATTTGCGAAGAGAAAAAGAAAGGATCCGAGTAAAGAGCTCCTTCTGCCAAAAGATGGGGGACATCTGGTAGTAACATTCCTGTACTATCACCCCCTTACTTCCTAGTCTGAGATGAGAGCAGCATCTCCTCTCTTTCCTAGGGTGCAGCCTATACCCTCAGAGGCCAGCTCCTACTCTGCAGAGAAGACCCTAAATGGAAGTCAGGAGAAGGCCAGGGCACACTGTTGTCCCAGCAGCATTGTTCCTATATTCCTACTGCTCTGCTGTCCCTGAACTCAATGCAATTTGCAGTGTTAAGAGCTGCCATGTTTATCCAGTTCAATGGGCTATGAAACATCCTCGGCTCTTGTATCAACTCTATGTAGGGAAAAAAAGACAGCTCTTACCCTAAACTAGCCACCAACATTCAAACATATCTTTACATGGATCTGCAACAGAAGACTGTGCCCTGAGTAGAACAAGCTCATGCATCCGTTGCCCCTCAAACTGCTATGTATGTTGGACACAGACTACACTTATGTTTGTTCTTGCTTCGGAGACCAAATACAACTCCAGAAAGTCAGATGTCCAGGTGTAGCTCTCTCCAGAGATTCACAGCTGATGAGCATTTGAAATGAGAAAGTGAGAACAAATCTCAAGGAACAGCTGCAATCTCAAGGAACATTCACTCACAATCACTCAGAACTTTTCTACTTGTGAACAAGATTTCCCCAGATGCAAGCAGCCATATATCCATTGAACAAGCACAAGGTTAAAAATGAACCCATCCTAGATTTATCCTCCCACTACAAAGTGTATTTTAATTAAAAAAAGAGTTAGTTATACGAACAAAGGTCATCTACCTAAAAGGATGTTGTAGTGAGGTGGGGATCAGCCTCTTCTCACAGGTAACAGTGATAAGATGAGAGAATAGCTTTAAGTTGCCATTCAGAGGCATTCAAAGGAAGTTCAGGTTGGAAATTATGGAAAATTTATTCTCTGAAAGAATGGTGCTGCAGTGGCACCGGCTGCCCAGGAGGTGGTGGAGTCACTGTCCCTGGAGGTGTTCCAGAACTGTGTGGATGTGGCACTGAGGACATGGTCAGTGGGCACGGTGGGGATTGGATGATGGTTGGACTAGGTGACCTTAGAGATCTTTTTCAACCTTAATGATTCTGTGTCTTGAGAAATACTTTTACATGCTGAAGCTTCAGGTTGTGGAATTTACTGTCATAGTACAGCAGTGAGGGACACAGAGTAATGCAGATGAGGAAAGGACAGCATCAAGAACAATGCCAAAAGTTACACTGTTAGTGATTAGAAAGAAGCAAAGATGGAGAAACTTGGGGTTATGGAAACAGTAAAAATTCTTGTGATATAGGCTATAAATTACGTTTGAAAGAAATGAAGTTGCAATTGGCATTGCATGAGAGAGAGAATTCAGCAGTATTCCACACAAATTGCCAGGACCAGTATCTCAAATTCAAATATAGAAATACAAGGGTGACCAAGACACTTCCACAGCCACTGAGTTAAGCACAAATACCTATATGCATATCTGCAGCTTCCTCTAGTTGCCAAACACCACTCAACCTGTCCTATTCACAGAGTATCACGTGCAAAGTTTTGCCTGACCTGCAGTCAATGCACTGAAGATGCACCTACTGGAAACATCAAGGCAACAGGTCTAGATCCCCACCCAGCACCAACAACTGTCTGTTCATATCTATGTTGAGGCTTGCTTCTGGGGTTACATTTGGTATACTGGGTGCAGCTGTAGGAAAGAGCCAGAGGCTAGCCTGGATGTTGAGAAGCATCAAGTAGGACACAACACTGGTACACCAGAACTTCACAGCTGGCATTTCATCTGCCTGATATCTTTGCCATTGAAAAGAAGTCCCAAATTACAGCCAGAACAAGACGATATAGGATGGAAAAAGGCATCACCCCCAAAACTATTTTTCCTCAAGCTGTACTACTGTTCGGGAGGTTAGATCATGATGCAGTTCATATAATGATGTATAAACTATGCCATGAGTAAATTGATTGACTGTCCTGGCCTAAGGGAAGCTCTGAGGGATGGATCTTTCAACACAAAATTCTGCCAGAAAAGTGCTTGTCTCTAACACAAAATTTTCTTTCTTTTCCTGAGCCCATGGGGACTATACACTTAAAATACAAGGCCTCATCCTCTGAGTCCAAATCTCTGGATATTTAAATAACTCCGCCAGCATTTTTAATTGTTCTGAGGATCTGTGGAAGAGCCTGGAACAACAGACCAGAGATCACACTCACTTTGCCCTCCAGAGAGCAAAAACAAAGACAGTTCCGTCTTGCTACTGAGCAAATGGGACATCCGGAACCACTCTGAAGTCTCCCACTTCATTTACTGCCAATATTAAAGCACAATGAAGTCATAACCTGCTGTGGACATGCTACATTCATAGCCATGGACAGAAAAGCCTGTAACACAGAGCAGAGCTTTCTTAGCAGCTGAAGAAAATAACATTATTTCCCCATGGGTCATGTTCACCATGAAGCTAAATGACAGAGGCCTTGCACTGAAAGACATTTTCTAGATTTGATGTGCTCTGTCAAACAGTACTTCTCTCTGTCACCTTCCTCTTGCCACAGTTTAATTTCACCTGCCATTTGTTCATGTTCTGCTTTCTCAGCAGCCAGGAAAGTTGACTTCCGGCCCAGTGTTAAGAAGAGATAAGGACATTTTCACCTGTCCTTCCCCAGCTCCTCATAGAATCATAGAATCACAAGGTTGGGAAGGACCTACAAGATCACTTAGTCCAACCATCCTCCCATTACCATTGCTTCCACAAGCTACTAAACCAGATCTCGTAGCTCTCTCTTTCATGGAGAGTTTGTACACAGCTAAGAGAGGAAGGAGGTATGAGTTGGTCTATAGCACATGCCACCCATCACAGACGCCAGAGGTATTAACAGAAAGAACAAGAGTGATTGTGCATCACCTTTGAAGAGGAAGCTGGCCCTTATAGTGTAGCACTAAATATTTCTACTGGCTTGTCCAAGGCCACAGGCCAGAAAACCACTGAGACTCAGAACAGCATTAGGACAGAGAATTACAAAACACCAAGACCTTCCTTTCTCTTCAGATAAATTAATGTGTTGAAAATGGGAGTAAGCAAAAAATTTTCATTCTTGACTTGATTTATTTCAGAAATAGGTCCTTTTCCAAACTTTATTGTCAAAGACTGAGGACGGAAATCAAAGTAAATAAAATTCTGTCTCCTTCAAGTGGATTTAGAAAAGGGATTATCAAAGACAGTTTTAGTGAACTGCACCAAAAGAATTTAGGGATTTTATCTGGATGTGGCAAACTACAAGAGACGAGGGACATCCTTATAAGCTTTCCACCAAATTCTTTTTCCATAGCCATGGTTACACAACTGCAGGTATCTCCAGATGACCGTCATAAAATGGGAAGAAAAGTGTTGTCTCCACTGCATGAACCACTCTCTTCAGTGATAAGCGATAATAAAGGAGGCCGGTGTAGATCAATCCATCCAAAAGCCAGAAGTTTCAACCTGATGTGATTTTGCTGCTGTTGCACCAGCAGAACCAAGCAAACACCACTATACACTGCAACAGCACCAGGGCTTGAGGATATCCATGGGCTGCTGTGTTGCTCCTCATTTATCAATCAAGTCCCATTCTTAGGGACTTCTGATGTGACTTGTGTACAGCTGATCAGTCATCTCGCTAGGGAAATTAGAGGCATTATCCTAACCCAGAAGAAGGACACATTGTCTGATCAGCCCCTCACTTTTGTCTTCTTGATTAACAAAGGAGCCAACATACATCTCATCTTTGTTCTATCACTTTATATTGCATACTTTCACAGAATCACAGAATGGCCCGGGTTGGAAGGAACCTCAAGGATCATGAATCTCCAATCCCCTCACCACAGGCAGGGCCACACTTTCATTTCCTACCTCCCTGCAACCCTTCCACTCAGAATCTGCTTCACCTGTTCACTGTCTCTCAGTCCTTAGCAGCATTTCTTGTGTTCACTGTGTGTAAAAGAGAGAACCTGTGAGAAACCTTTCTCCAGAAGAGAAAACAGAAAAAGGACAAATAGTTTATTAACCAACAAGGAGGTTCCAGGCACCACAGACATAAGATTTGCCAAACTTCCTAAGATCATTGTTTTTATTTATTTCTTATTCAGTACTGTGTATTATTTCAATCTCTCCAAGTGCGATAGCAATAAAATTGAAAAACATCCATGAAAACACTTCCAATTAACACAAGGTCAGAAAATGACACTAGAGACCTCCACAGCCCATAAAGAAGAAATACATCCAACACCTCCCCTACACTACCATTCTCCTCAGGAACAGCCTGAGAGAGCAGGCAATGCAACTTGTCTTAAAGGTCAACAATAGTCATATGCATTTTACAAAGGGCATAGAAGAAAGTATCAGTATCTAGTACACTGCACAAAGATCATACTACCGGTAATAAACAAATCTATAGATTTTTAGCACAATTAATCCAGCTAATTTCAATGCAGACTGAAGCACAGTGCTCGAAAATACTCAGGATATAAATCCCGAGAGGGATCCGGAGAGCAAACTGAGCACCTTCAGATGCACCCACAAATACAAAAGAAGGAAGACCCATCTCTGAAAAAGAGATGAACTCTAGAGTCAGTGCATGGGAATTATTCATTGAAATGGATTAACCTTTCCATGAGTTCAGCACAGGTTCTTTTACAGCGCTGTGTGCCATGCACTAGCGAGAGAGATAATGACCTCAGTAGGAAGGGCACAAAACACAACAAGTAAAATCAAAACATTTTTTTTTTTTTAATAGCTCTGGTGCAATTGTTTGTCTGCATGTCCAACAGCAAATACATGGAAGACCTGGTAACTGGAGGTCAGCCATTCAGGTTTCTTTCATAGGCAAACTGGAATACTGCCTAATGCTTCTGAGACTCCATGCCCTCTTCCAGCCAAGACTCAAAACTACCAAAAATATGCACTAGCACTCATATGGAAGCCTCATCCCCCCAGACCAAGAGTCCTTGTGTAGATAAGTAATTACCTCAAATTACCCTATAGCTGAAGGGAGCAAAACAGATATGTTTATAGAAAATATGTGTGTGATTATCACAACCTTAACAGCTTCATCATCCCCAAACTTGGCCTGAAACAGGTGAAGAAAATGTGAGGTCTTCTACACAGACATCTCAGAAATCATCTTCCCATGCAAGGAAGCCTCTGCCAGGCAGGCAAAAAGAGAGCTAACCTTCTTTAAAAGGTAGCTCCTTCCACTGTCTCTTGGAGTTGCTCACAGAAGGCTGGTAACCTGGCTCCTCTTTCCACAAAGGTGATGTCAGAAAATCCTTGGAGCCAGTTACAGTTTCTACCAAGGTCCATGCTATGCTGCAGGTAGGTAGCTGACTGTGTACATGACAGCGTACATATGTACAACTCATTGCTCTACAAGTTCTTTTAGAAATGAATGACCATTTTTTAGTCTCTTCCCCAAAATATGGGTTTTTAAACAATGATAAAAGCAATCTCTTTTCAACACTGAAGGCAAGAGAGTTATTTACTTTAACCTTTCTTCTTCTCATCCCTTCTCCCTTTCTTTGGGTGTCCTAATGTTCTGGCTTTGCTGAGCTTTACACCAGTACCCTAGCAGAGCTATTTGGAAGGAAAACCTGAAATGGCTCCCTGGGCCTCCACATTTCAGATGAAGATCATGGCAAGGACTATGGTGCCAGCTCACCAGGGGACAAAGGTGCTACTGTGCCCTGCAAGAGTGGTTGAGTGGGAAACTGCAGTACTGGTATAACACAGACCAGTCCAGTTTGCAGCAGCAGAGCAACTTCTAGAGAAGGAAAGGGAAGAGGAAGAGAGGGCAAGGTATCAAAGAAAAGATACAGGCTTTGCATGACGCTCTCTAAGAGGATCATATCTAGATGGCCTGTGAGAGGCCCTTCAAACACAAAGCAGCTTGGTTTTGCTTTAAGGTCTAGAAACCATCTTGCAAAGCTGTGAAGCTGCATAAATATTTTCCATTCATTTTTTATACCCCATTCCAACCATTTGTAGGCTTTTCCTACCGCTCAGTTGTGCCCATGCTTACCATACCCTTCATCAGCCCTCAACAGGGAAAGAGATCGCAGCTTCAGGACCTTGACCTTGCACTGCTATTCTTTGCTAGCTGTTTCTTCAGAAATCAAGGTTCAGTTATTCCTGTCAGCGCCTGCATGGTTTTGCATTTATCATTTCAGAATTTTCTGGAGCAGAGATGGTAATTTCCTCTGAAGGAGGTACACTGGCTAAGAGTATGTTCTTTTTTTAACACCAGAATCATCTGGTTCATATTCTGGCTTCCTGAAACACAGAGAAATATCCATTTGAATATAAATGAGAGGAGGTCCCTGACACTATTTCTTTTGCTGAAAATTTCAAAACAGTATTCAGAAATTTAAGATAATAAAAAAAAAAAAAAAGAAATCAATTTGTACAGGTTGTGGCAACAAAAGACTCTGGAGTGTCTGTTTTCAAACTTGTGAGTTTTCTCACAAAAAGTTGGAATGTCTTAAGAAAAAAGAGTACCTTGTATAAAAAATATATTTTAACTAAAACACATCTTTTTCCCCCCTCAAAAAAATAAAAAAATTCAGAGGATTTTCTGCAAGTAAATTCAGTGTGAGCCATATTTGGATAGAGTCACTCAGGTATGCCCCTCTCCCTCCCCCACGGACTGCCCTTAAGTATTGTAACACATCAGCATCAACAGATCTTAGGATTATATCACTGAGACAAGCCCCAATGAGCATGATAGATAAATGAATCTTAACCAGTGCTTCTTCCAGATAACAGTCATACTTTCATAATATTAATATTTTCATTATATCCCATTTGGTGCATTTCTCTAAATTAAATGTTACTAGGAGCTTGCCTGCAGGGGACAATTTACCAGTAGAATCTATACCAATTGACAAGTCCTCAGCTTGAAGTCTCTTGCTGACCTTCCATCATCCCTTTAGGAAGCCTCTACTGCCTTTCACTTCACCTCTGCACAGCTGTAATCGTTTTAGAGCCAGCAACTAAGGTGGGACACAGCATCCATCACAGGGGCAGACAGAGAGTTTGCAGCATCCCTGGGGTATGAGGGACTTCTTCACCCTCCACCCTCACCTTGGCTGCACTCCTGGCCAAAAAAAACAGTAATATCCTATAGCATCCTCTTCTTGCTGTTGGACTCTACAGAAAGGTCCAATGGTTCCCCATGCAGTTTACACTGTAGCACCCCTAAGGATGGTGATTGCTTCCTGGGGAGAGGCCATGGCTGCAGCTGGCTCTGCAATGCCATCAGGAGCCTTGGCTGCAGACACACAGCCTACGCAGGAACTATGGACCATAGTGCCAACAGTAACTGCACTTCTGAGGCAGAGAGGAGACCATGTTGGGATACAGGCATGTTGTCACTTCAACTTGCTGAGGCTGGTCTCTGCAGGTTTCCCCTTTATCAAAGGAAGCAAAGGTGCTTTCAAGCAAGGGTGTGAGCCAGCGACTCCGAATTGTCTCCCAGAAAAATCAGTCTCAACACTGGTCTGACTTTATAAGCCTCATTTTCCTTTCCCCTCCAGTCCCAAGCTCTGAGCCTGCTCAGCAGTACTGGCACCCCAGCTGCTACGGGGGCTTTCTGCTAAACTCCCTCTGTCCTCCGAATTTGTGCTTAGAGGTCCCATCTTCTTCAGCTTCTCTCATCACCTTCCACATTCCCCTTCTCTTCCCACAGCCAACGCACAATAAAAGCAAAGGTCCTCACTCAGTAAGACTTGCTTTCCGAAGCAGGACTGCATAACATCTATTTCTTTGCTTACACTTACTTTCATTTCAAATCTTAACTGAAATTGTGGGGGGCTTTTTCTCTCCCTTACCTACCCCTCTCACTGCCCTCTATGTGAAGAATTTCTCTTTTTGAAGCATTACCAGATACACTATATAGGAAAGATAAGGCAGAAGAAATTAAATTGTATTGTTAGGTATCTATAATTACCCCAAGTCATTTTTTCCATAGTACAGCAATTTCAAATCTCTCGCAGCACTTTCTTTGGAAACCAGATGTTGACCAAGTCAGCTGTGTGCTAAGAATGCATTTTCATGAGTTGCGTTTCTGAAAGTTTGCAAAGGGGTGGTGGTGGCGGATGGGGATGCTCCTGGAAAATTCCACCCGCATAAGCACAGCACTGGTAGTGCAGAGCCCTACCACTCTTAGCGGGGCACTGGAGTGCTTTTCAGTCCTCTCCGTGTTTCAGCACAAACTGGGCTCCTTTCCTTAAACAGAAGGGGAGGGAAATCTCTTTGGTGCCCCCACTCAGAGGAGGGCAGAAGGGCTGGCTGATGGATGAGCATGTCTGGGAGCGGGAGGATTTCCCCGTGAGGGCTGCAGAACCAAACACAGAAAGACTTGCAGCACTGAGGATAACAAATGTGGTAGATGCCCCTCCAGTCAGTTCCTCTCTATTTCCCATTTCACATTCAATAGCTGCAGCTACAAGACTCCCACCACGCTCCTCAGACAACTGGTTGGCATCTTCTAAAAGAACCCCCTGATCTTCAGCATAAAAGCACTTCTGCTTTAACTCCTGCTTCCTCATTACTCTTTAATTACACCCACTTGGATTGTCCTAAAGAAGTCCTTCCTTTTCGTATTGATTAAACCCTTCAAACTTTTGCAGGAAATTATCGTACTCCCAATCTGGCAAAAATAAAGCCTGAGGAAGATCTTCCTCTGCAACCAGGTTAGGGTCCAGTAAGACACAGGCTATCAATAGAAAGTAGGTTTTAACTAAAGTTCAAGTAACACTGCACAGAAGACCTTGGGAATACTTTCGAGTGTTTATCTCAGATAGGGGACTTCTTAATGGACAGAGTCCTCAGTGCAGATTTCACCAACTGTACTCTTTTAACCTTTATTTGTAAGACAGTGTCTCCATTAGTCCCAGGCTGAAGCAAGGTGTCTGAGCAATGAGCAGGAAAATGCATACACATGCAAAGTTTATTCTCAGACCAAAGCAGGGAGGAGAACTATTCAAATACACCATTGGTTTGTTCCCTGGTCATTGCAAAAGCCAGAACTGCAAATAACAACTGACTGTAGGAAAAGAGATGAGGAATGGAGCTAAAGAAACCTACAGATGCAGGTTGATCTATGCACAGGAAGAGCTCAAGGGAAGCTGCTGTCCACAGAAAGCTCATCTCAAAAGCTGAAAAGCTACAGGAATGCAATGCTGCCATAATCCCAGCAGTCTACAAAGCAAACATAATTAAATGCAGTGATACAAAGAACTCTGGCCTCGGTGAAAATGAGCACACATCTAAGAAGGAAAGCAAATATCTCCCACTTCTAAAATAGAACAAAAGTAAAACACTGGCCTCTAAGGAGTGACCTGAACTATCCCAAAATCTGAAAACACCCAGATGATCCTCCAAGCAAGCAGTTAAGCTCGGTGTTCAAAAGCTGATCTCAGACAGCAGACTGCAGAGAAAAGGTCTTTTTCTATTATTCCCAGTGTCCCAGCCTGGACAGTGAGACTGTCATATGATGCTGCTTAGACTTCAAGCTGATGGTGAACTTCAAGCACATCTCTGTTGCCCACTGCTGCACCCAATGTAAGTTGATTTACCAGCAATCACTGTTTCTTTTGGAAAAAGAACAAAAAACAAAGTACCATAGTATTACATAATACCAAGGTGGATTTAGTGGAGTATGAAGGGGTGTGCAGCACCTATTAGCAGACCTGCTGCAGTGTGCACACTGTGTTATGCAGTGGGGAGCAAGCTTCCCCCAGCCCGCAAGTGCCAGCCCTGCATGCTCCAGCACCAACCCAAATGGTGTCCTGATCAGGCTGTGCAAAAGCATGAGCTTTTTAAAGCGAGATCTGAAAGTACAGAAAAAAATATCAAAGGTTTTTCTTCGGCATAAAGCCAGGTTTGCTTGCTTTTTTTAATTTTCCATTAATCAAACTCTTCCATTCTGCATGCACACAAAAGTTGTGTTGTTATCAGATGTTATTAATAAAAGTGATGGAAATTTGGATCTGAACAAATGACTGCAAAAACTTCAACTGCTCACTGGGAAAGAAATAGTATCTTTCAAAAGAAAATAAAACTCAGTCTCATCAGTTCCACCTCTCTCCTCAGAGGTGGCAGAACCATCAATTTCAGCCTTGGTTCTGAATCGGACCGGAGGGATCTGAGCTCCATTTTCCCACTGCCTGGGAGCCTGTCCTCACCATCTGACTAACAAAGCACCAGGATCTAGGGGAGATGCTGCCATTCCCTCCTCCACTGGACCTGCTCAAACAGCTTTGCATCCTTCCTATGGTGGGGGAAAGAAATGAAAAAGGCTTTATCTTTCCTGGTCTCAATTCATGTCACTTTTCCTGAAGACTGAGGACACAATGGCCAGAGTCCACTTAAAAACTCCTCACCTCCTTCTGCTTGAAACTGCTCTTTCTTATACAAGGCCACTCCACGGTGCTGCTCTGCATCGTTAAACAGCCTAACCTCGTTCCACCAAGGAGCAGCTGAATGTTACTCAGAGTGAAATGCCGCCTGTATGTTAATTTTGTAAAGTGCTTAAGATCCTTCTGGAAGGAAGGAACAATAGAATTGTAAGTCATTATCGGTATAGGAACTGAAGAAATAAACCTAAGGGAAACAAGCGCCAGAAACTGTCACACAAAATGCAGACCAAGTCGAAAGCTTAAACAGGAACAAGAAAAAGGCTGTCAAACAACCTTCCGGGCTTGACATGGTGGGAGATATTGCAGAATGCAGAGAGCTCAGCAGAAGGAAATTAAATAGGCATGGCAAACTCCTGACTCAGCACACGACGGCACAGCCCCCAGCACATCTTAGAAATAAACCCGGGTCTGTAACGCCAACCCCTCTTCTGAGGAAGAAAGGCCAAGGGACAGTGACTGAAACTCACACGCCGCAACACAGCAAGGAACAAGGGAGCGCTGGCGTCTAACGTTACCGAAGGCAGTCTGAAAAAATTACAGACTCAGGGAAAACACAGTTCAGGCAGAGGGAAAACAAACGATGCTTAGCATATTGTGCGCTCAAATCAATGGCACTAAGTGCAGGTCAGAGTTCATGTGCAGCAAGGGAAACTCGAGCATGCAGCAGCTGCAGCGATAACCAGTTTTAACACTAGATATCTTTGCGGAGCACCAGAGAAGTTAACACATAAAAGTGCAAAGAAAACCACAGAGGAAAGGACTGTCTTGATTTTGGAAAAAATACTGCCAAGATGCAGAATCACAGAATTGTAGGGGGTGGAAGGGACTTCTGGAGGTCAGCTCCAAGCCAACAGTAAGCCAATTCAGGAATGAAATCCAAGCAAGGGGCATGTGAGAACCAAGCACTGGCCAGAACTAACACCAGAGGACCAAAACCAAGCCAAAGACACTACAAACAGGCTACTCCTTACTGAACAAAAATCTGAGTGATTCCATACTAAGAAAAACTTGTTTCCATTTAATTCAGTTGCATTGGTCAGACTTCTACACCAGGCAAAGCAAACTGCCAAACCCCCTGCAAAAAATGGGGGGAGAGGAGGAGGAAGAAAAACAAAATTAAAAGAAAAAGAAAGAAAAATGCAGAGACTTATGAATATGCAAATGAGGGCACAGCATCACCTCCTTCCTCTCAAGCCCAATGGAAAGAAAACAGAGCCTCCAGTTAATAATATTCAAGAAATGTAAAAATAGAAAAAAGCAAACGAATCACAGGCCAAGTGAAGACATCAACATGAGACAAAGTCTCAAGCAAATGCAACTGAACAGATGAAAACACTCCCTCGGGCAGTAGGGGCATTGCCACCCCCTGTGAGGCTCTTTCAGCAGAAGCTCTGCTAGCGCTTTCTCCGGGCACCATTTGGTTGGTTGCTTCCTCTCTACCCTCACATATCCATGAAATTCAAATCTTAAAGCCAACAAAATTCTCGTGTTTTTCTCCCAACTGTTCTTTTCCTTTGCATATTTGCAAAGAGTTTGGTCCTAAAGAGAGCGGAAGGGAGAGGATTCTTAAAATGTCAGCAAATATCACTTAGTTATTTCACAATGAAATATTTGCTTAAAAATGGCAATATGCAAAATGAAAGCTTTAGAAATTTTCATTTTCAGATGACATTTTTTTCTATCAGAAATGGTCTATGTTGCAAAATGATTTTACTACCTTTAAATTAACTGAGAAAACATATTTTTCCAGTCCAAAAACATTCTGTGTTAACTCAAAAAGAAATTTGATTTTATTTTCCTCCACCAGAAAACTCAAAGCAACAACTAAGCTTCCTCCTTTCATTGGTAACCAAATCACACCTTCCTTTCCAGATTCTTGAGGATGTCATTGATTGATCTGGAATGACGGGATGGATCCTTGATAAAGCGTTGTGAGAAGAATATTTAATTACTGTATCCATACTTCCTACAGGATTTCAGATATCACCTGATTAAGATATGGATATTTATTGTCAGCATCTTGGGATAACATATTTCCACAATCAATGAAATGATCACAATGAATGGACACAGGTACAGAGCAGCATGGTACATGCCACAAAAACCTCCAAGCCAGTGGTAAACAGGAGTAGTTTTGACCATAAGCAATATGGGTCTGGCACCAGCACACCAGCTCAGCAACTCTACTGAGATGTTAAGAATTGAAACTTTCCAGCAGCACTGGTATTTTTGAGTTGTTGCGCTTTCTCAGCATTATTGTGTTTGAAGTACAAAAAAAAGTACTTTTACTGCTTTTTCACATCTGCCCCTCACATTGTCAATGAGGCCCCGTCAGCCTGCACAAAGCCAGTTACAATTCTCTGCTGCCTATCAAACCCTTCACAAGAGTTAGGCAGTTGGTATGTAAAGCTTGCTGCCTACCAAGCTGACTAATATTGTCTGATTGTTCCCTTGTACTCCCCCGTTGGTCCATCTGTACCCATCTGTTGCCTTTTGTCTTCTAATTAAAGTGTAACTAACCACTTTGGGTTAGGAGCCACCTTTCTGGTTATCTATCATATATCTCTCTGCAGAGCAGAGTCTCAGGTCCATCACTAGGTGCTGGGGACAGCAGTGACAACACACAAGGAGTATCACCACGTGGCACAAGCAGGTGGACTGGAAGAAAGCCCCAGACCAGAATTCCCATCCAGAATGCAACTGAAACAAGAGCAGTCTTCTCCTGTGGACCACGTGATCTTAATGGACTTTTTCAACCTTAATGACTCTACGATTCTGTGGCTGGACAGCGTTACCACATCAGTACAACAGGCATAGACCTCAGTCAAAGAAGTCCAAGAAGTCAGGCCGGCAACCCAGCGCAGATCAGACAGCTGCTATCACCCAAATCAGTTACACCAGAATGCAAGTGGAGGCACTCCAATACTGACCATGCATAATACAGATCTCCAGATTTTCCAATATCTGATTTGCATTAGAGGACAAGGTCTCTCCAAGAAGCTGTCGTTGTTTCAATGTAAGAATTCTCTCTGGTAGCCAAGATGTAGGGTCTGGTGGAGGAGAGCCAGAATATTTTTCTGCAGGCTCATGAATCATACAAATACACTCCAAAATTCAAGCAAACAAAGTCAGCAACTGCTTCAGCAAGAGGCAAAGAGAGAAAACAGCTTATAGTGTTGCAATATACAGTGGTTAGGAGGATGCATCCAGTACATGTCCTCTTTGGTCAAAGAGGTGGACTAGCTTGTTACTGCAGGATGTGGTAATCTAATCTAACGCTCTGATACAATCAGTCAGCAAAGATACCATTTGATAAGAATGTCCACAAGATTTAAGTCCGAGGCTTTTTCAGAAAGATTATTTCATTTATCACCTGATAAGGAAAGCTTTGTGTTGCACTTGCAGCTGCCCTTCTCCTTAGGCATCAGCATAAGATTAGCATGGCCAAAATTAGCCATAAATCCATACAGCTACACACTGGGCAACTGTGAGAAGACAGGCCAACTCCTGGCAGTGGGTGCAGCATAGGTGCACAAATAAAGCCATCTGGTTGTCTGATTGAATCAGGGTCATCAGTAGAGATATCAGTGTGACCTAGATCAGGCATCTAAGGGGCACAAGCTTGGGAGTGGAGTATCCATAAAATACATATTCTTTGATGCAAGCCTGCTGTCTAATGAGAAGCAAGTGATTCAGCAAATTATGATCACTTAGAGAAATGTCCAGAAAGAGTACTCCACAAATGCATGTACAGACTCCCATTCTAATTTCAGCTATTTGTGCTTAAATCCAGAGAGGTGCATCTGCCCTAAGAGAAGCTACATCCGTCTAAAAGCTGGTTCTATGGGAACAGAATCAGTCACTAAATCTGAGTAGGTTTAAACAAACTCCTATGCTATTTCTCTTCGGGGACAATGAGTCATAAATCCCCATGTACACAGGGAAATTAGCAAAACAAGATGGATTGGCAAAAACAATTCAATCTTGTCTCCCCATAAAAGGAGTTGGTGGGATAAAAAACATTTCCTCTGTGAAGTCCCTGGACATGCTGACAAGATGCCAAAACTCTGCACACAGAGCAGAACCTGACCTGAAGAAATAACTTCCCCTCCTAGTGAGACAAGCATACCTGTGCAGGCATATATAAGCGATCAGAATGGCTTGCTCAGGTGGGCACCACACAGCACAAGGAGGAAACTGTCTCAAATGATCTAGTCATCTTTCCAAAGGCAGGGAGGGGAGGGTCGTGAGAGAAGATGCTTGGAATTGCAAAGCTGCAAGTTTCACCTTATAACCTTGCATTCTTGTCTCTCTCCTAAAGAGCCTTCTTCAGCAAAGGAAATAAATACATAAATCCAAATCCTTCCTTCTGCTGAACAACGTAACGTGCACATGATTCACTCTGGTTCTTCAAGAAATAGCCAGTGCCACACAGGTCCGTACTGAAAGCCAAAAATACTGATCAGATATTTAGTCCTCTTCTCCCCTTGCCTGTTATTTCTGCTATGGGAACACTGTATTGCAGAAGGAAATGACAACTCTAAATACTTCTTCTAATGCACAGAAAAACTTCAGACCGGCCCCATATGTCTTCTTCCTTAACAGAGATGATAAATTTTCCTTTGAGCTTGTGATACACACAAAGATGCTTGCAAACAACAAGAATCAGGGTCATTACTGTCTTCTGGTCCTGTAGAGGCAGGTGGTGGTTAGTTTCCCTCACTATGAAGTCTGCTTCACTATCAAAAGGTACTGCCTTTTTGGCATTTCTGTGGTGTTCACCAGCCCTTCAAAGCTGCAGACTTCCAGAGGTGAAATGTACATCCATAGAAGCTGTTGTTTGCAGCCATCAACAATTGGCTTCTTGCACCAACAGCACCAACATGTACATAAAATGTACATGGTAGAAGCCTGCAGAAACAATGTCCTCACTAGTCCAGGATTGAAGATTTTGCTGATCAGCCTACCCATGACCCACTTTTTCTTTCCTGTAAAATGAGGGCTCTTATGAGACAATCTTCAGGTTCATCTTGCTCACCCAATCACAAAAATGTAGGCTGGCAGAGAATCATATGACATCACTTATTGTATCCTTCTGCTCTGATGCAGGACAGGAGAGAGACAGACCCTGCACTGCTGGATATTTTTTTGTGTCCTCCAGCAAATGAGCCTCACCAGCAAATGAGCCTTACCATGTCTCACCATACTAACAATTAGATGGCTCCCTACATCCCTAACTGAAATGTTTCTGCTCGAAAATTTAGCAACATTTCTTCTTCATCCTATTCACTGTGGACATGAAAAGCAACAGGCCGTGATGTCCTTTTTCAACGACATTTCAGATGTCCAAAGTTCTTTTCTCCTTCCTCTTTTTTTAGATAAAACAAACCTTATTTTTCCGTTTTATTTCATCAGTCCTTCTTCTCTGCAGCTCCCTTCTACACTCCAAGGGAACCTTTCCTGAGCACAGATGTGCATAACACCTCTGTGGTAAGCAGAGAACAGGGTTGCATGAGTTCACTAATTCAGAAACTCACCTTCTTTCTGTGATAGGACAAGGGGAAAAGGTTTTAAACTAAAGGAGGGGAGATTTAGATTAGATGTTCTCCATCTAGCAGCTGGCAATTCTGCCAGTGGCAGGGGAGTTTATGATCTTTGAGGCCCCTTCCAACACAAGTCATTCTATGATTCTATGACTCTATGATTCTATGATTCTGTGGACCACGACCCAGGCTGAATACATCTCTGAAAAGCCCATGCAGCAGCTTGGTGTCCCACTGGTGGGACAGACTTCTGACAGAATATCACACAGCAAATGACTCCATTCCTGGGGAGCACTAACATCTGCAATGGAGTAGGGGAACAAGCTAGAAGCACCCTGTGGTCTTCTAATCACGGCTACACCCATGGCTAAAAGAAGCAAAACAGATGCTAATAATTGATTTTTAGGAGGTCAAAAGCCAGGCACTGATAATTGAGGAGCAGCAGGCAAACATTTAGTCTGCAGAGGAGGTGAGGGTTTGTATAGTCAGAAGATCAGGCACAGTGAAGCTTGTGGCATGAGTTTCCTGTCTAAAATGGCTTAATGTGGCACCCCAGCCAAACACATCACCTAGGGCTTTGCAAGCCCAGCCAGGAGCAGGAGTTTTGAGAGCATCTGAGGTAAGACATGCCCTAGGACACTTGTGAATCAGAGAGTGCTGCTGGGCAGCACAAGAGGTTGCCAGCCAGATGGAAAGGTGCTCTGAATCCACAGAGAGAAAAGGCAGAAAAGTTTTAGCCGGGGGGGAGGCTGAGGACAATTGAGTGATACAGGTGATGCAAAACTCACAGCTCTCCTTTGTTAAAAGCCATGCTGGGGAGGGAACCTCAGAGATAGTGAGGTCTGACATCCCCAGTGTCACTAAAGGAAAGGGAGGCAGCACACAAGAGGGGCTGGGAGCTGATGGGACATGATTGCTGTGCTCTGCCTCAGCAGAGAAGGTGGATGTTAGCAAGAGCTGGAGAGCAGTGCTTGCCAGCTCTCACAAACTGTTCACAGACCCAGAAGTCCTCATCATATATGAGATTATAGAAGAGCAGAGGGAGAAGACAATCAGTAAAGTTTGGGTGAAAATTCTTCCAACACAAGACACAGACACAAAAATGAGGGTAGTACCTATTGCCTGGCTGGCCTTACAACGTCTCTGACCTCAGCCTATTGCTGCACTGAGGCAGAACCCTTCTGGAGCACCTCCACCTGCATGTCTGCTCCTCTACAGGCAGTACAATGGAGGCACACAGGCACTCAACAACACACCTAGTTTATGTCTGGCTAGTGAAGCAAGAGCTCTACTAAATAGCTAATTAAGAGCTAGTGAGGGAAGGCATGTAGCCTTCTGCCTCTGAGGAACAGTCATGCTGAGAAGTGAATGAAGCGCAGAACGTTTGTTATGAAGAGAGGAATTGTTACTCATACCCACAGAGGCAGAAAGACTCAGGATACTGCCCCTTTCCAGAAAGTGGCAACTATCTGTGTTTTTTTCGTGACTGTCAGCCCTGCAAGGCTTCCATTTGTCTGAAGGACACAGGAGGAGATTTGTCATTATTGGGGTCTGGGGACAGCTGTAGCTCTTCTGGAAAATGAAATCCTGCTCTGAAATAGCTGGTACATTTCTCAATATTTTTCTTTCCATATCGGGCTGAAAAATCAAAATCTCAGCAAATTTCACAAATGTGGAACAGGTTCAGGGACTGCCTGCATCTTTGCTGCTAAGAAAATGGAAGGCTTCACGCCTGTTTTAAGATCTGTCTTTCTGTATCACTAAATCCAGAGGAGACTAATAAAAACGATCATAAGACTAGAAAACATGACCTAACAGGAGAGATTGAAAAAAAATCTTATTTAATCTGCAGCAGAGACTGGGAGACAGCATGATAGAAGCCCTTCAAACATATGTAGAGAAGATAAAAAAGAGGAAGAGAATAAACAATTCTCCGTGTCCACAAGGGAGATGCCAAGTAGTAATGGGCTTAAACTGCAGTCAGGGAAATCTAGGTTAGACATTAGAAAAACTTTCCAGAGTAAGGAGAAAGAAGGCATGGAAGAGATTGCCTCAGGATTTCATGGAGTTTCTAGCATTGAAGGACTCTCAGAACAGGTGAAACAAACATCTGTCAGAAATCATTTCAGTCTAGTTGATCCTTCCCTTGGGCAGAGGGGGGAACTAAATGACCTCTTGATGTTCCTTCCAGGCACAACATCTGATAATGGATAAAAGTGTGCAGTGCTGTAATTAAAGATTGAGCAATCGTGAATGCACACAAGTGGACTGAATTAGCGTTTGCCGTCCAGCTACTCCTGTCTCTCATCTCCTATTGCCTGTGTGTTTGACTGGGAAATTCTCCTGTTCTTCACAGTTTTTTCTTTGTATTACCCAGATGTTGCTAGGATGAAACATCTTGCTAATTTCACAGAAATTAGTGAGATTTGGGATGATTTTACACTGCCAAGCAATTCACTTACAAATATATTTGGATTGTGTGCTAATAATATATGAATAATTTATGGTTTATATTGTGGCATTGCCTGGGAGCTGCTGTTAAGGGCCAGCATTCCACTCAGTGTGCCTCTGCAAACATGGAACAAAATTATGATCTTTGCCACAGAGAGCCGTTTCACTCTTATGTTTTAACTTTTGCATTTCAGCTGAATGGAGAAAATTAATAACAGGATATTGTGATTCCAGCTATGAAATGTGTTTTTTTGTGATCAGAGCATACTGGAGATGATTTCAATGTCTTCCAGGAAGAAAACATTTAAACAGCTTAGAGTGTGATTATAACAATCTGATTTTCACACTGAGATCCCCCTTCAAGGTGAAACATTTGTGCTGAGGAAGTACAAAGGGCTTTTCATACAACTTGTACCATAGCACTAATATCGTAGATCTCATTTCAGTCCAGCCGCAGCTCCTACCAAATGAAGAGCTGTTCTAGCTTAATGCTTGCCAAGTGGTCCCCATAGACAGCAAGGATCAGACAGGTCCCAGGTCCAATCCCCACCACTCAAGCTCACCAGATCCCTTCCCCTCACTGGCTCAGTTGACAGATAATAGATACGCTTTTAGAGACTGAACAGGTCCTCTAAGCATTAATGAAAGCCTCCAAGACCTCACTGAGTGTGAAACATAGCACTGCATGAGAGAAGTAGGGTGAAAACAGGACTGTGTTTAGCTGTGTCCCCACCCCCTCCAGAGTCTGCAATGCATCCCACAATTGCCCACAGCCTGCCCTGCTAACAATCACTAGCAGGGTTTGTGCTGCTACTGACTTGTTTTCCTGCTATGATAACAGACCATTCCTCTGTGAGGAACAGTATCCTTGGTAAGTTTGTAGATGACACCAAGTTGGGTGGAAGTGTCAATCTGCCTGGGGGTAGGAAAGCGCTACAGAGGAACACGGACAGGCTGGATCATTGGGCTGAGGCCAATGGGATGAAGTTCAACAAGACCAAGTGCTAGGTCCTGCACTTTGGCCACAACAGTCCCCAGCAATGCTACAGGCTTGGGGCAGAGTAGCTGGAAGACTGCGTAGAGGAAACGGATGTGGAGGTATTGGTCAATGTTTGGCTGAACATGAGCCAGCAGTGTGCCCGGGTGGCCAAGAAGGCCAGTGGCATCCTGGCTGGTATCAGAAATAGTGTTGTGAGCAGGAGCAGGGAAGTGATCGTCCCTCTGTACTTGGTGCTGGTGAAGCCACACCTCAAGTTCTCTGTTCAGTTTTGGACCCCTCACTACAATAAAGACAAGGAGACCCTGTAGCACGTCCAGAGAAGGGCAACAGAGTTGTGAGGGGTCTGAAGCACAAGCCTATGAGGAGCAGCTGAGGGATCTGGGATTGTTTATAGTAGAGAAGAGGAGGCTCAGAGTTGAACTTATCGCTCTCTACCACCTGAAGGGAGGTTGTGGTGAACTGGGGGTTGGCCTCTTCTCCCATGTAACTAACAAAAGGACTAGAGGGAATGGCCTCAAGTTGTGCCAGGGGAGATTCGGGTTGGATATTGGGAAATACTTCTTTGAGAGAGTGATCAGCCTCTGGAACAGGTTTATCTGGCCCTCTTCAGAATGCACCTCTGACAGCCCTCTATTTCTCCATGAACTGTTTCTGACTTTGGCCGAGCAGTCATGGAGAGAAAGCTTTTTCTGGCTAGCAGAACAAGGGGGCATTTTTCTAAGCCATACACATGATCACAATGACTCAGCCTGAGATCTGCTTCATTATCTGTTGAGTGCTCTACTGAATTCTTGCTTTTACAACAACTTCTCATCCCCATCATTTTTCTGATAGTCTTACAACTATCTCCAGCTACCCCCTCTACTCAGCTGATTCAAACCTTTCGGGAGCACTTCTTCCAAGCCCGGACCACCGACATTTATGTGGGAGGTGAAACAAACTAAAGCTTTGCACTAACACAGAAATCCACACCATTTCTAAAATGATGCTTTGGGTCACATACAAATTATTCAGAAATACGCAAATTTAGATATTTGAGCAACTTGATATGATCTCATGTATACATCCTACCTCATACACAAGCCCATTGCAAGTGACAGTGGCCAGATATATCAAGTACAGTTAACAGTGGCATGTTACTAAGTGAGGCTGTGGTTCAATCACAGCCAGTTATCATAGAGAACTCCACAGCCTCCAAGCCATGCAGATAAGTATTTTCCATCTGTGCCACTGAAACTCACAGCACAAAGGAGATCTCTTCTCTGAAAGACAGGAAAATTTATGTCCAGAGGTGACAGAAAGGAAGCTGATGAATTTTTTATGCATGCTAATGGAAGAATGTAATGGCATCCTGCATGGAGATGACAGCAGCTTGGGTACTGGAGATACCAGTGGCCCAGGATGAAAGAAGGAGATTGCCAACTCTTCATAAGTAGAAAAGGTAAGGGGATAACTTGCTCAGAGCCTTCTTCCATCCTCCTCCTGCCTGACACAGCTTGAGAATTACCAAACATGTCCTACCCTCTCCCACTTCCTCTCCTTGGTCAGAAGGATGATCACCAGCTTGGGATGCATCTGGTATCCATCCTCACTGAACGACAAATTCCTGCCTTCGAAGGTGACGTTAATCAGGTACCTGTAGAAGAGAGAAAAAAACAAGATGAACATTAATGCTTGGCAACTGAACCTGAAACAAAAGCCTGC
The DNA here is from genome assembly GCF_987193195.1 of Phasianus colchicus. Taxonomy (NCBI): domain Eukaryota; kingdom Metazoa; phylum Chordata; class Aves; order Galliformes; family Phasianidae; genus Phasianus; species Phasianus colchicus. The sequence goes on from NC_143436.1 coordinate 49,203,622, forward strand.
CTCCCCCTCTGCAATTTGTCCAGGGTGACAGAAGTACACTGCAAACAACTGTTGTTAATCTGGGGACAGCAAAGGAAAATCTAAAAGGAAGCGGGTGGTAGAAACAGTGCAAATATTCCAGGAACTGGGGCAATCAGACAAGATAGTGCTCTTGCCCACATTTAGGACTTGGGTACAGAAGTGATGTCCCATGTTAGGCCTCACCAAATTCCTGAAAGCAAGTCACAAGTGTACATGTGCCCACAGTCTTTGATTTCCTCTTTGCACACAGAGCAGAGAAATCCATAGCAATTAGCTGTGTAAACATGGTCCACAGCCTACATTTTGCTCACTCTTCAAGGGGGATTTCACATTTCCTTTGAGAACAGCAATGGTTCATATATGAAGCAGTGGATACACCCCCCCCCCCCCGCCCAAATATCCAGGCAGCAATAAAGGAAGCTGCAGGGAACAGAGGAATGAACAGTGCACCTGTGAGATACCCTGTTCCTATTAGAGCTAGCATGCCCTACAGGGCCCAAAGCAATCCTCAGAAGCAACTTTGGAACAGGGTCAGAGGGTGCTCAGATAGCCCAGTGGAAGTCCTTTTCACTAGGACAGAGCCATGCCATGTACCCAGCAAGATCAAACTATAGGGTGATCAACCCTGCGGATCCCTGCAGCCAACATTAACGATTCCTTTTGTCTGGAAAGGCTCTGTCGCTGCTGTGTGAGGCACCCCGCTTTGGGCCATCTCATGTCAGCTGTACAAATGGACTATTAAACAGTCCAGGCTTCAGTCTCATTTATCCTCAGGCCTCTTCACTCAGCTCCGGCAGTGGGGAAGACCTTTAAGTAGACTGAGATTACAACTACACTCATTTCCAGGCATTTCTGCATTGCAAGAGCATGTTGAAGTGGTGTTGCTGTAAAAGGGAATCAGATCCATTGTTTTCTTAACTGTCAGACCATCCAGAATGACACTGTGGGGAAGGCAAATACACATTTCACAGTTCAGTGGCTTATAAGAAATCTCCGTGGCACTCTGACAGTTTCCCCCGTTCATATATTTCACTTCAGTTCACAGTCCTGTTTCATGAAGTAGGTTTTGCCTTTGTACACCTGCTCTAGCACCAATAGCATCACATCATGGGAGAGGCAGAGGTGACTGAGCTGCCTGCAGGGCAGCCCCAGGACACTGCCCGCCTCTGCTTCACCCATTCCCCTGCTTCACCCATTCTCCTGTAAATTACACAAGTAACATTTCCATTACAGTCACAAGAGGCTCTTCTGCTCTATTACACCCATGACACTAGCAAATATTTCCTAATACTCAGCTTCAGTTTGTCCCTTTGAACTTAATTTGAACCAATTTCAAGGGAAAAACAATAAAATCAAAAACACAAAACAAATTCCTGTTCTTTCAAGGGGTTTGCACTTTCCCACAGAGAACTCCATACTAATTTAACAAAAGTATAGGTAGTAGACAAAATTTTTCAAACAAATAGAAAAGCAGGTCACAATGTTAGCTTTTTCCATTTCCCAAAATTTTTTTTCGTAAGTTTATTCGTCAACAAAACTCATCCATTAATTTCCCAAATCAAATGTAATTGGCAATTGCATTTAATTCTAAAGGAAATTCCATGCTTGCTCTATGCTGTGACCTTCAGAAGACATACACAGTGTAGAACACACAGCCCTACAGAAGCCCAGTGGGAAACATTGCAACAGGCCTATTTTCAAGCGCAGACTATTTGCTGTTTTCTGACAGTCAGACTCATCCAGAACCCAAAAACTGAGGGAACTCCAAATCATCAGTCGCCTGAAAAATCTCAGCCATGTAACTGTGTCTTAGTGTATAACATCTCACGGTCTTATAGCTTTTCATCCCCAGCTGTTTGCATTGCTCTGGTAGAGAGGAATGCGCAGCACAGACCACCATGGGCATTTGTGGCCTACTTGACCTATGAAATGCTCTGACAGTGATAAAGACCTTTCAGTCTCTGGCCAGACTCTGAGCACCCTGATCTAGCTGTAGGCGTCCCTGTTCACTGCAGGAAGTTGGACCAGATGGCCTTTAAAGGTCCCTTCCAACTCAAAAGACTGTGATTTTGAGATTACCGCTATATCCCTTCCATGACCTCTGTGCGCTGGCTCTCAGAGAAATTACAAAGCAAGGCTCCAAAGAAGATGAGCACCCTGGTAGCCTGATGGAGTTGCAGCTTTATGTGTTAGTATTTAGAAAACAGTGTCAGTGTCTAATTAAACACACAGTGATATTAGGTGATTCTTGGTCCTCTTTCCCCTCCCACCCAAGAATGATGCCATTGTGCAAATCTCCCTTGCATAGCCTGACAAGAGGAGTTCACATAAATCAGTAAGAGATACGACACAAGAGGGTGTAATTTCTGTTCGTTTTCTAACAGAAAGATTAGAACTGCTAATAATAATCAAGGAGGAATCATCAGTGACTCCAATCCTTAGAGCTGCCTTGAGATTTACACTTAAAGCAACACTAAAATCCCTCACTTCGCACCTTAATGACTGAAATTAATCTCCAAAATTGGCACAATAACTCTTCAGAGGGTTCTCCCTGTAACCCTTTAGTAACATGTTTACAAAAGCGTGCAGGAAGTGTGCAAAAAAAAAAAAAAAAAAAAAGCAGCTCACTCTGCAGCTTTTCCCACATTCCAGTGGCTCACAGGTCCCACCACCCTAGGGTTAGGCCTCTGCCACCAGTATACCAGCATGATTACTGCCCACTCTGACCACAGGAAAATCAGTCCCCAGATGAGCACCCAAGGGGCTGAGAGGCTCCCTGCATATGTGCAACAGGGGCAGCATGAAGGCAGCGAGCTGTACATGTGGGTGAAGTAACGCAAGATGAAAGATGCAGTGAGGGCTTGATGCATGATTTCCCTGGTGTGCGTGACTCCAATATGGAGAGAGAAAGAGAGCAAGATCATTTTAATTAATTTCTTTTGCTAGAATCACCTTTCAGCAAAGATTTTTGCTTATGTGGGTGTTTCTGGAGCTGCTTGTCATAGATCTGGAAGAGTCCATCCCCTCTGTGGCCCAGCACAGACACAGTGGTTGCAGTGCCCAAACGAAGCCATGTGGGTGCAAGATGCAGATGACATGGAGAAAACAGTCATTCTTCGCCCGTACCACAGGGCACACAGGCAGGAACAAAGCAAAATGGAATGCATTCTTGGGCACAGAGCAAGTCAGATCCAGAAGACATGGCTCCCTGTCCTATGCTCAGACCACTAGGTAACATCACCCATCCTAGAGATGAGGCTGCCAGCCCTGCAAGCTAATGGTGAGTGTTTCCAAGGCTGCTTGGCATAGGAAATAGAGCATTAAAACCACATCAGATGGCAAATTTAGGACCAGCAGAGAGATGATGACATTTTAAATGGTTTCAGCTAGTGATGGGGAAAGCCTGGAGAAGCAAATGTGGCAGGCTGAGGGGCTGTGGGGAGAAGCAGAGAGGGTGTCAGCTGAATTTTAGTCTGCCCTAAAGACAGCTCTGAAAGGGATGTGTTTAAAATCAGCACAAACTGCTTTGACTTCTGCCTCCAGTGTCCTGCTGGGAATCAGTTCCTCCTGCAGCTATGGAACGGGTGGGCAAATCTGGACAGAGTGCTGGCTCCATCCTCAGCGCTCCCTGCATCACACGTGCACAAACACACACAGGCACTCCCCTGTGCCCTGTCAATGCTTGTTACACTCCAATGCGACAAGCGGTCTGATTATCCCAACACCAACTGCCTCCCCCAGTAAGACAGGCTGTACAAATAAAGCAGCCTCTTTGCCATCCGCATCAGGGGGTCACCTCTGCAGCCCAGCATAAAAGCAAGGAAGGAAAGGAGAAATGGGATGCAGGTGGAATGTGGGGAGGAAAGGCGATGGGATATCTCTGCCTGGAAGGATTTGCAAGGTAAAAGGTATTTGGTGCAGGGTTAGGGGAGGTGATGCAGTCTATCCTCAGCCTCCTGGAAACTCAGCATAATATGAATACTGAGGCCAGTTCAGCAGTGCAATGGCAGTGAGGGGAAGCCTTTACCCCCCAGCTCTGCACGGTAAAGTAGCCTTTGTGTTCCCTGACAGACGGGATTACACAGCCTCTGGCCAGAGGTGCAGGCTGCAGGCACAGCTGCTGGCCCAGCTCTGCTTCACGCAAGAATGCTGCATTGCTGCATCCCAGCACGGCTGCCTGCAGCTCCAGCCACGTTACACGTGCAGTTTGGTGCACACAGCTCTGGTGCAACTCCCTGCTGCAGCTCCCTTCCCTCCCGCATGCCAGCTGCTGGACCAGGATGGGCAGACGGAAGAGTGGGTGGACTCAAAGGACAGGGGAAAGGGCGCTTAGGACCAGTGTCGCTATCTAAAAATGGTAGTTCTGACCTTCAGATGGCAAGTGATTGACAAAAAGAGGTAAAACCAGCACTAACTGCTGTTAATAGTTTCTTTCATTTGAGAGACTGAAATAGTGTACGCTTTTTTTTTAATGAGAAAACTGCAGTTGATCCCTTCATCTTCTGATGTAAACCTCCATTCTCCAAACCCATGGGAAGCTTAAAATAATACAGATATTATTTCTCCATACTGTTGCTGACATTTCCATGCCCGCCTCTGCCTCAGAGGACAGCCAATACATGCACACATCCATCCAGACCCAGCTGTGAGGACATGAGGTCCCTCCAGATAAGGCAGGCTCCAGGGGACATCAAATACAATTTCTCATTCCCAAAAAGATCATAAAATTACAGAATGGTTTGGGTTGGATGGCACTTCAAAGCCCACCCAGTTCCACTCCCCTACCCTGGGCAGGGCTGCCACACACCAGCTCAGGCTGCCCAGGGCCCCATCCAACCTGGCCTTGAGCCTCCAGGAATGGGGCACCCACAGCTCTCTGGGCAAAAGATGAGAATAGGCTCTGTGTGGGCCCTGGAAACTTCCCCATTGCTGGTACTGACTCTGGGGAGCCCTTGGAGGTTCTCCCATAGCTCCATCCCCTGCACTGCTCCTGCCGCTGTGGTGCTGATGGCTCATGAAGCTGAGAAAGTTGAGCACATCTGGCTACGTCCCTGAAACATCTGGCCAATGTCAGGTATGATTTACAGTGAAAAAGATTCCACGCAAAGGGCATGAGAGCAGCTGATCTAACATAATAAGGGGCATGGACTCTATTCTTTCCGCAATTATGAAAAACAAAATCAAAACAAAATTGACAAAAAAATAGAAGCAGACATAGAAAAAGTAAAACTTAAAGAAACAGCATCCCATTCTTCTTCATTTACTTCTTTCTCCCTTACTGTCAGTGTTATCACTGACTCTGAGGAGATGCATGGAAGAATGAAAGTAAGTGTAGAAATGAGAGCAAACAAATTCCAAATTGTGTAGTTGTCCCACACCAGAAAATCTGTCCAGGCTGCAGCCATACTGTACCATTGGGAACCAATCTGACCACAGGCTGAGAGAAATACTCCAAGCTCAAGATTGTTTTCATTAAGCAAAGAGGTTAGGAGAGCATCTAGATTAGGAAATATCCCTCAGGCTACAAGATAACAGAGATATAAGAGATTAATTCGGTTTCTCCCAGCTGCCCACACCTTTTTAAAAGACAAGAGGACACATGCTGGTCTGGAATAAATATTCCACTGACATTGATGGAGTGATGCTGTCTGATCTGTCGAGGTTCTGGCCTCTCACCTCTAAGAATGTTGAATCTTCTTAATGTTTGGTCCTGACCTGTGAAAAATCTATTTCTGGTGGAAGATAAATTTATTCTGATCTGTCTTTGCTGTTACTCCATCATATTCTGCAAAGTTGTTCTAAAGACAATATACACGTGAGGCGAGCCTTCCCAGTAATTCCTTCACAGTGACAGTTCCCACATACAGCAGAAGGATGAACCTTTTTCCAATCCTCCCTTTCTTGATAATAAAACAAACAGCACTTACACTTTCCTTCCCATTTCCTTGATTTCCTATCATGAATGTATCACTTCAGAGAGATTCTGAGCTGACAGTTACTTGGGACTGATTATGTATCTATCCTCAGAGTGTACAGGGAACCAGAACAGTGGCAGGGATGTTCTCCTACATGCAGTTCTTGATTCTAGGAAGCCGGGGCCATTCCTGAGGACAACTTCACTTTCCAGTCTGTGCAGTCCCCGGCCATTCTCCCAAAAATGCTAAGAGGAACTTTAAGCACTGCATCACAGGATTCTGCAGCACAGACAGCTGTCCATCAGGATTACCCCTGAATGGGGAACATGGGGTCATCTCCAATCTGGGGCAGAAATGGTAATGACACTTAGGTGAGAGGCTATTTGTCCCATGTCTCTAGTGAGTTTCAGAGTTTCCAAAATAACATTTTTTGCCAAGTACCAAATACCACCTAGGACTTGATCTCCCATTTGATTTTCATCCTCTGCAGTCATTGCCTTTGACAGAAAGGGAGAAAGAGGTGGTGTCCTTCAGGTCCAGGGGCATTATTACACTCCTTTGCAGGCATGCTGCCGACAGTACTAAGGTCATCTTGTAAGTGGTAGGTCACTTATAGGAAGTGGGTTGGAATGAGGTGATCCATTTATGGACAAATACTCATTTCCCTCCTGTTTGCTATGGCAGTCCCAACAGTATCTTGAAAATCCAACCACAGCCAAATTTCTCTCATACACATCCTAACTAACCTACTTTGACAAACATGGGAGCCAGAAAAAATATCTATCAAAATTACCTTCTTAATGGGAAAGAGGGATGAGAATTTGGCAACAACATTTTCTTGTGAAGAGATGAACATTTTTTTAGAAAGTCAGAACCGTAAGATCTGAAAAATGTAATGACATAGAACAGAAAATGAAGCTTCTGGCATGGTTGTGCTCTCATACCTTCTGCCCCTTCTTTTGTGGACAAGAGTCCCAGTGAAAATACATATAATGTGCAACTCTGCAGAAGTCCTATAAGGACTGGCATTACCTCAGCAAGAGGAAGAGATATCACTGGAGATTCAGCCTGTTCAGGTTTAAAGAAGGAGAAATAGGAACAAGTTCTCATGCTCCTAGTCACAGGAGAGAGCAAATAGGATTTCCGTGTCAAAAGATTTCATTTTAAACCCAAAATATTTGATTTACAACTTTTCTTCAAAAACTATCAATTTTGCTGGCAAAATGACAGAGTCCCAAATAGCTTGAGAATATACCTCTACACCTCTGGCCTCTCTGGAAATAAAACTGAAACAAGGAAAAGTGTATTAAGAACATATCCTGGTTAAAGCTGAAAATATCCATAAATCTCATAGGAAATCAACCTATTCTCAGAAAGTGTTTTTAACCAAAAAGCTTTGATAAAAATATATATGCTTCTGAACTGACTCACCAAACCTTTAAGTAATATAAAATAGATAATAGAAAATAGAAGTAGGGTCAGAATTGTTACAGTGACTGGACAAAATAAAAACTAAACATTCTGACCAATGTTGGATAAAGCCACAAAGCTTTGCCAACTTAATAAATTCCTGCAAATTACTGATGGCATTCATTATTTTTAATTTTCACATTTTCCTATCTTTTCTTTTTCATCAAGAATGGATAACATACCACTTTGAAGAAAATACTCAAAGGTATTTCTCCTGTCAGAAAGGACTAAAAATCTGCTGTGGTTGATTTACACGGTGCAGTAAAAGCATAGAAAATTACATTTGTCAGAACAGCTGACAGTAGGTCAAAATTATATCTTGGTATCCACCTAACAGGTCGCTGATGGAAGCCGTACCACTAGGAGCAAATACTGAAAGGTTAAGCGCTTTCCTTCACTGTTTATCTGTCTTAGTGCATAGTCATGCAAACACTGGTAGGGCAAGCCATCATGGAACAAAAGTCAAACAAGGCTCAACAATTTTTTACCCAGGATGATGTTTCTGAGCTTTCTCTATCTGCACAACCTTAAAAAAAATATGCCAGTTCAACTACTGGTCCCGTACACTGAATTTGAAAGCTCAGACAACAACCTTACTTTTCTGAATCATTTTTGATCCACATGATCATAGATAATAGCTTAAATCAAATGACCAAACAAACATGAATCTCAACAGACTCTTTTGTTGTCTGAAGGAGCCTCATGTCATGAGAGTTAACCATAGGAATATCTCTGTATTTATCCAGAGCTCATTCCAGTTTCTATCCCAGAAATCAAGACCAGCAAACAGGTGAGCACATCAACTTTCCTCTAGAGCTCTCAGGATTTATTTGCTTGCAGAAAAACCCTCAAATCTCTCAGAAAAGTCCCCTCACTTCTGCCAGAAGCCAACAAGGCTAAAATAACTGGAGAGACTGAAATAAATCCATTTATTATACCCCATGAAACAGCAGGCTAACTTAACTTTTTCAACCCACTAGGAAACCACAAGTGATTTTAGGGTTATTCAATTTTTATCAAGTGTTGAAAGCATCCACAATACTTGCAGTACATATGAGAAATACCAGAATAGTTTGTTTGGAAATGACCTACGAAGACCATCGTATCTGACTGCCTGACCTCTTCAGGGCTAGCCAAAAGTCAAAGCATGTCTCTGAGAGCATTGTCCAAACGGCTCTTGAACACTGTCAGGCATGGGGCATCAACCACCTCTCTAGGAAGAGAGTGTTTCTCTTTCAGTGTTTCTCCATGCTCACAATGAAGAAATTTTCCCTGAGAAGAGGGAATCTGTGGCATTTACACAAGCAGAGTTACTGCCTGTAAGGCCACGCGGTCTAAAAAGTGCGACTGGATTTTCCATGTCTGTAGCTGTTCAGCCAAGATGGCACCCTATCAGTTTCTCCCTTTGTCATCACATCTCCAAAGGGGAACTGAATAAAACAAACAAACAAACAAACAATCACCCCTGTCAGCGATTGTGTGTGTGTGTGGGGGGGGACAAATTCTGCTGTTCCCCCCCTTGCCAGAGGAGCTGTTCTCCGCTCAGCTCCCTTCTCTCTCTCTTTTTCTCTCCCTCTGTGGGTTGATGTTTCCATGGAAACATGTTCTTTAGTGCCACTGAAATTACATTGCATTTAAAGCATTAACCCTTCCTTGGGCTGAAGAAGGTCTCAGAACAATTAGAGTCTTTTTTTTTTTTTTTTTTTTAAATTCCCTCTCCTTTAAACTTCCTTGTCATTTTTTTTTTTCCCTTGCAGCAATAGAAAAGCCTTGTTCTTCCTCAGGAGACCTCCCAGCTAGAATTTGTCTGATGAGGGGCACAAGATATATCAGGAGTGGGGTAGTGTCTAATTTAAGATTTCTTCTTTTTTTTTTTTTTTCTCCCCACTTATTTTTACACAAAGCCATTAACGCATTTCTCTCCGCGTAATGTGCAAACAGGGAAAACACTGCAATAGCAAAGAAATTGAAGAGTGAGACAGGAGGAGAAGCAAGCAAGCCACAAGCTGGCACATGGGAAGAATACAGCTTCAGTTAATACCAGAGTTGGAGCACAGAGTTGGAAACCCCTCATAGCTCCATAGCTGAGCAGCAGCATCTTCATTGTAGTGTCATAATCGCGGATCTCACCACTCCTCCTCAAGCCTGACTCCTCTTCCTCTTCACAATCATGTCTGTAATTAGCCACTCTTGTCTTTGCTTGCATTTAGCACTCGAAACACCACTGTAACAGTTGGTGCAATCAGCATCCTCATCACCACCAGTACTCTTCCCTCTGCCACTGCTTTTCCACTCAAATTGCCATCTCTGATACGCTTCCTTTTGGTTCTCTAATGCCAACAACTGGCATTCTCAACACAGCCACTGCCAGGGCACTGCTTCCTTCACTGCAGCCAGCTTGACTGCTGAGCCACAGGCACTTTCTGTGCCCCAAATGTGGGCCAGCAAGGCACTGAAAGTCATCCCATGCAGGTGCTCCCTAGATCCCAGGTCCCAACTGAAAATTACACTGCAAATTCTCATCCTAGAGCTTAGCCCCACCACAGTGACAGTCATCACCTATCTGTGCTTTTCTTCCACTGATATCATCCCTTCTTCAAACACTGGGAGATAAAGCTGCCCAGAGAGGTTGTGGAGTCTTCTTCTCTGGAGATATTTAAAACCCACCTGGATGCCTTCCTGTGTAACCTTCTGTAAGGCATCTACTTTAGCAGGGGGCTGGACTACATGATCTCCAGATGTCCCCTCCAGCCCCTATGATTCTGTAATTCCAAGAATCTCTTTCTAGTGCTTTGTCTGATACCTACACTCATGCATGCCTCCTTTCTGCTCCAAAGTTCCATTACTTGACAGTATTCACCCCCCTTTTATTATCTGTACCTGCACAGCTATAGGGTCCATATTCTTTTGCATCATCTATTTTGGGTTGTCCAATGATCACTGTGAATACTTCAAGTACACCATTCTCTACTCTTACCCCAAAAGTCAGACCATGAAGCCTCCTGCTTTGAGCTGAGTGCATATGTAGTGCCGTAAGGATCAGTGTGGGAGGAAGATGCTATTCTGAAGTGTATGATAAATATGGATAACAAACTCAACCTAAGTCTTTTCTGCTTGTCTGTAGTGGGTTCCCAATATGGGAGATAGAAATATCATGGGTACATTTTGAACATGCTGGGAACACTGCCAAAGTCCTACTCAGAGTTCACACATTTACATCATTTATATCACATCCGACTTGCGCTTTGTATTATTAACTTTGTAGAGTGTTTTGTGATGTAGTTTATAGTCCAGACTCTGTTAAATAAATGTACATGCCCTCACTCCCTTCCTTTTGCTAAGAGGTTGATGTCTGGGGCTAGACACACTTTTGCTAAGAACCGGAGGGTGACTGTGTCTACTGTTTGGTCAGTGCATTTCCAAGTTCTAAAGTAGTGTTTTGGAAAACCTTCTGGGATTCACCCTTGAGACTGAAATGTACAAAAAGAAAGGAAATATTTGCGTCTAGGTCACTGGTCCTACTCCCAGCCCAGGTTGGTAGGGACCGAAGATTTTTTTCTCTGCTGCTGGACGTTCAGAAACCTTCGTGAAATGTACAGATGGGGTCCACTTGAGAGGTATTCAAGATGGCACCATGACTACTCAGGATTTTTCCTCAGCAGTGTGAGAAAACACCCAAACACTCCATATAGTGCAACTGATGAAATCATATTAATTTAGAACAGAGCGAAGGCATATTGACAGGAGAAGAGGTAAAGCATGACTGATACATCAAGCTTTTAGCTTTCTGCAGGACGGACCACAGTCCTCGGCAGCTGAAAATCCATTACCTTCCTGGAATTCGTACAAAAGGAGTTACAATGACCCAGCACTATGACTTTATGATTTCATAAATCAATAATTTTTCCAACAGTCTAAAAAGACTCAGGGTTATACCCCCTCACTTACTCCACGTGCCCTATTTAGACTCTGACTACCGTGACATCTGAGGCCAGATGAGCAGCTGAGTGACTCAGATGCCTGACAAACACCAGCAGTGGGGAAAGGTAACTATAATGCGTAGGTTAGGTGTCTGCAGTCGGTTGTCTGAATGTAGTTGTCTGTACATATAAAAAAATATAAACAAGAGAGAGAGTCAACTTCAGCCCAAGCTGCTGCATCCCCTGTGAGATAAATGTGCCATTTTACTCCAGAGCTGCATTTGATTCTGAATGATTTCTTTTTCTGTCGGTAAAGGTCAGTTTAAAGAAGCCCCAGGTGTAATGCTAACATCACCTCCAATCAAAGATTCTCAGGAGGTCTGAAACAAGTACAAGGTCCAAATTTGGCCTATATTATCTCAATTCTTTCCCTTCTCTCTCCTGAACAGGCAAAGTAGGAAATTTCCCAAGAATATTTCTTCACTCAGAATTCCAGGACTCCGTACACCTAGAAATACTGTGAACAAGCTTTTCCAGCATGTATCTGGAGTTCCCAAGCCACAGTGCCCACTGCAGGAAGCCTGAACGCAGCACAGATGGATGGAAACAGCAAGTGTGCTGGGAATGAGACCAGAACATTTCCATGCAGAGTGCAACAGAGGGTCATTTCCCACATCTAGCACCAACTCCCTTCAATTCAATCAACTAGCAGCAAAGCTATCAGAGCACCCAACCACTAGCAATATCTAGATGAGTTTATTCAGACTTCAATTAATGTGTTTCAATTAATTCACCTTTGACTGGTGCTTAACTTAGTAAATTTAAAAAGTAACCCACAAACCTCACATCCAAGTTTTGGATGTAGCCTGATAGTTTGGGAATTGGCATGAGTGCCAGGTGGGCTGATGTGAGCTCTGGTTCTAGTCTCATTCAGCAGTTTAAGCTGCATCATTTCCACAGCTCTTGCCATGCACATATTGTGGCAGCATATGAGTTGTCTGCACCCTCTCCTCTTGGCAGTGCTCACTATGATCCTTTCACAAAAAGCAACCTCCAGAGGAGGCATCTTTCTGAAATGTTTCCCCCTTCCTTTCACTCCAGCATGACTTGGGTGTTTAAAAAACACTGATCCAGGCTCTAGATTCCAGAAGACACAGTGCTTTGAAAGAAAATGGTCACAGTGTAAGCAATTCCCAAAGCCGTACCTCTGCTGGACACCCATCGGTTGGAGGTGCCTTCTGCAGCTTCCCTCCCTCCAGGACCTCACCAAGACAGAGGCAGAGACCTCCCCCTGCCCAGGGACGAGATTCCAAAGATGCAGATGGAGCCTCCTCCACCCACACACAAAATTGAAAAGCAAACTTTTAGCACCAAAAAAAGAAACGAGGGGGGGAGAGGGGAGAAGGGAAGGAGGGGAGGGCAGCTGAAATTCTTTGCGGATTATAACTTTTCCATGGCAACAGGCTTCAGAAGCAGGAGGGCTGGGGAGGGGGGTGAGGAGAGGAAGAGAAGCAGAACGCTAAGGAGGGTGTTCGACGCACTGGTACATTGCCATGGAAACCCGCTTGCATTGCCAATTGCCAAAGTCAGGCAAGATCCCAGAAATGGGCTTGGAAGGGGGCCCAGGAGGGGCTGGGCAGGGCAGCCATCACCTGCATGCCCCATCCTTTCCCTGGTCCCTGCCAGCCCTGCTGCTGATGCCCTCGTCTCCACCAGACAGAGCCAAATTTGGCCCAGTCAAAGAGTGGGAGGAAGCACGGATCAGCAAATGAAGCAGCCAGGGCAGGCAGGAAGGAGCAAGGTAGAGAGTGGTGATTTTTCTGATAGCCACTGGTTTGCTTTCCACCTTTCCAGATCAATCCGGACCACGCAAATGTCATTGTTTTCACACCCCAGATGGCTGCAGAAAGAGGATGTCACTCCTAATCACTGAAATTGAGATGGAAATGTTACTTCACTGCAATCTTAGCTACTGAGGAAAGCAGGAAGGCTGTGTCTGACTAAAAGTCACCAGGTCTCTGTTTCAGCAGGGACATCTCTCTTTTGACTGTATCTATCTCACCGGTACAGTAAATGTCCCCATCCATCTCTAATACATGACAGATGTCAGCACATTGTGGTCATATGAAGAATAAGAGAAGATTCTGCTAATGGAAATTAAGCACATTATAAAATCATAGAATGGCTTGGGTTGGAGAGGACTTTGAAGATCACCCAGTTCCACCCCCCTGCAATGGGCAGGGTTGCCACCCACCAGCTCAGGCTATCCAGGGCCCCATCCAACCTGGCCTTGAGCCTCCAGGGATGGGGCACCCACAGCTCTCTGGGCAGCCTGTGCCAGTGCCTTATCAGCCTAAATAAGTTAACACTGCCTTCCAGTCCTCTTCTGCAGCACTCAGAGGGCAAGCAGCCTGGTGAAATCAACGATCAGCTATTCACACCCCTTCACATACTGTATTTCAACAGAAGCCTTCTGCTGCCATAAGAAGCTGTTAAAGACAGATTTTGGAGGAAGAACTTAAAAAGGTCCAACAACATCTATGAACCCTTGCTAGTATTTATAGTTGTACCCCTAAGATCGAAAGGGATGGATGAGTCGTTTCAGGCTGCAGACAGCAGGAAGGAATTGACTCCTACTCCAACGACACAACTGGCTAAGCAAATTGTGGAGGAAGATTCCCTTCTCCTGAAGCATCTGCTATAACCCATCTGATTGCACAATGAATCAGTAGTATGAGGACAGACTGCTGTAAGGGTGGGGAGAGAAGGAGGAAAAGATTGCAAATCAGACATCTATAAAATAAGGAGTTACCAGTTTCCAGTTTGTCAGAGGAAAGGACAAAGACCAGATGAAGACTTTCATACTTCTAAGCAATATGTTTAGATTACTACTGACAGTATAACATCAGAGAAGTACTTTAACTTTTAATATAATAGTAACTTGGTATTTCCACATCTTTCAGAGCAGAGGATCCGAACATTCTCAGCACCATTTATCTCTTCGTATCACCTACACCAATGAAATAAGGCATCCTGCAGTGACAATCCTACATGACTATTTAGCAGAAGCAAAATCTATGCCCTTAAGCTTCATGTGAAGAGCCCAATCACTGGATCACCAAGTGATTCATCTGCACTGCTTCATTTATTATTGAGACTGGAGCTCAGGCCCAGGCCACCAATTCTCATCCATCCTCAGTGCTGGTCATGTTACCTAGGATAAAGAGTAAGAATGATGGCAGTTTGTCCCAGCTTCCCCATTAAAGAAAAATCAGATGACCATCTCTTCTCAACTCCATAATTTCTTAGGTGTCTAGAACTAGCCTACCGCAATCATTGATGCCTTCAAGAACTCATCATAAAGGTGAAAGATGTCAACATTTTACCAAACTCCTACTTAGACTGTTGATGAGACCTGAAACTAATCAGCGTTTTGAAGGAAAAGAGAGGAAATAATAAAAATGATCCGTTAGGAACTTACACAATAAGCTGTTCAATGTGAAGAAAGTTAGCATGTGATTAGTTGTTTTCAGGTTTTAACATGGACAATGCTCAGAGAGTAATCAGTACATCAAGTTTAATTTGGTGCTGATTTTCAGGTCTTTACTGAGAAGATCTTGTCAAGCTGCTCAACCGGGACCACCTTCAAACAGCTGAGATCATGAAGGATGTTTTTTCTCAGGCTGGGGTCATTTAAAATCTTGAAATAAGGTGATAAGTGTTACTCTGCAAGGCATTATGAGGGCTGCTGGAAAGCAAAATAATAGGCCTAGATAAGCTGAAGTTTAGGGTCATCGCTATCAGTGAGTTAGGGTCTAATTCAGAGCCTAAATAAGTTACTATCCCTTGTGGGCAGGAGAAAGCTGTGAGAACTCCTTCTCTGCCCTAATTCTGACCCAGTAACTGAGGTGACACTGACTCCAACCAGTCACAAGTTCCCCTCTCCAGCCATGCTGAATTTTTGATTTCAGCAAAGGGGTGTACTCAAAGGGCACTGCTCTCCTGCAGGGACAGTTCTCACCCCAGAGCCTGCCACTGCAAGTACAATTAACCATGCACCAATAAAAGGAACCAATCACAATTATTTTCTCTCAGACTTTATCATCACTTTACTTTTCAGGAGCTTGTGGCCCAAAATCTGGTGCCAGGGATCTACTAGTAAGCTCAGGTAGCAGCCCACTCTCAGCTGTTCATCATTTACTGGTCAGTCAGTACTATACAGGAGCCTCCTCATGGAAGCTGGACTCCTATTTTGTGCCCAACACTGAACTTATCCCTGTATCTCCCTTGTTTGTGTTGCCCTTCTCAAAAATGGTTAGACTATAAAATATGTACCTGTATCACTTACAGGAGCTTTGCTGGCCTATCTGTGAAATTGTTCTCTGTCTCATGAAGGCGTGTACAAGAAACATTCTTCTCCCCCCTCCCCCCCCCCTCATCCTCCACTGATGGATTGGGTCTGTCAGCTTGTCAGCTCTCATTGGGCACTATTTGACATAAGTCCACACTGGGGCAGTGAAAATCTGTTTGCAGTCAGCTCTCCCAGTAGCTCCTGCAGAACAGGGGAGGCTGACCCTCTCCAAAAAATGCTGCCTCTGCTGGCTACAAAAAGGCCACAGATGATGGTGATGTTAGAAAACAGCTTGAGCCAGAGCAGCAATGCTACAGGTTTGTTTAAGGCAGGGGAAAGGCAGAGATCTGGGAAAGGAACTTTGTGGCTTCTGGAACCCACTCACAGACACTGCCACCCAGAATAGTAGCCAGTGACTACAGAAGAGGAAGTTTACACAGTGAAGGCTGTGAGGGGATGCAGCTCAGTGCTATGGCCCTGAAATAACGTTCTGAGCATCCCTGAACTCTCCAGTTGTAAATGTCATCTGTCAATACCAGGCTCTCTCCTTCTGGAATGGTTCTGACAGGGGTAGCTGAGAAGGGACATCAGAGGCTAGCTAGGCCTGCAGTGCCTCCAAAGGGTAAGTTGCTATGTTACATCAAGGAGCCAGTCACTCAAAACAGGGTTTCTTGACTCTGCTTTCTTCATGTCTAAAAAAATTACACAGCTTGAAATCCCTGAAAATCCTTCTCAGAGTCATTGTAGAAAGCCCGAATCAAGGCTATAATGGTTATCACAGCGTTTTGGAAGGAAAACCATTAGAGATTAGGAACACCTAAATTGCCACCATTACCCTCACCTCTCCACTTCCTTCAGTTTTTTTCGGACATGGGAAAAGCATGCAAGAATACCTTAGTTTCTAGGAGAGAGATGAGATGGACATTTCAGAGACTGAAGAGACTCAGTACAGCCTACAGAGATTCTCAAAAGGAACCAGTTTGGTGGGGAAAGTGGGAATTATGATGAAAAATTCCCTTACAGGTTAAATTTCAACCTCACACTTCCACTTCCAACTGCAGGCCCTCTTTTAGCAAAGACGCTGAAAATGTAGAGACTTTAACCCTACTTAGCATTGCAGCTCTTGATTGAGAAAACACTTCTACAGATGAGCTCTTCAAATTGTAATTTTTTGCTCTCCTGCAAAGTAAGCTTTGTTTAGGCACTGAAAAGAGAAACAATTGATTGGATTGCTGTGCCTAGAAGACAAGATTCCAGAAACCATCCATTTCCAACATACCACATTCTGTGAGACAAGCAAATAAAAACACAGCTCAAAGATTTTTATTACACTACAGCAAACAAAATTTTTACAGTAAGAGAAACTCAGATTGGAAAAGACAGTTGCAGGTGACCTTCTAAGCCAAAGGACCCAAAGGAGGGCTTGCTTAAGTGGTCTTTTCACAGCCACTTTCCAATGAATTAACCAAAGACTGAAGTATGACCATTAACTTACTTTTCATCTACTGTTTCATGTTTCAGTCATCTATTCTCACAACACATACATGCAGTTTTTAGCCCTGCCTTCAAACTATTGTGAACAGAAACAGTAACTTTCCAATCTCTCTAAAAAACAGAATGACAAAAAAAAAAAAAAAAACCAACAACAATAACAAAGAACAACTGCAAATCACCCTGCAGCCAAGTATGACGGCTAACAAGTAGGAAGGATGTTGGACCAGGAAAAGAGTGAAGGGAAAAAACATGATTGCTAGAGAGGAATGGAGAGATGGAGAGTTGTGGCACTGAGAACTTCTGGATCTGTTTTAGCAGTAGTAAGAAACACTGGAAATCTTTCAAGCAAGGTTTAGTTTTCCACAGTTTTTAGCTTAGCACTTTTGAGTGAACAACTACAAACAGTTGAGCTAAGTAGACACGTTCTGGATATTCAAGGGAACCTCCGTGCTTCCAGAGCCTCTTTCCCATGGAGATTCATTGGGTGCCAGCTGCCCATTTAGGATGCTGACCACAGCATTGGCTCTCTCACTACTTCCCTCAGAATTGCTCTGGCAGAAAGGACTCAGGTGCATGTCATAATTCTGAGAAAATGCTGACGTTGACATTAGAGAAGAAGCTGCAGTTCCTCACACCAAGTACAATGGAAAACAAAGAGGGATGAGAGATCCAGATTGAGCAGTTAACATATGGCTGGACTGAATCACATAAAGATGAGCCTGTTCTCCACCTCAAAGCCCTGCCCTGTGCATCGGTTTTATTGTTATCCATGGCAATAGTGACAGAGGATTCCCATCCTGGAACAGAGCTAAAAGCATCTGTGACTCCCTCCCATCAACAGTTCACATGAATTTCTTCCTGCCTCTGTAGGACTGATGCATGAAGTCCCATTGAGCCTTGTGTAATAGCTGGGGCTAGTCCTATTTAGAGAACTGCCTAATCTATGTTGGTATCTTTTGAAGCTTTTTGCCATAATATTTGCTTAAGGCAGCAATTTCCATACTTAAACTAGACACTCTATTTTACATCTTCTCCTTTTAGCCTTTTCCCTTTCACGTATTTTACGTTTGCTGTATCTTAACCCCAGGGCATACTATTTGCTTTTGGACTATGGAAGAAGGCATGGAAGAATCAGGGAAGGAAGTCTCAAGAAATTAATACTGAGATGGATGAAATATTAGCGAATTCTGTCAAAGATAAAAATGGATCCTGCTGAATGACTGAGAAAAGAAACAAAATGCTTTGAGAGAACTGCAAAAGGCATCATTGTGGTAGGGTGGAGGAAGTATGTGAGAAAAAGGATGCACCTCTTGGTGCATGCATGCTCTGTTCAGTGCTCCTTAATGGGGAGACATCTTCTTACTGCACCTATGGCAGTCCTGGGCTACACCTGGAATAAATATATCCTTGTCTAACCCCTTTAACAGGAGGGCCCTTCTAACTATGAGTTTATCTGGTCTCTCTTGACCTTGCTATCCATGGATACATCCACCATCTCCTGGGACAGGAAAATCCTACCTCCAAGCCATTGATAATTATGTGGAATAACAGGAGCTGGGCTGTGAGCTGCCATGTATAACACAGGTACCCCAGCTCTGACTGGGTTTTTAGGAGTGTGCAGCATGCCCAAAGAATCACCCTGCTGTTTTGGAAGTGCTTCAGACAGCAGCAAGCCCTGCAGTGAAGGGCTTGGCACTGACTTGGGAGTAAAAACAGAGCACTTCTTATTAAGGAGGCTGATGTCAGGGGGGTGGGGAGATGATATGCAGAAGGAGGACATGTGATATTCATTCAGTAGAAGAAAAGCAACAGCTGAAAAACGCACAAGGTTCAAATCAAGCTCTTTCACTACCCTGCAGCTTCTGGATGTTGAGAAGCCCAATTGTCTGGTATGTTTTCTTCATACACACCACACAAACATACACAACACACCCCATCAGACTGCCTCCCAGAATTGGAGAGGAGCAGATGCCCAAAACACAGACTAAAGAGAGAAACCCTGCAGAGAGGCATGCTTATCTCAGAGCAGGACTGGTCTGAGCCCAGAAATTACTGCCTCCTCCAGTCCCCAAGCAAGCATACAGTCACTGTACAATGAAGAAGAGCCACAGTCCCTGTGGGTAGTGCACACAGGTTGGGAACACCCATCCCCTTCCCCGTACCTACCTTCTTTCCACATCCCCACCCTTAATCTTCCATCATTCATACTCTCTGTCAATGCTAGAGCCTCTCCTACTCCAGCAGCCTCTGTGCTGGAAGAGACTCAGGGCAGCAGAGGCTCTAGTTTCCACGTTCCAGTACAGCAATACCACCCAAGCCAAGGGCCAAAATGGGAACCTTCTTCAGACTGGGACAGTTGCTAACCCCCAGCTTCCACCTTGTGTACCTGGTGTGCTCACAGCCAGAGCTTTGGTCTCAGCATTCATGCCTAGAGCTATTCCCACTTCTTTCTATCTCATTTCTACCCTGTCTTTCCAGCTGCTTCTCATTGTGAATAGGTTCTGTTTTGCCTTCCTGTTTGCACAGCATTACACAGTGCAGAGTCTAGGATCACTGCTAACCATATTTGAAAGGGAGAATCAATAGGGGTAACAAGACAGTCCATTTTAGTTTCAAGAGACAGCCAGGGAAAGCTAACGAAGACAAAGCAGCAAGGGAGGCAAAGTGAGACCAGTGCACAGACAACGAAGGTGGCTCAAAATTTTTATTTTATGTCACCCAGATGTAAATGGATTTGTTGCCCTGCAGCAATTTACAATAGCTAAAAACTGGTCAACAAAGACCCAGAGGGAATTAGGTTGTAGTGTCTCAGAGAGCAGAAAACATGGGTTCAAAAACATGGTACACTGGGAGCCTTGCTAGAGTCCCCACACATTCGAAATACTGGTCAGCATTTTCTCCCACCATGACCAGAAGGACAGAAGACGTCTGCTCCACTGGCCACTTTCCTCCCTGCACCTGACTCAGCCACGTGCAAAACAAACTAATAATTCACTCATGCATATTCACCACACTCTCACTGCTGCCCACATGCTCACCCACCTGCTGCCAGAATAGGCACCCCCCATTGCCAGAGTCCGTCAGGCATGTTTCTTCTCCCACTCATGCTGTCCCACTCAGCTCCATCCACACCCCTGTCTCTGTCTGCCTTTAACAATTATCTACATCTCTGGGAAGGAGCTCTGCTGATTTGCATCCTAGTGTTTTTTTCTAACTGCACATTCATTTCATCAGAGAAAAATGCTAGGAGCTGAAATGAAATTTTGCCCTGTGCATACTTGTACTTATTTCCAGTAACTGGCCATGCTGGCTGCACAAGGAATGGGAAGGAGGCAGGAGGGTATTAACAAGCCCTTTGAAATGACACCCCTTAGAAATAGTTACTGCTCTTCACATCACTCTCTTTTTCTTGAGTAAAATACAAGCAGTGAACTCACTCCAGACACTAATCCTGCCTATTTTTCTATGCCCACATAGCCATGTATGGATACATTGGGAATTTTGGCTCAGCTGCTGATCCATCATTTCTAAGAACAAATTCTCAAATGCCACGCTCAAGTTTTGCAAGGCATGAGAAAGAAAATGGCTTCAGAAACTCTTCAGACCTCAAGAGAAGGTCTGCTGCTCTTGAGTAGACAGAGCAAGTAGCTATGAAATCATCATCACAGAATGTCTTGGGTTTGGAGGGACCTCAAAGATCATCTACTTCCAAGCCCCTTACACGGTCAAGAGTTGCCCACCACTAAATCAAATGCCAGACCAGGTTGCCCAGGGCCTCATCCAACCTGGCCTCGAACTTCTCCAGGTCAAATAAACTTTCCCAGGGAAGGTCCCCTAAATTTGACGTTACCATATACACTGATACAGTTTAACTAAAGCCCTCCTGCTGGAGCAATTTTATATCACAGAAAATAGATTTATCTCTCTTGGAGCAGCACCTGGATGCCGAGCCCACAGTATCCAGGGAGAATACCTGCACAGTGGGGTTATAGTGCCAGCTACATTTTGGCTAAGATAGATGTAATCGTACTGATATAAAAACACGTGCTGCCCCACAGCAGCTGTTCCTTGGGATGACAGAAGTACAAAGCAAGATTTCTTTCCTAAGTCCTGCAATCATCTTGCATACATAAATAATATCAGTCCATGCAACCAAATCAGTATTTTCTCCCCCAGGCCGTTCCATCCTTCTCCCTTGGTATGTTGCCCAGACTACTCAGGAATGTGAGCAAAAAAAAAAAAAAAAAAAAAAAAGCCACCAAAAAAAACCTGCTCTGACTTATTTCCTTGGATACTGGTTCGTGAATATCATGCTGTGAAACCAGAATGATATCCTTCCTCTTAAACCACTTCACTGAGTTCCCCTCTCCACTGCTAACGCCTCAGAGACAAATGGTATCTCAGTTATGCAGGTGTAAACCTGCCATGGCTTCATTTAGTTTTCCTCTGCTGCCCAGTTCTTCTGTGCTCAGAGTCTTCCTCATTTTGTACACTCTGGTGTTACAGATCTATACCACGATAATCAAGGGCAGAGCTTGAATCTGTCTCTCCACTAAGGCAGGTTTGCTGTAAAAGCGTATAGGGAATTGTACTTCACAGGGCAAATAGATTCTGCGTCCCTAAAGGATCCCACCTGAGACAGAAACTGTGTTTCCAATTCATCTGACTGCTATCATTGCATGTTCACACCACTCCATTACACACATCTTAATTAATCTGCTGATTGTTCCCATACTCTCTCAGATTAGGATATCCTCTCCTAGAAAACACTAGTTTATTAACCCCAGTCGCTCCTTCTGAAGTAGTCCCAGAACAGAACATTGCCTACCGACTGAATGCCAAGGTATTCATAATGTTCTGGTTTACCAAGAGGCACTGCAAAATCTCTCAGAAGTATTCGAGTGGTGGAATAACACATAGGCTGTTTCAGAAGCATCATTAAAACCAGACAAACCTTTCAATCCATTTAGCAGAGTGCCTGAAGGTTGCCTTTTCAGAGAGGGGAAACAGCACACTGAAATTGAATACATGCAGTGCCACAGGCACCAGCCCTCTTGTACATCATTTGAGATGCTGATGTTTTTTCGCTTCCTCTTTTCTTTCCATCTATGCTCAGTACATTTCAGACTCATGTGAGGAGGCATCATAATAACTCTGGAGATTTTTATTTATCCCTGAGAAAGGTACAAATCGGGCAGCAGGCAGGGAAGTTCCCTCTGTTGTGTGAATACCAGCCAGAAAGGATTACTTACCTGCCATGAGCAGGCAATTCATAGTTCAGTCCTGCTCTGGTCCCTGACCCTTCTCCTATGGATGATTCGTGAGCACTGCCTGACATGGGAACTGTCTCGAAAGAAAGATAATGTCATCTCTGAACTGGACAGAAACTTCCTTGTTTGTCTCACACCTCCCACCACATTGCCATTAATGAGCAGGTCTTTCATTTCAGTCAGGTGTGCTCAGATGAGGGTCAGGGCCATCACCCATTCCTCAGAACCACACAGGTTTCCTGAAATCCTCTCCTGGAGAAGAGAATGCCTATCACAAGGTCTCCAGACATGATGCTTTTCACTGTTGTTTTTTTTTTTCAAGAGAACACCAAGAGAGGGTATATCAAGAGTCAGAAGATGCCTTGCCAGCTGAAGCAAATTGTCAAATCTCCCTCAGCATCTTGACTTCAATCTTTTTCCCTCTTACAAACCTAACACTCTAATGCACAGCCATAGCTTTCACCTGGAGTCTGTAACCTCACCACACCACTGGGCTTCTGGAAATTTTGTCCTAAAGTGAGAAGAAACAGTAGCACTGGTATTGCCTTATTTTCATGAAGCTTCCTCATGTTAGAGACAATTAATGAGCTGCATGGGTTAAAGTGCTTAGTAGAAAGCAGGACTGCAAAATACAGCCCCCTAGCCAAACACCCATGGCTAAAGCAAGGAGGGATGGAGGGAAGGAGGAGACAGAGAAAGACAGCCTGTGGAGGGTTGGATTTTTTCCACTCTTTCGCTTGTTTGTTCTAACTGCTTGGCTGGTTGGTTTTAGTTCCACGCTGGGGACTGGCACTGGTTTTCTTTCATTGTGTGACATGCATTTTTAAATGAGTATTAAAGGTGCTGAAAGCCTGGGGTAGGCTTTTTTTTTTAAAAAAAAAAAAAAAACGAACTCTGATTTGGACAAAAACTGAAACAAATATGTTGACTGAGCCCCACATTTGAGCATCTACATACAAGGACATATTCAGCAAGTAAGCAGACTTTCTTTAACCTCTTTAACCTCCAGACACAGATACAGTTGAAAACTGCACTGCTGGGGCTGGTGCCATTCTCTCATCATGCTGCCCTCTACATCCTATCCTAAAGCCTTCCTCCCAGATTCCTCTAGCTATGCCAAACTTTATGTTTTGGATACTTTCTGGTGTAGTTTTAGAGTTTTGTCAGTGGTGCCCAGTGACGGGATAACACAAACTGAAACACAGGAAGTTCCATCTGAATGTATGAAAGAACTTCTTTACTGAGCAGGTGATGGAGCACTGGCACAGGCTGCCCACGTTGTGGGGTCTTCTCCTTGGAGATCTCCAACAGCCACCTGTACGTGGCCCTGGGCACCCTGCTGTAGGCATCCTTAATGAGCAGTTTTGGAGCAGATGGACCAAGAGGTCCCAGCAAGCTCAGTCATTCTATGTGATTCTGCGTGATTGAAATTTTCCACATGAGATGCTTATCCCAGATTTGATATTTGAGGAAAATGGACTCACACAAGCGGTCTGTCCAGGAACAGGCAACATGAAAGAAGCTGTTTTACCGGCATTAAAGAAAAAAATGGTGACCTTTTTAAAAAGCTCTACTGAGCTCTGTGCTTTCAAGGGACTTGAATTTTTATGAGAGGGGAAAGAAAAGGTTCCATTCGTGTCACATGCTGACTTTTTTCCATACTTGTGAAAACCTAGACAGGTCATAAACCTTTGGAAATACTGCAATTTACACTTGTTCAGCAGAGACATAACAGAGCTTTTCAAACAAAACCATTCAAAAATCTCTTCACTGGGCCTTCTGAAGGCTGAGGGACTTTCTTCACTCAAGAGCTCCAGGAAGGTTGAGGGAGGTGATCCCGCCCCTCTGTTCTGCATTGTGAGACCTCACCTGGATACTGCGTCCAGACATGGAGTCCTCAGCACAGGAAAGACACAGACCTGCTGGAGCACATCCAGAGGAGGGCCACAAAACCAACAGAAGAGATGGAACACCTGCCTACAAGGACAGGCTGAGAGAGTGGGGGCTGTTCAGCCTGGAGAGGAGAAGGCTCCAGGGAGACCTCAGGAGCAGCCTTTCAGTATCTAAGAGGGGACTGTAAGAAAGAGGGGGACACACTGTTTAGCAGGGTCTGCTGTGATAGGACAAGGGAAAGTGATTTCAAACTAAAAGAGGGGAGATTCAGATTGGATATATGGAAAAAAGTTTTTACAATCACGGTGGTGAGGCACTGGAACAGGTTTCTAAGAGAGAAATGGTGGATGTCCTGTCCCTGGAGACATTCAAGTCAGGCTGGAGGGGCTCTGAGCACCCTGACTGAGCTGTGGGTGTCCCTGTTCACTGCAGGGGAGTTGGACCAGATAGCCTTTAAAGGTTCCTTCCAACTCAAATGATTCTATATTTCATGGTTCTGAGGTGCATCTCTGGATGTGGGAAGCAAGTGGAGGAGGACTGCACCTCTCAGGCTTGTATCTCCCCTCGTCCAGCCTGCTCTCTGATGTCTAGAAGAGTAGGCTAGTGAATTACAAAGTAGACAGAAAGAGCTGGAAAAGTGGTGAGGATGCACTGACTTGAGGCACTGGGAGAAGAGAGCACAGGACTGAAATCAAAGAATAATAGAATCATTAAGGTTGGAAAAGACCTCTAATATCATTCAGTCCAACCGTCCACTTACCATCAACACTGCACACTAACCCATGTCCCTAAGTACTACATCTCCCCTTTTCTTAAGCACCTCCAGGGACGGTAACTCCACCACCTCCCTGGGCAGCCTGTTCTAATACCTTAACGCTCCTTCTGAGAAGAAAGTTTTCCTCATATACAACCTGAACCTCCCCTGGAGCAACTTTAGGCCATTTCCTCTTGTCCTATCACAGTTACATGGGAGAAGAGGCCGACCAAAGAAGAAAACTGGGATGTGTAACACGTAGATTGTTTGCAATAAGAGACTAGAGTTTGCTGGGGCTGAGGGGAAGACAGGACAAGGAGCCAGAATGTGAGATAAACAAAAATGAAAGAAAACAAGGCGTACAAAGTCCAGAAGCATTAACTGGATTTTTCTAGATCCAGTGACTGGATCTTAAGTGAGATGCCTGTAAGGCAGATTGTGGACTTGCTAGGTAAAAACCGGACTGGGGCAAGGAGACTCTAGGACGGAAGAGATGAGGCAGACTGGCAGAGACAAGACAAAGGATGTCACTGGTGGAAAGAAAGGCTGAAAGTCCTCAATCACTAAACCATGAACTTTACCAGAGCACAGTCTCCTGCTCCTTGCTCCTACATTTCTTTGCAACTAGCACAGATGTGAAATCTACTGAATATGCATCTTAAACATTTCAAGATGAGAAGAAAAAAAAATGGTAAAAGACGACAGCAGAGACTGACATTCCCCCTCTGCTACTGAAGCCAGTTACCATTGGATTAAATAGTAGCTGTCTGGATAGAGGCTATGAGCTTCCAGTCTGGCTGCTGATGCATACAATCATCAAAATGATGCCATAATGTGGAATTTCTGGAAGTTTCTTTCAAATTTTTGCAAAATGTTGGAAACTGTAGGCACATACACAAGAGAATCAACATGAAAAATATTATTCATTAAACAAAGTCAGAGACTGCAAAGTGGGGGAAATGTCAGCATTACAGTTGCTCAAGCAACCCAAGTGGCACCCATTTTGTATAACCACTGCAAGTCAGTCCCAAATGATATATTCAACTACATGTTTTCTTACAGGACCCCTGTCTCGTTCAGTGCACCAAACGGGTTGAACTAGGAATCAAATCTACAATTTGGAAAAGTGGGCAAGAGCAAGACAGGGAACTACTGGAATAAACAGTAGAATCAGATGGCTAAGCCAATTGAAAGCTGCATCCTTAGCACTGCACAAGCGTCGTGCTGATGACAGTAAAATCTCTTAAATCAGATTCTTTGCAAACAGTCACTAAAAAAACTGG
The DNA here is from genome assembly GCF_987193195.1 of Phasianus colchicus. Lineage (NCBI taxonomy): Eukaryota > Metazoa > Chordata > Aves > Galliformes > Phasianidae > Phasianus > Phasianus colchicus. The sequence continues at coordinate 49,229,993 of NC_143436.1, forward strand.
ACAGAATCTCTGTCTCCCTTTTTGTTCTGCTGTTAATCCTAAGCAATAATAGGTACTGTATTGAGAGTCCAAATTTGGCAAATCAGTGAGTATTAAATTTTGACTCTTCTGAAAGAAAACATCATTCAGCCCCGTCTCTTTTGAATCTGAACACTTTCAAACATTTTTTTTTTCAAATAAATGAAGAGATACTGAAATGATTAAGTATTTTGAATAAGAAATTAAATGTTTCATCTAAAATATAATGAAATAAATCAATCAAATTAAAATGGAGAAATGGTTTAGAGATTGTTTTGTTTTTCTCCTGGATTCAAGATGATTTCTGCAAAACAAACAGGACACAAACAAACAGCCCATATAACCTGCATGCTGTCAAATCTCCACTTCTGCATTTAAAGAAAAAAATCAGTGAAAAATGGTTAAGATTTGGGGGTGAGGATTCAATTTGAGAAAGTGCTGTGTTGAAGTCAAAGAGAAATTTGCTTTGAACTCAGAAAGCATTCTGTAATGATCAGTACTTTAAATAACAAAATTCTAGGTGTCTCAGATGGGCCATAAAAAATTAATAGACATTTCTGACCTTAATCTTGCTGCACCTCATTTCTCTGCCTATACAATGGATTTACATAAAGAAGCTTTTGTCCTCTCATCTCACTGGAACAGGGTGAAAATCAACAAAATTCAAAATGTACTGAGATAGTACCCTGAGGTGTGCCACGGACAGCACCCTGAGACAAGAAATTCTCTCTGCAGCAGCCTGTGAAAGCAGGCACAATGCAAAGCTTAAGGCTGCACATTAAACACAGCGAAAAAACACAAAATACTGAATCACTGCTCAGTTGGGAAATGTCACCCATCCGGCATACAGAAGCACGCAGGGGTCCTGTGTTGAAGGATAGCATACAGTCTTGAAACCATTGCTTTGTAATTCATAGGCACACAAGTGCCAAATTAAGATTGCAACCTTAATTCTGGCGTTTTCTACTGCTTGAAGTGCTTGCATTTGCAACCTAAATAATATTCGTCTGACACAGTTGTGTGTGCATAATATATGAAAGGCTCTTGGCTCGGGGGCCTTGGACTTCACAGAACATTGCAGCAGTCCCCCTGAGTTTTTCTCCCTGGTTATTTTGCTTCCAGCTCATACCGGTTTTGCAGCACTGTATCAGAGCATGTCTTTCCCTATCTCCCTCCTTTACCACACGTCCTTCTCAGACCTGCTTTCTCTCCTTCAGCCTCCCACCCCACCAGCTTAACTCTCTCACACTGACTTTCACTGCTGCATTGTTAATTATTTGCTTGGGCAATCACGATTGTAGGATTCCAAGCACAGACAGATACAAAGCAGCAAATACAACAGCTAGAGATACCCTAATTTCAGAGCAGAGCCGTAGTAGTGTGAGCACTGTCTTTCTGCATCCTTTCTAGCTCCGGCCAATGCAGCAGAGGTCCCTGCCTCCACCATTTGCTCCTTTGTGACCTTCCTCCCAGTACCTGTACTGGTGGGAGGCAGAAAGAAAATCCTTGATTTACTGCATCTGCGTGCAATTGCAGGTCCTAAACTCTTTACAGCTGCAGACCCCCGGCACAGTTAACTGCTACCCAGCAGTTATTATCTTCTCATGCTTTTCCACATTCCCTTCACCAGAATAGAGGCTTCTTCTCCCAGGCAACAGCAAAAGGACAAGGGGGAACAGCCTCAAGTTGCACCAGGGGAGGTTCAGGTTGGCTATTAGGAACAATTTCTTCTCAGAAAGAGCAGTTCTGCAGTGGCACAGGCTGCCCAGGGAGGTGGTGCAGTCACCATCCCTGGAGGTGTTCCAGAACCGTGTGGATGTGGCGCTGAGGGACACAGTCAGTGGGCATGGTGGGGATGGGCTGACAGGTTGGACTGGATTATCTTAGAGGTCTTTTCCATTCAAAATGATTCTGTGGTTTTAAGAAGAGGGGAGGGGAAAGCTTTCCAAGCCCCAGGAGGTCCCTGAGGATCTCCATCAAGTGTGCTCAGTTCATAGCAAAAGCATCCCTGCCTCTCATCTCCACCTGCCCTTTTAGACCCTTCACCTTTACTAACAAGCTAATGCCTTAGTGTCAGCAAGAGCAACAAAAATATTTCCCTTACACCAGTTTCTCAGCACTCATTAGGAATTGCCCAGCAATGTATTTCTTGACTGAAATTGGGCAGTTTTATCAAACTGTAGGGGTGATGTTTCAAAAACTCTACACAAAGGGAAAAATAATTTGGAAATTTCTCCTCCTTCCACATGACTTTCTCTCAGAAAAGAAAAAAAGACTACTTCAAAAATAGGAGAAATTTAGGACTCTCTAATTCTGAAGGTTTTTTGTTTTGTTTTCTTTTTTCCTATGAAGAATATGTTTCAGAAGATGCCAAGATCAAAACAGTACAAAAAGATCAGCCTACCCCAAAACAGACACGTGGTTAATCTTGGCATTATGACACCAATCAGTGCAAGATTCCTCCTTTGCTTACATCCCTTGTTGCCCTGTCCCATCATAAATTACTGTCCCACTCCCATCTCCTTCTTCCCTCTCTCTCCCTTCCTCTTTCCTGGCTTTCCCTGGTGATCTGTGAGAATCAAGAAAAATTCCTGGGCTAGAAATTAGCATATTAATGAAGAAAGAGCCTTGAAGAAGGGTAAAGAGATGGGGAGTAACATAGATGCGAGGCAGGCAGAACAAAATAACAAAGGGAAGATATAATGAAGAAGGGACACAGAGCCAAAGCACAGAGAGAGAGGGGGAAAAAAAAAAAAAAAAGCCTTTTTCAGGAACTTGTGCTACTTCAAACACTTCCATGGGAAGAAGAGATGAAAGAAAAGAGATGGGGAAAATGGGATGGTTCTTCTGTTTTAAAATAAGATTTAATATTTCTGTAGAAGAGAATCACCTACTGAGGGAAGGATGAGAGAGATGGAGGATGGAAATGAGGGAGGGACACAGGGGAGTAACAGAAGCACAAAGGGGACACGACTGATGGCAAGAACACTGGGCTCATCCCTGGCAGTTTGCAAATAACAAGAATGGATTCATGGATACATAAGTGCAATTTTAGAGCTTTGCCTATGGGTTACTGCCTCCCATACAACACTGCTCTCTCCTTCCACAACATACTCCTGCCACAGAATTACATTGGAAAAGCAGAAAATATCAATTAGCAAAGACTGCTGTTGATCTGGCAGGCTAACAAGAGTCCCACTCCCAACTCCTCTCATTGCTCTCTCAGGCAAACAGTGGGAAACCTTTTAGAATCAGTAGGCTGAGGAGGAAGTCACAAAATTGTTAGTTAACCATCAAAGCTCTTGTTCAATCATCTGTTCCTCCACTTGCCTACTCACCATTTACATCTTTGGTTAGATGCACTGCAGATGAATATGTTCTAAATTTGATGTTGCACCCACAGCCCCACATCTCCTTTCTTCTGGGACGCAGTGCTTTCTATACCGGTGAGTGGAGAAAGACCAAGAACCAGTTTTCACTCAGCCATCTCCACGTGAGACCCTTTCTTTTCTGAGGCTTAAAAAAAGCTTCCAGCATAATCCTCTGTCATAAGCATTATAAGTGTATATGGCTTCTTTCCCTCGACTTCTCAGATAATAACTAAAGGCTGAAGGAATTTGATAGTGTAGGTATCCCCACTGACCACCTTCGTCCAGAGCCAAGGTCACAACACCCATACAGCCCCCCAGCTATTGGCAGTGCTGCTCTCAGATATGAAAATGGAAAGGTAGAATATAAACCACACAAAGAAATAAAGGTTGGTGCCACCCACAGCCCTCCCAGATGAGTAGCCTGCATGTCCTTCACAGCAAATGCCATAAAACTACACCCAGTGATGCTTCTTCTTCCTCAAGCGATCCTCCTACTGCATCACCTCTCCACGAGTCTTCTTTGCCTTTCTGCCAGTCATGATCTGCTTCTGCTCTACTGACTGATGGCTGAAACAAAGATTTCAGAGCTGCTGCAGTTGAGCACCAAGGTGTAAGATGCTTTCTCCATGCCCTGCAAGGATCCACAAGTGGGTGGCAAAAAAGGCAGGCAACTGGCAACAGTGAAAACTGCCTGATCCCTCATAGAAGATAATAGATGTCTTTTACTCCAGTCCTTTATGGCTAATCCTACACCAGAAAGACTGCATGCCCTCCATACTGGCTTACATGATACTGCCAGCGCCATCCACTGTTGGGAGTGCCATGCTCCTGTCATTCAGTTGCCTCACTGCCAAACTTTGTTAAGCAATTTCATGGAAATATAATAAACTGTCCCAAATCAATTTCACAGCATTGCTAAGCTTGTGCCTTCATCAATTCAAACTTGAGCTTTCCATGAAAAATTGCTTGGAGAAATAAACACAAATCAGTAAATTATTTTAAGTAAACTTCTCACTCTAGCCAGCCAAAATGAAGCCTTTCCCCAAACCAGCACCCTTCCACAGCCATGAGAGAAATCAACTTGGCACCATCTCCAACGTGCTTGTTTCATCTGACCAGCAGTCTCACACTGGCAAAAGGCAAGGCCTCTTCCTCACAGCTACATTCAAAACAAAATAAATCTGCAAGTAGAGCCTCCTCCAGCCATCTCAACTTCATTTCTCAAGGGTAAGGAATGAGAAGGGGATCACAGAACATGCAGAATCCTGCTGCATCTCCTGGATTTGGGTAAGTCAAGGGCTGGAGAAGCCAGCACCCCTGCTTCTCTCCAGAACAGCTTCTTGACAGGAATACATGGGAGGCATACTGAAGAGCAGTTGCTAGATATTCAGATTTATTCAGAGGCTCTAAGCATTTGTACTTTGCACCTCAAAGTGCTCATAGTCCCTAGGTGATACTGGAGAGCATTCCTTCATGATTTAATCTCCCGCTCTTCTGAGCTCTCACCATGCCACACATCACTGCTTAGACGCAGAAGGAAAACATCAGCATCTTCAAGAAGAGGGTGGAAAGCATTTCTTGCAGCAGTCTGTATTTGAGGCACCTCATGTCACTCACAGGGCTTAATCTGTAAATGTCACATTATTTTAAAGAGGAAGGGTGCTATAAAAAGCATCCTTCTTGTGGTACTATCTTTTATTTATGGCATCTGTCACCTTTGTGGCTACATCCTCCCAGAGGTTCACTGCAATCAACCTTTTTGCAGCTGGTTCTAGTTATCAATGTCTACGGCCAGCAGAAGGCACACAGCAGTCTTGCTGGACTTCCCTCTTTGCCCAGGGCTGAGTTTCCAGGGAAAACAAGCTAATAATCAGCGTAGGATCCAGATACATCTGGATATGTTATAATCTTGTGAAGAGGATGGTTTCTGAAAGTACACAGCATCTGCTGGTAAACTCTGCCGGCTGGAAAAGCTGCCAATCTCTTCCCTGAAACCATTTCTGGAACTGCTGGCTGCCTGCTTCACACAGGCACACGAGGAGCACGTGTGCCACTGTTGCTAATCTCCTGCGCTTATTAAACAGCCTCAATGTCTTGGCTAAATTCCACCTTCAGCAGTTTCATTCTGCCAGCTGAAATGCTTCTTGCAGCACCAGTGAGGTGCGGCATTCATCTCTGCTTCCTACTACTTGCTGTTAAACTGTTGCTCTATTTCACCCCGGAGATGGCTGAATTTTAGTGGTGAATTAAGCTGACCCTTTCTACTTTGTAAAGTGCTTCGGAATTGCAGATAAAAGATACTACAGCCTGTCATAAATAAATGTAAGATGCTGACACTGCTACTGGAGGTAGCCATCTTGCTGAAAAATGATTTCATTTGTAACACAAATATTACAGGCAACAACACTGGGCAAGACACGGAAAACTCATTTCCATCTCGTTTTAATACTGCTTCAGAAGACACAGAGAAGACAGCATGCAGCCATTGTGCGTTTTTAACCCCTTTCAGGCCATAGGAATCCATGGGCTTTCAGCCCTGTGCGGCAGCTCTCTTCCACACCACCACATCTTCAGGGAGTGTCTTCTCATCCGATTACCTGCCATCTCACCAGATCCTCCTGAAGACCAACCCAAATCTGTTTTTCAAGCATTTTGCATGGTGCGTTCCTGCAGAGAGGAGCTCTAATCACGTTACAATTCTTTGCTCAATCACGACAGGTGTGGAGACCTGTTAAGCGTGATATAGCAAGCTCAGAAATCTCTCCACAGGAGTGAAAAAGAGTTTTCTTTGTGGGAAGAGGGCTGGCAGCATTCAGCCTGATTGATCATTTCAAGGGCACTACGGTTATAGTTTAATATTCATTTCATATTAAGGTGCTTGCAGGCTTGAGTGGGGACATTTTATTACTTAAATCAGGAGAGAAGACGCTGTAGGAATGATAGAGCAAGCAGCAGACTGGACAAGCTGGCAGGTCTCTGCCCTTTCTAGCTTCTTCCTTCCTATTTAAAATGCTTAAATGTGAATGAAATACCACATTTCTAGGTTATCCATCATCCAAATACTTCATGAAATATAGTATAAACATACTAAAATAAATACTACAGTAACATGCATCACCCTCAAATGCTTATATTAATTTCAAAATCTATTTTTCTAAACCTTGACCGATCAGGCATTCCTCGTCTTACATCACATACAGATTTTTGAAGTGCAGCTAACTCTGAGTTACTCGTCCACACCAACAAAAACCCCGTTGCTGGATAAGTATTTGAAAGCAGAACAAATGCATTATCTCACACTTTCATAACTCAAAATTGGGTGAACAGGGTATTTTTTCACTCTGATTTTCCAAAATGTTCACCTTTGGACCAAGAATGAAAAAATAAAATTTGCCATATGAAACAATGTGTTTTTAAAGTTATAGCTGTCTGAAAACAGGGCGGTACAGAGGGCTGTGAGCTACCGAGAGGTCTGGATTCTGTACTGTTAACAGGTGTTTGAAGCCCCCATTCCATTTGGTCTGAGATAAGAACTCAGCTGTCCCACAGATATGCAGATGCACATATCCCCAAAATTTCTATGCAAGACTCAAGCACGCCCTTCAAGCAATGATTCTGAGAGGAATTTCAGCACTGCATCCCATCAATAGTACTCTAAGCCTCAATTCAGAAAAGCACTTAACTGCAAGCTTAGCCTGAAACGTGCACAGTGCTTTCTTAGACTGAATACATGTGGCAGAGATCGCTTCACCCGCCGCTGCAGGTGCCTCTGGATGGGAACACAGCAGCTCTTCACAGCACCACCACACAGCAGTGTAGGGCAGAGAGGGGACGAGAATATCCCACCTAATGTCAAACTGCAGGGATGGCTTTAAGACTGCAGAACATCACAAACAAATCTCAGCCCAGCAGCCGTGTTAATGCCTCATTTCTCTACCAAGAAGGGTAATCTGATTTTTATTTTTTTTTTTTCCCCCTTTTATTTGTGTATTTCTGCCACAGATGAGCACTGTTCCGACCCCCAGGTCAGAGCCACTAGGCGGCGTGCCAGGCTGGTGCCTTGTCACACTGCATCGGGAACCCAAACTGCATCAAAGGGATGAGAAAGCTGCTCTGGAGTTGCACAGGGAGCCATAGCAACACAGTAGATCCTATTTTTAAAAACTTGAAAGATAGTAAGAACATTAAGTCTGAGGGGAGAAAAAAAAAAAAAGATGAAGAAAAAAGAAGTGTTTCTAACAGGAAAAAAAAAAAAGCACATTCCTTACAGCATCCAGTAATGAAACCATAAATGGCTCAGCATCCACCTTCACAGGTGTGCAGTCCAAAATACCCAGAGCCACAACACAGCAGTCCCTGAAGGAAGGTGGCTGTTTCTCACCTCCCCACCTCTGATCTGCTAACGCAAGTTTTCAAATCCCCTGGTGCACTTTGGACCCATAGGACCCTGACTGCATGCTGTGATGAGGAAAGATCCCAAACCACAGCCCACGATGGGTTTGTGGTTTCACACCACTTCTTTCAGCTCTGCCACAGAGGATTTTCATTCGTTTTTTAAGAAGAGTGCAGAGAGGCCAAGTGCACAAGTTACAGCATATTGTGACCAGCAAGTGAAGTTGCCACAGTATTAGCACTAATTGGACTTGGCTGCAGAGCAGGAGATGTCTCAGAGGGCTGGAAGCAGAACATGGACATTTTCCCATCTGGAAACTGATGGCGCATACTGAAATTCATTCCCAGCTGGTGGATTTTGGAGGCCTTTACAAAAGAAGCTGTCCTCTAATCAAAAGATAGCCCCTGCCTAAAGCTCATCAATTCATCTGAATCCTCCCACCCTATTTTAATTGTATAGAGAATTATAGATCCAGCTGTCCACACAGAGAGAGCATCACCTCCCCCCCTCACAGAAAGCCTCGCTCTGCAAGACAAGGTATCCTGCGCCACCTGAAGAGGAACAAACATTTTTGCTGTCTGTCCCCCCATCATACACTCCTTTTCAGACGCGAGGGGTCTTCAGTCTCCTATCAGCACGACATGCTGACTTGATGCTGCAGTCCTCTAGCAAGACATCCAACAGGGGCTATGAAGCGGTGATTGCATGAGCAACAAGAATAGAGTGAGATCCAACAGGAGAAACGGGAAAGGAAACATGCCCCACTAGAGGCGAAAGGCACTGCCCAGCCCTGGCCTCCAGCTGCTGCTGGAGCCGTGACAGGAACATGCAGATTTCAACAGCAGGGATTTCTAATCCACCAGCAGCGCTCACTCCATGTCCTGCCAGCCAGCACTAGCCTGACAGCAACCGGATACACTGACCAGCGGGAGCATAACAAGCTGCTAACAAGATGCTGGCTTAAAGGCTCAGAAAGGTCAAAAGTTACACATTTTCCCTCATCCTCCAAGTTCTGAAAAGGGCAATTTTCACATCTTTGGGAACACACCATTTATCTCTCCTCTCTCCTCCTCTGAGGAGTGAAGGAGTACCAACACCGTGCCTCCCAATCCTGGAGCAGCGTGGGGTTTAAGGGCAAGAGCAGGGCTTCCCAGACAACTGGCAAACAGTCCCAAAGGCAGCAAGACTTCAGGGCTGGCCAGTGCTTCTAGCTGCTAGCACAGGGTTCACTCATCTATCCTACAGACAGACAAAGGACGACACAAATACTGAGCTGTGGGAAGGTGTGCCTCACTTGGATGTGAGACAAGCTCCAAAACAGTATCTGCGAATGACATATGGTGATCCTTGTGTGTGACATGGCAGGCAACAGCTACTGCAACCAGATCTAAGAAAGGACAGGACAGTGGGTTAGGAGCAGCCCAGAGAGGAAGAGAAAGTTCTGCCTGGGAAATATCCTCAGCATTAAACTGGGCAAAGCAGATCCAGAGTGATAGCTGGACTGCACCTTTCAGAGACAGAAGTAACAATTATTGTCATTGGCCTCCAGGGGACCAATATATTTGTACAATCCTACTGCAAGTACTTTCACTACTCAATGACCTCACATTCAGGTGTTTCAAGTCCCAGCAATTCCTAACTCTGAGAACAGAACTTGCCCATGGTGTCCCAGGAAAAAGTTTCCAGCTGTTCCTCAGAGGCTCTTTCGCATTTCATAGAATGGTTTGGGTTGTAAGGGACCTCAGAGATCATCTAGTTCCAACCCCTCTGCCACAGGCAGGGTTGCCATTCACTAGATCAGATTGATCAGGCCCCCATCCAGCTGGCCTTTCTTAACTGGCTGGAATGAAAAGCTCCAGATGAAAGTCTGTATTTCCCCCCAAAGTGGAAGTATCATGTCCAAAAAATGCACCAAACTAGCTTGCCAGCTGTTTTCATATTTGAGGAATCTGAAGCGCAGAATTGAACCTACCTTTGTTCCCCTCTTAATGTATTTCTTTGCAAAGGCAGTATAATTCCACATTTGTATTTTCATTCCAAAGCAAATGCTTCACTGCGTTTTTTATTAAAATGAAATCTGGTGTGTGCAGCCTGGTGTTAAATGAGAGACTATTAAAGCCAATCAGTGGAGAACTCATTAGTAACCCTACAACAACAAACTAGTAGTTATGGCCTAGCATTCACAAACAGCCATGACAACCAGTAGGAAGAACGCAGGTCTTGTTGAAGGCTATAATAGAAGCATAGCTTGTGTAGTCCAATGACTGAATATCCATGCAAAATGGCTGTGCTTCTACTCCTCAAATGACATGTGCCAGAAAACATTCGTTTATCATGACTCATCCCTGAATACCTCTCTCAAGAATGCTCCCATCATTTAGTTATTTCTTCCCATTTCTAAAATATAATGAGAAGCACCCATCCTGAGCTCAAGGAAATCTGTCCCCTCAATTAAAATAACAAAATAAGCAGAAGGCTGCCTCTGAATACATCCACCTCTGCCCACTCACTCCTTAGCAGCCATGCTGAAGAGAGAGTAGATGAGTTTTGCAGAATGCCTAGAAGGTTAGTAACTCCACTTGGAAGGGCCAAGAGGGAAGAACTCCAAATCTGAGCATTTCTCCAGAGGAAAATCATGTTAGAAACTCCTCCTCAATCTCTGAAATCTCCTCATGTGGCAGAAGAGAGCAGGGAGCACAGTGATTTGCTGAATGCTCAGGAGAAGACCGGTTATCAAGATAACTACAAACTCAGTAGACTGGAACTTTCAAACCAGATAGCTTTCTGGGACAATGCAGGAATAAACAAACAGATACTTATTAAAAAAACACCAAAGAATTAAAGAGTGTAATTGAACTGGAAAACAGTATTTGAATAGTTGAATTCTGTGTGATCACCTAAGCCTATTAACAGCATAAATTGAAATAAATCCCTCACTGGAGGAAAACTTTCTCAAGAATCCTTCAAATCTTTCAGAAAGAAAAATAACAATTATTGTAGAACTAACTTTCATAATGGTATCACGCTTCTACTAGTTTGCGGGCTCATTTTCTAGGACAAAATCTGCGAATTCACACTTCTGCAGTTCTAATCCAACACAAAGGAGTACCAGTTTCAAGACTGACAAGCAACAGTTGCTATGAGACCATTATTAACATGAAGAGATGCACACCAAACACCTACATTGGTGAGAAATGGCATTTAAATAACAGTCCATCCTGATTCTCTTTATGCCTGTAGCTATACTTCAAGCAAAGCTTTCTTAGTGCAAGCACTTACAAAAGCAAAAAAAAAAAAAAGCCCATGAATTAGCAGATAAAAGTATGGAGAAATATCAATGGAGTGGGACCATTTGATTTTAGCTGCATCCAAAACTACTGCAAAAGGGAAAGGGGAAGAGCAAGGGATTCAAAAGCAGAAATAGGGAAATGACAAATTTCCCTATATTTTAATATAGGGAAATTATATATTATATATTAATAATTATATATTAATATATATTTTAATATATTTTAATAGAATATGAAGTGCCTTAGCTGAACTAAAATTCACATGTTTTTTAGTTATACGTGTCACTTTCCAAATAATAAAATGGGTAGATTCTTTTACTGCCTTCCAGCAATGGATTTGAAGCACATCAGACCACCTTGGATTAGCTTCAGGAGTTTCTGAAACCCCAGCTATGTGGTGATGTATTATCTGAGGTCACACACACACTTTGCAGTCTCCCCAGACATCAAACCCACGTACATACATTTCTCTATTCTGTGTAGGCATGTGGAGGGGGAACTGTAAGCTGCAGATGGCTGAATATAGTATTGCCAGGTCCAGGGCATGTCTAAAATTAGTTTTCCAGAACCTTCAGTCCAGCCCAAAGCATACCAGGAGAGGTTTAAAGCTTAGCACACAGTAAACTCCAGTGAGTTCAACAAGACTTGAAGGTATGAACACAGATCATAACCATTAACCTCTGCAGGTAGCAAGGTGAACTCATATCTTCATCTTTGCTTTCTTCCCACTTCCCTCTCTTCTGCTTCTTCCTGTCCAGATCCCAGGCTGTAAGGCTGAGCTTGAAGCTAATCATATCTCTATTAGAACTTCGGATTTGCAAAGGTAAATGCTGACTTTGGACACCACTAGTTTTAACACGCCAAAAGGTGTCTGAAAGTAATTGCATTTAAAAAGAAGCCCAAGCACGTAACTCACTGGAATTCATGCTGTTCAACCATCTCTCTCAAAAGTACAGATGGGGTACAAATGTTTGCAAGAGGAAGAACTCCCATACTAGCAGATCACAGGTCAGTGTCGTGCAAGGCAAAGCGATTATTTACACTGTGGCTGCAGAAGCAACTTCCACAGAGTGTAGTGATTTCTGAGCTAGTTCAGATGCCCGCAGCAATCTAAGCAGAGGCAGAATGGAGCTTGGCATGGACTAATTGACTCAGTTTTTCAGAGAGACTGATGTTGGCGTCCAAACTAAGTTGGGTACATCCACATGTACCTGCAGTCATTCCCATGAATGTTATACTCAAAGTAGACAAGGGAGAAGAAACAACATTATTTGGGCCACAAAGGTGAGAAGAAATATAATACTTTCCAAGCTGACAAGAGCTGCTTTAGTGTGGGATGCCCAGACTCCAGGGCATATCTACACTGCACAACAGTGCTGTCATATTTAGAGATTAGAGCATTTCTGAGCTGGTGCCTCCTATCCAATGCCAAGAAGAGCTTTGCAGAGATCTGCTGGGTCATACGTAACACAGCTATATGGGTATGATTTTATGCATCAGCTAATTAGCAGAAGGTCTCTGCAGAACACAGCATCTCACAGCAGGAGACAACATTTTGTTTTCTAAAGAAATGCTGAAAAGTCACAGCATAGCTCTCCCCTTCAGAATCTCTACTCGCTTAGAAAAGTAAAAAGCAACCTGCCTTTATGTGACTTCTGATAACTTCATACGTATTAAGTATATTTTTCCTGTTTAATCATTCCGGTGATGACTCAACAGAAAACAGCAGAAAACACCCTTTTCCATTAAGCCTGGCTGGGAAGGAAACTGATAAACGCATTGGGCATTTTTGGTGATTCAAGGGCTTGCAGACAATAAAAAGCCAGTGTAGGGAAGAGGAAAACATGATAGTGACACCTGCTAATATGTCAATGGATCACAGAGACAAAGAAAGAACAGAAAGAGTCATGGGCAACCTAACAGATCAAATAAGAGACTTATTTCAGCCCCCAGCTTTCAGACAATGCAAAACTGCATTCTGCCTTTCCATCCACCTGTCCCTCTATCTTCCTTGCACAGTTTGTAGCGAGAGGTCACAGCACACAAGACAATCCATCACATTTACAGTATTCTCTGATTCATCATGACAAATGAACAAAGATGCTGGGCTCTCTGCAACCACCTCTCATGACAACTACTACCTGGATTCTCCATCTCATACTGCAAAGGAATCAACCTGCCCAAGGATATTATATGAAAAACACTGGAGAATGACAGCTGAGCAGGTCAGAGGGCACATGGTTAATTGCAGATACTGCACTTCCCAGCTCTTCCCATGTCTAATGATCTGGGCTGCTTAGCTACACCCTAAAATTCTAGCTGGGACAATAAAGGGAGATCTAGTAATCAGAGTACTGCTCTAGAACTTGTTCTACCACAGTCTTCCTCTATGACCTTTAACAGGCATCTTAGCACTGTTTCTTTAGAACATCTGAAACTGGATCAGAAAAAGATACTTATTCAAATAGTTTTTCCATAGGTTATATATATATATATATATATATATGTATATATATGTGTGTGTAAACACACACAAATATTTTTATTTAATATTCTTCGCATATAGAAAAACTCCCACTCCTGATGGAGATGCTTAGGCTCTCTATTCAGTGTGCTCAAGAGAGAATGAGATCTGAAACAGTCAGCAGACAGTCACCAATGAGATGCCAATGAGCAGGATGATAACAGAAGTCCCTTTTCTTTGAAGTAAACCAGATACCAGGTGCCATGGAAGTTTCCCCATGTAGTGGATGGTTGGGTTACATAACCATCTACAAAGGAACACCCATTTATGAATTGCTAGTTCCTGGAACAGAACCTGGGCCCTTCTAGATTTAAATACAAAAATCCCCACTACTTGCAAAAAGAACCCACGTGCCACTTACAGACCCATTCATGTACAGACTCTCCAAGGAGTTCAACACTGTAATAAGAGTAAATCTGTTGTACACCAAAGGGCACACTCAGATTTTTTCATCATATCTTCATTGTGCCTTTGCTTTGTGCTGGCTTCCTCCTCATACGATATGGATGTTTTCCAGAGGAGTGACAGTAGCAACATTCACAGCAACACAAGTACCACCATCAGCACAACTCCCCTTGGCCAGGGTTCCTAGCCAACACTACCCACAGCAACGCCCTACCAATATTAGTCTGGTGGTCACAGGTTCTTTGCAACCTCTTTTTTGTAAGGCTAACCCATCCCTTCTCCTTACCTGTTGAGCATGTTGGACTGGTAAATCCTTTTCTCCTGGGTGTTGTAACAGCTGCTTTTGGGCTCAGGGATGAAGCTGTGTTCAGACAGCATATCAGAAGCAGCCGTGGTGATTATGGCTATTCCGTCCCTCACTCTAGCAGGAAGACCGTAGTCCCATTCATCATATGAGACAGAGATGAGCCCGGTGGGGAACTCAGATGGCACTGTGTCTGTATCCCCTGCCACCAGGCTGGGCACGATCCACGTGTAACCATAGCCTGTCAGACCCACAGAGTTGGCCACCTCAAAAATGTAGGTGGCCTCTTCCTTGGTGCAGTAGAGGAGGATAACAGGGCTTTGGAGCTTCTTGAGCTGGTTCTGGATCTTTGAGTCTCCATCATCCAGGGACATGTCCAACAGGAGGACCTCCTCCAGTTCCCAACCCACAAAGCTGTGCTCAATGGTACTGCGGATCTTGTTCACAAAGTCCTGGTAACCAGGGAAGTAAGTAGTGACAATGGAGAAGATGTACCAGTCATATTCTTCCATGATGTTGAGCATGACTGAAGCTTGCTGTTCTATTGATGGGCCAAACTGGAAGAACATGGATGACTCATCCTAAAAGAGGAAATCAAAGAGAAAGAGAAAACAAGAATAGGTCAAAGGAAATAGACAACATTCCTAGTCAACTCACTGAGTGTGGAGGGGGAGGCATACAGTTAGAATCTTGCACTTCATGTCTTGGCCACATTTTAAGGATTTTTAACAAAGTGAAGCAAGTGGGAAGGAAGTAAAAGCCTTTTTATGACCAGCTGTCCTTAATTTATTTTTAAAGGCACATTGCTGAAATTACTTAAATGTTTCAAATGTTAGGCATGATTCGAACAGATAGAGAACAAAGTGGTGCACAAATAAGGCCAAAAAGAGAATATGTGCAAAATATTCTATGTTTGCACAAATTAACAGCTTTAATACCAGGACTATCACAACACATATGTAGGATAAAGAGGGCACGAAGCAGCTTTGGGTTTTTTTGTTTGCTTTTTTTTTTGTTGTTTGTTTGTTTGTTTTTTAAGTTTGGGACAGTACTCTAGCTTAATATCCAGACTGAAATGCACCTAGATTAGGCACAATCATTGGACACAAACAAATCTGAGAACCTCTACTGCTGTTTCTTCTCAAAACAAGAAGTAGCATGAAGTACTACAACTGTGAAGACTCATTTTAGAACAACTTAGAAAATACTAAAGTTGAAAAAATATCTAAACCATCTAGGGTTTTGTTTATGTAATATTTTATAGAAGTGTTCATTCATTGCCTTCTATCATGCCAGGTTCATCTTTGTAAGAATCAGAATGTGCACGATTTTATAACTTCCAAGACTCCAAAGGCATTTTGCATGGATCATCTCTTCAGTGGCATACTGCAAGTCTTTTTCATCCTGAGTTTTCACAAGATACCACCATTTCAATATTCGAAAGGTTCAGTAAAATCGAAATCCCTGCTTTGGCCCTGTTCTTGATGGAAACAAATAGAAAAAACATTTCTTAATACGCTCTCTTGCAATCTGATCGCTGTTGTTTAAAACCAACTGCAAACTCCCACTGATTTCTACAGGATAGGATTTGATCACAAACAAAAAAGGTAAAATTACTGTTGTCTTTCTGCAGAGATTCACATCACAATGAGGAAACTCTCCAAATCCAATCACCGCTTCTTTTTCCCTGCCAGAAAAGCTGAACCAGAAATCCAAAAGGAAGTAGTCAGGAGTTTTAGATTAGAGAAGCTCCTTGTGTAAATGCCCCAAAACATTACCTCAGGACATTCCCAATGTAATGCTATAACATGATGAAAAGCACAACAATAATAGTAAAGTCCTAGGCTACAGCAAGTGAGGATAAGTCCCAAATGCAGCAGCCATGAACACAGAAAACAAAGGAAGAAGTATGCTTACCCTTAGAAGACCTCAGGCAAACAAGGATCTCCAACAAGCTACCCTTGCCTCCACTGTCAACCCTTACATGAAGTCTTGGAAGGGCTGGATCATGGCTTCATGCCTTCCAGTCACTGAGGTGCATTGCATGCACCTGAGCTCCCCTGGGTTGGCCCTGCCTTCCCACCAGGTGTTCAATCAATCACTGTTTCAAGCTGTGACTTAGCATTTCCACTACACCAACTCTCTACCAAATTCACTCTCTGACAGTTTGGCAGGTAAAGCTGGTTTTCCACAATGGTGTCAGTTAATCAGGCGTCCATCCATTCATCCACCCCTTCTTTACTCATGCTTTTTCTTACCTATTGCCATTTTCTCTATCAGTAAAAATATGCTAAAGCTCAGCAACTCCAGGAGAAGAATAACTCTGATCCTCTGACCAGCCTTGATTCTTTTTCCTGAATTTCCAGTTGGTCACATCCTATATGAAGTTCTTGCTCTTAGATCCCCAAACCTTTCCTGTGAGTTCTGGTGATTAAACTCTATTCACTTCCACCGCTCACTCACTGGAAAAATAAATGTACTCAAAAAGAAAAAAGAAAAAAAAAAGGCAAATTGGAAACAGGAGCAGCATCTGAGCCTCACAATCTGTGGAACACAGTTCAAGTTTTCTGATCACTGGAATTCACACACCTCCCCTCCTACAATTGTGCTCAGGAAAAAAAATTAAGAGATACATTTTATCTTTGAAGCTTACAGAGACAATCAGAAAAGACAGATGAAAGATTAAATAACTGTCACAGCACTTGCCTGATATTAAAGACAGCCTGAAGAAGCATCTTCAATACCCTTCATTGCACTGTACCTTTGCAAGCCACCTGTAGCAAACTGATTGCTACACTGTGAGTGATAACTACTTTTTTATATATTAATTCAACAAAAGCTTTTCTATTTCTATGCATAGGAATCTCTGCATTGACAGCAAAATTCCACAGTTTCTATCAGAGAGTCTAAGAGTTGAAGGACCTGACTACTGAATTATAGAAAGATTTGACACATGGGATCTAGAAGTCTGGATGCTTTCCTCAGTGATCAGGAAGGGACATGAGATGGTAAATCCAATAGTTATTTCAAGGCTGCACACTCAGGACATGCACACACACGAGTTACTAGATGTGGAAGCAAGGTGCAGGAGGTACTGCCGTCCCTGAGATTCAAAACCCCGTCAGACGCTCCAGCTAAAGCACATGCTGACAGTTCATTCCACATGAGTGCACAGCACAGTTGAAGGAAATTCTCTCTCAAAAACTCAGGCAGAAAATTCAGCACTCCTCACTAACCAGAGCATAGCAGAACATCAGACATCAATACATAAAATAGGTAGCTTTACTATAACCCAGCTTAACAGTTTACCTCTACTGAGAAATAGATACAGCCCTCCTCAAATCAAAGAGCATGAACCATTTGGCCGTGCATGTGATTACCACTATTATACAACTGCTTGCATCTTTATTACAGAAGCTGCAAGAAGATGCAACTTCTATTCAAAAGGAAAGCATTCAGGAGGTGCAAGCCAGCCCAGATTTTGGCTTGGCAAGATTTTTTTTTGCACTTAATCACACCAATGCTTGGGCTAGCCAATTGTTCTTCATTCCCTAACCAACTCAGCACTCAGAAGAAAAAAAAAAAAAAAAGAGGGGTGATGAAGGAAGGACATACAACAGTGTGGAAGAAAGTGCTCCTTTCACAATAAATCAGGAGAAGTGCTGATGGAGCTCAGTGAGAATCTCAGTGAGTGCATTTTAGGAGGAAAAAAAAAGCAAACAAAGAAAAATGACTTCTCTCCTTATTTTTGACCACACCTAATGGAAAACCAAGGAAAAAGATAAGATACCTAAACTGACAGAGAACCACGCGGCTATCAGAACAGGAATTTGACTTCACTGTGGTAATGCAGTGAAAGATTTTAGATTAGGAGGCAGACCTACATTTTTTTTGCCTACAGGTTCATTAGTGCTTTATTAGTTTAAAATCAAAAAGGAATGTTTTGTCTCTCCAGGAATTTAAGGTTTCAGAAAGCACCACAAGCTCCTATTTTAATACTGCAGAAATTTCATACTTCACCTTCCCCTTTTTCACCTGGGAGCACCCAATATGTGATTCACCATTGCTACTAAAAGACAGATTTAAGATTGGGATAGCTTGAGTTAGAAGAGGTTGCTTATGATGTGCATCACCCAGGTGAAATGCAATCCCCTGACTACCTGAAAAAGGCTTGTTTTCATCCTACAGCCCTTCACCCAAAAACTTGGGCTCCTCATAGCAAGCTGCTTCAAAAGAAAAGTAAGATGCAGAAGAGGTGTCCCTCACCAAGTATGGGGGAAGAGAGGCTCCATTACAGGATCTCAGTGCCTCCAGAGATCCTACTACTCCCCCACTGTCACCCTGTAAGGTCAGGAAGCCGTAGTTTGCAAAGCAGAGCTGGAGGAGGAGCTGATCAATTGACACAGCACCACTCCCCAGCTTGACAGATGGCTTCCCACAGAAAATCTGCTCAAGTTTGCCGCTGCTGGGACAAGTATTGCCTCCCCCTCCAGCGTGTTTAACCCCTTAGGGGAGGAGGCTGGATTGCACTCGGTACAAAGGCACTCATCCAGAGGACTGCTCTCAGAGACAGTTCCTTTGTGGATGGAGGGGGGATTCGCAGAGATGGTGCAAGATTCAAGGAGTGACCAAGTATTACTGCCACAACTTAGAAGTTGTTGAGTGCCTTTTGTATCTCAGTGGCAGGCCCATGCAGGTGCTGCATGGGGAGCTGGGCACAGCCTGACTCTGGACCTGGACCTGTGCCCAGGTCCAGGTTGCTGGCCTCTGGCTAAGATGCAGACCACTCTGAGGAGCCCTCCTGCAGCTGCACCACTTGAAACCAAACTCTGCCCGTTAGCAAACCATTTACCTTAGCTATGACAGGTCACAGAGAGGTTCCCAAATTGCTTTTCTTGCAAGTTCCTTCCTAACAGCCTCTCTGGATTCCCCAGGCATGTAAACGCAATTACTGCCTTGCAAACATCTTTCTGTTGAGAGCAAAACTCCTTCTCAGTACGTAGAAAACTTCAGAACATCCTAAAGCAGAGGAAATGCAGGACCCCTAAGAAGAGCTGCAGTGGCCCACCTATAGCTTCTGACTTAGGAAGTGAGGAGACAGACATTTTATTTCTCTTTCTAAGTTTCCTCCATGCAGGCGATGCAAATGTAACCTGGTTCTGTGTCATGCTGAGGTGATACAATGGCTGAGCCTTGAACAGATTTTTGGTAGCAATGGGCAAGTTGTTTAGCAAGTCTAGTGCAAGAGCCAGACCGCACAAGAGCCAGGTGTGTCAAGCTATGCACAAAGAATGTAAGGAGCATGTCAGGAACACGTGTTTGTTTTTCATATTTGAATAAATATATCTTTTTTTTTTTCTTTCTTTCTTTCTTTTTTTTTTCCAAAATGCCCTAGGCTGCTATCTTTGCATAGGTGCAAAAGAAATGCAATTTTTACTGCTTTGGGAGTTGCTCCCTTGTGTTAGGCTTTAAGAAACATCAGTATACCCTAATGGCAGGGGTTGGAACTAAATGATTTTTAAGGTGCCTTCCAACCCAAGCCATTATATGATTTTACGATTCTATATCTAACCCCATTTGCTGATGTACTAATAAGGCTTCTGTATAGCCATCATTTATTAACTGGGGTCAGTCCAGTTCTTCCTTTCCAGTGCCCCAGTTATGATCCTCATGACTCAGGCCATTATCCCTTTCCAAAACTCTGTTCTCATTTTCCTGATTTAAAAGAAAAGCTGTTCATGTGTCTTTAATACTCTCTTGATTTGCAAAATTCCTCCATGACCTACAGACAAATCACATAGAGCTGCCTCTTGTGTAGACTTCAGCCCTGCCTACCATAGATTCTATAGGGGCAAAAAGGAGTAAGCAAGAACCAAATAACTTCTGGGAAAACACACACCTTAATTTCCCCACCAAAGTACTTCTTATCTTCAAAATTGAGACACCAACGTGTACCTATCTGTCACAGTCCTGGTGGGATACCTGATTCACTGGGAGTTTTATTGTTCGTGATGGAAAATGCTGCAACAGTTCAAAGTCTTATAATTAAATTTTCTATATTTCTGAGTCCGTTTGTTATAACAAATCTGACAGGAAATCAGAATCTTTGTTGCTTAAGTGTTCATTTACTTCTGTTTATTCTCACCACAAAATGCATCACTGCCTCAGGCTAGCCTGGAGACAGAATCTTCTGCTTATTTGTTTTTTCTTCTCACATTTAATTTTTTTTATTTAGTTTTCAACAACTCAATACAATAAAACTCTGTTTTTAATATTGTGTTCTGCCTCATCCTGTGAGTTCTGTCCTTGAGTGCTTGCAGCAGGTTGTGTGAGAACACAGTGATGCTCACATGATGGGACTGGGTTCTAGAACAGCATCTCTGCATCCACCACACACATACACACATGTCCACAAAAACGCATACAACAAAACCTATTCAAAGTAAAGTTGCAGCATGTCAGAATGTGTCATTTGTTGATGTCACTCTTTCTAGTGGGATTTCAAAACTCTCCCAGCTTACTGCAATAGATTCCCTGGGCTGTTACTGATACTGGCTTGTGCAGCAGATGGAGCAGATGACCTCCTGCAATTTTTTCCCTGTGCTCTGATTCTCAAATGAGCAAATCATTTTTGGTGTAAATCTTCAGAGCTGCTCTGGGAACGTGCTGTCAGTGGGAAGTTTGAATTTGTTAGATGCATAAATGTGGTTTATATAACCACATTATTTATCAGTTCCCTCACTTGTCCTAGTAATAACTACAGAATGCACTGGCCTTATTGTATGAAAGGACACGTCTCAAAGATGGTATTATAGAGAAGTGATTATAAAAACTGGTGGATGACTGAAAGACACTTTTCTGTGTCCCTGCTGATGGAAAGGCAGGCAGGACTCAAAACACAGTCAGTTACTGCATGGTCATTGTGCACCCACGTGGCACACAACATATTAAAAGACATCACAAGAAAGAGGAAAGAAAATTAAGGTTGCTATAGCTAGAAAAAGCGTGTTTCGGGGACACAGAACACAAAACAAGAGGAAACCAGGCCTCACTCTTTCCACTGCTGCCACAACAATTTGAAACTTGTCATGGCAAAAACAAAGCCTAGACTGACAAGCTATCAGCAGGCTTTAACAGGCTGAATACTGTACAAAACCAGTTACAGCATGACAACTTAGTAGAGGGCTATAAGAACCTTCTATTACAGGTGAGCATGCTGCTGTCATGCTCCCTGTGATGAGGGGCTTCCAAGTGTCCAACAAAAAGGTCTGCAGCACTCAGGAAAATGGTTGCTGACTCTCTAGGACTTTGCTGGCAGCAGTCATCCCTTGTGGCTGCTGAGAATTATTGCAGTAAGAAATCTAGAGTTGCCAGTGAAGCTCAGTTTTGATACCCTGATAACAGGTAACCACGATTCACATGTATAGTGACATTAACTGTATACTTAAGTATTAACATATACACAGCTTTCAATCATGATTTGGGCATTAATCTCTTAGTAGTAGTGAAAACTGGTTTGCTGCCAAACTCTAGCCCAGGGACAACTGTGCAAGTACTCTAGCTCCAAGTAGCTCCTGAAAGCCATAATAAAAAGGTTTTTGATTAAGGATGACTCAAGGGCTGAAAACAGCTAAGTGTTTTCCAGTTACCATGTAAAAGTCTGCAGAAATAATTCATTCTAAATGTTTTGCAAAAAAGGAAACAAGAGATACTCTAGATTTTGTACACTTTATCTTGGGAATGTTTCACTTTACTACATGCAGTTAGTAAAAAAATGAAAGAGTCAAGCAGATAATTGCCCAGTGTATAGAATTCTAAAAAAGACCCCAAAGGTTGTTTGCTAAAGGTGGAGGGTCCATCATTTATGAATTTCATACACAATCACTGGTCAAAGCAGACCAGTATATGATAGTATTCCAACTTCTCAAAGCATCACATATGGATGCCAGCACTTTTCCACAGAGAGGAAATATCAGTTAGCAAGCTGCCAGGATAAACAATTTTCACATTGGGCCTTTTGCATTCCCTTTTTCACCTCTGTATACGTGTGTTTCCTTGTTTGATGAGCTTACATACAATGGATTAAACCACTGGTCACTCTGGGTAGATTCCCCTTAAACCACATTACTACCACACTAGGCAGCATAAGCCTCGTTCCCCCTCTCCCAGTTCAGCCAAGACCACTAATTGACTTAATATCCTGATAAGGCCAGCCCATAACAATTAGAGGAAAGTCAGACTGCCCCATTACTCATCCATCCAATTACATCATGGTGTTTGCCTAGGGATTCTTTTCTGGCTGATTTACCCTCCAGACTGAGGACTGAATTTTGACTGCAAGCTGAATGGTATGTCATTGGTATAGCCATATCAATCAATAGCAGCCATAAAACTATCCAGCACTCTTAAAAAAGTCCAGTCACAGTATTTGGCAAGATGTCATTGAATAAATTTTGCAAATGAACTATCGGAGATGAAATACTATTTCTTTTTATCATTTCTAAATTAGCTGCTCTTCCATTTCATCAAATATTCCTTTGGTCTCTTATTATGAGCAAGCCTGATTATAAGCCGAACCTCCAAAGGTTCACAGAGCCTATTTAGATAAGCCCTGAAAGTTCAGCAATGTGCCCAATGCCATCTGAGCCTCTCAGGAGATGAAGGTCTCCTCTCACAGCAGCCCAGCTGTATACTGTACCCACAGTGTGTCTGTGAAGGCCCTTCATTCCTTTTATCATCATGAAGTACTGATGCTTTCCTTTCTCGCAAATTCCACATTGCTTATTTAAGCAGTAATGTTTAGCAGGAAAATCTGTTGGTTCCTCTGTGTCCTCACAAGTAGCACCTGCAGCACTGATGAAGTCAAGGTCTACTCAGCCTTTATGGACAGTGAAGTCAGCTGTGCCCGTGCTCTGAGCTGGATGGACCACAGCCAAAGTAGTCAGTATAAGGTAATGTTGATCAGGACTTAATCTTTTCTTAGAGATTGTCCTTGTTAACCATTTTAGATTGTTTTTAGGGTCCAAAATAGTTTACACACCCTTTGAATCAGAGCTGGTTTGCCTCTGTTAGGTCAGAGTGCAGCGTGAGTAAGGAGTTGAAAGTAGAGCTTGTGTAGATGTGCCCTTCAGCCTCCTCAAGCTAAGGAGGAGTAAAAAGCTTCAGCTTTTATAAAATGGAGGCAAAATCAAGAGCTGAGATCTGACTAGATTACAGAGACTACAGATTTTCCATTGCCCCATACCTAGCTGCCTCTTCTTTAGGAGAGACATAGTCAAGACTCTAAATGTTTAAAAAAAAAAAAAAAAAAAGAGAGAGTCAGAGGGAAAAAAAAAAACAGTTCCAGCCCTCACCGCTTTGGTTCCAGTTCAGAACCAGTGTTTCCCTAGCAACCACACACACGTAATATAGCCATGGCCATAAGCTCCTTAGAGCTGATGCTGGATGCTGGCAGCCACAGAGGACGGCACTGCATTGCTCCCTGCAGTACTGTACAGAGTATGGCACGTCCACTGGTGTCAGAGCTGTCATGGCTGGGGCTGGGCTTTGTTACCTTCATCCACCCACCTCACTTTCTCTGGTAGCCTGCTGGGACTACAGAGATGCTCAGGAAGAGGAGTCCTGACAGGTACCCACATGAACCTCTTGAGCTGGTTGACCAATGGGAGCCTGCAGGGACATCTTAGGGATGTTCACCTGTGTGATCGGTCTTTCATTGTCTTTGAGGTAAGGAAATGGGCAATTTTTGAGGCTCCTTGGAGATAAGATCTTGAGCAAGGTAGTACTCCTTTATTTCTTACTCCACTATAACCTGCATGACCAGGAAGAGCTCTGTTCCCTCTCAAAAGTGACAAAGGCCAATCAACACCTTCACTTCCCCCAGCACAGAGTGAAAGGTGTGATCTAAGGCTTCTGAGATGGAAGGAATCTGGAGACTCTGAGGTACTCAACCCAAAATCTACAAAGAAAAGACACTGCCTCTTTCTTGCAGAAATCAAGACATCCCTTCATCCCTCTGCACACCCAGGCCTTCTCCTCAAGGTAGTTCTTGACTGCCTCTATGCTCCTTGGCGCCATTTTCTACCATAGTGGGAAAGGGACATAAGGAGTATATATGTTCCTTTCATTCCCTGTTATTATTTCCCTGTATTCATGCACTATTCTTACCTGGGAATTCAATCCCACACATACAGCAAGGTTTATTTGGTTAGCCAAGGTCACTGGCTTCCTGCCTTGAGGCTGCCCTGAAAGTCAGGAAGAAGGGGGCTGGACTCCCAGCCCACCTTTTCTCTTACTTAGCCTGGGAGTAATCATTCAGCCATTTAATGCAGCTTTCTGAGACAGTGAGGATTTACTCTACCCTTCACTGCATGCTCCAAATTAGATCCTAACACTTTGGTAAGGAGGTGCCACTTGCTCAGAGAACACCCCCTCCCTGCCCTGAACTCCCCCCAGCATGACTCACTCCAGCTCACTCCAACCTGTGTTTTACACCAGTGGCTGGAATGTCAAACCCAGCCATGCACGAGGCAAAAAAGCCAGCTCCGTATGGTGTGTTTTAAGAGGGTTTTTATCACCTTCCTCATGCTGCCAAAATAGTATAAAAAGAGCCTGGGCATAACATGAAGAAACAGTATCCTGGTCCACTTTTGTTCAGACATCCTGCTGGCAAGCAGCTGCTTCATTAGCACATCATGTGCATGTCCGCAGCAGGCAACAAGAAGCCCTGAGACAGCTCTAAGGCATCCATGCATTAGCACTGAGTGGACACTTTATGTCCAGTATAGGAGGAGAGCTAACTAGTTCTAATCCTGGCCTGTGGTGGCAGTCTTTCTGGTTTTATATCTAGATGAAAACTCTCTAATAGAATCATAGAATCATTATGGTTGGAATGACCAGTAAGATCATCTAGTCCAACCATCAACCCATCACCCCCATACCACTGAACCATGTTGCTCAATGCAGCATCTATTTTTTCTTGAAAACCTCTGGTGACAGTGACTCCACCACCTTCCTGGGCAGCCTCTAAGCTTAGAAAGAACCAGAGGTGAATTCCTGAATCATACAGCTTGGACTCTGAATTCAAACCCTGTTTCAAAAAGCAACAGTATCACTGAAGAGTAAGAATCCTTAGTTTAACAAGCAGTATGCATTTCAACATGCAAGCCCCTTTTGTAATGCTTGAAGGCCTGATCCCCATCAGCATAGGTTGTGGCTAGAGATAGTTACCTCTTGTGCTCCAGGATGGATGAAAGCATGGCAGTACCTATCTTCTCCCTGTCTAAATCTCCTTCCTAGTCATCCAGTGAGAAGTATCTGTGACAGAAATCTGCTGTCATGCCTGTCTTGCTCATCTAATTGATTCACAAAGTTTTAAACAATTATTGATTCTCCTCCTACCCACTGTGTAGACTTTGAGACCAATAAAGCACATGGAGTTATTTACACAGATATTAGAAAGGAAAGAATCTCCCTCCCTAAATGTTCTGCTTGAGCTCCCATCTATTAAGTCTCAGAACTTCACTAGGAGGTTTCCTACAGCTTCTCAGATAAATATGTGAAGTCTCCTGCATGCACACACATCCATCCAAACACTTAGAGGATGTTCTGTCAGATTCACACGTGCTGAATTACTGCTTCCTGTTATTTTGTTTTGGGATCACAGGTCTTTAATTCCTTTTCTTTGTCCTGATGATTAACAAGTATTTGCCATACACCTTGCTGTTATGACAGTGAGACAGAAATTGTCACAAACCAGCTATTTTAGGAAAAGCCATTTCCGAAACTCCAGTGAATTGGAATTTCATTATTTGTAAAAAAGAGTGGATCACAGGAGATCTGCAGAGGTAAAGCCTGCAATCTCCCCACAGTTCCAGGAACACTTCATATTCACAGTTGCTACAGTGATTGGTGCTGGAAGGGCCATTTTATCCATCTCCATGCTCTAAGCAGATGAACATTGATGCTCTTCATAGTTCAATGAAGAGGATTTAGCGAGGGAATCAGTCCATCTGACTTTGCAATAAGGACACTGTGAGTTTCAGTTCTGCATTTCTCTTTTTCTCTTCTCTTGGGCAACAAACATCAGTGAGCTCGTTTCCAGTCAGCTTAACTCTGTGCCAGACCACACGTAATTGAATACTCTTTTTTTTATTAAAAAAAACTTACCTGCATGTTAATAAAAGGTGCCACCTATATATTCAATATGCCTTTGACATAACTCAAAAACAGCAGCATAATAAATAAGGTGTTCCTTTTGCACTTTAAGTTCTTCTATTTATATTAGGTTTTGTACTTTAAACAAAACCGAGGCTGGGCTTCAACTGCCATATCTTTTTCAAGATCACACATGCACACAAGGCAATGACGTTTCTGTTGAAGTTCAGCACAGCAGAGAAAAGGATTGATGGAACAGCAAAAGAATTTGCCTCTGCTGACCGTTAATAATAAAAGTAACAAAAGCATCTGTGAGAATGAAAGCCAGGGTGAGACGTGTAAAGTATAGAAATAATTCTTTGACTGATTCACAGGCAAAACCAATGCATCTTGTTTTCCTGCGTCTCCTGTTGTCTGTCCTCTTTCTTAACGACACACTCCAGCACAACAGGGGAGTGGGAAGTAGATGGAAGCATCAGCAGGAGCTACAGTAAGCTGGGGAGAAAAGAGCTATTCAGTTTGAACATTGCCCGGCTAGGGCCTGTGATAAAAGATGAACAAATAAGGATATGAGAACGGAAAGAAAAAGCCAGATCCAGCAATGCACCTCCTGCAAGCGAAGAGCCGTTGGCTATGATGCTTTGTCTTTTCCTTCCACTTTGTCTCATTCTGTCTCATTATTTCCCCTCATCCTGTACAGAGCTGCCTCCAGGTTCTCTAGGGCATGCAGGTATAGAGAGAGAGGGAAACATGGGCACATGCACGTAGGCAACTCCCATGCATGATAGCTCAAGATAGGCAAACTGCCTCATATCCAATGTGCCTGTTCCACTCCAACTCAGGCCAGAAGCGCCTGGAGTGGATTACCGTTTGACAGTGATTCCTATGAAATGAGGTGATGGCGCAGTGTAGCCTTACTGAGAATGAGCATCTACATCACCACACATGCATTCACAGTTAATTAAGCCTCTGGTTAGTACTGTCAGAGAGAAGCCAAGGATTACGCAGGCTGCTTCACTACACAGCCTGGCCACACCCCAAGTGAAGAGAGCTTAATGCCTTCAAATTATGGGGAAAAGGAACACAGACATGCATTTAACAGACCTTATTCTACCCAACAAAGTATTGTTCTTCAGGATTCATCTTTTATGGTCATCTAACTTCAGGGTATCCTTTCTGAGTTTCCTGCACATTATGAAGAAGTGCCTTTTCTCCTTTTCACACAAAACCTCCGAATATCTGCTTCCCGAGAAGTACTCAGCTGAAAACCCTTTCCTTCAAGTCTGGTGGCTAGTGCAAGAAACTCAACCTCTTCATTATCTTGATATACTATAGTATAGTATAGTATAGTATAGATAGTATACTATACTATGCACCCATCTGCACCAGGCAGGAGCTTGCAGCAGCAGCTGTGCACTCACCATCTCAGAGGACATCCTTCTTTTCTATGTGCTAAGAGTGGAAGAAACAAAGAAGTATGGATATTCATCATATTGGCACCACCACTCTTCGACACATGTAGCTGTGCAGAATGAGTATGCTTGGCGAACGAAGTACCTAGCATGGGAGATATCAATCCAGTGCTCTATAGCTAGTTTGTTGTGTCCAGCT
Source organism: Phasianus colchicus (assembly GCF_987193195.1). NCBI lineage: Eukaryota > Metazoa > Chordata > Aves > Galliformes > Phasianidae > Phasianus > Phasianus colchicus. Next base: position 49,258,065 of record NC_143436.1, read on the forward strand.
GCTTTTGCTTTGTTTTCCAGTAATTGCCATCTGAACGTGAGCTGGCTGTGTGGCCAAGAAGTCCAGTGGGAGCCTGGCCTGGACCAGAAGTAGTGTGGCCAGCAGAATAAGGAAATTGATTGTTCTCAATGGTGAAACCACAGCTTGATTATTGTGTTCAGTTTGGGTCCCTCACTACAAGAAATGAATATTGAGTTGATCAATTATGTGCAGAGGAGTGCAGCAAAGTTGGTGAAAGGACTAGAAAGCAAGACACGAGCTGAGTAAACTAGCATTGTTCTGTTTGGAGAAGAGGAAGCTTAGGGGAGACCTCATCATTCTCTACAGCTATCTGAAGGAAGGCTGCACCCTTTTTCAGCTGCATTTCAGCCGCTTTTCTCAGGTGACAATAAATTGACAGTTTCAAGATGCAGTAGTAGAGGCTTAGATTAGATATCAGGAAGTTTTTTCACAGAAGGAGTGGTCAAGCATTAGAACAGGCTGCCCAGGCAAGTGGTGGAGCTGCCATCTCTGGAGGTATTTAAGATATGTGGCAGTTAGGGACATGGTTTGGTGATGGACTTGTCTCACTAGGTGAATGGTTGAACTTGATGACCTTAAGGACCTCTTTCAACCTAACTGGTTCTATGATTCTACTCTCAGAGCTGCTAATAGATCTCTTTCTTCTCTCACTCATCAGGCTAATCCCACCAACTTCAAAGTCTGATCTTCTCTATAGGTGGAAATGAGTGTGTGGTCAGCCTCCTCATGCATGCAGCAGTAGGTTATAGATACAACCTCTGTATTTATCAGTGGGAAAACACTGATATTCCTTATCAGCCTTCTTTCCTATGGACTCCCTCATTCTAATACATTCCTAGGATATCCAAGGAAGAAAGAAAATGTAACATTTTTATGCATTTGTATGCTTTAAAACATACAAACTCCATCCACATATAGGTGGCTGAGAGTCCTAAATCTCCTTTATGAGGGGCACAAGTTCCCCTTCAGTTCCTCCTGATGTGTGAGACTTTGCACAGCCTATTATTACATATTCTCCTATTTCACTGCTACGCAGCAAACAAATTCTTGGGTCCTCAATAGACTTATACTTCATTCTATTAGCACCAGCAAGTCTGTTTCAGCAGAGATAAATCGTACAAGCCCTCCTGGCTTTGGACTCAGTCCTTCTCTGGGCTCCTCTAAACAAGGCAGTTTACTTCCTTACACAAGGTCAATTGTGTGAGTTGGACATCAACAGAGAAAGACCTCAGTCCTCCAGGCACACTGACAGCAACATTTCAAGAGCACAAAGCGATGCTGCCCAACAGTTTATCATCTAAAGTAAAGATGAACAACATTTCAGATAGAAACAGGAGGAAGACTTTAAGCAGGCTGCTCACAATCCCTCTTTCTGGGATGTGGACAGACAATGCAAACCAGTCCCATTCAAGGTGAGCCTTGGTAAGGAATTTTTCAGGACTGTGAGTGGACTGCCCTTTCCAGCCTACAGCTTGCACCAAACTACCACCTCAGAGTTTAACAGCATTGTTCATTCCTTATTAACTCTGAAATGAGACTACTGCTTCTTGAAACACCAAGAGATTTTGCTATAGCTTCTAGTTTCTCCCTGAAGTGTTCCATTCCAGGTATTGAATGGGCTAGGTATTACATCTGGAAAGACTTTCATTTAGCAACTTCTTATGTAGATGTACTCAACGCAGAGGATATGTGCTTGGCAGGATCTGTTTGCTCCGCCATATCTGCATAAACTGGTTTTTATCACACTGTACAATTGTTTCAACTTCCCAACAGCATCCTCACATTTCCAGAGCTCTTAAAGGCATGCCTGGATTGTGTAATGCCACAGTTCCATGTCAGAGATGCCAGAGCTAAGCCTGGTCAGCCTAGTAAGCCCTCACAAAACATCAGTACCCTGTAGAAGTATTAGCTTGGATCCATAAAGATGAAGAGTGGTGCTGGTACAGCCCCTTAGCTAAATTTGTGATGGTATGATTGTACCCTCAAGTTAGCCAGCTGGTGTTGCCCAAGTGCCTACACCATACCATACAGCACTGCACTCCACTTGGGCTCCTAATATCTCAGGATGTTTCCCACTGCAGCTGCCACAGCACTTATGCCTGCTGCCAGCTTCTCAGGCTCCTTGTGCCCGCTCCACCTCAGCAGAGGTTACTCTCCACTCCATGAGGAGCAGGAAACATCTCAACTGCAGTCTCTCAGGCCCACCTAGGACCCTTTTCCCAGCCCAACGTCCCTCAGCCCAATGGATTCCCTCCCTGGCAGCTCCTCTCCCAGCAGTGACCGAGCCAGGCCTAGGGAAGCAAGAGGCCAAGAGGACAGCAGACGGCATGTTCACGTCCACATTAATGTGCTTCCTGATTACGAATCCAACTTTGTTCCCATGGCAACGCACAGAGCTGCGGCAGCACAGTGCCTTCACGGCCGTGCTGTGTACCACTAAATCCTCATGCTGACACACCGGCCACTGTCGCATCCTTCCAGCAGTGACCCGTGTGGCATCCACAGCTCATTCAGTTCCTATGCTTCTCAAGGCCCAGGAGATCTGAGCCTGGAACCTGAGGGCAAAGCAGGGAGAAGTGCACTGGCCATGGCCAAATGTTTCTCCAGCCTCCAGCAGTCAGAAAAGGTCCCTGCCATCTTAAAGCTCAATCATTAGCAGAACTGAAATGCTTGTGATTTCTTGACCATTTCTACCATATGTGTTAAGGGTTTTCTACAGAGGAATGATTGAGAACATTAATCCAAATTAACTAAAGTTGTGAGTTTAGCATGTATTCATTAAATCACATTAGCCTTGAATGGACACAGTTCTTCCAAATTAAAGCAACCCTTAGAAGAAAATTGAACTAAACTGAATTAGAGTCCTTTTAATTCTGAAGAACAGAGTGCCTGCACGGGTTTTGATGTAATTAAGGAACAGCAGTCTGGAAAGGATGTCCCAGCCCTGCTCTTCCAGACAGCCTTTCCATATTACTCTTTTCAGGAACCTGTCATGCCTTTGCTGAAGAGGAGTTAGGCTCCCTGCTTTCCCTGCACTGTTTGCAAGTTGGGGCAGAATCACTCTATACTGATGACTGGATGGAGCCTGTTCCTGACCAGTTAATATGCAGTTGCTCTTTGAGTTAAAGAGCTCTCCTACTGCCTAAGTGTTTTCCCCCGCTCATGTTTTAATGGAAGGCAGTCTTTTATATTCCTCCATCCTGCCTTTTGCCAGGTTAGACAAGCCACATAGTCTTAGACTCCTCCTGTAAAACATTTTTTCCCTTCTCTGATTAACCAGTTACTTTTCCAGCTTCTTTTGCTTTAATTGGGATAACTGGAATTATACACAGAATTTTACCCAGAGGAAATTACAGTAGAACCTTTCATATTGATACTGATACTTCTCTGCCTTGGCAGAGAATATTCTTCCTGGTCCCTAGAAGCATAATTGCCTTTTATGCTGATGTCTCATATCGAAAGCTCAGTCATCACACCAGTAAATAACTCTCCCACTTTTTCTCTTCTTCATTTACTTCCAACTGATTATCACATTGTTTTGGGTATCAATTAATAGGAGTAAAAAAGGGTTTTCCCACACAGACCAGCGGACTGTGCAAAGTCACCCAGACCAGTTAGAAGAAACAGAAGTATGTTAGTGCTTCACTCTCCGAACAGTTTTCCCTGCTCAAATCCTTCAGATCTAGCATGGGTTCCACCATGTGGCTCCAAACCAAGCACTGTAGATCCTTCTACTTGCACATCTTTGGATTTCACACTAGTGCTTTTCAAACCATTTCTATTAGCATAGTTGTCAAAGCTATCCATTCTTCCTACATGTTCCACATTCCACTTTGCATTGATTATACTACTCATAAGCAGGCACAAACGTCCTCATGAACCTAATTCTTCACACTCCTACAACCATAAGCTAGAGCCAGAAATTTGGAAATGTTTAACATTCTCAGGTTTAGAAAGCTTCAGATTCAGAAAGAGACTACACTTCATCTCATTTCTGATGTGAGAGGTGAGAGCAGGGGATTCAGGTCAGAGATGGGTAACTTGTCAAAGCAAGACAATCAGGTCCCCCATTCAAACAGGCACTACCCCTTGCGGACATAACCACACTTACAGTGGGTATCACACGAATACAGTCAGTTAATAATAATAAAAAACCGTCTTCATATAAAACAGATCCAGGCTGGGTACTACATTACTATAGGAAATCATGGCACTGAGCAGCAGAAAGAAGCAAAGAGGTAAATTATTGGGTTCTTATTCAACACACCATTATTGCCATTTACCAAGGACCAAGTTACTTTGGTGTAAAATTAGACTTTTGTCCTAGTAATTTAGGCCCTTCAAAATTTTTCATTCATATTTTTAATGTAAAATTGCTTAGACCCAGCTTGTCTCTGTTTGTTTGCCATCAGTGCTCCTGTATACAAGTTCTACCTGCATATTCATGAATGGAAATGTGCAAAAACTTGCAGTACATCTTCCATGTTCATATGCAAGTATTCAAGCCAGAAGTCCTTGTGTGCTCATTCAACAAGGGAACAGAAACAATACCAGATAGTGCTCTCTGACCAACCATAATTAAGTAATGCAGCCTGTATCAATCCACAGAGTAAATATTTTCCAAAAAGTTCACTGAGTAAGTTCAAATAAATTTGAGGAAATTATGATCTGCACAATTGATATTCCATGAGCCTAAAAAAGAAGCTAAATTCACTGAATAAATTATGTGTTGTGAATTAGTCCCCCAGCTCTAGCAATTACTATGGCTGGATTATTAAAATGGATGGATAATTTAGCATCAATAGTACTATTTTTTTTTTATTCTCAGTATTTAGATAATAATACTCAGTTTTTCTATAGCACTGTTCAAAATGAATTAAATGTCAGTTCCCCCCCTTTTTTTTTCATTTCTTTTTTATTTTTTTTAACAGAGGAGAAAACTAAAGTAGAGAAGCAACAAAGCCTTCCTGGTGCATACCAGCACAACAGACTAGAGGAAACATAGCCCACATCTCTGAACAGACAGATAAATCCTCCACCAAACAAACTGCAGCACAAGAACCAATTAGGACAGCATCCCTTGTGCACTTCCGATCCCTCTTTACAAGAAGATGGCTGCATTTGGGATGCAGAAAGAGTAGGGATCCTATTAGCCTAAAGCAACAGGCAACAGTTATTGTTTGAAAGTGTCTCTGCACGTTTAATGGGCTGGTGAGCGCTAGATTTGCCCTTTTAGAACAGGTCCTTTGGGAAAATCCATTATTAATTGCGATCTCTTCTGTAGTGTCACCGAACTATGATGTTCAGCAAACCACACTCCATTCTGAGGGGTAACTTAGTTATTTGGAGAGCTAGAAATGAGACTGAGATGAGCCCATTGCCATTTTGAGAATAAAAACCCAAATGCAGGATCTTTGCCCAGCTACCTATTGATAATTGATACCCCATCTGTCCAAAACACCTCCGTCAGTCCTATGTGCATGCTTCTGCAGGGAAGCAAAGGGTGGATAAGGTCTGAGCTGCACTCTGCCTCCCGGTGGGACTTTCTTGCAGCTGAGGACATAATGGGAGGTGGCTGTGGGCCGCTTTCATTTGTGCTGCACCTGGGATGGCTATTAAGAATTCTGTGCTGCAAAAATCATCCATTTGACATCTTGTGCCGGCCTTAGAGATATTCTGTTTAAAACAAACAAGGCGATTACTTGATAATTTCGAGGCAGAGGGAATGAAGAAAAAAATGGTGAGTCTTCCCAGTCGTCATGTATAGCCGTGGGTTAGCGCCTGTCCATTACTCCCTTCCCCAGGTGCTGTGTTGCTGCCACACGCGAGATTAACAAGGAGGTTATATTTAAACTTCCAAGAGGAGCTGCTGTGCGATTATGGGTCTATTTAAAATCCTCCGGGCAGCTGCAGTACATAATAACAAGTCAGCGGGAGGGAGAGGGAGAAGGGAAGGAGGAGAAGGAAAGGAAGGGGGGTCAGGAACGTCACGAATTGTCTCCAAAAAATCGATAGCCAGAAGACGGCAGGAGGTATAGCCAAGTTAAAGATACCCCCCACAGAGAAGGAAAGGGAAGGGGGGCATGAGAGAGGTGCCAGCACCAGAGGAGCACTGATGGGGGGATCAGAGAGGCTGGCATGGAAAGCTGCCAGACCTGAAACCTCACTGCCTCAGGCAAGGACGTCATTCCCTTAAACCCACTCGGCTCGCTCTGGAGGGCTCTGTCACACGCCACTGGGTGCCTGTCCAGGCTTCCTCAGATCACAGGCGTCGGAATGAGTAAATAGCTATTATTAGACTGTCCTCTCCCTCTTGCCCACACACACACCTAACCCTTCAGGTCAGCACAAAACTGCCCCCAGATAACAACCTGCCAGGGCTTTACCCAATCCTAAGCTTTGCAACATCCCCTGGGGAACTGTTCTCTGTCTCAACTGTGACGGCAGAGGAAGGGTCTCTTCAAGAGGCAGCAGCAGGGACCCAGATCTTCCTGCCTCAGCACCAAGCACATTTCTGGGGTGTTCTCCCAATCTTCTCCATCACCCCCTGTCACAGGAGTAGGGGCAGTGCAGAGGTTCCTGAGTCGCTCAGGGACAAACGCCTTCAGCTGACTGTGACATCAGAGACCAGTGAGTCCCATGGGGAGGCCGGGGGCAGAGAGGCGGTGGTGGGCAGGGGGAGGACGCTGCGCTCCAGTGCCGCAGGAAGCTGTGCTGGCAGCACCCAGCTGAGTGGGGAAAAGGGCCCTCAGCGCTCTGCTTCACTGGAGGATGAAGGTTAATTCTTTTTTAATTGCTAGAGTGAGACCTTCCAGCCACAGGTGTATTTCGGCTAAGTCCCATCCCATTGCACAGGCTTCCATCTAACTATTTCCCTTTAGTGCTATCACAGCTACCTGCTCGCCTGCCTTCTCCTAAACTGTCAGATTTCCATGTCCTTCCAAAGACTTGCTGCAATCCAGACAAGATGACTGCATTTCAGTGCTGACTGGAGCCTTTGCAGTGCAGCCTATAAAACACTTTGGGAGCTTTCCAGAAGGAAGATGGTTGAGAAACATCAGCAGTAGCAGTCCATACACCTTCCCTGACACTGTCCTTTGTGACCCTTTCCCAGTCCTCTCTTCTCCCTCCTCCCGTCCCTATGCAACCATTTCCAGAACTGGAGAGTGGTGCTACCAGGCAGGGAAGGAGTGTCTTTCCAAAATGAGATTTGCCTCAATTTCCATTAGCAACGGAAAAGAGAAGGGGAAAAAAAAAACGTCCAAATTAAGCTGCTTGATTACTGAAATTAATCTTGTCACTTAGCATCCCTATTCCACGGAACAGGGCCTTTGATTAGCCTCCTTGTTTCAGAATATTACAAGCAGACGTTTATTAAGCAGAAGACAATTTCTCCGCAGGGGGAGAGGGGCAGCTGATTCCCAAGGGAAGGCAGCTCCTGGGGTAAGACACAGCCCTGGCTATGATCGCATCACTGGCACGCAGGGGGTGCTACTCTGACAATGCAACCAGGAGCCCCCAAGGATCCTCCAAAATCCTCCCCCCAACATATGACTAAGGCCCATCCTGTTGTTACAGCCATAGGCTTGGTATTTATAAGGCTGGCAGCTCTTGCAGCAAGTTATCGCTTACTATTACCATCACCCTGACAGCCCTCCAAGGCTGTGAGGTGCTGTGCCTCCCCTGCCTGGCATGCTTTGAGCACTAAGGGAATGCAGCCAGGCTGGGAGCACTCCCCTGGGCAACAAGCAGATCAGGGGACTCACGTGTGGGGCTTCCAGCACTGCATTTCCCTCCCTGCTTCCTCCCCAGTACCATGCAGCATCTCAAACCATGGGGTTATGACTTTGCACATCCATGCTGTCATAGGCTGCTGTGAGCATTTCAGTTCCATAGGAGGTACACACGCAAAAACCACTGCCTCAGTGCAGGCATACGCTGTGCTTCTGACCCATCACAGTATGCCATAATTGCCTGAGTGGCTGAAGGAAGAGCTCATAGAGGGCAGCAGGATGCCACCAGCATGCTTCCAGGATCCTGCCCTTCTCTAGGAGGTACCAGCCAGGAGTTCCTGGTGCCGCTGATACAGAAATGGAACAAGATAGGATAGGAGTTTATATCCTATGTCCTTTTCTGACTGAACGCCCCAGACAAAAGATACGTGGACACAGTAACGTGTTCACCACCATCCCAGGCAAATCACAGGCAAATTTTAAGTAAGCTAAACTGATGACCAGATTTCAGTGCTGTCATCCAGCACTGAAAGGTTGTAAAATCAAAGATCAACTCTTTTTGCTGTTTTCCTTCTCCCAGCTATGCAAGGGATGTTTTTGTATTTCAGACCTCATGCACAGCACTGATATTATAAAATGGCTACATTCCAGTCTGTGTGCTACAGCACCACAGTGTCAGTGCTTCGTCCTCCAGGAGAGATAGAGTAGAGGAAACCATGAGAGTAAGGCCTTTATATGCTTAAAGTACAACTGTTCACAGCCTGTTGTTCTGGAAACTGGCAAAATTTGGCAGTTTTCAAACCACTTTCATCAAAGTGCCTCCAACTACTTTACAAACACTAACCAACTAAGTTTCACAGTAAGCCAAATCCTCCAAGTGCTTGTTTGCACTCACCAGTGAGGCCAAACTTGTTTGTCCCCTGGGGAAGTAAATATATATCATAATCATTTCTGTTCTACAGACATGCAAACTGAGGCATTGGGAAACCAAGTGGTTCAGAGATGAGCCAAGAGCAGAAGGGATCTTTTCTTGCTTTGGTTTTTCAGCAGCCCTCTGCATCCCCACTCTTTGTGATGCAGCCTCTCAGCTCCCAAGCTGCATTTAGTAGCACAGATATAACAGCAGATCAAAAATCCTAGAGCTGACCAAACTTCTTTGAACCTCCAAAACTATTCTGAGGGGCACAGCTGGAGGCTGGGACACAGGTGTGCAACAAGCTCCAATTTTATCTAAGCTGATTTTGGCCTGCTCAAATTTTCCTCCCCCACGGTGGTGGGCAGAGCGTATGGGCTGATGGAGAAACAGCACTCTGATGAGGCACCTACAGGTTTGCTGAGGTTTTGTTTGCGGGTTTGCTACTTCTTGGGTACCAGGGCTGTGTGAAGCATTGAAATTCCACCCTGAGCAGCAGTGAGCGGCAGAACCTGGTTTCCATAGCACTGCCATGGAAACCGCGCTCTGCGAATCTGTGCCTCCAGGCCCCTCTGCGGCTGAAGCATCTCTTGCTCATCCCCTGCACCCTCCTCCACATTGCAAGCCCCCAGACCTCACTGCATGCTTCAAATAATTATAGGGTGTAGTGCAAAGGAAAAGCGGACCCTATTTGGTTCTATCCTGGAACACTGTATGTAAAACTGTGCTTGGAAGAAAAATACTAACAGCATACTTGCTTCCCCCCTTTCCATACACAGAAGTAGAGAAACCTGCAGTTAAAATTCCTCAACTCGCATTCACACAAGTCAAATCTTGCCTGGTGATATATTATGGTGGAAACCCAATATTCTCATGCAATGTGTCCTTTTACCTGCCTTTGCCTTTGTGGAACACTGGCTTCAAAAAAGAAAGAATTAACTATTGGAATGTGGAAAAAGTTTCCCCTTATCTTTCCTTCTTTTTTTTTCCTTTTTTGTTTCCTCCTTTCTGATTTCCATCCCATTGCCCATATTAAAAAAAAAATTAAAAAATCTCATGACAAGGGCCCAGTAAAGTGGATAAAATGGAGAGAGAAAAGTCATATGACAGGTGTATGCAAGATCTGTGCTATTTCTTCCCCGTATCTGCTGACTGCTTGAGGAAACACACAGCAACGTGTACCTGGAACTGGCATTTCAACACCTCTAACAGGTGCAGCCTAAGAGCATTAAAAAAGCCACCTCCCCAGGCTGGGAGACCAACATCCCAATAGGTCAGTCCATAACAGCCTTGGCCATCATGAGGAGTTTGAATTTGTAGTGCTTCAATCCTCTATTCAGGGATTGGAACAGGGACATTATGGTCTAAATTCCAGAGCAAAAGTACTAGAAAACCAAGTGAAAGGCAAGACATGGATCAAAAGGCAAAAGCTTCTGCTCATGTTCCTGCACCACAGATCTTCAGGCAATAACCATATCCAGACTGAGAGAAAAATCCAGTCTCTTCTCCACCAAAACTCTTATCTCTCAAAGATTACCGAAAAGGATATTATGTTATCATGACAGGTCACACTCAGAAATTTTGTCCCAAGTGGGATAGATATCATCCACAACCAATGGCATAGAGCTGCTTTATATACTCTGAAATGGCAGTTCTCCTCAGATATGCATAGAGCAAAATGAGCCCTTGGTCAGGAGAAGGACCAGTTTTAACTGGCTTTATTTCAGCATCCATCAAAGGCACGGGCCCTCAAATCTTCCTTTTCCAGACAAGTGTCACAATAACAGCAATTAACAAATATCAAGATAATATCAAATTTTGCATATTTATAACCTGTCCACTGCCAACTCAAATAAGCACATTGCATTGCTCTCTGAGGCGACCCATGATGAGCCAGCTTTTGCCCCTTTGAGACCTGCATGTGGAGCAGCATTGAGCGTATCAGTCATGTTGTGGCCAAGGCAACATCTCTTTCTCCTGTCCTGGCTGTAACTCATCTGAAGCCTGCTGAGCAAAATGACCAATTCTTTGCATTTCATTACGGAACATGAAGAAGGTCACCTATCTTCCATCGTACGTGTCCACTTGACCTGACAGTTTCCTAAACAGAATATTTTCCTGTTTCACCAGACCTACCTGTAGCTTTTCTTCTCCAGCATGTATGTCAATAATACCATTTTCATGAAGTAAGGAAGTTTCTCAGACCCCAAATGTGTTGAACTTTTCAGTTTGGCTTACTTGTCCCTTTGCATAAGTAACTTCAAATCCCAAATGGCTTTGACCTCACTTCTGGAATCCTGACATCTGTTGAACAAAAAAGCTTGCAGAGAGCACCCCTTACTCAACTGTTACCATGCTGCAATGTAAGAGCTTAATAAAGACCAAATTACATCCCCTCTCCCATCTCTTTCACTTTGTTCATTACTTTAGTAATAACATCTGTTAAATCATGGATGAAAAAAACTTGCAGCTACATGTCAAAATCCATGCAAAATACTTAAAAATCATGCTTGCTAAGGTGGCCTATTGTCAGATGTTACTATGTCAGGTGTACCAGGTGTGGAAAACCAAATTTAGTACGCATGATCACCTACTTAGCTGGACTGTCTTCTAACAAGGTTCACTTGAAGTGAGAATAATAGCTTAGGACAAGTACATACTGTATTGTTTAATTTTTGTTCCACCGGTAATATGAAAAGATGAGTGGCTATTTTGTTGCAAGGGGCCAACTTTCTTGTACCATTAACTTTTTCACTTGACCTGGCCTACATCTTTGCTATGTCTGTGAAAAGCTTTGGCAGCCTCTTCAATATCACTGCTCTTTGATGCCCAGGATAAAACCTCTTTGGCCCCTCCCAAGTTTCTTTTAAATCCTTAAATTATGCACATATAATCTTCAGTTTCTCATCTCATATTAACTGTACATCTTTGCTTAGAAGTGCTGTCAAGATCCATGCTGCTGAAATAAATGAGACACAGATTTTCCCACAAAGATCTTGCTTCTTTTTCCTTGTCCGTGGGGTGATACTGTGATCTACCTACATTAACAAATCTTCCAAGTATGTCATTTGGTTCTGGTTCTTCTCAGATCCTCTAACAATAGATTTATGAAGTTTTAATGCAGCTCAAAATCTCCACTATCTAAATGTTCATACGCTCCATATTAGAATTCCTCCTCTTGCAGTAGCAGGAACTGATCTATTTTTAAACATTTATTTATTCTTTCAGAGTCTGTGTGTCCAGCTTTATACACTTCCCTTTACCACCTGATGATTCTCAGATGAATAAACCTTTTGAATTACTCTAATCTTCACTTAACATCAAAAGGGAATCTTCTAGGATCATGAATCATCATCTGACTCGGCTCCTCCTACCTTACCCTATAGCCAGGCAGCTTCCATCATCCTTGGAAAATATCCTCACATGGCATCTTTAAGAGATCTCATCTTAACCGATTTTAACTCTAGAACAACAGATCATTTCTTCTCAAGTTTACTGGGCTTTCAGCCATGTTTTTAGTTCAGTTACTCCCCTCCAAAATCTAACTCACCCCCATACGTCCTGAATTTCCCTACCTTACCACTTCCTTCCATTAGTTTTTCTTTCAAGGCTAATGTCATTTTTTCTGGCATCAGTCTAACGTACTCCCACTTCAAGAAGTATCCCACTTGCTTTGAGACTAAGAACAAAATCATCTGCTACTGCAAAACAATCCTTTCAGATAGAAAGAGCTGCCCAGTTTTAATGATGTTGGCATCTTCTTTAACTATATTGGGAATGCGTTTGCAAAGTAAAGCACAGCACTGCAGTTCCTACACTCTCTTCTCAAATGTCAGCCCTGAGTTGGTTATTGTTTGTTGCAACGTCAGGAGTTCCCTGTGCCATTTCTGGTGGGTGCTGACTTTGATCAGAAAGGTGGCCAGAGCACTTTCTGCAGACTTCTCCTTTTGCAGTATGTTGGATTCCTCACCAAACCTGCTGTGTTTCTGAACTTAGCAATTCCTCTGCTGGGGAAATTCAGAGTACTCATCCAATGTTAACCATGGATACTCCTGTGTTTGTGATCTCTCCCCCATCACCCACAGAGTTTTGTTGCATCCTACCCCATCTTGCTGTTTACCAGGGACTGCCTTAAACTCTTAGATTGACAGAAAGACCAGAAAGAGTCTTCATCTCTTCATCTTTCACAAACCTTCTTGATTTTTTTGTCTTTTTAATGCTGCGGTTCAAAACCACAGATTGAATTTGCACTGGCTGCCAGATCACTCTATTTATACTCTCCCAACTCTCTTCAAATGTAACCTCATGCTATGGCTGAAACCCCCAAGAACAGCCCATGCCCCAGCACAGGAGCTGCTCCAGCAGCTCTTTTCATTCTGCTTGCAGGTTTAGAGTCAGTTACCATGCAAGTCTTCCCTTTCATCACCAGTAATTTTAGGGACACAGCTCTGGCAAGGCTTTTGTCTGTCCTTGCTTCTACTCATCATGTTTTCTTAGCTCCTTCTACTCCTGTTGCCGTGTGTTTTTCAGCAGTTGCTCAGAGCCTAGATGCCCACTTCATTCAGCATTTACTGACAGGCCACTCTGCAGGAGAAAGGGGAACATCTCTTTAACACAACTGCCTACTGCTGGCTCCTGACAAACCATCTTAAAGTTGTATGTCCCCACAAGCCCTGGAGAACATGTCCTCTGTGCAAGGACTTTCTCAGACAGCTCAAAAATGACAAGCCAAAAGCCACTCAAAAGGTAGCAGACATTACAAATCAATATTACTCTTATGTGGGATTTGCCTATGCTTGTCCTGTTTTAGAATACATTTCTGATAATAGCCAAGGCTTTCTTGGAAAGGCCTAGTGATCACTCCATTTTCCAAGGGCTTCTGGTCATGTAAAAAAAGCAGATACTACTGTATAGTGAGTGGCCATCCTTGTAACAAATTTTGGAAACAGATTCAGTCAATCATGCGGAGCTGCAGAATGTCTTCCCTTTAGCAGGCACATCTGGCTCAGTTATTTCACCAGGCATGTCCCTCACAGAGCTGTATTTCTCGTATTTCCTAGATACCATACAAAGTAACGTAGAATGGACCTACATCTCCTCACAGGATGATCCAGAAGACACTGTGCTGCTCATAGCCACACAACATATCCAATTGCAGATAAGAACAATTGCAGGAGGCAGAATTCTAACCATCTTGGACAATTGCCACATAGAGTCCAAGCAGAGCACCTCTCCTACACACTATGCTACTCATCAGGCTTTCATAAGAACACAAATCTATATGGAAAAAGGATGCACTTGTTTTATAGCTCTAATTTATAAATACTAGGCTCAGAGAGCAGCATGTTCTAGTCAACTCGTAACACATCCATTTTTTAATCTATTCTCCTTAAGAAATATTTGCAGATGTAAATATGCCAACGTGCCATCTTGGACCCACACAAACTCCCTCTGAATGCCGCAGAGTAAGATGTTATGCAGGACATCAGCACTAAGCCTCAAGCTCAGCCCCTCTTCGACATATCACATGCACATCCTCAGAATAGAAATCCTTTGCTTCTTTGCCCATCCTTCCACCTCATCTCATCTGCCTTCCTCAGATCTCTGACAGCTTCAGCTCTATGTTCTTATCAGTGCTCCTTGTCAAATACAGATTCAGTACTATGATCCTGCACTTAAAAATCCCCTTTATTCCCCTACAAGACCCATGAGCCACTGCTGCCCCTCTGAAGAGGAGATACAGGTCCTCAGCAAGGAGATAGAGTTGGTTTGAATGAGCCCCAGACTAAAAGAAGCACCAGGGCAACCATACAGAATATTTTTCTACTGTTCTCTCCTATCCCTATACTTTCTGTAGGTATTCAGCTCTTCCCCCTTGCCCTATCCCACCCTGTATCTGCATTTCCATATGTCCTCAGGAGGAGGAAGCATCTATGCATTGAGTGGTGAGGTAGAGAAGGCTGCAGATCACAAGAACAAGGCAGGAGTTTTGCTGGTGATAGGTTCTCCTTTGCTGATGAGAGAGGATCCCAAACAGCTTGAGGGAAATTTCACTAGTGAGTTTTGTCTGAAAGAGAATATGTGAGCAATTCTGCTGCATTTCTTGAACTAGCAAAATAAATAAATAAATAAATAAATAGAAACATTGCTGTGTTGTTTAAAGTTGGAAGGTTAAAAAAACCTCCAAATTATCATGTATGAAAAGTCAAACTTCAACATATTTCACAAAAATATAAAAGAAATACTTGAAAAACTCCATTTTGGGAGATCATGGGAAGATATTTCTTTTAGCTTGTCACCTACTCAGCTGGCAGGCAAGGGATCAGGCAGGGCCACAGCCTCTGTACAGATCAAGTGACCTGCCCTATTTCCATCACCATTGTGACAGGCCTGATGCGTTCCCAGGGGACTTTTCAATACTGTACAATGAACGTTTTCCAGCAGAAAATTGTTCCATCAGAAACCTTTCAATGAAATCTACTGTACATTTTGAAACATTTCATATATACCAGAACACTGAGCATATATTCATACACTATTCACATTCTGTAATCTCCAGTTCCTGTACGAAAGAAAGAACAAAGTAAAACAAGCCCCTTAAAATGTCGATCCCACGTGAAACAGCAAATGATCAGCACAAGCTTTTGTGAGAGGAACTCTAAGCTGGACTCCAATTTTGCTTCTGTCACTTCATCTCCCTCCCGAGATGAGATGGCTCTGCTTGCCATCTCATTTTTGGTTAGGAGCACTTAGCTGCTCTGGGCTCTGATCCCACTATTGACTGCACAGCGGTTTCTGTCATGTCTGTGAAGATCCTCGCTGAAGTCCACAAGGATCTGCCACAGAACCAGAGACACACACGTAATCAACGCACAGAAACCAAGTCTGCCACATCAGAACGTGTGCATATTGCACACACGCTGGATTACAGACTTAACTTCATATTTTCTTGAAAGCTCACATCCTCCCCACCAGCTTTCTCTCCTGTGAGACTCTGTGGCTGGGAAAATTAAAATTTTGTTTCCTTCAAATGCTAAGTCTCCCTTTTTTTCCTAGAGGCTGCTACAATTCTTTCTCTGTGATCTGAAATTGCAGCAATAATTATATTTCCTATTTTGTTCACTGTAGTTGACTGTTTTGGCAGTCATTCTGTAGCAGTAATCCACACATAAAGACTCATCGTGCATTTTTCAATCCAATTTAAAGGGAATTGTTTCTCAAGGAAAGCAAGGGAGAGAAAATGTTCCCTTCTGGCATGATCTTCAAGCCTTTGGGTATTACATGCAAGAATTTTACCTACTTGTCTTATTCATCATTGCATTTTACAAGCACTGATTTAAATTCCTTGCACTTCTGCAGAGGCCCGAGAGTTTCTTCATGTTGCTTTCCCTTAGTTCCCCTTTGATTCTCCCAGCCTTTTAGAGAGAGAACTTTGAATTTTTTGGTTCAGTCTACCAGATGATGCTAAGAGCGCCGAGAGCTCTTGTTTTGTTCTTGTTTTGTTCTGAGGCTATTTGTTTGTTCTAGACTAAGGGAAAGGATGCGGTAGGAATGACAGCAGGGATGGAGTAGGAGGAATGAGAATCATTATTAATTCTTGCCATCAGCTCATTCTCTTGGTTTGATTTAAAAAAGTTGCCCCAAAGTTTTCTTTCTAATTATTTTTGCTGAAATACCCAGAAGCCTTTCATAACGACATTTACATGTATAATGTAGCATTATTAATGTTAAACAAAGTCTTTCAAATCCTCTCCATTTTACAAGCTCCATACTCTTTCAAAATAAATTCTGTTCACAGTAACATCTCGCAGACACAGGCACACATCACCGTTATTTTGTTATGTGTGGACACTTCTTCCCTTTCCCTGTGTGTTTTCAACCTTGATGTTCACTAAGGCATGAAAGAGTAAGAGCAGCACAACAATGAAGATGCTGGGGCCAAAAATAGCAAGGGCTAGGGCAAGTAAAGTAAGATGACAAAAAATTCAACCTTTTAATCCTACTCATTCCAACTGCTGAAACTATCTCTGCATTCCAGACAGGGCAAGCAGTTGAAATAATATGATTACTAGAAAGACATGTTTCAAAATATCTCAGTGGCAACAAGAAGAAAAAAGAACTGAAAGTTTAGGAAGCCAAGTTTGTGTTTGGGAAGCTTCCCATCTCTGTAACCCAACAAGTCTGAGTTTTCAACCATCCTTCCAGCTTGCACCACCAAAGACAGCACATCACCTGAGGAAGCTGCAGTTACATCTGCTGAAATTACAAGAACTCTCTGGAACTTTGCTATGTTATTTTTAATTGTTGCTTTAATTGGCTTTTCTCTCTCCCAAGCATCAACAATTCAGCATCAGTTGGGTCTTAGAAGACCTCTGCTGCATCCCACCCTGCCACCCAACTGTTGCTTTGCTTGGCAAACCAAGCCATGTCCTGTGCTCTGCTCTCTGCTCAAGCATTGTGGAGCAGCTAGACAGGAGGCTGCCAGAGATGGGTGCTTTCACAGCAGTGATGCAGCATATTGCTAGTTTCCAGCAAAAAGTACTTCTTCACCCCATGAATAGTTAAATGGTGGAACAGCTTGTCTACCGTTATTCAATTTACTGATGCTAAAAACTTGCATATGTTCTTAAATGCCAGCAATTTGCACATAGGTAAATGTTTGGAAGAAAAACCCGTCCAGGGCTATTAAATACAAAGATGAACCCTCTACAGAGTTCTGACCCATAACCCCATGGATGCCTGGAGAATATTCTAAGGAAATATCACTAACTGATCCTCTATTTGTCACTGTTGGATACAGAATACTGGGATAATACTTTGATCTAAACCAGATTGCATACCACTAAAACACAATTCTAAATTAGCATTTACTGAGGTTCTGACAAATTAAAGTATTCTGGGACAATATAGAAGAGTCCCTGGGGCTACAAGTTAGACCTATTTACCAGTTCACCTGCTTCATTTTGCACCATTCAATAGAATCAATACTTCTTTGCTTCCTGGAGAACAAATGTGTGCCTGATCATGTCATCAGTGCAGCGTGACATTACTGCCATCCCACAGCAGCCAAAGGTGCCAACTTCATGGGATGGAGCCCAAGGATTTCAGCCATGGCACATCATTCTGCTATGCTCTTCACTTCACAGCAGCTGACCCCAGCTCCAGCGCATCTTTTATGAAAAACAGCAATGCCAAAGCATGGACAGGCTGGAACGGGCTATGAGGCCAGTCATACTCTCAACCAAAATTTACACCTTCATCTGCACTCCAAACATGCACAATTCACTATTTTTGTCCTCTCATCACTTCCTACTCTCTGCTATACATGGAAGTCCCAAAATATACCACAAGGTTAAAAAAAAAAAAAAAAAAAAAAAGTCCTGAGGTAGTAGCCCATTTGGCCAGGGGGAGAATGAGCAAGAAAACCTCAATGCATCACCTTTTCATCTGTGCCCTGGTGGGTAGAAAATTCCAGACTGTATTGCTCTGCCATGTATCACCTTGGACAGTCATGGCAATGCTCCTCAGGACCAGCAGATCTGCTTCCAGTCCTTGATAATATTTAGCCGCCCCAAGCTGCCCAACAGGCATGCCTCCATTTCTGTATATTGCCATTGCTGCCTGTGCTAGCTCCTTTCTCTTTCTACTCCCATGGTCAGAGGTATAGCCCAGGGAATGCAGTTTGGCTGGAGGCATCCATGTGTTGAACTAATCCCAGCTACCACAGAGAGACTTTCAACACCAGTGCAGAGATGAGGTAATGGCGTAGGGAGAAGGCAATAAGCACACCGCAGCCACGCACACCGCCCTCCTCTGCTAACCTCCCTGTCTCCTCACCACGATCCTTCCACGCTTCCATTAAGAAGCTCAAAGCTCTCCCTCACAGAGTCGGCACACACAAAATTGGCACGGGCTTCAGAGGAATTAATTCGGACGGGCAAAGTCTGATCCCTTTCCTGGAGCGTGCGGTAGAGGAAGCAGCGCTCAGCACTTCAGACATCAAGGAAGAGGGAGAGAAAGAGATGAGAGAAAATCTCACATAGAAAAGGCAGCAGGAAAATGTCCTAATTTGGAGAGACAGGCCTCATTGCCATGGCAACCCAGAATCGCCCCACAGCAGCCAGATCTGACTTTGTATGTGGTGTTAAACGGTTCAACCGTTAAGAGAAATGAATAAGGAAAAAATAATAATACTATTGTGACGGTGGAATGGAAAGTATTTGGTAATAAAGAATTTTAATACTAGGGCACTCTAGCAAGCAAAGTGAACCTTTTTGAGTCTTAAGCTGTATTTTTATCCCAACCGTTACGTGCACACATTTTTTTCGTGCCTTCGCTTCGGCTCTGAGGTCACCTCCTCATTGTGCTGCCAGATCCTGCCTCCCAAGCAACAGTGGAAAAATGGCCCTGTTCTCTTCTTTAAAACCTTCTACAAATACCTCCCAGGACAAGGCAGAAACTGGGAATGCATGGCAAACCACATGGGGACAGTGTGGGTGGCAGCACGTGTCACAGAAGGAGTGGCTGCAAGGCGTGGGGTGACAATAGCCACCAGCCTCTGTTCCAGTCACATAATGCACGTATTGCTGGCTGAGAGAGGAATGTGCATCTCTGTTGCTGCTAATTAATTATCTGATGTTGTTCCAAGATCTTTCTGCATGCTTTAGAATGAATAAATATCATGTCAAATCTCCTCTCCCTATCACTTTTGCCTCCTTCTGCTCTCATCCTTAGGGCACCCCAAGCCCCCCTCTCCACAGTGCTGATCCTTGTCAAACTCCTGAATTCTGTAGGTCTCCTCATCCTTTCCTTATCCTGGACAGAGTTCTGCCACCTTTCCTCAGCCCCCATGAGAAGACACACTGATTTTGCTGGGGCTGCCCCTCAAAGGCTAATAGCACATCGAGGTGGACCACTACAAAGAAGAATAAGACAAGGCAAACAGCAGGGAAGGAATGCTGAAATTGACTTTATCCTCTCGAGGTTCCCAAATTGTAACTGAAGGAACAAGTCCCAGGGGATGAGTTCCCAGAGGACTATTCCCTACAGGTTCGTAAGTAAATTAATTGTCACAACAAGATCTCAGGCACCTCTTAAGTGTCTAATCTATTCACCTCAGCTTGTTTCCATACCCAATTTATTCATCAAATGGAAGCAAAACACTTGGCCAAAAGGATTCCTTGATAGCACAAATGCATGCAGCATGGAGAGGACATGCTTCCTTATGGGCTTGGTTACACAGTGATACTGCTACACCCTCATGTTGTTACCTATTCTCATACAAAAACACTTTTCCCTGGTCACAGAAGCTCTAATTGAGAAAATCCTTTTCCTAGTATTGCAGTCTAGACTAGAGCAGAAAAAAAGGAAACTGCATAAGTAAACTCAGTCCTCTACCATCAAACAAAAAAAGCCATCAATGTATGATTCAAGAGATTTGTGTGTTTTATAACAGAACACGGCAGGAGCTGCTGGCTGACTCTTGGCACTCTAGAAGCACAAAATACTTCCTAACAGTTTGTATTGTATATTACTGAGTATTATTACAGGCGTTTCTGAAGCCATACAGCATCACACTACCGGACCAGTACAGTGACCAGTGAGTGACACAGTTGGACAGAAGTGCAGCACTCAGCACAGCAGGAAACAAACACCACTCACAACCTCCAGTTGTCCTCCCAATGGTCAGCATCACAGCATGCTTTTGCCAGCCCGTTTTCCCTTTGGCAAGAAAGCTGCCAACCATAGCTTCCATTTATAACAATTAAGCAGATGAAACTTAAAACCCACATAACATGCATAAAATCTTCCGAGGAAGCTCCAGCAAGGGTGAGAGAAGAGCTGTTATAAGACGAGCCCATGGACTCAGACCAGAACACAACCAGAGACAGAAAAGGTTAATGGCACTATGGCCCACTGGGGAAGAATGGACTGCGGTCATGAGGAGAGGCACAGCCTGATGAGGTTTCTAGCCATTCCCTAAATGAAGCAGTTCCACCATCTGCAGGCACGCACGCTTTGGCATTAAACATTTTGCACAATGGCCTAATTAATAGAGCACAAAGTGACTTATTAAATCTAAATTAAGGAACCAACTGACTAGCAAAAAAATACATATCTCTGGTCAGGTAATGGCTGTATCAAACATATAGATGTTCCCAAAGCCCAGCAACATTCACCAGTAGACTGCAAATAAGCAAAAGTGTAACAGAAGATAATCAGAAATTTTTAAAACAAAAGAGAGGAAGGACACACAGATTTGAGAAGTCTGTCAGATTACCAGACTAGTAGAAATGGAAGGCTGACTGGTTATCCTCCATATGTCCTCCTCTGTCATCAGTTCTGTCTACTGCAGGCTTGCATCTATTCCAAAACTTTCTTAGTCCCATCACAAATTGTTTCAGCTTTGATTGCAGCTACAGAAGATAAGCCCATAGATCAAAGGAGAATTCAGTGCTCAGAAATGCACCCAATGTTTGCTCCGTACCTCCATGCGCTGCATTTTATCTTACTACACTTTTCAGACTCTCCGGTTTTGTCACTCCCTCAAGATCAAAGGATACTTTGACCTTACTTTCACCTTGATGTTGGCACCTCCTCAGCCCACCAGAGGCACTTGCTAGTGAAAGCGTGTCCTGATCTCCTTCAATGCTACTTGAGGAAACCAAATCATGATGGTTCGCTGTAGCCTTGCCACAATGATAGGAATAGGGCTGTACAAAAAGTTCAGAGGGTGCACAGAAGGAAAGTGGGGCAGAAAACAGATGTCCACCTGTTACTTCAAAAAGAAAACAAGGTGCATTTCATGTTTTAAGTGCAATTTTTAAGTCTCTACACTGAAAATATAGTTAAAGGCACGTGTTCTCCTCTCCCACAGAGGATACGAACGGAATAATCCAATTACTGTTGCTGTCATCAGACTAATTTCTTTTCTCAAGAGGTCTGTTTTTGGATAGAAATATTAAAACCTTCAAGCCTCGTGCCATGTTCTCCTTCAAAAGCTAACTGATAGGAGCATGAGGCACCGAGCAAGCGTCTGCTCATGATTATGTCTCATTTGCTTCTGTGATCCAAGCCACCGTGGCATGTTAGCGTGAGTCAGAGAGCGCATACATGTGCGCCACGCACAAGTGTGAACTGAACATCCAACCCCGAGAGACAGCACAGCACGCATTACATGCTCGCTTATGCAAATCGCAGAACAGGACCGCACTGGGTGAATCACAGTGAGTCACCCTGCGAGCGTGTGGCAGTGAGGGTGAGCATGCTGCAAGCATGTTTAGGATACGCTGTGCATGGGTCACTTGTGCAGAAATCACGGCTCTTCAGACAGTCCAACACATGTCTTTACTCACCTTCTGTGTGCATTTTTAGCTTGTTTTTGCAAGGAAATGAAGCTTTTGCAAATATGGTACATGCATTCATGCGTATGTGAGTCAGGCTTCCCAGTAACTCTTGAACCTGCTGGCAAACTTCCACCTGATTTGACAATGGGGCAGAGGACTCGGGGAGAATTAAATTCCTACAGTCCTGTACAGAATATAGCCTGCAACTGCACGCAGTGCTGAAGTCTTTGCCTGGCCCCACAGCAGTGTGTGTGATTCACCCGCTCACAAGCTCGCACCATGGTTCACTAGGCAAGTAAATATACTTCATCCTGACCAGGCGACAGGCCTATAGTGGGCAATCCCTGTACGCACAGCCATTGGGATGCCAGAATACATAGCTTTTCTGCCCAGACACTAGGCATAAAAGACACAAAGTAAAGTGGGCGAAAAGCAACAGAGGACCTGGGAGGAATAATGGGATTACGGTAGGGAGGAGGAGTGGCCAACTCCCGAAAAACTGAAGCTTCTACAGGCAAACCAACTCATCTGGACTAAACGTTTCCTAGTTGAAATAGGGTGGTGGGTAGAAAAATGAGGTCTTTTCAATTCACCCCAGTCCTCACCACTGGGTGAACACTTAGCTTAGCTCCTCTGAAATCTCTTCACACAGCTCAAGTTCTCTCCTCTGTGGATTCTCTGATGTCTACTAAGAGCTAGCTCACGTTACAGTCTTAGCACATAATTCAGTTAAAGAATCAATTAACCATGAGACATGAATCAACTGCAAACAGGATTCATTCATTTGGG
Organism: Phasianus colchicus; assembly: GCF_987193195.1. Classification (NCBI taxonomy): domain Eukaryota; kingdom Metazoa; phylum Chordata; class Aves; order Galliformes; family Phasianidae; genus Phasianus; species Phasianus colchicus. The sequence continues at coordinate 49,280,867 of NC_143436.1, forward strand.
AGCTGACAAAACTACTACTTCCACTGCCCTTACACTTACTCCATCTTCCCAACAAGCTATTCCAATGTCAGGTTATAACATTCATTTTTACGTGAGCCAGATGGAAAAAAAAAAAAAAAAAAAAAAAGTCTGTAACATATATTCTAAAAAACAATGAGGGACAGTGGATGTCAGTTTGAAGATACAACCTGATACAACCTGAAATGCCCAAATTTCAGAAGGTGGAGATGGAATTTTTCAAATTTGGGTTGCCTTAACCTGCCTTATGTTTGCGCTCAAAAGATTTTGGCCTACATCTTCAATTTTCACTGCTTCCTGAGAGGTGGGCAGAGCCCATCCAGAGACCAGGTGTCCTGTGCCTGGCAGCTTGGCACACAGTGCTGCATGGAAAAGGCTCTCCCCTTCACCAGCCCTAATGCCACCTGTTCCCCAACCTCCCCACCGCCCACCCAACAGACAGACTGAGCCTGGCCAAGAGCCCAGGCTGTGAAAGAGCCCAAATTGAGCCAGGCAACTTCAAGACACGGGAGGCAGGCACTTCTGCAAGATGTTCTCTCCATATACCATTATCTGAAAAATGCACCATTATCCCACAAGAGTCTCTCCTCTCTGAACAACTATCTCCATTGTTAAGAATCTGTTGACCCCTCTTTTTTATATACAGTACTTTCATAAGAAGAAAATCTTCCTTACATGTCTTCTGAGTTCTACTAGGTATGAGTTTTTTTACTGCCTTGAGTAGATAACTTCAAGGTATTGGTAAACATTGGCTCAGAGTGTCCCCTGGAGAAACATACCATATTCTTCTCTCTCAACTGCCATCCGTGCTATGCCAGCAACAGGAGATTCCCCGCTCCTGACAAATCTTTGTGAATTGGAAGTGATGGAATCACAACATTTCCTGTGGGGTGAATCTCGGAAGGAAGATGACATCCCCTTCAGATGAAAAAATGATTTATTTCAATAGGTCTGAACTACAGATAACCACTTGCATGGAAGAACATTTCTGGCAACAGTGATCTTACCTTGCACTCAGTCCTATACGGGATGTGTGAAACCCATGATCTAAAAGGCTTAAACAGAAGTAAAGGCAAGAAATGCTTCCCAGATCTCTGGCCTCTGATAAATGGAAAGGGATGGTTAATGCAGTCCACTGAGCACTGACATTTTAGCTCAAGTGGATTTGAGTTTGAACAAGCGTTAGACACATACATAAAGGGTAGTAAATTCACTAGAGGATTCCCTGTTAAATTTGGGACAGAATTACATACATCATTAGGACAAGTGAAAAGAACAAATTTATGATATCTTTCCTGCATTACCAGCCCTTCACTAGCCCCTTTTGGCCAAGATGTAAGCACACAGCCAGCCTGCCCTATCAGATGTGCACAACAAACCCTCAGGCAAGCACTCACCATACCCCATGGGCTGCCCCAGCTGAAGTGGCACCAGGGGTCATCCCAGTAAGGACAATGCGGGCTCAGCAGCCTCAGCCCTTGGTCCAAGGGAAGGATCTACCTCTGTGGAAGGCCACTGCAAAGCATTCCCCAAGCTCTTCTTCCCTTAACAACTGGTCTGTGACGTGGTGCAGGCACCACCAGACTGCGTGCTTGGCTGCGGTGAGAGGATCACCAGCCTGTCAAGCTGGTGATGTGAAGAAAGATATTAACTGAGTAATTAAATCATTCCTGTAATTACTCTCACACAGTTATAAATAATGTAGGCCCACACGTTCTCTCTGGAAGCCACAACAGCGAGAGAATAAAGGGTGAGAGATGCAAATGAAAAAGAAAAGAAGAAATAATAACAATAATAAAAACACTTAACATTTATACCGTACTTTGCATTTTCAAAGCACAGTGCAAACAGTAATTAAGAAACAGGGAGAGTGACAGACAAGAGTGGGTGACAGAACTGGAAGGAGAAGGGAGGGGAGTTGAAGGGGCAGGCATGCTCTCGAGGCTCAGCAAAGCTGCCAGCCTGGAGAACATGCTGTCTGGCCCTGTGGATGTGTGGCTTTTCAGCCTTCACTCCCACACTTCCCCAGCAAACCGGGGAGCAAGGACACAGATCCACTTTGCTGAAAGCTAGCAGTAAGGCAAGGGAGATGGAGCCAGGACAAAGTGCTGCGCAGGTCTGAGCCGTGCACGGCATTGGCAGCTGGTGGGGGTCTCGTGCTGGCCAGCAGGGGCCCAGCTGAGCCAGCCTTGTGTGTGTTTTCAAAGACCTATCAGCCTTTTCCCAAATGGAACACTGATGCCAGTGTTCCCTGCACCCCGGCAGTCTTCTCTCACTCCCTCTATGGCTCAGCACGGAGAAGTGAAGCAAATATTTGGTGAATGTAAAGCTGAACATGAGGCAGCAGTGTCTCCTTGCAGCCCAGAAGGCCGACCATATCCGGGGTTGCACCTAAAGAGCAGTGGTCAGCAGGGCAAGGGAGGGGACTGCTGCCTCTACTCTGCCCTTGTGAGGCCCCATCTGGAGCACTGCTTGAGGCCAGTCTTGAGGCCTCCAGTACAGGAAGGATGCAGAGCTATTGGAGAGGGTCCAGAGGAGTGCCACAAAGATGCTCACATAGATGGAGCACCTATCCTCTAAAGAAAGGTTGAGGAAGTTGGGCTTATTTAGCTTGGAGAAGAGAAGGTTCCAGGGAAACCTTGCGGCCTTTCTCATCACTGCTAACTCCAGCTTTTAATGCCCAACAGCTTCATCCGAGCAGTGCAAGCGTTACCACCTCTTCCTCAAACATTAGCTTCATTAAGTCACGTTTCTGGTCATAATCTACTCCCCTGCCGCAAGGCTTCACATGTTTCTGGTCTTTTCCTCTGCTACACAGAGTATTTCTCCTGTCTGGATCCTGACAGACCTTGTAGGAAAGCCAGTCCCACCCACCTTCAGCCTCAACAGGGCCTGCGTAGCCCCCAATCCAGCACAGCTTCAAAGGACACGATCTCTTCAAGAGATATGTAGCAAGCATCTAAAAAGACTGCTTCGTATATACAGTTTCTCATGGTTTATAACAAGGCTGAACTTGGGGCAACCTATGCTGTGGAAATCAACCATATTTTCATTAAAGGTCCTTCCCTGGAAGACACCTTCTCTAGGCTTCCTATAACTTTTATAGGAAGATATGCCAACAATTTAAACACGAACAGACCGTGAATCTTCTGCCTTGTTTTTAAGAGAGCTATTTTATTTTCCAAATAAAAAGAGAAATAAATCAATCAGCTTGAGGCATACACCTGGCATTGAAAACTTTGCTCAAGCAGTCATAGTCTGGCAAAGTTACAGGCAAACCCCAAGAGGATCTTATAATGGGGAATGCTGGGCAAGCTTACAATAGACGGTGCTATCAGTCTCGCATAGAATAAGCTCTCCTGCATGCTGCAGCTATTCAGCCACTTCTAATGGGGGTTACAGCTTCTCCTCCTGGAGTTCAGATTTTCAAATCAAGCATAGTATTTACTTCAGCTGGAAAAACTCATTAACTGCTCACTAGCAATTAGGTAGCCTTTACCTTTTGTAAAGCTCGAAGTACTTTACAAAAACATCATTACTCTCTTCTTGAAAAGGGCAAATTACTATAGACAGAAGTTGAGCAACTTTCCTAAAGTCACATAGAACGCTGGTTTAGAGTAGAGCTGTAAATGAGGACTCTGGTGCAGACTTATGTGATTCTTTAGTCCCAATGAACCCCTTAGATCAGTCCCACACGTTGTGTGCGCTTTTTTTTTTTTTTCTTTTCCTGCTTGCCTTTTAACTCTCCATCTCCTTAATTCCTCCTTTTCCCTCTGCCCCTGGAACATACATTTATTATCAGGAACCTCACTGATATACAGCTAAATGTTACCGTGAAAGTACAGAGAGAAAAAGTGCCACAACAGTCTTCTCCAGGTTTTTTCTTCCAATCACACACTCCCCCCCTTTTTTTCTTTTCTCTTCTTTTGCCCTGTCAGTTTTCCTGCTCTTGTTCTTCCTTTTTCTCCTCCACCCAGTCATATAACACAATCTCTAGTGTTTAGTTCACTCCTGGTTAAAAACAGCTGAAATAACATTGAATTCATGCTCTCCCCTAAGGAAACTAGAGCACACCCTAATAAAAATGTCTGAACTTTCTTCTCAATACACAGACAAATTATATCTTTTCTCAGTTCATTCTGTTGCTCCTTCTGGCAACAAGTTTAAGCATTATCTTCTCTAATTTTAGTCTCTCTGTGTTCACTGCATATATAAATCACAACCTGACTCATTGTTTAGCCAATCTACAACATGCATGTATAACTATTTCAGTCTTTCTTCATGTATCAGACTCCTCCAGACCCTTAACAGACTCACATATTACAATATCATTTTTATACCCTATTTTTTTTCCAGCCTTTGTATATTTAATTTCCTTAACTTCCTTCATAATCCATCCCCTTGACACTTGGTTAATGAGGCAAATAAGAGGCAAAGAAGAAAAGATTTTCTCAAAATCTTTGTTTCTCCCCATCCCATGGTTATTGGGGAATGATAGGCAGTTCTGAAGCAGCAGCACTGGGCAATTTCACACTCAATATTTTCAATTTTATTTCGAGACCAGTTTAGAGTAAGGACAAATTTGAGTGTAATTATTTTAGATTTTGTGCGATAAATAACTGCTTGGGGTTGTAATAAAGGACTGTCTGCTCCTAAATGAAGAAACTAATCTCTTTGTCCGGCTGGGGATTGCACAAATTGATTTAATACTTTGTTTTTTTATTTTATTTCAAAGAAGAGGTTAGATCTCATCAAGCTACCAGATTTTCTGTAGATAATTGCACATAGATTCGGAAATCTACCCAAACATCACAAATGGCAGGGCAAGGAAACAGGCAAGAAAAGGACATTTCCATAAAAGCCCCATTACTTGTAAGGGCCAAGCTGGGGGGAAAAACAAATCTATTTCAGGTAGACAATGCCAACAGCTCCTCTAAAGGTTAGTAGGAAAGGAATTAGCCCCACTTCTCCTTCCCTCAGGTAGGTTGCAGTGGTTGCATTCAGAGCCAGGAAAGGAAAGGTCTTCTAATACTCAAAAGATCACTATAACAACAGCAGAAAGCTAACACTGAGTACTCCTCCAGGAAGAATTACATGACCCAAAACAGCTTATAAATAGTTACAAAAGGTTGATGTACAGCAATCAGACTTCAGGTTTGTTTGACGTATGCTGTGTGGGACAATTTCTGCAAAGTTCTACAGACCCCTATAAGCTCTCTCACATTCAGTGTCCCAGGTCTGTCCTAGGACTACTGCTGCCCAAAAGAGCACAAGAGTCCGTTGGCAGAGCACGAGCCTCAGTGGCTCCAGGTTTTCCTCTCCCCAGTCTTGGTACAACTCAAGCAAAGATGGCGCCTTCAGGCTTCAAGTGTACAAGGCTCAGGGTAGATATTAAGTGATATCAAGTAGAGCATATTTGAAGGAAAGCTATGTTTGCGTTAAATATGTACACAATATAAATAAGTGGGCTTTCTTGTTAATAAAAAAATCAAACTCCATTATTTTTTCTCACGACTCTCAGAAACACTACCTCTAAAGAAATGAAAGCCTTCAGATGGCATTCCTCCTAAGCACACTGAAAAAAAAGTAGAGGGAAACTTGAAAAATTATAAAGGAAATTAAATTTTAAAAATTAAAAATGCTATTTTATTATGATATTTAAAAAAAGACATTTATTTAAAAAGCCTTTTTTTTCCCACTGAAAGAATATTAACAAGAGTACTTCAGCTCTTGCTTAGGAAACAAGAGTTAGCACTGATGGATTTAATGGCTCTGGGGAGAAGCTAAAGCTCTTAACAGTTCATTTCCAGGTTTCCTAATATCTGAGGGATTTTTAATGCCGCAATTTATTTGTAAAGTAATAACAGTTGTTCTAGGGAAAGTTTGAGATATTAATCAAACTGAACAGAAGTACACTACCTCTTTTTCTTTGTATGAAAAATTTCATTTTGTATGGATGGATTAAACACACAAACATAAATTACTGATCCACCTGGCCTGTGATTACATGTGTATATTCAAACAAAAAGCAACAGTGGCACACAATACCAGCTTTTATTCTATGTATCTTTGACCTACCTTTTTTTCCTCCCTCCCCAGCTTTTATAGCAGACGTAGTTTGAGGACACATTAAATTTAGTTCATTATTTGTGACTTACCCAGAGCTTTCATTTGGCAGCAAGAGAAAACAAAGTACTGAACACAAAAGAAGAGTAAAAATCACATCCTGAATAAAAATCTTAAAAGCTTGAAGTGGAACTGCTGAATTTATTTATAAGATCAATCTCATCTTTTATAATCATGAGATAAGTCTAAGAAACATTTAAACTATTACTGTCATCGAGTGCACTTTAAGAGAAATGAAAATGTATTGTGAATTTACATAAACTGCATATCCTTTTGCTTTGGAGGGAAAAAGGAACAGAAATCTAACAACACTGACCATACTCCTTCAATATTTGCAAATCAATGTGTGTCTTTTCTCCCTTTAAATCATCTTTTTTTTTTTTTTCTTTTTTTTTCCTTTTTCCACAGAAACCATTCAAAGGGAACTCTTCCTCTTTTATTTTACTGAATTTCTTTCACACAAGGACTCAAAATTTTCTATGTCAAGTCTACTGGAAATGAATCAAATTTATGTCCAAAAAATGAGGTTTGCATTCCCCATACATCTCTATTATTTAACCTTTGGAAACCTGAGAGTGAAAGTGCTTTCCTTTTAATTACAGATATTCTGTTTTTAGCAGCACTGTCCCAGTGTCTTTGACTCTGTCCTGGTTTTCAGCTTATATCTAGGTGCTCAACTTATCCAACTAGTTTTGATTTCCCTGAACCAACAGCATCATTTTATTACATTCACACCTCTCCTGCTCTCCAAGTCTGGACTTGCTCCCTGCTGCACTATGCACGGCCAGGGCATAGAGCTATCGCATCAAACTTCAGCAATGAAGGAGAGATGATGCGTCTTGGAAACCTCAGAAAACAAAAACAAATGAGACAGGGATTTATGATGCGGGACTGGCAAGGTAGAAGGGGAGATTCCAGGCTGGATATGAGGAAAAATTTCTTCTCAAAAAGAATGGTGTAGCAGTGGAACGGGCTGCCCAGGGAGGTGGCTGTGTTATCATCCCTGGAGGTGCTCCACAGCCATGGATGTGTGGATGTGGCTCTGAGGAACATGGTCAGTGAGCAGGGTGGGGATGGACTGACAGTTGGATTAGATAGTCTTAGAAGTCTTTTCCAGCCTTAGTGATTCTGTGATTCTAAGACAAAGTGTATTTTGGTGTGAATAGGGAGGAGGGAAGGGGAGAGTGGTGCAGGATGCAAGGTACTGAAGGGAGTAGTAGAAAATTCAGCTCTGTGCTGTCAGAGAAAAGGAAACGAATACAGATTTTAGATTAGTTTCATGCAGCTTTTATGCAGATTTTATTATCAGCATAGCTCTATTTAATACATAATTTTTCCCTATCATTTTATTTCCATCAGTATGGCTACTCTATATGAACAAGCTCTAGAGTGTGAACAGCAAGGGCTGCAATGATAAAGGAGAATTTTCAACTGGGAGAACATAATCGCCTTCCTCTTCCAATACTTCAATACTTTTCCTTGGTGCTGCCTATGCATCATTGTGTTATTCTAAAGCTGCACCCAAGGCACTTCCTGCTCTTACCTCTTCTACTTTCATTATCACCAAGTTGACTTTTTCTGTAATTCAAAAAAAAAAAAAAAAAAAAAAGTCTGTTGTTATAAAACAGACTAGTCAGTCAAATACACATTGTTGTTATTACTTCTTCTTCTGCAACTGTTTCTTTACCTCCTAGTTCTGGGCAGAAGCGATAGTAGGTAATATTAAAAACGTAATGAAAAAAACCCTTCCCAGGCTTCCAGTCTCAGGTCTGCAAACACAAGATACTGGTTTGCGTGCTTATCTGAACTGAAAGTGCATTTGCAGGCTTGAAGGTTTCCTCCCACCATCAGTCTCCTAACGTAGAGCATCCTCATCAACCAGGTATTTCCATATTGTGATAGGATAGAATTTCTGCTTTCAAAACAACTTGAGAGAAAAAATTATTTTAAACACTGGAATGGGAGCAGATGTGCTCACTGGTCACAAGTGCTTTGCAGTCCTCAGGACAATGCTTAAGATCAGGCAGAACAAAACGAGAAAAAGAAAAGTCATTGAGGCAACATCAGGCAAAGTGAAGAGACCAGAGCTTCAACAGACAAAGCACTTGGAACCATAGATCCTAGCACTTGTGAAGGTAAAAACTTCTCTCCTCTCCATTTCACGTATTCCAGATTCAACACAGATCAGCAGTGATCCATGCTATTCCCTTTCTCGTCAGTGGTCCCAGTGAGATGATGCTATGATTCTAATCCTTTTCAAGGTGCTGGTACCAAAACAAGGAGCAGGCATTTCTTTGCAGAGCTGAAACAGTGCAGCTCTTCCAGCCTGCTCCACAACTTCCGGACTTGCTCCTCTGAGAGGAGCCAACTCAGGGGCTATTGGACCAACAAAATGAAAGCTACAGCTCCCGCTGCATGATGTCACAGCTGATGATCTCATCAGAGTCTAAAGGGGCAGAACTAGTGGTGAACAAAACTCTCTCTCAGCAAAGTGGTCTCTCCAGTGCTGGAGTGTGGCACAGCACGTCTGTGCTGTACCAATTTCCTGGAACTAACCCCAGATCTCAGTGTGCAAACATCATCTGGTCATTTTCTTCTGATGCCAAATTTGGCAGAGATTAAATGCAACACTTTGTAACAGCTAAACAGGTGGGATTGGAGACATGAGCTCCAAGGAGAGATACAGCAAAAACATATGCCAATAACTATATACTTATTGTTCAGAGGAAAAAGGCTAAACAGGGAAAACCCAACATTCTCCACAAAACCTAATCAAATGCAATATTAAAGATCACAATTTGAAGAAAACAATGAGAAAATCCAGATGTTGAATTTTTCCCACAGCATCCCTCCACTCACTGTTACATCTAGGGCAGGATTCATGGCATTTAACCTGAGGCATCTGAAAGAAATGGGGGTACAGCTTTCTTCAGTGATCAGTGGGGAGATACAGAACTGTTCCACAAGCATTTCAGGGCATCCTGAGGTGGGTGGCATGAACTATCCCCAGGTGGCACCACCCTCTCCACTGTCGCAATGTCTGAACCTCCAGCTAGCAGTTAGCAAACATTCAGATGCTGACTGAGAGCAACCTATACAGTGTCTCAATCTACGAGTACAGTGGGGAGGGAAGTAAATTCAGGCTCAAAATTGTCTTTTTCCTTTCTCTTTATTTTTTCTCTCTCTTTTTTTTTTTTTTTTCCCACCTGCCCTTTTGTGTCTCAATTCACCAGCTTCATAGTACATTACAAAGCTCTCTTCGCACATGGACCCAAATTTCCTCCCAGACAGAGTTATCAACCCTCACTGAAGCTGTAACAATTTCTCATATTCCTCCAGGGAAGGTGGTTCAATGGAGTTTTTTTGCTTCAACTTCCAGAGAAGAAGGGCTTATCTGTCACACTAAGGTGTCAGTGGTTTGCACTGTTCTTTAGGTTTGCACTGGTGTTATTGATCGTAAATGCACAGGGAATGCAACAAAACTGTAAGTGCAGGTCTGAACCCATGAAATGCTGAGCAAGTTCGATCACAGCTGACTGCTGCAGGCATTGGGGGGATGCTGACAGAAGCAACGTGTGCTTGCAGGAGCAAACCCCCGCCACAAGACTCATTTGCAAACTACGTGACTAAGGATAAGAAAAAGCAATACTTCTGTCAAGGCCCTCTCTGGAAAACAGATTAAGGACTTACCAGTCTGACTTCAGCATTTTTAGTAGAATATCAATGTATTTACTCTCCACCCTGTTTTAATTCAATTCATCAAACAAATACGATCCATTAAACATTATGCACCTGTGAAGCAGAAGCTCTAAAGGTCAGCATTTTCAATTCATGTTTAAAGAAATCTTGGCCTTTCCTGAAACCACAGATCTTCGTATGTAACCCACTTCTCCTGCCTGCCAAACTACAAAAAGGGAGCGTGATAAAACAAGATCTCCATTCATAATGCTTCCACCTTCATGCTCTCTGTGGGTTGCCTGCTTGCCAAGAGGCTCTTTAGAACTGAGCTGGTGGGGTACACAAGGCAGCAGCATGAGGTGCCACCTTCCCAAGGAGAGATGAGAGAGAAGCAAGAAGAAAAATCTTTGCCGAGTTCAATTGGCCAAATCTCCATTTGAATTTTGGTGTAGTAAATCTGATCTAATCCTACCACAAGTGATGGAGCTGTGCTGGATTTACACTACAGGAATTGGAAATCAAAATTTGGCCTGCCAAGTCCAAAATTGCAAAGATCTTTTCCCAGCACATAGAAGGTTTGGCATCAAAAATACTGATGCTTGTTCGAAGAAGGGATAAAATGCTATCATAAGTGTGAAACACAGCATTCAACTGTTGCCCCAGACCTGGTTTACACTGTGCAATGCAGGAGACAGGAGAGCCTCATACAGCACTGTTCCCAGCTGCCCACAAAACTGGTCATGGCAAAGTTCAAGGCGCATCTGGACAAAACTCTCAGATGCAAGGTGTGATTTTTGGGTGATCCTGATTGGGTGTGGGCTCAATAATCCTCACAGGTCCCTTCCAGCTCGGGGCATTCTACGATTCTATAAGCTCTTCCCAAAAAAGAAAAGTCTGTTACTGAGGGTAAAATGGGGCAGAATGTCTTCTGTAACAAGTGGGGAAAAAAAAAAGAAAAAAAAAAACACCTGTAATTATTTTATTAAATGACTACTTTAGTTCAAAGACTAATTTGAGAAAATAACACTGTGTATTAAATGTATATCTTTTGGCAACTGAACATTTGGTCAAAGAACAAGAAAAAATATTGTAATTAATTTATTCCTATCTACTCACCTAAAATAACCTGCCCTGGGTTATTTACTTACAAATTAAATTAAACAGAAAATGCCTGGATTTCGCAGTCCACTAAGTCTCTTTCTGAGGAAATGTTGCCAGTGGTCAGCTTAAGTCTCCCCCTTTATTCAATTAGACCTGATTCTGCCTAGTTAAATGTCTCAGATTCATTGAAGAGTGACTGCAAAAGGAAAAGACTGCTTGTGCCCGTTTGTTTCTGTATGATGCACAAAGCATGGTCAAGACATTCTTCTCAATAAAGGTGCTGCCCTCATCTCTTTGTCACACCAAGTCTGCAGGGAAAAAGGCAGCCCACTTCTCTTGGATGCTCCCATCAGCCCACAGCAGTTTGGGGGCCACTGTCAGCCACATTAGCTGGCCAAATGCACACTCAGGCGTGAACTGCTGGGGTACCTTGCTCCTCCCACGAAGGCTATTTCTGTTGGGTCCGACTGCAACCCAAGGATGCTCCCCTAAGCTCGCAGATAACAGCTGGCCAGAGCTGGTGCTCTCTGCATATTGCAGCATTCAAACGCAGATGTGGGAAAGCCTGTTTGTGCAGTAACTGCCAAGAAAACTGGCTAGAGACAGGGAAAAATGAAATGTCAGCGACATGATGGAAGCACAGTGGAAACAAGAGGGTTTAGCTGGACCAGTTCGGACTGGTTACTTGCTTAGGCTAGCACCTATTTAACTTCAGGAGCTGATTAACACTTCTGAGAGACAATAGCTTTATTAAAGATTCAATTATTTTTCAATTAAGATGTAAGAGCTGTATTAAACGTCCCTGAAAATGCCACAACGTCCTACAGCTCCTTTCAGGGAAAACACAAGCTAGCATTCTTGGCATTTCTAAGGTAAAACACTGGTAAAAATAAAACCTTTAAAAAAAAATCACAGTTGTCAAAGTCTTTACACTTCTTAAGGAAGAAGAAAAGAGCTCATTCTTTTGCAGCTCTCTTCTATCTGCTCCTTCCCCTCCTTGCTTTTTCTCTGTTGCAGATAATTCCACATGATTAATAGGCTCTCCTCAGCAGTGCTACACAGTTAGCTCTTTTAATCTCTCTTTGAATCTGAGTCTCTCTAATCCCCCAGCCCTTCGGCCCCAGGAGACTCCACCTGAGGATCACAGAACAAGATAGTTCTCTCTGTTTCAACTTCCAATCTGCAAGTCTACAATCGAAGAAAGTTCAAATTTACCTTATCTGCCATGATCATAGAGGAGCCTCCATGGATGCCCAGGATGGGAGTGAGGGTCTGGGCAGAGATGAAGTCCAGGATCTGGGCAATGGCTTCCTGGTCTGTGTCATCAGCAAATACCACCCCTTGAATCTTCCGGTCTGACATGAGGTCACAGATGCGGGTGATGATGCTCTTGGGATCAGTTTCATTCATGGCCACCAGCTCCACCCGGGGCACCACTGAGAGGTGGTGGAAGTCATCTTTCTCGTGGGCATCTTTGATGGCCACTTCGTCTGAGGTCCCCACCAGGATGACCGCAATGCCAATGCTTGGGTGGCTTTTTTGCGCGTGGGTCCCGCTCCCTGTTGTTGCGAGGACTGCCAGCACCAGCCAAAACCTTGGAGAGTAGCACTCCACCCTGGGCCTCATCTTCAGCTCTTACACTCCCTGAGAAATAAAGAAACAAAAGGAAAGGGGGAAAGTGAGAGAAAAGTGATTAATTGACAAGTCAATCGCTCAGCATTCAAGGCAGATCCATCGATCTTCCTCAGCCAGTAGCTGTCCTCCCACCAGTCTTTCTTGCCCAACGCCCAGTTCTTCTGTTGCATTCATGGCAACATACTAAGTTCTGGTCTCTACCCCAGAGTTTGAAGTCACTTCAGAGTGACAGCAGAAGATGGGATCATGTCATCTATCTTAGGTCCCATGTCATGCTGAGACCCAAGTCAAAACTGATTTTGAGAATTGAGGTGAATTGTCCACTGACAGCTGTTCAGCTGTCTTTGTGAAACTAATTGCTTATGTCAAGCCCATGTCTAAGTGCTTGCCCTCAACACAAAGGAATTATTAATGCTTGTGATCAGTTCGGCCTCCTTCTGGTAATACAGGCAGAGAGGCTGAAAGAATCAGACAGACAGGACTGCTTTTTACTGCCTCAGCACAGCACCTCTAGAGTAAAGACAAATGGGCAAGGCCATTGGCTGGATGTGGGCGGATGTTACTCTGCATACGCATTGCATACAGCCCTCCTACCCAAGGGACACACACCACTCATATCTTTAGTAGTCAGTCAGTCTTGTGTCTTTCACCTGCACAAAGTCCATTGTTTTTAAAAAGCCAGGGATGCAAAATTTCCAAATAGTCATAGCTAAAAATGAATCAATGAGGTATGGAGAGGACATTCCCTTCAAGACCCCCATGACAACTCTGTTTTCCAATAAGCAGAAAGACTCAAAGAGCTTACTCTCCACTACCGCAGCCAAGAAAGTTACAGTGGTCTTTTCCTTGAACAAATCCACTTCATTTTATAGTCATAATAGTAGAAATAGGAAAGCCTGATGAAGTCATCTCTCCAGCTCCTGCCTGAGCAAGATTGTTCCTACCTCTTTATTCACTCTTGATTTAATAGTACCTCACGTTTTCACAGCACTTTTCATTTCAAAGGAACTTTACCAACACTAACTAATTCATTCTCACAGCACTTACAAGGAGTAAGTATTACTAAAATCCTACTGAACTGGTGACAAAAACAGAGCAGTGACCTCCCTGGCCACCCATCACCCTTTTGGGGAGCAGCACTGTTCACCTTGCCTATCCAGGGCCACTTTGCTGTCCCAAGCAGATTTCAGGCATTTCAAACTAGAGAAGACTTCCCCTTAGACGTTCACACCCAGCAGTCTGTTTTTCAGCAGCCAGGCTCACTTAGATTATGTACACCAGTACTACACCACTGACCCTCTAAGCCTTGGGGAATCTAGAAATCAGACTCTTTCATGCCCTTCACAGCCACATGTCTCTCTATCAAATGTACAGAAGGCTGCAGTAGCAGGGACAATCCCAACAAGACTTTGGGGAAGTTGGAAGTCCACCCAACAGCCTGCATGATACCAGCCAGCCCCAGCGAAAGGGTTCATGCAACTCTATTGTGCCTTGCCCAGAAGAACACATACTCAGTACCTGCTCTCTCTCTCTGCTTAGCATGGCAAGGAGACTGTATCCTGCATTGTTATTACTGGATAAATAACTGGAGAATAAAATAGATATTAAATATGCACCAAAGGAACCAAATCCACTTAGGAGACTGAAAGCGACCACGGGTACAAAGCACCAATCGATTCTAAACTCTCTGACAGATCTGCTTTCTGAGAGATGCTCACAAGAACCAAGGGACTTCGAGAGTTTGGCAAAATGAACAGCTAACTTCATTCCAGCAGGACTGTTATCCTCCAATTACGAGTCACTAAATTAGATTCCTTCACAGTGAAATGCAGTCCCCACTCCTGCAATGCTTTATTAACTTTAATGCACTCTGTACGCTCTCTGTCTCTCACTTTCTTGCTCACTCACTTTAATGCTATATTTGCTCTCTTTAAAATATGTCTCCTGCGATCTCTGCATAGTCTCACACAATCTATTACGCTTGGTTAGGTAATGGCTAGCTGTGATACGCAGGGAGCAGACTCTAGGTTTTTCCCAGCCCCTCTCCCACCAGGAATACTTTACAGGGCCTTCCAACACAGAGAGCAGCAATGCAGGAGCTACACAGGCAAACATGACAGCTGCCTGCTTTCACACCCAAGCACAGACCTTTCCCATAGGAAAATATGCTGGCCAAGAAACCTGTTCCCTTCTCTTCATCTGCTTCAAAGCCAATTAATCTCTAGGAACTATTTCCAAGAGACAGCAGAAGAAGGCCCAGATCATGAAGAGCATTTAGGTGCCAACCTACTGAATGTCTGGCTGATGGGATGCACCCCTAGACATATTTTCTCTTCAGTACAAGATGATGGGGTTCCCTGCAAAGTGACAGAAGCTCGGTCTTTGTCCAGTGACACAGAGAGTTGCCAGGGCTAGTAAAAGACTGATGTGAAGAGGTCACAGTGCCACCGCAGCCAAATGGCATCTCCGTCCACTTTGGATCTTCAGCCATGAGCCCTATTCTGGCTCAGGTAAAGCAATGCTTAAGTAATCTCTGCTTATCCACCCACCCATGACAAGTCTCCATCTCTTACTCAGACATAACTTCTCTGTTAGTGTGTTTCAGGAACACGGATGCTGGTTGCTGGCATGTAGACCACCCACCTGAGGCAATATCAGGTACCTCTTCCTGGCTGGGTGCCCTGGTAGGATGGGTCCCAGGGTTGTGATAAGGCAGGAGCGCATCAACAAAGGGTACCCAAACCAAGGATGGTGGTACCCTCAGCCAAAGGTTGGCCTCTACCATTCAGACCTAGTACACTGCCACAAGGCATGAGCAGGTTCAAAGCACAGAGTTGCACTGTGCAAGTAGAGGCTGTTGGAGATCAGAACAGGCATCCCAGCACCAACCCCTATCTCTCTTTCCTCCTCTAGTCTTTCTCACCATGAGCCCTTTTTGAATGAATGCTAGTAAAAGGCACAGGTACACCTGCACAGATATTGTAAGACTAAAGTGATCTCAGAATTATTGTGAAAAGTTGTTTCGTATACAGCAGCAAGTTTTATCTGTTTACTTCTGCAGTGTTCAAATGGAAAAGTTTGAGACACCCAACTGAGGAAACACCAGAGGTAGTGTGGGGACATCCTTGCGAGTATTACTGTTTTCTCTTACTCCAGTGAGTATTTGCAAATTCACATGGAGAAACTCATAAGATCATGACAAAGCTGCAGTTCTAAAACAGAGAATTGTCTCTAGTTGCTCCAAGTAATTTTAATAATCCTCAAATCTAATTTCATAAGCCAAGAGTGACTTTTAAAATGCATCAAGGTTTTCATTCCAAAGTATTTTACATCAGTAGGTTTTCTCCTTATCAATGATGCAGGGTAACAGCGTCAGGAAGGCTCTTCTGCCTTTCCAAAACAATTCGGTAAATCTCAAACTCCATTCTAGCCAGTAATGTCTCTCTCTTTTTTTTTTTTTTGTTTTTTAAAGGCATTATTCCACACTATTATATTCTCCCTTTTTCCCTGGTACAGAATGCATGACAGGGATATTAGACAAAGTGCTTTTACAGACATATCTATATTTAGACATAAACATGCCTGTAAAATGATTATAACTCTATAATCTTATTTTATTTACCAATAAAACATATCCAGCATTGTAGAGGAATGCAGCATCTACTTAATGCTGCAGAACAATATTACACAATCATTGTTAAAACAGGGAGGGAGACCTAACTTCTCCAATTGAAAATGCAAGAGGAATGTAGGTAGTCAGACAGCAATTATTCAGTTGGAATTTGGCCAGGACCAAAAGGTTAGACTGCTTAAAAATATCATAAGAACCTTATTTGACAGTGCATTTTGTGTGGATCAAATCTAAGATAAGTATTAATAGAAAATTATTAGCTGCACAGCCAAAAATACAGCTCAGCGTTTAGAGATATTTCTGGGAAAGTACACAAATAGGTCACTGTGCATTCAACCAAGCTAACTGTAAATAAAGTGCTATGCCACGTAGAGCAAAGTGAGGCAATCTTTAGGTGGGATATAGCATTAAGGCAGAAGATGGGGTCAGCTCTGTTGTGTGTTCACGCCAGTGCCTCCATCTGCTGCAGCCAAGCCAACTGGGCAGCCATGTGCATCAGGCCCTTGGGACGGTATTTGCAGGGCCCCAAAACCCCAGCAAAAGAAATGGAAGTCCTGTAATGCTTCAGTCTCAGATATCAAGTTGCCTTAAAGGCAGCTTTCCTAATTAGGATGAAGTTGATACCTGAGACAAGGGGCTGAACATCATCAGAAAAGTATAGAGATATAAGATCTGGACAATGAATGAAAAATCAACCCTCGTGTTTACAGCCCTAGTTGAAAATAGGAAGAAATTCACCTCAGCTGTGAAATACTTCAGAAAGCTGGCAGATGTTTTTTGTCTGGTATCCAACACACCACCAGGGAACAGCACAGTGCACTGGCAGTGCTGTAGGGAAGTTACTGCACTAGACAAGCAGAAGCCTGGTGCATATTTAAAGTCTTTCTCTACTACCTGCCATACATGTAATCTGCAGGAGCTGGGAAGACCCATGCAAAGAAAGGGGCAGGGTTGATTCAAATCCCACAAACTGTTACTTCTAAAAGCTGGGGGTTAAGTCACTAAATATCATGCTGTAGTTTACATTTAACTCCCTGACTTTTGTCAACTCAATTTCAACTTCATACCACATTCCATTCTCATGGTTAACACCATCTCCCCATTCAGAACACACTGTATATTGTCTGCCTCTGAAGAAGCACCCCTCACCTCCTAACACTGCTTTAACCATTCTCCTACCATAGCTTCAGCACAGCTGATTTGTACGCTAACAGCTCTTGTGCTGCCGTTCTCCACACTACTGCTCACCAGGTAGACATAAATGCTCATAAATCTTCTCCTGGCTCATGGCCCTGTTGTTCCTGGAACTCTGTAAACAGAGACCGAGATGAGGATGGATCTAGGGCACGATGGATGTGTCCTGGAAGCACCTGTACATCTCAGGTACTGATAAACTGTATGAATGACACTGCAGGAAAATATGCATACAGTCAGAGCAAGAAGATGGCAGAGTCTACAGACATCAGAGGTTCCATGCCCAGTGATGGCTATCCAGCACCTGTGTAAAAAAGGTTCATTGCAGTGACTCTGATTGAGCTCCTCCCAGTGCATTTCAGTAATCCTAGATGACATAATATATTTTATAAGCCGTCTTCAAACACTAGCTATTCTCATTCTGACACACAAACTTTTCTTTAACAGTGGCAGAAACATTTCTCCAAGGCCATTTGGACAGGTCTCCTTGCTGCTTTTCACAGCTCTTCCTTCTCCAGCAAGTATTATTTATTTCTGTGCTGCCCCACAGATGCATTTTCATCTAACCTTTATAAATAAATTTTAAAAATAATCTTCTTTTCTCTCAAATTAACTTTTTTTGTACTCTCATTACTTCACTGTTAGCTTTTCTTCCATGGGAGGAAATAGGTGTGTAAGTTCAGTTCTTTCAGTTCTACTCAATTTATTATCTTTTCACCTGTTTTCCTTTATTAATATAGGCAAAGACTCCACACTAGACTAGGCACTATCAGATTCATCTCATATATTACATACTTATTCCTCCCATCTCTAAAGGCTAGATTGCTTCTGTCTGCTCAAGAGGTCTATCCAATGATAAGGTCCAAAAAAGCACTTCCCCTTTTTTTCTATCCCACACAAAGGAGCAGTTCTCTCTCTACACTTAAGGAGGTACAAAGAACACTTTGATCATCAATTAGACCCAAATCATTCCCAACAGATGAAGAAAACTGTGTCTCATTACTGGAAGCTTACCCAAAGGTAAGTTCCCAGCATCCTTCCCACTTACTTCCACCCACATATTTTACATATCATGGGGACAGCTGTTACAGCCACAGCCTCCAAGCTTCTGTTGAGTCCAGTACCAAGTAATTCATAGAAATTACACACGAAAATCCTCTGCTTAACAGTCTTGTCCTTCTCCCAGTCATTTCAGGATCTCCACAGCATCTGCTTTATCGCACTACCTGCTCTGAAACAACTCAAACAATAGGATTACCACTGCTAGGAGATGCCTCCAAGGCTCACATTCAGAAACATTTCTCTAAACTCAGCTTAAATTTTCTCTTTGCTCAGCTATCCTGTTACTTCAATAATATCTCCTTCATTCAGCCTAAACAATTTCACTCTCTCAACTCGCCATTTCTACCCTGAAAACGCTTGTAAGAAGGTTATCTGATCACCCCTGGGGACTTTTCTCTGCAGCAGAATTTCAGTTCTGTTCATCCCTACTCCTAAACTGAGCCCCCTTGGGCCCTCAGCAGGATGAGCAAAGGAGGAAGGCAGCAGAAAAGGAGCAAAGGAGGAAGGCAGGGCAGGGAGAGCAGGAGTGAGACTGACCTGCTTCCTCAGGCTGGCACACACGTGCAGAGCGGTGGGAGTCAGTGTGACATACAAAAGCCATTAAGCGAGACAGCAGGTCAGTCTGGCATTGTGCAGTGCCAACTTCTAAATGCCAGGGCATGGAGGCTTGGCACAGCCATTGCTCTCTGTGAGCCTGGCTATGGAGCCAGGCTGGAGCACTGTTCCCAGGGCAATATCTCACCCCTAGCACCCTGTTTGGATAAGTTTAAAGGGATGAGATCCCACCATCTGGAGGGGTCAGCTACCACAGCTCTCACTCTGCGCACACTCCGTTTTAAACAAGGTTTTCAAAGCTATCAAGGTCTTCCCACCATGCGTGGTATCCCTCTTTTGAACATCCCCTCTCTGTGTCAGGCTCAGAGCAAACCATCCAAAGCATGGGAAGCATCTCCATGTACATTGCCTCTCCAAAAGGATTTCAGAGTGGTTGAAGTAGTTTTGCTTCCTAGAGAGCAGGACTAAGGGAAGCCAGGTTTAAACAGGCAGCAGAATGCTGCACCCAGAACACCACCACTTTTGCCAGATAAATTGAACTGGAACAACTTGGTAATCCATGCTACAATCCCTGCCTTCCTTCTTTAATTCTCATCTTCCACTTTTCACTTCCAAGCAGAATTCAGCAGCTCATTAATAACCTGATTACATCAAAGACAGATTTCTGAAACCTGGGATTTAAATACCTCCAATCCATTAGCATCCATAAAAAACACCTTTAACTTTGGTTAGATGGTTTGGAAAAGCACATCCTCCGCACTTCTGATTATTTGCTGTATTAATTTGAAACTTTCTACTCAACCTTGATCAACTCTCCATTTTATGTACTTAGCAGATTATGACATTGAATTTTTTAAAGTTTGAAAAAATCATAAAAAAAGAGAAGTATTATTTTTTACTTCCAAGGATGGAAGGACTTTACCATTCCATATATGCTCATATACTGCACTCAGTACCTACTCAATCCCTTAATCAGTTGTTTGAAGAGAAAGCAGAAACCAGGCAGGCAGCTGCCAAACACAATGCCAGCGCAGAAATCCCATGGGCTACTCTAGACTGTCTCTTGATGTAGGACTTTGAGTTCTTTGGATGCCATATGTAAACACTGTAAAAGCCAAATAACAAAGGTTTCTTCCAACACCATAAGTAGAAAGAATATATGACTCTTCTTTCTTTAGGCAAATTAAGGGATTCCTTCTACAACACTGAGAATCCCAAGAAAAGCTTTTGAACCAGATGGTGACAGCCTTTATTTACATCTGCACTTCGGATATACCCCCCCAGTTTGTTGCCCATCTCCTCAGATACAATGTACAACACTGAGTAAATCTTCACAGAATGGCCAGGGTTGGAAGGGACCTCCAGGATCATGAATCTCCAACCCCCCTGCCACATGCAGGGCCACCAACCTCCCCATTTAATACTAGCCCAGGCTGCCTAGGGCCCCATCCAACCTGGCCTTGAACACCTCCAGGGACGGGGCATCCATAACCCCTCTGGGCAGCCTGTTCCAAAACCTCACCACTTTCATTGTAAAGAGCTTCCCCCTGACATCCAACCTAGATCTTCCCTCCCTCAACTTAGAACCATTTCCCCTTGTCCTGCTGTTATCTACCTTTTCAAAGAGTTGATTCCCCTCCTGTTTGTAAGCTCCCTTTGGGTATTGAAAGGCTGCAATGAGGTCACCCTGCAGCCTTCTTTTCTCCAGGCTGAACAAGCCCAGCTCCCTCAGCCTGTCTTCGTAGGAAAGGTGCTCCAGTCCCCTGATCATCTTTGTGGTCCTCCTCTGGACCCTCTCCAACAGCTCTTTCTTGTACTGGGGGCTCCAGACCTGAACACAATACTCCAGATGGGGGCCTCACAAGAGCAGAGTAGAGAGGGACAATCACCTCCCTGTCCCTGCTGGCCACCCTTCTTCTGATGGAGCCCAGGATACTATTTGCTTTCCAAGCTGCAGAAGCACACTGCTGGCTCATGTTTTTTTCATCCATCAGGACCGCCAGGTCCTTCTCTGCAGGGTTGCTCTCAAGGACTGCTCCTTCCAGTCTGTATCTTCAAATTTTCAAAACAAACAAGCCCATCCCCTCAGAAAGATCTTCAGGGGTGCATATTTCAGCCTTGAAGACCATGCAGCAAAAGCAGGCAAGGAAACCGTACTGCCTCTGCTGCTTGTAGCACCTCTGTAGCAAATCTTAACCAGTCCTAAGTTCATGAGACCTGATCAGCTTCTCATAAAGATGTAACAAACAAACAAAAAAAAACAGTAGATAAAAAGGCTCCGTGTCCAAATATCAAGATTTGAGTGGGGCAAAGAAGCTGATAAGTGGTCCAGGTCAACATTGCAGCAGTACAGATATTGATGGGCCACATCCTGCAAACTGCCACTATCCCTCAGGAGCTTCATGGCCTCTTGATATGGCTACTGAAATACAGCATTTTGGGAGGTGAGGTTTGTCACCATATGATCCCATAAGAAGGCCAACATTGCTTATTAAAAGAGTTGGGGAATTAATCAAAAGGTGAGAGGGACCAAGAGGTGGTTTTAGCACAAGTGAAAAGACAAACCACAGCAATCTGAGTCAAAAGGAGTTGAGAGCTGTCTCTGGTCAGGATGGGTGACTACATCCAAACAACCTGTTCTCAAGTTTCCTTCCTTCCTTGTCCTGTGGCAAAACGTATGTAATGTACATACGTACAGGTGGAAGCCAATGATGAGTGATATCTCATAGGGGTCTGTTTTGAGACTGGTGCTCTTCAACAATTTTATAAGTGATCTGGATAGTGGGATTGAGTGCACCCCCAGCAAATTACAGATGAGTGGAGCAACTGATACAACAGAAGGAAAGGATGCCATTCAAAGGGACTTGGACAGATTTGAAAAGCAAACCCACTGGAACCTAATGAGATTCAATAAGATCAAACGCATGATGTTGCACTTGGGTTGCAGCAATCCCAGATACATACACAAACTGGGAGAAGAACTAATTTGAGGGCTGTCCAGTGGAGAAGGACATGGGGGCTCTGGTGAATGACAAGCTGGACATGAGCCAGCAGAGTGCTCTTACAGCTTGGAAGGCCAACTGCATCTTAGGCTGCACCAAAAGAAGGGTCACCGGCAGGGCAAGGGAGGTGATTGTCCTCCTCTACTCCGCCCTTGTGAGGTTCCATCTGGAGTACTGCATCCATGGAGCTGCTGAAATAGGTCCAGAGGAGAGCCACAAAGAGGATCAGAGGGCTGGACACCCTTATGAAGAAATGCTGAGGGAGTTGAGCTTGCTTAGCTTGGAAAAGGCTTCAGTGAGACCTCATTATGGACTTTCAGTACTTGGAGGGAGCTTACAAACAGGATGGGGACTGACTTTTTTACATGAGTAGATAGTGATAAGGTAATAAGGAATGACTTTAAACTGAATGAGGGTAGATTTAATTTAGGTGTTAGAAATTCTTTACTCAGAGGGCAGTGAGGCACTGGCACAGGCTGCCCAGAGAAGCTGTGGGTCCCCTTTGCTGGAGACATTCAAGCCCTGGTTCAGTGCAGCCCTGGGGAGACTGATATGGTGGGCAGTTCTATCCATGGCAAGGGTTGGAACTGAATGATCTCTAATGTCTCTTCCAACCCAAACCATTCTATGATTCTGTGAAAATCATGTCTTTCCTTTTCCTAGCTATGGTCTTCAGCAAAGGATCTTTCTGTTCTTATTATTGCTATTTTAAGGAAAACAAAATCTACCTAGGAGAAGTAACAAGGAAACACCTCAAACTTCCCCCTTTCCTAGTATTTCATTCCCTCAGTTCAAAGACCAGTAAGGCACTAGCCATCAAGCTGCTGGATACAATATGTTTTCACACTACGTTAATGCTGCGCACCAGACCATGCAATGCCTGTGATTCTATGACAGGTCAGAGCCGATTTATCTCGCCAAGACCTTCAGTAAGTAGCATCCAGAAAGCTTTCCCAGCTGGAGAGACCCAACCCAGCATCAGCTGACCTCTCCCTCTTCTCAGCAGTCCATCATATCTATGGAGTTGTAGTGATAGAAACATACAGGCAAAGCCACATCTGGACAATGTCTAGTCAGTGGCTGTTGATGCTGCAGGGATAAGGATGGAAGCTCTAATCCAGCACGAGCAAACAGATTAGATTTGGCTGAGCTGAATGCCATTTCCATGCATTTTTTTCCCCATCAGATTTCTCCACTTTCTCTTTTCTCCAGCCTGTCAAATTTGTTCATGCTGGCTGCTTAAGCCACCTTTCCCAGTAGCTCACCTAGCAGTTCATTCCCCCCATGATACATACAAGGACATATCAGCACGTGCCTCCTCCCAGCCCAGCTCCACTGCTGGCTTCCTCAGGGTGCAGCCCCACTCCTTTGGGCCACATCCTTCTACACAAAAGTTATTATAATATGCATTCGCAGCAGATAAAAAATATATATATATTTGGTAGAAAGATCAGGAAGGAACAACCACCAAAACTAAACAATGATCACAGTAAAGAATATACCATCAATAAAGAAAAACTAATCCCATGGAATGAGTATAGCCATGGTTTTCTTAAGCTTTACAATCAGTTCATACTTTTGAAACAGCATAAAGCTGCTCAGCGTACTAGAAAATCCATAATTCCAATACCCCCACAAACTTTCTTCAGTCTACAATATATGTCCTAACCTACCATCCTATTCGGCTTTCTGCATTTATCACTTACCTCTACTCCATGTTTTGTCCTCCATGGCTCCCAGAGTCATTCTATTCCTCACTTCAAGCACTGTTACATTTTTTGATCCACCAATGGCACCTCTCGGCTTATTTGCCTTCACACTGGTAGGTATCTGCTTTTAAATCTCAAAAGCATGGAGAAAACGAACCACAACTAGTGGAGCCTTGTTCTAATCCTTTACACCATCATCCAAAAATCAATAAGCATTTTTTGAAAGTGTAAACACTACTGTTTTCTTCTTCACTCTGTGCCTTATTCTCCTCATCAGAAAGATGGAGATGCACCTTCTCTGTTTCACAGAGCTAGAAGGTTTAATTATTTATTGTATTTACAGTATTTCCAGCTCTCAAGTGATAGAAGCTCCAGCAGTTGAGATTATCATTATTGCTTTCCACTGCACTTCCCCAAAGGCAGTAATGTCTTCTTCTGAGATCATACCCAACATTACCCACAAGATCCCAAGAGAGCGTATTAAAGCCTGTCTGTCCAAGTTCTTCAGGACAATAAATCCTAGCTTAGCTAGCAGCAGAGAGAAAGGAATCACTGTAATACCACAAATAGTCGTGGTTTCCAAGCAAAGTCCCTGATATTCAAAATCAACTTTGCCATATTAAGTCAAACTGCAAAATACCGCTGAACGGTAGTTTCTGACAAAACAACACATTGTCAGCAAACGCCAATTTGTTAAGCCTGTTTCTCATGAAAATATCTCAGCTCTTGGTACATTTTCACCAAAGCAGCTTCCTGGCAAAGATCAAGAGCAACGCTGAGCTATGGAGAGTGAGGCAGAGCTACAGTGGGCAGCCAGCCTCTGGGATCTGCGCTGGAGGTCTGGCACCTTGGAGCAGCAGGTACCACCCTTCCAGCAATTTTACTCCACACCTGAAAATCTCCTGTTTTATCACAGTATCTGTCCATGGGTCTGCCATGGATCCAAAGAATCTGGTTCCTGCAACTCCTGGACTATGGAAACATATGGCCCAGCTTGGTATTAATTCACTTACAGAATCTCAAAGTATGAGATCTCATAGCAGTGCATCTCAGAAGTGGAGATCCTCAGACCCTGGGTTTAACAAATCTGGGAAAGGTACCAGAGCAGAGTCACTTGGCTCACATTATACACCCAGGTAGTCCTGTAAACTCTGATTCCCTCCTGCACAGAAAGCCTGTCTTTACACCAGGAAGCCTGAAAACATAGTGTCCTGGCTGGGGCTACAGTGCCAGAGGCACCGGAAATATGGGATTGACTGAGAAGTCTTCAGACGTGATTCTGAGGGCTACAGCTTCAGACTAAGCCATGAATGAAAGTCCTATCCTGCAAACTCTATGAAGCCCTGGGAGCTGGGAGAGAAAACCAATAGGTTTGGTGACAACCACATTCTATTTACACTCCTTTCACACACAGAGTGGTCCTTGTAGGAATCCAGCTTCCTGAAGACAGAAACCCAAGCCTGGCTACCATGTCAGGGGCCAGCTTAGAGCTGCTGTTCTCCCCTGAGTCATTTCTGGACTGGGTCAGAGTTACCATTCAGCCAGAAGGGTAGGTTTAATGGATATGGTGGCAAAACAGACTTCACATTGCCTATTCCGAAGTGCTGGAGTTGCACTGAATGCTGTCTGGTGAAGAGCTTTTGTACAAATCTGAGATTGCAGCGCCATGCAAGTGCTACAGTTACAGCACTCAGTCCACAAGAGGCTGTACAGCCTTTACCTACCTTTGTTTGTATATAACAGTACCAATACGGACATCCTGAGCAGCCAAAGATTGCAATCTTGCAAATATCACCCAGCTCCTACAATGGAGTGGGAAAAGCACACCATGTTGCCTGCATGAATTGCCTCCCCAAAGTTTGTCATGAGTACCAGTTGTCCTCTCAAAGCATCCTGAGTTTTTCCTCATAGCAGCTTTGGCACTTCTGCAGGGGCACATCCATACCACAGGGCTGAAGGTCACAGCACAGCTCTCGTTGACTGCAACAAGAATAGCGCTGACAAAGCATGTGCACACTGGAGCAAGCTGAAACAGAAGTCCCCTCTGCTTGGAGAGAGATTTCTCATGGGTTCCATGCAAGAGGGAAAAAAAAACAACACAAACCATCCTCTGCCCTTGGATGCAATGCCTCTCTGACACAGTTCCTGCTTTGGTATCTCATTAGGAGCTCTTCTCAAAACCAGGAGGTGTTTTTCCCCATGAAGCTGTATGGATTTATAAACATAAGGATGCCCAAGTACACTAAAATCCATAGAGTCTTTTGCATGTACCTGTGTACCTCTGTACCAAAAGGGAATATAAAGTCCCTGCAATCTGATCTGGAAATGTTCAAAACACGTTTCTCATGGGTTTTAACACCTTTCTGAGGCATCGGGTAACATGAAAGGGATCAATCACTCCCCACAACTTTGTCTTGGGAGAGAGAGACAGGGGGAGAAAAGCTGGAACAAACAAGCCAGTATGCATTATCACCTGGCTGTGCTGCCCTGGAACACTCTCACATCCCTTTCCTCTGGTATGTACTTATTTTCTGAGTCTAAAAACCTCCTGGGATCTTATATCCCTTCCCACACTAGCACAGTCCTGTTACCACCCCATCCAGAGGCTGGGAATACTTCAACAAGACTGAAAAGCAATATGCACATATGACTCCTTTCCTAACTAAAGGGATCACAGGATGCACCACCAGACCATGGCTGATCTCCACACCGTGGAGCTGAGTTGAGCTGGTGGCTAGCTGTGCAGCCCCTCCAGCCAATCCATTTACCCAAGCTGGTCTGATATGTGGCTAAGGGACTGTCCTCTCCAGATCCACCTACCTTAAAGCTTCCTTCACTGCTTAAAATATTATTTATTTATGAAAAGCAATGGGCTAAAAGTATATACATATATTAAAAAAAAAAAAAAATCAGGTGGCCTGCCATTAAGGAAAGAAAAGCACTCAGGCAGTGCACAGGCTCCCCAAGGGAGGTGCCCAGGCCTGAGTTACTGCCAAGATAACATCTGCAGGGAAATAAGCCATCAGATGCACAAGAATGGAGTGGAAAGGTCCAGAGCAATGAGAAAAAAAGGAAAAAAAGAAAACAAGAAATGGAGCAGGCTGTTTTGCCCATAGTTATTGCGCTTTGCAGAAGCCACAGGTGTCTTTCACTCTTCTTTTGCTGAAGCAGCTTCCCTAGCACCCCAGTATCTGCTTCAGATCATCAGGTCTGCCATAGCCCATTCCAGCCTATAAGGTTTAGTGACTATCACAGCAGAGCAATAAAGAGGAATCTTTCTGATCTGATGGGCCCACTCTCCTCTTCCTTCAACCTCAAGGGTCACCCGCTGCAACAGCAATGTTGGTACAAACAGAGGATCCATCCCACACCAAAAGAAATGCGAAGAGGATGATGCTTCACCGGATGGCTGGAAATCTGTTACAACAGGAAGAGAAACCCTCATGGAAAACTTGTCACTAGCACTCATAGAAGTCTCCTGAACTGGCTATGCAGGGCCTCTGGAGTAGTCAGCACTGGGTACCAGCAGTGAGGAAGCAGGGGTGTGGAGCAGCACTCACACAGGCAGTGAGAATCACAGGCCTTCTTTGCCAGGCTGCTGGGTGCACCAGCAACCCTGGGGCTACAAAGACACATTCAGGCAGGGAGAATGTTTTGTAACAAGAATGAAAAAAAAAAAATAAGATGCACATACCAGCAAAGGAAGTAGGATAATGAGTCAAACCATATGAGCAGTGTTAGAACACTTCAAGCAATGGGTGAAAGTAGGAGAGCAAGCTCTTAAGGGGGCTCTGCAACATAAGATATGCAGAGCACAAGCCTATGGAGATCACTAGTCCAGGAGACTACCCTTTCCATCCTAATACCAGCTCAGAACCACTGCTAGCACTGGTGTTCATCCTGGTTTCAAGCAGCTCCTCTAAAGGGCCACCTCATTAGGCACCGTGCCTGAAAATTCAGATGACTGCCAGGCAACTGTACTTTGTCCACATGAAACCTTTGGTGTCCAACATACTGTAGGAATCAGAGAAGGTTCCTGCATCTTCTGTATTGCTTTCTGAGTTCCAGCAGACAGCACTGTGCCAGTATGGAAAATACAATCACATATAAAAACCTCAAATAGAGGTATCCTTGTTTTTTTCTTCCTCCACACAACTTGACTGGATTTCTGTTCTTGATAGTCCTGATCTACCAGGGGTATCTTCCAGATACATCATCACAGCTGACACAGATATCTGCTGCAAGACCACAGCTAGTGATAAAGGCAACTCCATGGGGATGGATGACCAACATTGAATGACTGAGCCCACTGCCTCTTCTCCTGATAATGATTTATCCAGAAACGGACTGAAAGGAAAGAGGTGACCCAACAGTAACGGCACCAAACCAGCTGACATATGAAGAGCTGCATGACGGAAAGTGGAATGAAAGAGAGGATTTTCTTTTCCTTGTCCTCAGGGTGCTCGCCTTGTTTAAGGTGTCCACTGCCCACAAAAGACCATCAGCCTATTCTGGTCACAGGAGCTTTTCTGAGGAGGTGGGAATGCCATTGGTGCCTCCACTCCTCTACCACATGCTGACACCCATTCCAGCTGCTGTTCTCATGGCCTCAGGGATCAAAGAGAGGAAAACCCAAGGGGGAAGAGAAAGCAGGACAGAGAAAGCAAAGCTAAAAGTAAAGGTGAAGAGTCAGAAGGACAGTGAAAACAGGAGATAAAGACAGGAGACATAGCAGAGAGGCAGTTGCTTTGCAAGCTGTAGCTAAAAATCTCCCAACGTTTACAGCAAATGATGCATGAAAACACACTGTCAGGAATGTGATGCCCAGAACCTATTGCTACTAAATATTTAATCTGATTGGCAGGGAGCCGTTAAAGCTTCAGCGTCGGGATCGCAGGCTTCTACGGAGCAACAGGTAAAGCAAATACATCAACATGTGGTGAGTGATTCACCTTGGCTGCCATCAGCCTTCCGAACCTGCAGCATCACACAGGAAAGAAATTGTTGACAGATATTAAAAAGGAGCAGAAAGGGGGTAAGGAATGATACAGTTTATGTACTTTGGTTCTGCTGCAAGATTAGAGACACATGGAAGGTGGGTGTAATGAGTGTGTTCTTCAGCAATGACGAGATGCTGCTCAGAGATCTCATGCAATGCAGTTCACGCCTCTCTAGCACTGTAAAGTCCCAGAGCAGCATGGTCACACCGATGCTGCAGCTCTAATGGCTCTGCACTTCTCCACATGTAATCCCTGAAGCCAATCTGGAGTAAACTAATGGTTGCCTCCAGCAATCAGCTTCTGCCGTCTGTCGGGCAGGAAGCAGGTCAGAACGTCCTACATTCGTGCCACCTAATGCCAGCACATGCCAGCAAAGAAGCACTGGTGGAGTGCATGCAGGTAGGGAGCTTTTTGGGGCAGGAAACCTCATTAGCACATAGTGCAGTACATCAAGAGGACAGCCAGCTGCTAGCAGGGGCATATATGTGTGTGCTTTTGCACACCCACTGCAGCTCCTGCTCACATAGCCTCCACAGTGGCTCCATTGGCAGTAGCTCTGCTATCCTATATAGCCTCATTTCTAGAATGAAATTTTCACTTTTAAATACAGTGTAACATTTTAAGTTTACACTACAAAGTAAAGCTTACAAAGTAGTTATGTATAGAGATACCCAGACCACATCCCCCACCATCACCCAGCACACCAGCAACACAGGTGTAGCACTTTGTAAAGACCATACAAGAGCAAACATTGCATTGGCATTGATAAGTCATAAACTGTGCAAACCCATCAGCTTCCTTCCAAAACATAATAGATATACCTATAGATAGTTGAAAACATGCAAAGTCATTACAAAAATGCAGGGAAAAACAACATACTGTACACTTGTTTCACAGAGGAAAACAAATTGCAACTGTATCCAGAATCCCTTATCATGCAGGACATCTGCAGATCTAACACTAACTGCTGAGTATGAGGAGCCCGGGATTTTGGAAGTAACAGTACTGGTGCTAACTTCCCCAGGCTTAGAGCTTGCAAGACCAGGGACTCATCACAGAGTAGTATTCACCAGCATAAATCCCTCATCATAGTTCCCTGTCTGTATTTCTCGTTGCTACTCTGTCCCTGTCACAGCTGTTCAAGGAGCTGATTTCATCACAATTAATGCCTTTTTGTTCTTTCTTTCTTTTACTAAGTGCAAAATCAGTGAAGAATGCCAAGGGTAGAGCTCTGAAAGTCAAGACCAAATAAAAAGTACTTATTTATGGCATCATCAGCTCCAAAGTCCCACAGACCTCTCCAACACAAAAGAAAGAACACTGCAGAACACAGTTGTGGTGTGCACGCCCATCACCCCAACCCACAGATGAACATGCACTGGGTGACTCGGGCATTGACAAAATCTGATGCCATGGCTTTAGGCACAGCCACCCCCAACTTGCACTGCTCACCAAAGGCTGCTGCCTGCAGCTGAAGGGGCATGAGGAGAGGCGTCTGCACTGCAGCCACACCACTCGATGGTCTGACAGGCTGTCTACAGCCAGCAGCAACAGTGGGTTTGCACAAAACTGCCAGGCCACTGAACTACTTCAGGAAGCAACTGCTGGGACAGGAAGAAGAAATGCATTTAATGACCATAGCTGTCTATTAACCGAGTAAGAGCCGTGAATAATCCAGGTAAAAATCAAACATGGGATCGCTCTGACCTGTCTTCTATTCACACCACAAGCCTAGTCTACTCTGTAAGACAGCACGACCCCACCTGCTTGCAGCATTTCAGCTTTTGCCTTAAAAAGGAGTTCTTCTGAGTTTACAACAAAAATCTGTTTCCTTGATCCTCTGAACTCCTTAAAATTGCCCAGGAACTAACGGTGTCATTGGGACACAGTTGCTGTCACACATGGAGCTAAGCTGAAGCATTTATTTTACAAACAGCCCTCCAATCGGGTATCACAAAAAAATAAGTTTGTGATGTTCTTTACATCAGGCTTACAGAGCTCTTTACCCAGAAAAACTGGAGCCACCAGCTGAGATGATGTGCAGATGCACAGCTCTTCTTCTCATCCTCACCTCTTCATTCCCCTCAGAAATGCCATACCACTCTTAAAAGCGGTTCATGAAATTAATGTTTCCAGGTGTGTGATGTCCTCCTGAAAATGGACCATCTCTGAGAAAATATGCAGGATGTCTTGGATACAACTTGATAAGAAACCATGATTATAGCTTTTGCTTCATGATATTTTCCTGGGCTTGTCAAAATGTGAAGATACAATACTGCACAAGGACGAAAAATAAAAAAACAATTAAGGCTAATTCATACCTCAAAAAAGGTCTACAACAAAAGGGAAAAAACAAACAAACAAAAAAAAAAAACACACCAGCAAATTCATGCTCTGCTAGAACTAGCTCCTTATTTTTTAATATATTTCATTGTTGTTGTTTGTTTTTTTTTTTAAATTAGTGTGTACTTCCTTCCACTGCATTGAAACAGATACCACCAAAAAAAAAAAAACAAAATACAATTAAGCACAAGCATTAGCCAACAAGTCCTAAACAAATAACCCACAAAACAAAAGCACCACATCACCAGTTTGATTACAAGCCCAAAAGCCCTTTAAATACCCTGAAACCACAGAAATTAGATGAGCTCTCTGTGTCAGAGCAGCTGTTTTGCCCCTCCACCTCTACCCCCCCTTGCTAAAATGAGATTGACTTCCCGATGCCAGTGTCATCCCCTGGTAAGCGGGTGTTTAATGTCACCCTGGTATCTACACACTCATGCAATTCCCACACACCCCTGTAGCCTCCTTCCACCCAACACTCTGTCTTCTCTATTATACAGATGTGAATTTTCTCAGCTTCAGCTGAGGGCCCCACTTACTTCCAGATCTTTGGTAGCTAAAGAGAATAATTGGCCCCTGTCCTCTTTTTATAACAGTCCTTTTCAGATTGCCGACAGCCAGGTTTCCACCCACAGCTTCAGTCCCCTATCCGAAATGCACCAGGCTCTCTCTGCCTTTCTTACAGGTGTCTGACAGCATTCACCCCTACCCCTTTGCCTGCACCCCTCCAGCCCCTAAAAGCCCCGCGAGCTTTTATTAAAGCAACCCCACCCCGATGTGGATGCAGCACTGCGTGATCACAGTCAAAAAGACGTGCGGCCGGTTCTTCCGCATATCCTGAAAATCAGATGGGAGGACTGCTGTGGGGACGCCACATCTCTTCCTTCCTCTCCTGTCGGCTTTGGGATGTTTCTCCGAGCAAAGCTCCCACGGCTGCTTTCGTTCATGGAGCGCCATCGCTCCGGCGCTGTCCGTTCAGCACTCCCGGCGATCGCTCTCCTGTCGTTTCATTACAGCTCCTACTCATCCTCCTCACAGCGCAACCCGGGCATCGAACCAGCAGCGCTCCGCAATTCTTCGTGTTCTTCCTCCCTTCAGTGTTTACATTCTTAAGCACACACTTTAAGGCAGTCATCACATCTCCCTTTTAATTGTCATTTGGCCAAGCTAAATGTAATTAGTTACTTTAATCTCCCCTCTCAGATCAATCCCTCCAGCATCTTAATCATTTTTGTTGCTCCACTGAATTTGTTCTAATTTGCTGCCATCTTTGGGGCACTGAGTTCTCCAGAAATGAACTCGATAGCTGAGGTACACTCAGATCAGGAATGCGAAGAAAATACAACTAGAAACACGCAGAAAATACTTCCTTGCTCCAGGATTTAATAGTTCTGTTTGTGCAATCCAGGAACCATGTCCACTGCTTTGCTGCCACATTGTATTGTGAGCCCACATCTCATCTGCTCACTGGTGTAACCCTGTCGTCATCTCTGGCATTACTGCTTTCCAGGGGTGTACCTTTCGTCTCTGCTTTCTTTACGAGCACAGTCTGATTTTAACTCCTACTATTCAATTTATTATCCACTCTGCTAATCCCCAAATCCTATTCTGAGGTATGACTGCTTAGCCAGCTATATATCTCAAATCTCTTTGATTTCCAATGAAAATGCTCTCACAAAGGAAAGTCAGAGTTTGTCATCAGAATTAAGTCAAGACACATCCCTAAATTCACAAGACATTATGGGTTTCTCACACACCACTAATCAGCCCCTCGATGAAAACTGCCAGACGATTTTCAGATGCTGCATCTGGGCTTTGGGAGCCTATCAGCCTTGTGTTGCCATGTTAGGGCTTTGCACCAGGCCACATCACTCACAGAAAAAGCGTTGACTCCTGAAGAGCCATGCAAAGCCCTGAGTGCAGCTGGGAGCACTGGGCAGCCCACGGGTTAAGTATCACCCTAATGTGCCACTGCCAAGGAGAAACACTGCCTTTCTCGGTACACACCCTCAAAGCAGCACAGCATCTTCATTTCCTAAAAGGTGCTCAAGGCTCTCCTTTCCCCTTCATTCCAAAGGCTGGGGTTGAAGGTGTCTCCAAAGATATCACATTTGCACACATCACCCCAGATGCTGCCCAAGCACAGGGCAGTGACAGAATCACAGAATCACAGGGGTTGGAAGGGACCTCTGGAAATCACACAGTCCATTCAACCTGCTAGAGTAGGTTTCCTACAGTAGGTTACATTGGAAAACATCCAGGTAAAGTTTGAATACCTCCAGAGAAGGAGACTCCACAACCTTTTTGGGCAGCCTGTTCCAGTACAGGAGCCAGGTACAAAGGAAACTTTCCAGGATTCATAAGAGAAAAGCCTTCCCCCTTCTCCAAACTTTGTCCCTCTAAAATTTCTAGAACTCTTTCCTCCCCACTCTGCTCTCACCAGAGCATCCAACAACAACAACAAAAAAAAAACAGTTCCAGGGCACTGAGGTAGAAACAGGCAACTCAGCTCACTAGCCCCAGCTATTCCTGTTGCCTGCACTGGCACCAGGCACTACAGGGCAGTTCTGACCTCAAGCAGGCAGTAATGCCACCAAACTCAGTTTGCCCAGCCTGAAGGAGGGGGGAAAAGATGATGGAGGAGCAAGGAGAAGGTGGAGTAATTCAGGGTCAGGGGTGGATAGAAATCTCACCCCAGGCAGCACTGATGCATCACCTCCACAGCTGTTCAGCGCTGTGGAGGAGATAGTGTTCAGCACAACCCTCCTTTCTCTGCCCACAAGGCAGCTGCAGCTCAGCTGTTTCTAAAGAAGGGGGGGGGGGGGGGGGGGATGGGTGGTCTTTGCTGCTGCCCCTCTGTTCTGGGCCCGAGGTTCAGGAAGACTTCTATCTACTTCAAAGCTGTAGCACCAGTCTCTCCCACCCCACAGAACTGGGGAAAATAAAGTGCTGACAACTCTCCCTCCCGCCTTCTCCCATGAACACATACTGGTAGTGCAGGGAAATTTATAACCCAGCTCTCTCAGTCCCTCATGGTCCAGGTTTTCCCAGGATCAGAGTTCAATTTACTGCTAGTGAAAGCCCAAGGAGGTGCATAAATCTGCCACCACCTCTTCTCATGACCCACATCAGCCCACTTCCTTCTTCTGCTGCAGCTCAGGAGGTCTTTTGCTTAATTTCTCAGTCTTATCTGCCAAGAGAAAGGAGTGAGGAAAGAGACTCAGCACAACTCCAATCACTCGAAAAGCTGCAGAGCATGTGAATTGGTTGGATTTATGACAGTGTTTAACACCGCCACAAAGATCTTAGCTACAAATAACAGAATCCATTTCAGAAGGGGGAAAATGAGGTGGACAGGACAAA
The DNA here is from genome assembly GCF_987193195.1 of Phasianus colchicus. Lineage (NCBI taxonomy): Eukaryota > Metazoa > Chordata > Aves > Galliformes > Phasianidae > Phasianus > Phasianus colchicus. Next base: position 49,315,284 of record NC_143436.1, read on the forward strand.
GGTACAAAGCTACAAAAAGTACCAATTCCTTGGATGTTTAGAAAGTGCAAGATGGCAACATATGCATGTGCACATCTCTCTCAGCTCTACAGATTGCACTTATGTGAAGATAGTGGGTCCCTTTTGGAGGAGGTCAGCTCAGAAGAACTAGGGATACTTTTAGCCCAAAAGGGAGACTAGACCTATGCATACATCTAGAGGAAAGGAACTCCAGCCAATACACCTGACTGTGTCTACTGGCACAGACCAAGGATGGGCACTTTTTGCCAAATGCTGATCAGCATATAATAGACCAGCTCAGTCAGGATGGAGAAGGTCAGCTTGGCTTCAGCCAATTGGTAGCTGACTATGGCCAAGAAAAATCTTAGCACAGCTCTTACCATCCTGCTGTAGCAAGCAATGAAAAAACTCTGTTACAACTTCTCTAAGCCCTCTGGTTTTGAACTAAAGTACTCCATACGCTCAGTGCACTGCAAGTAGTGCTTGAGGTTGCACAGCTATTCCCCAGTATGTGTTTCTGCTTACTGATATGAATGCACGTATAATGCCTCATTTCCAGGTTAAGAGGCACAGCTTAAACTGCTGCTTCTAAATGAAATTTGCCCTCTCTGCACTGCTATGCTGCCCTTTCATTGAGTGGACTATCTCTAGATGTTTTTATCCAAGTTAAACACGTCTTTAGTTGATGTAATAAATGTGTCATTTCAGTAATGCCATGGTTCAAGTCTTTCGTATATGAACTTCTCCGTACTCCAGGCATCACCTAAAGAATATGTAAGTTATCCAGTATGAGCATTGGACCAAACACTTTCTGCCATTTTACTTAAATTCCTTGAATATTCATACATCCTATAAGAAGGAAATGAGTTTTAAATGAAATTCGGGTCTTTAACTCTTTCTTTTCTCTCCTCTCCTGGATGTCTAATCAAGTTCAATTCATTTTCCAGCAAGCTTTGTCTTTCAACTTTTAAAACAGTCTATTTTTCTTTCAAATGCATTCAGATTATAAGAAAATACGATTAAGTTGCTTTAAAAGTCTCAATTTCTATTCAAATGGAAAAAACAGAGATGCCAAATGCAGCCATTTTATGCAGTTCTTACCAGAGAGTCATTGATTTTTCTCCTCCAGACATAGTCCATGAGGATTTGGGGAAGGAAACACGACACAACTTAATCTTATCCCCACACTGAATCTCAACCAGATTCTATACTTACTGCTGTTTTATACTGCAGGAGAAGCAATACATTAGGGTGTCCTGAAAACACCTGAAAATTTATATAGCAAAAGAAACGCTGATGAATCTGTTGGTATTGCTAAATTTCATGTCATTTAATGCTTAAAAAAACAAACAAACAAAAAACAACATCAAATCAAAGACAAAAAGAAGCAGCTGCTAACATGAAGAATTTATACAGCATTCATTACAGGCATCAAAATAATAACCTAGACAGTACCTCCATAGCTAAGATGCTCTTCAGATGAAAAAAAAAAAAAGCAGAATAAGCTTATAAGCAATAATATTTTGAAATGAAGCTGATTAAAAATAAAATCAAGTAATTACGTCTAGTTCCACAGAGACATCCAAAATTGGTCCCAGCCCTCAGCAGAGCCAATGCTAGGATTCTGTCCAACTTTGAAGGGACAGCAGGTCCCATTTCTGATCTGCAGCTAAACTCTAGTGTAGGTACACATCACAATTTGTTCTGCCACAGTTGACGAACTACGCTATTAGGGAAGACAATTAATTAAGAGAAGATGCATGGATATCTGTATTACCCTGTGCACTTAAAAAGTCCCAGTTAGACCGCCGGGGCAAACTTCAGCTCTAATTTTCTGTTTTGTTCCATTTTTATGCTTCATCGTGCAAGCAATATTTCTCATTAAACATCTGCCTTGGTAGAAATGGGCACCGCCTTAAATTTATGCAAACATACATGTACAAAGATGCATGATTAAATGTTGTTCTTACGCTAGTTCTCTCCTGGGAAGCATTGGCTATAGATGAAGTAAATCCTGGCCAACCTTCCTTAAACTGCAGCATCCTGAGGGACAGTTCTCTGTCGGGTGCCAAGGACCAGCCCTATGATACCTGATCACGTTAAGGAAGCTCTTCTGGCAACTTGCTACTTTATGGCTTTAAATCTAGGACTGAGGAGTCCAGAGATAATGTATGGGCCCTATGGACTGAATCAGCTACACGGACATCTTTGTTTCTTGCAAATTCAAATCACATTTGGGAACCATTTACACCAGAACGAGACTAGGGAACCTTCAGACCTTTGTGTTCAAAAAGAGATGAACTATCAAGTAGTCAATTTTCCTACAGTGAAAAAATAAACAGCAGATGACCCAGGATCCTCCTAGCTCCTGACTGTTCCAAACTGAGTGATGCAAGGACAATACAGCTCCTGCCTCTTCCAGCCCCATCTAGAACATCTTTAGCATGTACACACACACACACGACAAACTATTGACTTAAAGGATGTTAGGAAGCTCATCTACATAGGTTGCCTTTGTCATCAAGAGAGATTAGCTTCTCCAAATGGGAACCTGGAGCACGTCCCCTGGGCTTCTGCTCTCCAAAGGAACTCCCTCTTTCCCCACTGACTCAGTGGAGATCCTCGGGAAACAAGTCCCCCACAGCTAGTGTTAGCTTTTGCAAGTGATCTCCCTCTCCATATAAAAGTCAAACATCTCACCAAGCTTATAAAAGCCAGTGTATAGTGAACGACAAGAGGGGATACACCAAGGGATACAAATTGCTGGAATGAAAATCCCAAGTGATTTTTAAGATCTAGAGACAACTTTAGAGAGCTGCCTGCACATCACAGAAAATTCTTCAATAACTCCAGTTTCCTGTCACAGAGTCTCTGTAGTTCTCATCCCTCATTCTTTGTTTAAGAGCAATTGCTTGAGGATCAGGTCTCTTAGGAATTCACCTCCTCCTATCACATTTTCTCCCACCTAGAGTTAGCACCAGAGCTAGATGTAAAAAGAAACATCTTACTGTCACTGGGAAATATAAATGTATCCAAAGCAGAACAAGAAGAAACCTTCACAGCTAGTTTGGAGGAATAATTAGCTCCTGGGTCTCCCGTATCTCAGAGGACTCCACAGCCTCTAGGCTATGGAAACTGCTTCTCCATTTCTTTCATGCTGAAGTCATTTTCCTTTATATAAAGTAATTACTTTATGCCAGGCCAAAGAAACAGAATACTTCCACAGCCCAGTCATTAGAGCACTCCCTCTCCAGCACAATGAATAGGCATTTATATAAAGTAGAACAGCTCCAAGTGGAAAAGCTCCAACTGAGAAAGCATTACTGCAGAGGACCCAGGAGCCCAGGCCCTCATGCTGACTAGAACAAGTCCCCACTCCAAGGTATGCAGAACAGGAATGCGTCACCCAAAACCTAGTTACTTTTCTGCTTACTGATCAAGATAATTTCAGCACAGAACTAGCAAGATCTATGAAAATGATATTTACTTTGGTGGGGCAATCAATCCATTTCCTGGTATATTTGCTCCATTACAAATCTCTCCTGCCAAAAACCTTAATCACCACCTCTGACATCATAAGCTGAAATCAGGGCTCTTTCTGACAAGCAGTGATCAAGGAACAGCCAGAACATGATTTCAACTTAACATCCTAACAGAGAAGTGTGAGAGGAATTAGGTGACGTATGCTGCTAACCAACAATGGTCTCCTATTGTGTCCCTCCTAGTTTCTGAAAGTTATTCCTCTCTCCAGTATATATATATAGAGAGAGAGAGAGAGAAACATCAATGCATTGCACAGAGTTGCTCAAGTCAGATACCCGCTGCGGGCACACAGCTCCTGCTTCAGAGAGCACTGAGGCACAGGCATTTGGCTCCTGCTAAATTCTCCGGTCTCTGTGGTTCAAAGAGCCTTTTAGCCCCATTACTTTCCACTGAAATCAGTCAAATTAAAAAGGGATGAAGCATGAGTCTTAACAGTTCTCTCTGAATCCCTGGTTTGAAAGTTCACAAAACTTCCAAACCAGAGATTCAGAGAGAGCCTTCTGTGAGAGTCACTGTCTTTCAAAGCAGCTATCCCACAGCTATCTATTTTTCTAAGCTACTTAGCTTTCATCTCCTCCTGTTTAGCACATGGGCCCCCCATTACATAATGAAACGATCATACTGTCTTTTCTAAGATCCCATTTATGCTTTTGCATTTACCACTTCGCTACTTCCAGATGGAGATTTAAAAGCTTCCTCCTAGCATAGTTGAATACGTGGTACCTCAGATCACATCCAAGCTGCTTTTATACTTCAACTTTCAAGGTTTCAGAACACTATCTTTGCAATTTTAATTGTATATGTGGGTCATTCCAAAAGTAACACCTCCCATTTATTTCCATGGAAGCTACACCAGTTACAAAGAGCACAGTAACACTATTTGATAGAGCAAATTCTCAGCTACAACAGCTTCAACACAGGCATCACCATTAGCTATGCTTTTTCACCACTAACACACGAGAGCCTGCACGCCACACTCATAAAAATCAGCACCAGTGGAGGTGACCCACTGTCATCACTGCTGAAATGCATCACCCACCACCACACTGTGCAACATCCACTATTTGGCCCCTACAAACATTTGGCATCTGTCAATGAATGCCAATGGGTGCCATTTTTTCCACATAGAATGACTCACTAACAAATCTTTGCTTCATGCATGCTTCCATATCAGACGCCATTTTGTCAGAATGCCCCTCTGCTGCCATCTGTCAGACTGAAATAAAACATAATGGGATATTTTGGGAAGGTTAGACCTCTACTGCCGTCTCACCACCACCGCCTCTGACACTGTGGGCCAACATCATAAAATAAGAGGCAGTAGTTTTAGAGCATGTCCTCATCTAATATTCACTTCTTCAGTAATAAATTTGGAGAAAATTTCAAGGTGCACCAAAAACATGAAGTGCTGGAGAGGAGAGACAAAGAGAACAGATTATGTCATCCTGTCGCTTTCATTAGCCTCTCCCTTGGGGATTGTCAGGCTCTGATGTTTCAGCCTGACTCTGCTGAAACACGTCTGACATGAGGGAATCTCCCCGGAGATGCTCAGGCCACTGACTACAGCAAGCAGTGACACCAGAGAAATACAGAGAAGAGAGAGGGGTGCAGGGAGGGATGTGCAGATCCTTCTTCTGTGCTTTCCAAGCAGGTGTATGTTTAAGTGCAAGTAGCTGCAAGCTAGTGCATTTTCGCACGTTTCCTTTGCCACAATGCACTTCAAATGCATTTATCATCAGAGTTCAGTAATGAAAATTTGCCAGCAAACCAGTCACGTATATTTAATTAATATCCTACATTACCTGGCACAAAGACATCCAAAGCAGCAACTCTTTCTCCATCCTCCTCCTGGAACAGCTGTCAGCCCACCCACTCCCTTCCACGTATCAATAGAGCTGCCTTTCTCATCATTCTGACCTCAAAAGCATCTGACCTCAGACACTGAAGATCCAGGATTGCCCTCAGAATCAGAGCCAACTTCAGGCTCCTAGAAGATCTTCCACCATCCACTTCCAGGACCGTACTCCCAGCAGGAGATGCTTGTGCAGCAGAGGTCCCACACAAAATAAAGGATTGTGAGGGAAATCACAATCCTTTGTCATGGGAGACCACAACAGATTCTGAGATTTACCTCTTTCTTACCCATATCTGCTGTGTCCTGCTCATGGCCAACAGCTGGAGGCAATACACAGTCACAGCTGCCTCCAGATATCATTAGGCTATTATGTCTATCACCTGAAAACAATTTGCTGTTCATTAGGCAATCAGCTGTGATGTAGGACATGGCAGTTGTGCTAGTAAATTATCAGCAGGTTCATGACACAAAACCATATCTGTCTCAGTTGGCTCCTAGAAACCATCTCATCTTCTGGTCTGTTTAGAAATACTGAATTTCTAATTTGTTTCCATTTGCAAAATCCTCCAAATTCTTCAGAGATCATGCTTGGCAAGAAATTATAAATACATCCACATAAAGAGTTGTGTGTCCTAGCTCCTCAACAGTGCATGGCAACCCTACCAAAGAGATTAGGAAAAGAGGTGAAAAATAAAATGCTCAATTTCAGTGTAATAAAAAAGACAGTTCAACGTGTCATTTCCTCCATCTGAGTTTGAGCTTGTCCTAGATATCAATACAGAAAACTCCTGATTCTTCTCAAAAACACCAGAGGCCAAAGTTATGGACTTGATGCTGCCTTTTTTTTTTTTACTGAGATACAGGGTACCGTATCTCAGTACTCCTTTCTGCTGACGTGCAGTAGGATATGAACTGGAATAGGCCTAAGGTCATATAGCAGAGTTCTCCAGTGCTGCCAAATTCACAGTCTCAAAATGGCACCTTCAGCCTTCTCAACTACCTGCAGGACAATCTCTAATGATTCAAAGTAAGGAGACCCCTCCCTGAACCTATTAATAAAACCTCCCATTCAAACTCCAGCTCTACACAGGTAGTTTCTCCAACTCAGAGCATAGAGAGACACAGTTGTGGAGAACGACTTGAATGAAGTGATGATTCTCAGAAACCACTATGCTTACAGATCCCCAAATTCTCAAATTATCCTCAAGAAGCAGTAAAAGCAATAAGGATAAGGCACCTTTAAACTGTAGCTCATTTTGCAAGACGAGAGCATATAATGAAATGATAAGGTATGTATTTTCACATTCTTCAGCATGCTGTAACATACAACACCTCCCCTTGCAGTATCTGGTTTGGGCACATGACATTCAGATGCTATGCTAGTGTAAAATCTTGAAAGCAATGGCTATAGATGGGTGAAGTTTCTTACTGAAAGGGACACAATCTCAGTCTAGAAGAGCCCATATTATCGCAGGATTCAAGGATTGTACCTGCAAGTGCTAAAACATCACTTACACAGAACACATTTCTAAGTCCTTCCTGCAGAGACTTCTATCCTGGAGCTCTAGCTCTTCCGCAGTCAGGGCATGCTGTCACAAGATACCAGAAATTTGGAAAACTGGACCTATTTGGGGAGTTTCTTTTACACACTTTGAGCGGAGCTCAAGCCATGGCACCATTCTACACCATTATATGGACTCCTACGTGTACCAAATGAGATTCAAAGCAACGGGGCCAGATCCAATCACGTGGGGAGCATTTCCACAAATTGGACAGTTGGTCCCTGTCTCCTACACTCTAAACAGATTGACCTCATTAACTTTCTTCTGAAGTTGCTTAGTTATGCACACAAATATTATGATCTATGGTTCACCTGAGGCAGGCTTTATTGGATACAAACCTGATATTTCAGCACCTACATCCAGCTTTAAATAGCTTCAGTCAGAGCCTTCCTGCCATATTTATCAGCATCTTCTGCTATCACCTAAACCATTCTTGCAGTAAACATTTAATTTTATGTTTAATCTCTATTCTCTCTGCTTCATCTTAAATTCATTTATTTCTCAATCTATCCTCTGTGACTAACGAGAATAATTGGCCCCTGTCCTCTTTCTGTAATGGTCTTTTATGTGTTTGCAGACAGTTACGCACCCACCCACAGCTGTCTTTTCTCCAGACCTGAGGCTCTTCCAACCTTTCTTTACCCGTCTTCTTTTCTCTGATCTGTGATCGTTGCCTTTGTTCACTCCCCCACGCCCTCTCCAGTCCTTCCCTCTCTCAGAAGCACAGCCCCCATACAGAACACAGTTATCTAAGTGAGGCTTAACTACATCGCTTAAGTAGATATTAGACATTATTTCACTATTCTGTACTAATGATTGCATACAAAGCTCATGCATGGGCTGCAGAGAAGGTTCAGTGGAGGATGGCAGTAACTGGAGTGATTCATTTTTTTGGTTGGTGGTTCAAATGCAGGCTAGAAGTACATTAAGCATGAACTGTTTCCCTCTCACAACTAGACAGACTATCACTTTCATCTGTGTGTAGCTGACTGCTACTTTCAGAGGTGTCTCTTGTGCTCGCCACCTGGAGAATCAATTGGACACAAGGTCCTGCATGCCTAACATGCCAGGGATCAGCAGGAGCAACAGAACATTAGCTCATGGCTTATTCGGGTCAGATAAACTGATGGGGCCCCATGCCTGTTTTGGTGGCAATCAGCAAGGACTTGCCACCCAACAGATCATGAAGATCATATTCTCATTCTTCCCTTTAAAGTGATTCTTCCTTGTCGGTGTTTAAGCACAATCACACACACTGGTATTAGTGACACTGTATGTACTCTAGGAATAGAGAAGCATCCTCAGTATTCACAGCTGGAAACCCAGCACTTTACCTAAGCCACATTCAGCAGCTCTTTGCAGTTTTGAACCTTTCTTGAGCAAGAGGATAGAGAATAAGAAGTGAACACTGCAGAGGTCTCAACGTCATATCCCTTCACCTTAAGCTAATAACTACACTCTCATTCATAATTTCTCTTTTTTTTTTGTCAGAGTTTTAATCAATCCATGTATATTTTTTGCTCCAAAACACACTGTCTTTGATTGTGTTTGAAAGGAGAGAGATCCACCCAGCATACCTTACCTCACAATCTCCAGATACCCGCTGTGCTAGGATGCATTGGCTGGCCACGAGTTTCAGAGCACACCCCCTTCCCCTCTCTCCTGTCTTAGTAGCCCTGACTACAGAGAAAGCAGTATTTTTATTCCTCACACATTAAGCACATTCAGTGTATAAATTAGTGAAACCATGCGCAGTGCTCTCTCTCCTGCTTCTACAAAAACCAAGTGCTAAACAAAGAGCAGGATAGCCTCAAGAGATCCAAATTAGCCATGGTTGGGATTGACTTGATGACAGCACTGCCTAGTGCCACAGCTTGGTTTCAGAGCTCTGCAGGTGACCTAAGGCACATGGACGCACACTTGGTTGATTTTTACAGACACCCACTCACGTGCCAATACACAGCTCCAGCAGGAAGCCAGCAGGTTGTACCTCATGGCAGCCATGAGCTCTTTATGGGATGGATTGGTTTACACTGTTTGCTGTTGTTTTTTTCCCCCAAAACAAAAATGTAGTTGGGGCATTTAGCCCATCTGGGTCCTGACTCCCAGTTAGCACCATGCCACTGATTTTCCCAGAGTGCCAATCCATACCTGCCCAGAACCTACTCTCCTGTCTTCTGATGAGCAGAGGAACAAGACAGATGCACCAGAAGGGTGCTGGATCCTCCATGGTGGCTGGAGAAATTATATTTTACATTCCCACAATGACACACTTAGCTGAAGCAGAAACACAAGCGGAAGGAAGAAAGTAATGACAGCAGGAGGACCATGCTTAGCTTTAAGTCTCTTATTTTCCTCTGGTTCTTCTACATACATCAGCACTGCTATCTCTAAACTGCTTCATCTTACCAGGGCAGTAGCTAGGTTTGTCTGACTGCAGTGAAGCCACTAATTGAGAGAGTTGTTCTCACGATGAAATCTTGAAGATGGGTGAGTAGGAGACAGGTCATGGTAATAGCAGATAATACTATCCTTATTTCACCCATCCACTGCCTGCTTTTTCTATCTCAAGTATAAATATGTCTCATAGGTGGATCACAGGAGAGTCAGGCAATCCTGGCGCCCAGGTGCCAGACACAGAGGACACTACCAGCACCCCACTGTATATCATTCAGTACACAGAGCCATCTTTTCTATTACCTGATCCATTCTTTGTAATAAATTGAGTTCAATACGTGAAGGCACTTTTTGGTGTAAGCCTAAATGATCCTTATGGGTCTCTTCCAGCTCGGGATATTTTATTCTATATTCTCCAGCCAAGATAGCTGCCCACCACACCATGCTGATAAAGGGAGTAAAGGCAGAGTGGGGCTCTGGCATCCTTAATTCCATGTAGATTGAACCTCCAGAGAACAGCCTTCAGACTGGACCATCTCACAGGCAGCTTTTGCGCATCTTAAGGAGTAAAAGACAGCAGCAGGGAATGGAGCCCATTGCAGAGACAAACAGCGCTGCCTATACAGCCCTCTCATCCTCTGCCAGCTTGGGGGTTATGAGAGAACAGTACTAGGAATCAAATCCAGACCTCCCACATGCTACTGCAGAGACAACAAGTGCTAAAGCACCAAATCCTGGTGCCAGCCCAGGTAAGTGAGAGTCCAGCATGGGAATCCAAGCATACCTCCATGTGCTAATGTAGAATGGCTCCAGCGCTGGAGCTGGCATCCACCTGCCCTCTTCCAAACTAAGCATGAGGAATAGGCCCACCTCAACTCCAGCAGCAGATGAAATATATAACTGAACACTGCAACTTTCTCCCTCTGTAAGCAAGAGGTTGGGCATTGAATGCTGGTTTGTTGGTTGATAAAAGTTCTATATAGAGGCCACTGATAATCCAAAAAGAGCATGAAACAGATCAAAGAGCTGATGAGGATCAAGAATTAGGATTTTTATCCCTGCTCTGCATTTTCCATCTTCATCGTGCTCTTGCATGTGCAAGAGCATGCAAAAACCAGCCATCAATACAGGTATCCCAAAAACACTGCCCAGAGGAGGACAGCAGGGACTGCTCCTGACGCCTTCCTTTGCCCAGCTGCAGTTTCATTGACAAAGGGATCACAAGAGGCAGCAAGACCCAAGCATGCTGAGATGGGCTGGTGTGCACCGCCAGTGAGAACACCGCCAGGAAGAGGAGCAGGAGCTCAGGCCATGATTCTTTCCTTCTCCCTGCTGAAATTCCTCCACTCACCAAGGCAGATCTGAGTGAAAGCTAAAGCGGGTCTCCTCACCCCACGCTGTGTCCATTCCACCCTCTGCCAATCCCCTGATATCCATGCCAGGTACTGGGAGACGTGCTGTTGCACACTGGGACTAGAGAGAACCAGGAGATGTGGAGGCTGCAAGAACTGCTGCTTTGGGGGGCGTAGGCGAGCATTTGCAAATTGCTCATACCCACACATACAGAGCACCTCACACCTACGCGTGACGGCTGCACTCCCCAGAACTGCAGCTGGGGCACACCAGGTCACCCCACATCCCTAGGGATTGGACAGCAGGGCAGTACTGAGAACCTAAGAGCTTGAGGTGCTGTGTACCCAGCCCTCCCTGTGTGCCCAAAGGGGAAAGAGACACCTCCATGCAATGCCTGCACTCCCCTGGAGGTGGCTATACTTGGCAGTGTGTGGCATCAGCAGAGAGTGCCGCCTTTTGCCCATGCTGAAGCTTGCAGGGAAAACGAGGAAAAAATCCTAAGCAAAGGTAGCAGCAAGAGAGACTGAGAGGAAAATGGGGGTGAGGATGTGGGCCCACACTTCCTTCCCCCATGAGCAGCAGAGCTGTGAGAGCCCTCTCCAACACTACCACCCAAATCTGGACCGGGTCACCTCTGGAAAGTACCACGGGGCAATATGGGACCTACCTGGGCCCAGTGCCTTCAGGGAGGGCTGGCACCAGGCAGTGGCAGGGATCCAGAATCCCACAGTCCAGCCCAGCCACCTGCCCATCCAACCACCCTGGGGAGCAGGGGATACCTAGCATCTGCCCTCCTCTTCCCTGGCCCTGCTCGCTGAGAAATGGGGATGCATCCCCTCCACCTTCAGGGCTTGTGCTTTTAGAGGCTATAATGGGGAAATAAGACCCGAGTGAGGAGGACAGCACTGGGATCCTGGGAGGATCCATCAGCAGGCACAAGATGTAGGGCTTGAGAAATTCCTCTTAGAAGCAGAAGAAAGGCTCCTATGCACTCTCCTCTCCCCATGCAGGTAAACTTTCTACTCCCACTTGCAGAGGGAGAGGGAGGGAGCTCTCTGGCAGGGAGGATCCAGGCGCAGATAAACCCTGGGAAGCCTTGGATATTTATAGAAGCACAGTCAGAATATGGCAGGGAAGGTGGCTCTCAGCCCCTCCACACAGACCCGGTTTTCATTTTTAACAATAGCCCAGCAAAACCCATCCAAAAGGAAAAAAAAAAAAAAAAAGCCACTGAAAGGACCAAGATGAGTGAAAACGCACTGGGTGCCATGGGGCTGGGGGCCCCCGAGCTCATCCACAGCAGCAAGGCTGCAGGGGGTTGCAGGATACAGCCCATTCCCTCATCCTCCTCCTCCTGCTGCGAGCCTCCCCCGCCCACTGAAGGCCTCTGAATCTGGTGCAGGGTGCCAAGCAGAAGGAGGGTTGTGGGGATCCAACACCGGGGCTAAGGGTGAGCACGGTGGGGGGGTAGGGGGGAGTAAGCTGAGCCCCATCACCGCTTCTCTAACCTGCCGTGAGGGCGTGCAGCCCCACGCATGCTGCTAAAAGCTTAAAATAGACCCAACGCGCTCAGCACCTCTCACCCGGCGCTCTCAGCGGGGCGCGGCACAGCGGCCGCATGCTCTGCACCCCCCCGGCGCTCTCCTCCCTTTGTCTTGCCACCATCTTATGGAAAAGCTCACATGGCATGCTATGTTCGGGATGCACCGGTGGCTGGATGCACAATAGCCATTTTGCAAGCCCCGCCGAGCAGGCTGGGGAGGGGGCTGCTCACAGCAGGGGGGAATGCGGTGAATCGATTAAAACACGTGAAGTTGCCCAAATACGTTGCCTCGTAGATTCGGGTGAAGACTCCTGACGTGCTTGGACTTAAAATAGCCCTCCACCTCCACGCGAGCAGCCGCACTCACCCAGCGCTGGGCGGGCTCCTGCCGCGGTGCTGAGGCGGCCCCCAGCCCCGCATTAGGCCACTCACGATGGAGAAGCCAGAGTGGGTCTGGAGTAATGCAGCACCCATCTCATAACGAGCATGTTTTTATCTACCATTGTTCCTAAGGAGCTCTATTTTCACATCACGGCATGACACGGAGCTGTTGGACCGATGGAAAGAAAGAGCCAATATACAGACGGATGGATGGAAATAACTGTCATTTCCATCATTTCCACCCTTTATCAAAACCACGTTCTTTCTCCCATAATCTGCACCCCAACTACACAACTCCCCCACCCCTACTCCCCCCCACTCGCCCCCCCCAAAAAAAATATCCCAAGGGGACTCTCCCCCCTATTCACAGCATGTAACTGGGCATCCCTATCACCTTCCCTGCATCTCCCATTTGATGAGCCAAGGGGGAATCAACATGTCTGGTGAACACTGTCTCCTTTCTGAGCTCTCTCTGGTTCTGCAAGCAGCAGCCCCAAACCTTTTGTTCTATCGCGAGTGGTCTTCCCTGAGCACGGCTGCGTGCAGAAAGCAGGCTGCCACCAGGAACGCACCATCAGGAAATTCCCTACCTTGGTTTGTAGAAGCAGAACCTCTAGACGGACGGATCAAGGGAGAGAGCATGTTGGGAATGTCCAGGCTCCTCTTCTTGCTTGCATATCCACATAAGAAGAATAAGGGTCGGGGGGCAAAAGTTGAGGAACAAGTTAAAAAAAATCCTATTTGGCTGTAAAAAAAAAAAAAAAAAAAAAAAAAAAGAGGATTCTTGGTGGCAATCTTGCGTCTTGAAGCGGTGCAAATTCAAAAGCTGGAGAGCATCACTTCAGAGATTCAATGCGAGCTGTGAGGATCGTCAAATGCAGGTTCCAGAGTAAGCATTCCTTCCGCCTTTTGGTGATTATTCTTATGATTATTTTCTTTCTTTTTCTCTTTCCTGGAGCCCTAGTGGAGGAGGCTGTGTTGAAAGCAACTGGAGGTCGGTGCCGTTCTTCTGTGAAGCATGATTATCCTCAAAGCGTCCCCTTCCTGAAGGGAAAAATGAGCATCAATTCGCTATTAGAGAGGTCTGAAAGGGATAAAAACCGCTCCCCGACAAAGACATTCATGCATTGAGAAGAAAGGGAAGCAAAACGCATTTCCCAACGGCGCACACAAGTGGAATCAGAAAAAAATAAAAAAATAAAAATTAAAAAAAACAGCTGGCACGAGTCTATAAATAATTCAGCTACGGGCTGACTACACCATTCCCGGGATAGGCATGCATACGAGACGGGAAAGCGGGCGCGATGTGAATCGCAGCGAGCGAGCGAACGCACCCCGCTCGGCGCGGCCCCCTCCCCACGCACGCACAGCATCGCGCCCACCCCCAGGCCCAGCCCCCGGAGGGCCGTGCCCACCCCTCTGCAGTGCTGCCGGCCCCGCTGCCCGCCTCAATGGGCACACGCGCTGTGACGGGGGGCCGCTTCACCTGCAACGTGGCCGGATCGCGCTACGCCCCTCACCCCCCTTCCCAGCGCGCACACACACACACACACACACACACGCATCACCCCCCCGGGAATGCATCCATTGGCTCTTCAGGGGTTGGATTTTTTGTGTTAGGGGTTTTTTTTTTCATTGGGGGGGAGGGGGTGGGTTGCTGGAGGCGTACCCCCACCCCACCTCCAGCGTACACGGACAAGTTTATAGCTCTGCAGGCATTTATTTAATGAACTCGCAGGTGTTTTGTGTTGGCTTTCCCCCCCCCCCCCCGCCCCAACCCCCCTTTTCCCCTCCTATCATACTTCCAGCTGTCATAAAGCACAGACCCACATACATACCGGCAAATCCTTCTCCAAGCACCGGGCTGCTCTGAGCAGCTACTGCCCCCCTCTCTCCCTGCAAGGCTGAGCCGCCTCAGACATGCCCAACTTCTTCTGCCTCTCCTCCGGTACTGCCAGGGTAGGAGACATGGGGCGGGGAAGGGGAAGCGTGCAGAGCATCACCCTAAAAATATATTTTAAAAAATCCTCTGCAATATAAAAGCTTCTCCGGAGGTGAAGAAAGCAGGAAGGCAAACTCATAAAATCGCTTAATAATTAATTAGAATAAAATACACACACAGAAAATGGTGGGGAAGGGGGGATAGAAAAAAAAAATCACGGCTTGGGCAGGAGAGCAGAAAAGGATGGAGAGGAGGAGGAGGAGGGGAGAGAGAGAGGAAGAGGGATCGAGAGATGAACCCCTCCCCGCCGTCCGGGGGAGGACTCAGCCTCCGACGCCCGGCGGGGGCGAAAGGAGAGCCCGGGTGTGGGGCAGAGGTGCGGAATGCGGAGTCGGGGCTGAGCCTCGGGGCTCCGGCGGTGCGGCCCCGGGGGCAGCGCTCCGCGTGGTTGGAAGAGCGCGAGGAGAGAAATGCTAAAAATAAATAAATAAAATATTAACAATAACCATAAAATAGTAATAATAAGAAGAAAGGAACAGGCGCCCTGCCAGCAGGCAAGCAGAGGAATTGGATCTGAACGAGAAGAAAGGAGAGTCGAGATAACGCTAATATCCAAATTGGATACTCCACAATTAAGCCCAGTGCTTTAATTGCTATTCTCGGAGCCCCCTGGAAGCTAAGCAACACGAAATCAGTTTGAACAGAAAGCAAAATGCGTTTGCGCACATCTCCTTTCTGCACTGCCCTGCCCACCCGTGGGTGGCTCTGCCCACGCTCCCCTGGGTGCCTCCAGCCCCCCCTGCACCAGGGCTGAAGCTCATGACCAAGGCTCTCTACCTGTCCCTATGAGAGCCAGGCTCAGCTCTGAGCACCCAGGCAGAGCAGAGTGCACCCAGTTGCCCTGCACAGCTCTGCAGTGCAACCCTGGAAAGTTTGCCCCAAAGCAGGGCAAGCCAGAATGGATAATAAAGCAGAGCCCTTCCAACGGCACCCTTTAGGGCATAAAGGCATCCAAGTGTCACAAAGACCCATCCTGCCACTGGCTGTGTATAAGGTTTGGACTGGCTCAGCCAGACCTTGGTCATCTAGAGACAAAACCAGTGGGAAAAGCCCTCCCTATGCTGCCGTGACAGCTACACTTCAAGAAAGCAAAGCACAGGTTCAACACCACATGCTCTGCCTCAGTGCTGATCCAGGCTGCATTGTCTCTCCTTTGCAGCTCCCTCAGAAAAACCATAATTCCCAGAAAACACATAGAATGGCTTAGGATGAAAGCAACCCTAAAGTCCACCTAGTTCCTGTCCCCTTGCAATGGATCAAACAGTGCAGGGCCCCATCCAACCTGGCTGTGAACCTCCAGGGACAGGGCACCCACAACTTCTACCTACCCATGCAGGCTCTGTGGCACGAGTGGTGAGAAGGTTCCTCTGAAGAGATGAGCAAGGAAAGCTGGATCCTACATGCTGAAGAGCTGCATTCCAATGAGCAGCCAAGCACATTAACTCAATTCCAGTCCTTAGTCACGGGTACATCTGCAAGGCAACATGAGAATAAGTCAAAAATCCACACTAATATGACAAAGGTTCCTGAGGGGGAAAGCCCACCTGAAAGCACCACAGCATTTTCCTACTCCAGGGTCTTCAAATTCCATACACATGGTTCACGGTGCAAAACATTTGTTGTTTTGCAGAGAGGTTATGCATGGCAATATAGACATGGAGCATATCCAAAGAAGAGCAATGAAGCTGTGAGGGGCCTGAAGCATAAGTCTTATGGGGAGTGGATGAGGTACCCTCTTCTTCCAGATAACAGCGATAAGACAAGAGGTGATGGCCTCAAGTTGTGCTGAGGAGTTCAGCTTCAGTCTGGCTGTGGCACTGAGGGACATGGTTAGTGGGCATGCTGGTGGTGGGCTGACAGTTGGACTAGATAGTCTTAGAAGTTTTTTCCACCTTTATCGAGGCACACAGCAATACATCATCTGGAGCACGCATGAGTTGCTATGCACAGGGTTCACAATGGAGTTTTTTCCATGTAGTCACAGTGACCACATGCAATAGCATTATGTGCTTGAGCTCCTTGCTAAAAACATACACCAAGATGTTAATTTTGACAGCCAGGATCTTCTAGAGTGTGCTGGTAAGGTCTGTTCTGTTCAAAAGATTTTACTAACATATTTAGGCATGCTTAAAAAAAGTGACTGTGATCTTTTTCATTCTAATTTCAGTAAAAAATGGAAGACATATTAGCCAAAGCCTGAAGTAATCTGAAATTATCTCAACAGTTGGAGGAAAGAAATGTAGAGTGATGCCTGCATAAAGAAGTTGCTAATAGCTGAAGAGATTAGTCATTTGACTTTCCCATTTCTTTCACTGATAATAGTAATGATACAAGACTAGTAGAGGGGATTTGGCCAAAGGATGGCTTTCCTTCCCTCTATGGCAAGAAGGGATAAGCCAGAACTGTGCGGGTCCTCCTGCATTCTTCTAGATGAAACAAGAGAAGGAGCTTGACAGAAATGAGAGGAAACAGTTTTCATGCAGCTCATTCCTGAGAAACACAAAATGGAGGGTTAAGAAGTATCTTAGGAACAATTTCTGAAAAGGGACCTGTCAATCACAAGAGAACAGCTGCAATTACTTTCAGCAAGTCAGCAATATTTAAGATTATCTTTCCCTGTAACATTAAGAAGAGGGAATTAATCAACTGTAAGTTTTCTTTCTACAACAACACAACTCCATAATTGCATGCTGTGCCTCTGTCATTGTTCCCTTTTAAGAGTAAGGATAGTTGCCTTTCTGCTTAAAGGATGTATACATTACACATCAGGTCCAAGTTCCCTATAAGAGCTTATAAGGGTTCTGAGTATCTGATGTGGAAGGTGGTCAGCTCCCCCCTACCCAAAGAAATCAGGCTCACCTGCACATTTGGAATAGGTCACACAAAACTGACAGCTGCTTCAGAGCACCTTCTCCTAGAGATTCTACACAGCATCTAAATCCCAAATTACTTTCACATTAAGGTGTAATATTTATTATAAATAATGGGTGCGGAGGTAGGAGGCACATAAAAATTGCTACAGAATCTCCAGCAGCATAGTGCGATGACACGGTTTACTCTCACTAGCTGGGGCTGACTTTATTTTTTCTCCAATCAACTAAGATGAATGAACCACATAAAATGAAACAAATAGCATCCCTGATGGGAAATTGGTTTTTCAAACATCTCTTCAATTCAAAAACACTTAAATGTTATTTGTAAGAGGAATTGAGGAATTTATTTTAAACGTGTCCATGTTTACTATAAATTAAGTGCCATATTATACTTGTCCCGCCAAAGATAAAAGAATGTGATAAAGGATGCAGGTTCTTATATCAAAAGGGGCTGGATGTGGCAGTGACAAAGGTGGGGAGGATGCAGAGCAGCAGAGCCACTGTGCCCCTGTAGGCCAGCATCTGCCACCCCTGACAGCAAACAAAGCACCTACACAATGTTTAACCCTCAGTTAACGTCCTCCCGACCTCATAAAACCAGAGGCCACTTCTAGTGCAGTACCTACTCAGGTAAATGGGGTCTGCAGCAAAGGGAAGATGGCAAATTCATAGGTTGCCTGCACCAGAACAGATCTAGCAATATCAATGTCAGGAAAAGACACGTCCATACAGAGAGATGCCTTATGATCAATGAATTGGATTAGTTGCTCTGGAGAATTTACACTATAGGAAGGTTTTTCATAAGACTCCTTTGGGTGTTTGCCCCAGAGCGTAGTAACCAGGGCTCCAGCTGCTTTAATGCAGTGCTCTGTGCCCTGCTCCACGCAGACAGCCAGGTTCTAAAGTGGCAAAATAAATCCCTGCCTGTGTCCCAGACCCTCCCACTATCCAAACAGAAAAGACACTATGGCAAGCCCTAGTGCTTAGGTTCTAAGCCTATGACATTTGTGGAAGATCACCATAACAGTGCTACACAGAGCCACAAATAAGGATGCTATGTCATGCTGCATGAACAAGTTCTATCAGATAATTAAAGGGAAAGCAAAGAAACTAGAGTCTGACAGTGTCACGACTGCCTGGCTGAAGGATTGGGCTGAGATTTGCTGCAGAACCTTTTCTCTTTTCTTCTGCACACAGCTCAGGACCAAGAGATGCTAGAGCACAACTGATCCTGGAACAACTGGAAGGGGTTCTGGTCAGCTTCCTGCAAATACACCTGAATACAAGGAGACCACTGGTCTTGTTTGCAGCCTCAGAGGACACTCAGGCTGCAAGCAACCTTGCAGAACAGAATAGTGATCACTGCTGCATTTGCTTTGAAGTGATACTCATGTTCTCTCAGCTGTCATACTAGGACACTTAACTGAGTTCCCATCATTTTACATCGCAATAACTGCAGCATCTCCTACTGCCTCTGCCATGTCCAGTCTGTCCCCAGAAATCCTACATAAATAATGGACTGTTTTTTTTGTCATACATAATCAAAAGAGTGTGAAGTAGATTAAAGAAGAAATAGCTTTCTCTGTGTTTTTATAGGCTTTTTTTATTCTTGAGTACGGAATGCCAGGCTCACCGAAATTGGTTTTCCTGGATGGTCATTTATATGTGAAATACGTACACATTAAACAAAGAAACGGTGGAGTTCTTTCTTTCAAATGGAAATGTGTTATTTTTAAACTCCAAAGCATGCACAAGATTTCAGACTGACACTGTCATCTTTTTTTTAAATGATATGTGGCTCCTCTACCTATAGTTCATACAGACTGAAGAACCTACCTGTCAACAGCCACCATTATATAATAACTATTAATTATCAGAAGCTGCAACATACATCACCAAGGCATGTACAAACATTAGCCATACATATGCTATCCCTTTTGGTGTGCCATTCATAACCACAGAGGAAAAGCTGAAGCACTGCCTGACACAGTCTTGAGAAAGAAGCCTTTCTCCTCTGTCTCTGGTGTGTGAAGATCATTCCAGTGGCTGGAGATTTTGTTCTACCTTGTTAGTCTTAACAAGGCATGGTTTCTTGATACACTTCAATGAATGGGAAACCATAGCCCTCCAGGAAATTATCTCTATCCTGTTTCAACCCTACCAAGACAAACAGATATCTGCTCAGTGAAAACCTTATTGGTTCTCTCCAGTTTGAAGTGATGACACCTTTTCTTCTCTTCACTGGAGGAGCTGCAAAATGGATTAGGTTGATTGCCTTCATGGTTTAAAGGAAACTGGAAAACTGCTTTCAGTAAGAGATAAGGTGTAGCTTTTGCCAGCTTATCGTGATGAAAAGCTGAAAAAGACTCTCTTCAAAGAAATGCCTGCATTCACCTATTCGCCTCACAGGGTGTACAGCAGCTAGGAAAATCACCTGTATGTCTGAAAGCCGTCTCCAGTGTTCTAGCACATGATCCATCAGAGCACTCAAAACTGAATTAAAATCCCAAGGAGGAATAAGGGATTTAATTCTAGGATTAAGCTTTGAAGTTGCTCCTAGGAAATAAATTATTATTGGATGAGAACCAACACACCAATTATCTAGTTTACTGCTCATGCTACTGAGAGCTGCTGCACATACCCTGAGGGATTGGATACCACAGCTCTACCTAGCCAGTCTTGTCTTTAACACAATATTCACACACAATAAAGGCAAAAGCTCAGCCAGTTTGCATTCCAAGACACTTAGCTTCCCAGCTCCCATTATTAACGGGGAAACTGCCCACTATAGAAATACAAAGCAGCAAGATACAGCCGCTTAAACTACCCACTTTTCACCTTTTATCTTGCTTTTTGTGGATAATAGAATAGTTAATAACATGCCACTTCTTTGCTCTGCATGTTATAGTAGGGTCAAAGTACTACAATTTCGGTGCTACCATAAATAAGCACTTTATTTTTCTTACAGAGAAGGCCTACACACTAGTTAAGCACCAGGCAAGCCGTATTCCATTCAAACAGCATCTAGGTGAAGTAGTGAGACATATCCAGCTTTTCACTTGCTGTTCCACAGATTTCTTCAAGCTACCCAGAATGCCTCACCTTCACTTATGCACATGTCAAATCCATAATGCTTGTTTAATGGTACATTGCTACAGCACAAACCACCTTCCAAGGAAAGAACAAGTAAAGTGAAAAAGCTCCAAGACAGATAAAAGCGTCTGGAGCAAAGAGGAATATAGACATGAGAGCTGATATTTCACTCAGACTAAATGCTAACAGTTATCGGTGCTATTATAAACTCACTCAGAACACTAAGATATCATGGGTAAAAAATAAATCCTTCTCTCTAAAAAAAATGCATGTGTCACCCTTGAGGCAAAAGCTGGAAGCAGCACTATACACAAGTATTTGATTTTCTTACAAGGATTGTGTTTATTTCTTTTTTAACACCTTATGACCTTAGAAATATTGCCAAAGCATAACTTATTTTTTTTTTTCCATTGAAACATAAGGTTTGTATGTTCTGTCCAGGGTTTCCTTTCACTCTTTATGGAAAGGAAGGGATGTATGCAAAGTAAAGATGAGAATGTATCCACCTCCCACACCCTCCTCTGTCTGCAAGACATGCCAGACCTTCTGATATCATTTAATACATATATATGTAGTGATGACCCAGCGCCAAGAATTCAGCTGGGAGCAGCCAGACTATGAGAACTGCACATTTCCTACTTCTGCAATGAAGTTCTCGTTTTAGACAAAACTCACCAAAACATGGTATATGGCAAAAGAAGGCAATGACAGTGCCTTCTAGTGGGATAGATAACCTTTTAATAGGCACAGGAAAAATAAATAAATAAATAAATAAATTGCCCACCTCTTGCAATAACAGCTCACAAGTACAATCTCTGTCTAAAAAGATGCTACTCCCTCAGCTGCTGAGGGTGAGGAGGGGTGGATCCTGGCTCCACTTCTGGTCACTCAGTTACTTTGCTTGTACCTGAGCTCCCTGCATTAACCATGCCTTCTCACCTGGTGCTCAACCACAGTTCAGCCTACGACCTGGCAATTTCACTGCACATGGGCAGGAGTTCAGGAGATGAACAGGTAGAGAGGCCACAGCTGTTTTACAGTAGCTTTTAGAGTCAGATTTGACTGCCTTCTCATTGTACTCAAAGCCAGCACAATTGCTTTTGCTATTGGCAAGTGAGTGGATTCACTTTAATGGAAACGTGTCAAAGCAGAGGCACTGCATGGTCTCACCAGCCAGGCTCCCTGCTATTGCAGCCATCCCGACAATCACTTTCATTCACGACCTCCCAACAGACTCAGCTTTTCCCCAGAAAAGTTCAGAGTCGATATCAGCACTAAGTCTCTCTGTCCTTCTCATTCTTCTTTCAGGTGAAGCAGATGGTATTGCAAATAACTTGCTAAACAGGAGTGGAGGAGACATGCTAGTGAAGGAAAGTATTTGCACTGACAAGTATTCTTAACCAGTACCTGCATGACTTTAGAAAAGCAGATCTTTTTTCTAACATAAAAATAAGGGTCTGAAAGCATTCTTTGAAACAGAAGTAACAGTGATTTCACCAGTGAGCCAACAAGTCAGGGATGTTCCCATGGGGTCCAGGTTAGGTGCTCACTCCAGCATTTATTATAATTTTGTACCGACCATCTAATTTAAGACAAATGTTTTCTGGAGGTACATTTTAAAGTGAAAAATGATTACAGATACAATGCAGCTGTGGTCCTGAGATAGTTCCTTACCTGGGGCAAGTAAAAATGTTTAACTAGATAGAAAGTAGCTTTGAATACCTCTGTATCCGTGGTTAGCAGTGCATCAGCAGGATCAGGGTCATCTGCTCATGTGCCCACATTTCATACTTTTGTGAAATGAAACAGTGGAAAAGCATGTGCTAACCCAAAATATACATAGTGCAAGGAAAGAGTATCTACTCCCAGCAAATGAGGTCATTGTGCTGTCCCACCATCACCACACCTTCCTGAAAGAAAGATACCTACTCTTGGCAAATTACTTTATGCAGATGAGATGGAAACAGTTCAGGCAAAAGAAATCTAAGTGAGCCAGCTGACTCCCAGCTGACTCGATAGTTCAGCCCTCCAGCAGTAAGAAGCATTAAGATTTCTGTCAGATTGCTCTATATTCTAAAGAAAACTGCCACCTTCTTCTCTCCTTTACTCAGATATCCCCTTACTTAGACATCTAGGATGAGGCAATAAGCAAAATACCTCTGGTATACCTCAGCTGCCTCTTTTAATCTACCATCAAATTGAAATGGAGAACATAAACCTCATCTGCTTTGGAACCCAGCAGCCTGTTTTTGCTCTCATGTTCGGTTTGACTCAAACGCAAGCCTCAGCATCTTGGCTACATACACTACACACAGACTGTCATGTTCTGACTACTCTTTTTGCCATATAGCAGCTGTTAGCTTGACCTCAAGACCAGGCTTTACTTACATATAAGCTCTCTTTCGCCTCCAATGATTATGAATTTCACAAAGCAAGGCCTGGCTTCACCTGAGCAGCCTCTATCCTCCAGCAGCCTGCGAGTTTGCCCTCTCTCCCATGTATTACTGCCAAGATCCAAGTGCTTGTTGTGTTCATATAGCCTGGTAGCAGGGAAATGGGAAGTATGAACACACGTGCATGGGTTATGCCTTTTGCTCACCCATTACTGAGAACTGAAATGAGAAAAGTACACACTGTTCTATCTCTCTTCCCTCATCATCTTTAGAAAACGGCCACCCAAAGCTTCGGCCACACTCTGGCAACTTTCCCAGTCCAAGGACAGAGGCTGAGCATTAGAGCAAGGCAACATCTATTTGGAAGGACAGCTCAAAGTGGCTCACAGTGAAAATTTTGTTGTCCTCTGGCCCTTGTAGACAGGTTTGCACGAGAAAGGAAAAAACTGTGACTATATTCCATGTTCTTTTTGTGCCATTCCCCTGTGTACTCTTGTGTTGTTTGCTTTTTCAACAAGGCCATTTGTCCTTTGTTGTAACCTTTAGAAACAAGGACACAAAGCTCCCGTGGAGTTGTGGCTTGTTCCCCTGGCAAAAGAGCAGCTGGGCCTCTCTGCTCAAGCCCCTGTCAGTTTGGTGCCAATAATGTGGGCTCGCCATGCTATTCAGTTTTTTCATGCTTACAAAGAGTGAGCCTGCAGGCTGTTGTGTCTTTGCTGGTCATGTCCTTATTTCAGGTCAAGGATGGCCCTGTGTTTTCATACTACCTGACAGATTTGTACTTTTTTTTTTTTTCCTCCTGAACTGATCTGTCTCTCACATAACTCAATTTCTGTAGGACCCCAACTTCTTGCCTTTGCCAGTTAACATTATTTTCAGATTAGTGAACACTCTCTACAGAGGTTATACTGCCCCACTAAAGACAGTTCCTCTGGTTCACGAGGAACAGCCCACTATCTAAAGAAGGAAAAATACAGGAAAGATGCTAATAATAACATCAATTTTCCCACATATTTTTTATCTTCAGCACCATTAAAGGAGATCTGTATCTCAGTTATACTGTTCCTTGGTGACATCTCAGGGAATGTAGAAAGAGGAAGAGAAATGCTTGAGAGAGGGTAATAACAACAGTTTGAGGAAGCAGAATTTGACAAGGTCACATGTTAATAGTTATGTTCCAAATGTCAGTTATGTCATTATAATATATCTCCATGGCAGAAAAGAGTGACAAGAAGGTCCATGTCCTACAGGAGTCAGTCAGTGCTATTGGCTCTGCTGGGCTTAGCAAAGGCAGATCTAACTTTGATAAACCACTGTTCATGGAACGACTCCCCGCTGGACTCACTGTGCTGTGTTTACCATAACAGGCTACAGGTATGTCAGCAAACCTCAGGATGCTGTTACCAGAAACTGACAGAACATACAAGTTATAATAATTCATCATGAGTCAAAAAAATAGCGTAAAGTCTATCACAGCCAGGTATGGTCAGAAAGGAATGTGAGAACTAAGGGGAGTTGCATTATTTGGTATATAGGTTGGTGGTGCAGTGCTACAAAAGTTCCTATCCACAAGTTAAAAAAAAGCCTGATCTGGCTATGATCTTCATCAACAGAAGAAAAGCCAACAATACACACACACAGGATCCAAAAAGTATGCAAGAGGAGAAGAGGATCAGGATTATTTAAGTGGAACTGGTACTGGTATCCAGGCAATGCAGTGTTGATGGATCAGTTTGAACTGATGGTGTTTAGGTGATTCCCACTGTCTCCATCAACCTTTATTCCCCAAAAATGAGATCAGGCTTTTTTCCCCTCAAAGCCTACTCAGGAAAGAATGAGGAACTATAACTGTCAGAAAAAAAGATTGATTTCAACTACCATCATTTCAAACATCTCCAAAGAACTGCACAAGTGACTGTGGGAATCTCAGTCTGCAAAAGCAGCATTAAACCCAAGTGTGCTCTTCTTGTTATCATTACTTGGAAGCAGACGGGTATTGCGTAGGTCTCTGCTACACATGATGATACCACTTTGCAATTCTGAAAGTAACTTTTGAGAATCATCAGTACACTTGAACATGACATTGACATGGAGCAGAGGGGCTCACACAAAATATACACTGACTGTACAGGCAGTTTTCTTTGCTTAGTGGGAAGAGGCTGGCAAGAATGCTGATACTGGTTAACTTCCTGGGCTATGGAACAACTGTACCAGGCAGGTGACTGTCTCTTTCCCCCTTCAAACCATCACCAAGATCTGCATTATTCTTTTGTGCAGCTACCAGGAACTGTAGCTCAGCTGAATAGAGCTGAAATAACTAATCACACAGTCCCAGGTAATAATGGTAGGCTTCGTGTTCTAAGATTGCAAGCATCTAGCATACGTATAGATGATAAATGTCCCCTGGAGTTACTGCTCAAAAGACCAATTTCAGAGTTTACATCAGAAGGACATGCTCTTTAAAATATGTTCTTTCTTTTGAAATCAAACAGATGTCAAAACTCCTTGGCTCCTCTGTGTGCTGCAATGAAAGGAGTGCAATCGCTGCCCTACTGAACATGGGAGGATGAATAGAAACAATTGGCTTCATTGACTGCAATTGATCGCAATTAAGACACTTGCACTTGAAACATTTTTGTTTTCAAAAGTCTCTAAATGGCCATGAGGGCTGGAAACAAACTGGAAACTTCATCCAGAAATTCTTGGCTCTATGCAGGTTTCCTGATGCAGCAATGGAGGAATGGTAGCCATCCTCACTATCAGCTCCAGAAGTCAATGGGTCAGAGGATAAGGTGGGCTGGGAGGAGCCTCAGGAGGCTGTTGTCCAATCTCTTGCTTGAAACAAGATCATTTGTGAGATCAGATCAAGTTCCTTAGGGCTTTAACCAACTGATTCTTGAAAATATCCAAAGGTGGAGACTGCAGAACCTCTCTGGAGAACGTGTCTGGTGCCTTAACTGTCCTCAGCCAAGTCTCAGTGAAAGTATGAGAGTAAGCTCTGGACAGCATTTGAGCCTTTCTGAGAAAGCCCATCTCAACAGAGCAGACTACAGCCCCTATGCTTACCAGTGTGCCTCCACAAGGTCATGGGGAGGCTATGTCTTCACATTGTGCCCTAATATTCCCACACCTTCATGTCCCATATACCTCTTCAAAACACAAGTCTGTATCATCAACTGCTTTGCCCACATCAAGATGCTTGCCAGCTCCCCTCCTCCACAAAAACCTTGAGGGATTACACACACAGCCACAACCACACGCAGCATCTCCTCTATCACTCAGCTCTGAGCAAAGCACAACCAGAATGGGTCATTGTGCTTATTACATACATCTCCCTTCCCCTCCCGGTGGTGGTGTCCTCCAAAGTTCCCCTTTCTCTGATACTGGCAGCTGAACTGCAACAACGTAGTTGCCAAGCAACATGAATCCTCCAAGCAGCCAACCATGGCAGATCACAGCAACTCATCACAGATCATCTTGAAAGCCACTGCACCTGCCACCATTTTGTCTCTCAGCAGCTTTTCCACCCACACATAGCTAGTATCTGCATATATCCACTTTCTCCTCTACCCTAGCTGTCCAAAAGCATCAATGCAAGCACTCATGAGGCTGCTGAGTAGCCCGTATGCACACAATCAATCAACACATGCTCACACACAGTGCACACATGCACAGAAGCCAAGAAAGTTCAAGCAGGAATGATGTTCTCATGAGTGCCAAGCACCTCCCTGATTTGCGCAGATTTCCAATCTTCTCTACACCATTGTCTCCTTGCCCAGCCTCCATGGGGACATCACACACTGCAGATGGTCAGGACTGACACCACTCCACATCATTCACACAAAGCTGTCACATCTCCCCATAGCATGCTGACCAGCCTGATCTGTATAAACACATGTCCAGAACACAGAGCATCTTGGGTTAGCAGCCATATCTGCAAAGAATGTCTTACAGGTCACATGCACATCCATCCCTACCTCCTACACCCCATAGCTCTCCACACCCCAGCAACTGCAGGATCTCTGCTGCATCTCCATAGCCAAGGCTGAGACTCAAGGAAGAGGCTTAGCACTGAACTCAGCCTATCTTTGTCTTCATGCCCCTCTCATAATCATACTGCATAGCAAGGTCAGCTCCTCCGCAGCAACCCAAAGCAAATGATTGAAGCTCCCACTACCCACTTCATGTTTTCCCTCCCAAACAGAGCTTTTGCAGTAGAATAACTTCTTTAGCCTCACCCCAACCTTTTGTTTTCATCTGCCTTTAGAAACACACACTCCTTGCAGATCCCGAGCAAATGCATTGCATGATTGTGCTGTAGAGGAGAGTGGTTCAGACACAGCTTTTCTTGGGCACCCTTGGAACAAGCTTACTGGGATATATAAACCATGACTGCAGGAGACAAAGAGATAGAGATCCTATTTGCTGCAGCCACCCTAGCACAGCTCTTTCTCCCCTCTGCCTCTTCCTGAGGCAGCCACAACACGTGCCGTGACCAGCACTTGTGAGTCCCAAACACCAACTCCCTCATCTTGCTGTCCATTAGCTTTCTGTGTTATGACAGACAGCTAAGGATAACCTAGATGGCTAAACCACTTTTGAAGCATTCAATTTTTACCAGGTATATCACTATTAGTTGGTTAGGATCACGATGACAGTTTGCTTCTAAGATGACTATATAAGCACAGAAGGTTCCGTGAGCCTTTTAAGAAGATCGTCAGGAGGGCCATGGCAGTCTTCTCTTGAAGTTGTGTTTTACTCTGTGTCATGTCACACATAGCCCAAGCCTGAGGCTCTGAGGAGGAGACAAAATCCTCCCTGGCACAAGCATTGAGAGGCATCTACAAACCAGGGAGGGCAATGAGGAAATGGGGATGTCAAGAGGCCCGTTGTTTGCTCACATACATGAGTAACGAAAGCAAGAATGTTTCATCCTAATTAGAGACTAATTTCTTTCCATTGAATGTTGCTTCGTGTCCTGATTCATGAATGTGGGGAAGGGACCCCGGTCTTAAAACTGATTGACAGAACTGACAGGGTGTGTCCACAACACAATACATTTAATATTACAAATATCCAAATGGTGACATATAATACTAACGTGTCTGTACCCTGCCATTAATCAGCCCAAGAACGGTACTCTCCTGACAGAAATTCTGGATTTGGTCTGTTCAGACTCTGCCTATATATAGCCACCTTCAGCGGTGGTGTGGCTGCATAGATTTAAATGGAGTGAGTTGAAAGGGTTCAAATAAATTATTTCTTTTATGTGAAGTGGCTGCACAGATTTAATTAAATTGATATTTGGGCCAACTTTCATTAAATTAGTGTAAGTTTATGTATAGACAAGGCTTTCTTTTTGTCACTAAAATCTTTCACTAATCCAAGTTTTGATTGGCATTAACTACTTGATAACAAACAAAAATTGTAGTCCAGTCTTCTAGTGTCTCTCTCTTCACCTGGCCTCAAGTGGAAGAACTGGGTCCCTGATCTCGAAAGTCATATTTAGTGAGTTGTCATCTTAAACTACAAAGAGCCCAGTAAGATAGCTGCTTCTTCCATAAAATTAACTTCTTAAAACTATTGATACAATCATTCCTTGAGGAAGAATTTAGGCAAGGCTCAAACTCTTACTGAGAAGCTATAATTTCTGGGGAAACAACAGATCATGCTGTTCCATCAACTCATCTATGGATGCTGTATAGGGATGACGGTATTATCCTATTTTTCCTTCCCAGCTAGTTAATAGGAAATCCCCTTTCAAAGGCAATTT
The DNA here is from genome assembly GCF_987193195.1 of Phasianus colchicus. Lineage (NCBI taxonomy): Eukaryota > Metazoa > Chordata > Aves > Galliformes > Phasianidae > Phasianus > Phasianus colchicus. Next base: position 49,344,052 of record NC_143436.1, read on the forward strand.
CCATTTTAAATCACTCACATTAAGAGAGACATGTTTAATACCAATAAATCCGCTTTCTTAGAAGAGACAGAAAAGCCAGGCTCATCAGCTGACTAAATCCTCTCCCCCCACCCCCATTACTGCCTTGCAATCTGTAGATCTTGTAGAAAGGTGATCTAAGACAGCTGTAGCTCACTAGCTACACTTCTGAGCACTAAGCTGCTCCTTATTGGTATTCACTCTGTGCCAGATCAAGGTCACAGGTATACAAGGAGCCAAGACTTTTCACGCTGTAAGAGAGCAGAGCCTCAGCCACTGATGCCAGATCTCCACATACCTCCCTTGGGAGCCCTGCACTATTTCACAGTACAAGTCTGTTCAGAGCAAGTGCTGTTCAAGGGCTTAGTGTGTGCAATGATGTTTCCCTCCTCAAAGCTTCTTGCAGCACATCTAGAACTGGCCACAGACTCCCAGAGGGATCTCTGTGCCCAAAACAGCTGCCCTGAGAGCTTCTGCTCTGACAAGAGGGCTTCTGCCAATTCAGGACCAGTTCTCTTAAATATTTTCATCAACAGCTTGAAAACAAGACTTGAAGATATACTAAGTAAGCTTGCAGGAAACACTAAACTGGAAGTTGTTCTTGACAAACCAGAGAGCTGGACTGTCACCAACCACATGAAGTTTAACAAGAGCAAGTGCCAGATTTTGCAGCTGGGATGGAGCAAGCCTGGACATATGCACAGACTAAAGGATGAGAGGCTGGAGAGCAGCCCTGCTGAAAGATTTCTGGGAAGTCTCAGATGACAGCAATTTGCATACATGTCAGCAGTGTGTCCAGGCAGGCAGGAAGGCCAACTGTACCCTGTGGTGTATCAGGCACAGCATTGCTAGTGGGCTACAAAGATGGTGAAGCAAAACATACGAAGAGCAGCTGCGCTCCTCTGGTTGGCTCAGCGCAGAGGAGCTGAAGGGAGGCCTGATGGTGGCTGCAGCTCCTCACAGGGAGCAGAGAGGCAGAGCTGAGCTCTGCTATGTGAGAGCGACAGGGCCTGAGGGAACGGCATGGAGCTGTGTCAGGGGAGGGCAGCTGGGGGTTAGGGACAGGGTCTGCTCCAGAGGGTGGTGGGAATGGAACAGGCTGCACAGGGCTGTGGGCACAGCCCCAAGCTGCCAGAGCTCAAGAAGCATTTGGAGAATGCTCTCAGACACAGGGTTTGGATTCTGGGTAGTCCTATATGGAGCCAGGAGATGGATTTGATAATTCTCATGCACCCTTTCTAACACAGGATACTCAATGATTCTATGTGAGGACCCCAACTTCCTTATCATCATCACTGCCCATTGCTCATGACTCTTTCAGCTTTACCTCCTTCAGCCAAGAAACAGGAGGGAGCCATTCCAAGAGTCTTATGCGCCTAAAGGAGAGAAGAAGCCAACAACATAGGCAGTGCTAAGCCAATCCTCCCTTAGAAGTCAGAGGAGGGTGTCCTGGCAGGACCCTCCAAGGTCAGGACTGCACCAGTGTTGGGGCATTGGCACTTGTTTGTCTTACAGGAAGAAAAAACAGCTGATTAAGATAGGAGGATGGGTAGATTTGAAACCTGAATACACTTCCTCCTGCTGTAAGGAATATTGGGAGTGAAAACTACAGATGAAAAATAAGGCTTAGCAAAGAGAGAGGGAAGGGGAAAAAAAAGGAAAAAAAACAGAAAATAGAACAGGGTACAGCAGAAAAACCTGGCCTGTTTGCCCTCAGTGATGCCAAGAACAGACCTAAAGTTACCCACCCATGTGATATTTCTATGCCTCATCATGAATTTCTGGTTGCCAGACCTTCTGCTGGCAAGTACAGTGCTGTGTCGCTGCAATGGTCTCTCCTGGGAAAGAGCAGCCCACTCAGCTCACTGAACAGAGGGCACAGCACAGAGACAGATATCCTGAAAAGAACTTTGAAATCTTATCCAAAATGCATGTTGTTGAAGATAACAGTATAATTCTTTTTATGTTTTTCCTACTGGAAGTCTGGACACCTCATAGCAAAACAACTTTTTTGGATATATCCCTGTTTCTCCACCATGTATGCAGGCTCCAGCTCCGCAAACATCCACGTAAGTGAGTATATAGTTATGCACGCCAAAAATAGGGTGCTATCTGTTGAAGGCCACACATGTACCTGTATAAGATAGGGCCTGTTGGAGTGTCAGAATGAGCCTAGTGACCAAAGAGGTCCCTTCAGTGGTGCCCCAGCCCTGCAGCAGAACCAATCCAAGCAGAGTCTTCCCTTCAAGAAGCACTATTTGGACAAGGCCAGCTGACAGGGAAATGTTTCCAAAACAGCTTCCTTTTTAAGGAGAACAAAGAGAGAAAACACAGGAGTAAGTAGACACCTTTTTTGTGTCTTATAATTTAAGACACTTCGGCCTCATTTTGCTCCATGTACAAGTTTCTATGGCTGACTGGGTGTCACTCAGCAGCACAGTCAGATCTTCTGCTATAGGAAACCATCCTGCCTTCACTGGAGCAGGAAGCCTTCCTCCTCCTCCCCTCTCACAGCACTCTTTCCTGTCTAGATAACACGGATAATTATATTCATTTCCATGCTCTGTTTAACCAAAGTGGTATTTCTCAAACAATTCCATAAACCTAGACAAAAGCACTTCATTTTCAGTCTTGCACTTATTTTCCATTTGCTGTTAAGATCTGTTCCTTGTTTTAAGACTGAATAATCCCTAAAAATAATTGTAATCCCAAGGTAAATGGGGAGAAAGAAAGAGGGGAAGACATAGGAGGAGAAGGTTTGGGGACCTGTTGCACTGCAGCTTATTATAATAGGTCATAGCAGTTAGGTTGTGTTACAACACAATACCTATATAAGTAACGTAAAGCATACAAAATTTATATACAATTAATACAACCAATTTTTTCTCAGTACTACTGCTACAAAAAACACACACAAAGGGGAAAGAGAGCACAAACCTCATGTTTGGTTGACAAAACATGCTGCTTGACCAAAGTATTTGTGCTAGGAAAAAGAATTAGTGACCTAAATAAATTCTGCCATGCCACAGGGTGGAGTTAGGTGTGTGTTAGAATGGTCCCATCCCTCTGTATCTGCTCTGAACTGTTAAGCAGACGTTCACTGAGGAGAAAATAGACTGCAATAAACTGGCACAGATTTGAATTTATGGAACTGCCATGGAGATAAAATTCATTTAAGAAGTGTGGTTTCCATTTTCTTCTGATAAAAGCTATTGAAACATTAAAAATATCTACTGTTTTCATATAGCATGCTATACATATAAGTAAGAGAGGGAACAGACTTCATTTTATTAATGTAAAATGTGAAGATATCACCAGATCTCATACCAGACCTCATGGGAGAACCAATCTGAAGTTTCTTTTCATAGCAGGAAACAGTTTCTGAGCTAATCAACACTACTAGCAGCACTCAAGGTCTGGTCCATTTCAGAAGCTGTAGTCAATGTATGGGAGCCCCATGGACCCTGATAGAAGAAGTACACCTGGGAAAGAAGAAAGCATTCTGTGCAGCACATCTAAGTGGAGATCTCTGCACTGTAGAGACAGTGAATTGCCTTTCTCCTCTTCAGTAGGTCTGCTTTTCAATCATACTCCCTGCACCCAACTCCAGCCACTATACAGTACAAGACTATATATTCCAGCCACTTTAACCCCACTCTAGCTAAACTAAGACAAGAAGCAGGTCATTTTCAAGCCTGGTGCAAATCCCTTCCCTTCTACCCCAGCTGCATGTATTGAGCTCCTGTACCGTGCAATGAGCAGTCATTACAAAGCCAGACAGTTACATTTGTAAATTAGTTTCTCCTCTCATCCTGAGGAGAGCTCAAGCAATTCTATACCAAACTAACCTGCCTCCAAACCAAGCCTTTGTTTCTGTACTCTAGGAAGATTTAAGAGCATGAATTTGAAGTATCCTTAGCATTTGGATAATGGAAGCAGGAGTAGAGAGCTACAGTGGAGAGCTATACACCCCTGCATGCTCTCAGATACCTTCCAAGTCAGGCTGACAGCTCCAGAGCTGGTGGTTAGTTGCCACATCAGCCTTCCAGGTTTACATGATAGCCAGACAAATCCAGCATCCTACAGACTTTCTATTACATACGAATGAGAGAAATTGTCATGCCAGCCTAATTGATGATCAGGTCTACAGTAACAGAGGGAATGAAAATTAACCTGAGCACCACTAGTCACTGCATAGTTTCAAGTTTAAAGTAGAACGAGAGAAATCTGAAAAGTGTTCCACTTTTCCTGACTATGAACCCCCACATCTTACACACATCTCCTGAGAAACATTCAGCATCTCAGTGTCCTGAGCCCAGTATGTTGTGCACCATTGTACTCGCTGTGCGAGGCTTCTCACTCACCTTGGGAATAACTGTGTTGCCAGATAAACATGGCCCAAGGTGGAATCTCATGCAAGTTGCTGCAGAAAGTTTTCTAGTCACTAGCATAAGAGAAGAAAAATAAAAAATTAGCAGAAGCAGCAAGATTATACTATATGCACATATATATATAGTAGGAGGCTCATAGTTTTAAGTTTTTTGTTTCCAGAGAGAAGCCACACAGCCTTTTCCTTATGACTACATTCTTATACAGGATAGTTCATTTGGAAAGAACCTACAAAGATTATCAAGTCCAACTGCTTGACCACTTAAAAGCTAACCTGATGTATGAACATAATTGTACTCCCTTAGTTTGGGCAGCCTAACAAAAGAAAAGCCCAAGTAAGCATCATTGATGTCTTCAGTTCTGCCCAGAAAAGCTGAGAACAGATCTGTTCACAAAATAGCTCAAGCACAGACACTGATTGAGGCTAAATAAGTGCTCCCAGAAAAAGGAGCAGAGCCAGTGCATGGGTTGGGGTCCCAGCTGAGGTTGCTCAGGACAATTACAGGCTGTCCATGCAGCCAGGGCTTTGGCAGCAGCTCACTTTGGCAATACTTAGTTTCTCCATCTCCCATGTATGGGCCATGAGTCAGCTTCCATTGCGGTTGCTCTGAGTTTTTCACCTAGCAACAAGAGAGACAGATTGGGGGGGGTGGGAGAGGGTAGAAGAGATATTGAAGCACAATATGATGAGAAAGATAGAAACTAAATTGTCAGGGAGATTACCCCCGTGTGGTGCCAAGAGCTACTTGAGTGTCTAAAGGACAAAGACCAGTTTGCAAGTAGCTGAGCTCCTTCTACACTTAATCCTCCCTGGGAGACCATGACCATATCTCGTGGAATGAGGGACACATCCTTCTCTGCCTCAAGCCATGATGAGGATGTAGGGGCTTGTATGCTTTGGCCTGCATGCCAGAAGTTCTGTATCAGCTCGATAGTGACCAAAAGGCATTGTTATTTGCTGTGTATGAGCTTGCCACAAACCTGCCTCTTAATACAGGGCACAAAGGGTAGCCGTGATGCTGCCCCTGTCCTGCACACAGAGGTACTGCAAGTGAGCACCTCCATGCCTGATTTTCTGCCAGCTGAACTGAAGCCGTGGCAGGATGGGAAGATGGGACACCAAACACTTCCCAAGGGATAACTCCCATCAGGGGCCAGAGCACTGCACCCTCTCCCAGGACATGCAACACTGCAGCAATCACAGATGGTGGCAGGCTCAGGACAAGAGGAACCAAGCTGCCCCACCACCTCTTCCCAGAGAAGAGGGTGCTTTCAAAGATTCAGGGGTCAGCAGTAGGAAAGGCTGTGCCTCCACAAGCTCTAAAAAAAGGACTTTGTTCCCGCTCAGCATTTTTTTTTCCCATCTGGGCTAAATCCACTCTTAGAAAGAGATAACTATCTCCAGGGAAACAGGCTCTCTGCGCACTCTGCCAGCTCCCCCTCTCCTTTTGCAGTAGGGTCATTCAACAGCAAGACTGAATTATGCAGACACCATGGGACTGCCCCAGGCCAGGAGAACTGTGAGCACAGGATGCTCCAAGGTAACGTGCTGGTCTATGTAATGGAACCAGGGCCGCCATGGGACCTTCTAGAGCCTGTCCAGACCCAGAGTCTCACATTTCAGAGAGCTCACACAAGAGCGTGATTAGGGAGATTAACTGTATTCAGAAGTCTCTCATTACCCAGACTGACTTGTGCAGTCTGCTTTGAATCGTCTTCTTTTCTGCCCAAAATAGCTTAATGTTCTCAGCACCAGTCTTCTTTGCAAGCATGCTCGCTCCCCCTCCTTCTGCAGAGAGCCAGACATGCCCTGCTCTCAGAGGTCCTCCCCAGCTACCCACACTTCTGTCCATCTAGCAGGGGCCAGCTGCATTACTGCACCTCCATCCCCAAAACTATTCCTCTCCATCCCCATCAGGTCACCACGCGTCTATGGAATCAGAACATCTCAGGGGTAGCATATCACCACATGACAACAGGCTGTGTCCACTGCACGTCCCCAGGGACACCATTTCCAGCTTGTTCCGGCCAGTTGTCACCTCCTCTCCCCACCCGTCTGAGGAAGCAATTTATGTTATGTCGAGGAATGTTTCACCTCTCAGTTTCTGGGCTCGACCCTCCAGTTTGAGCCCCAAGGAAATTCCCACAGCAGCTACATTTTGAAGTGATTTGGGTTATGGGAAAAAAAAAACAAAAACCTCCATTTGAGAGAGCTGTTCTGCTTTAGTGTCTGAGCTGGAAAGGAGACAAGTCCACAGGGGTTTTTCTGGGTTACAGTCTCACATCTATGGGTGGCCATGAGACTTCCTTATGGACTCCATCCCAAGTAACCCAGACCTTCCCTGCTTTGGGAACCAACTCCCAAACCTGTGCCTGCTTCAGGGTGCCTCTTTCCTGCTCAGAGGCAGAGACACCCCACGCACCAGCAGCCCAACCAACAGATCTTGCCAAATGAATAACAGCACAAACCACCGGTGGACACACACCTCTCGCTGCATTCCTCTACCCCAGACTTTCAGGCACGGCACAGTGCAGAAGCACAGCCCTGACACAATGCCCGCGCAGAGTTTCATTGCAGGATCTGTGCCTTATCGCGCCTCAGCATCTGAAAGCAGACTTTGGCTAAGTCCTACACGCTGCTATTTAAAGTAAGCCAATTTGTATTCATTCTGCTCGCTACATTCACCAGTTGTTCAGAATTGTGTTTGAAGCTGAAGGGAAGAGGAAATGTACAACAAGAAAAAATTATACACTGGTAAATTTTGTTCTAATCCCTTCTCCTCCCATTATTGCTTCCCCTTTTTTTGAGTTGCTTTTTTGTTTTCTGTTTTATGTATTATTAGCTTTAGCATAATTTTGACTGAGAAAATATGTAGCTGATAGGACAGACTAATTACACTACCTAGAAGAATTAATTACACCATCTGTGACTGACAGCAGAGCTTGACTCGTTGCTTCTTGGTAGATGGAGCTACAACACCGGCTGCCCTGAATCTTCCCTTGCAGAAGACAAAAGAGGAAACATCATTTAAAAGCCATTACTTCTCTTTTTGAGCAATTTAACATCATTTAGTGACCTAGCCTGACTGACCGAGTCAGGGATGTGGCTCAACTGCCTTCCTTTGTGATCTTGGAAGAAAATATTTCTACACCCACTCTGTCCCTCTGCTCCTAGCAACCAGCTGGCTCAGCAGCTAAAATGGACAAGGTCCCATTTGCAAGGCAAGAAGCACAGTGTGGCTTATTTCCCTATAGGCACTCTCCTCCTCTACTCCTTCAACCCCTGGGACCAGTCTATGGACAAAGGCATCACTGTCCAGGTTTTGTCTGTGAGTTGGCACATGGTAAAGCTGTGCCAGGGCCATGCTAACAACACTGTAGTCAGGATGGAACTTTAAATAGTAATGTTTCAACAGAGCTGTTCCTGCCCTTTTTGCCTCCAGCTCTGCTGCAGCTCTTTTCCTCCCACTCCTCTTTTAAACCCACAAAATTTACACAGGAAAACCTGTTGTAGTTGTGATTCTAAAGTAAATCTCTTTACTTCATAAATGCATTTTCAGCTGAAATTCAGGACTCTTTCTCTTGCTGTAGTTCACCAAGTGCACATTACTTAGACAGAAAAAATAACTCCTTGACACTTAGTCTCCAGTTTAGACCAGCTCTCAGTACTGATCAACACACCATAGTGATCCTCAACCTGGGAAACACTAATCCTTTCCTTGGTGAGCAATGAAGAACTCCAGATATTCACTGATACCTCATGTTTTTCTGACTTCTTTTTTGCCCCAAGTCTTGAACAGCATCTAAATTGATGTTTGATTAAGCCTCTAGGCTTAATCAAGCCTCTAGTCCTGCTTTGCTGAAGCAAGGATTCATGACTCACTCATAATAAAGATCCGCACAGATGCATTTCATATGGGAGAAACTTCCAAGAATCCTCATCTTTTGGAAGTTGAGTAGGAGCTTATGAAACAGGAGCAACAGAACTCAGTGTCTTTTCTTTCCCCCTCCCCAGGTTATCCTCATGTCTCTTATTCTAATAGAAAAAAATTTGCAGCTTGCAAAGTCCTCTTCCCTGCAACCTGCATACATTCCCAGCTTTCAGGAGACACCACGAGTGTCACTTGGAATGACCATTTTTTGCAGCTGGCCAAGTTCTGTATATACACGTGAAAGGTGGTGAGAGAGCAGACTTGAGCAGAAAGAAGTCACATCAATGAAAGAAGAGGAGTAAGCCAGAGAGGACCTAAGAAAAAGGCCCTTTTACTTCATATAGATACATCTTCTGAAGGGGAAGAGTCACTGGGAACAAGAAGGAAATTTGGGGGGACAAGAGAGATGCAATGAGTGAGCAAAATGAAAGAGGAAAAAAGGAGCAGATGGTTAGAGAAAAGACAGGGAGATGCCAGCCTGCTGCTTGCAATACTGGAAACAGTGATGGGGTGAAGGACTCGCATCCGTTACAGGATTTTCATGTACACATTTTTCCAGAAGCTGTTCCTGCATTTCCAGCTGAGTCTTTTTGTGACCTTGAAATGTCACTTTATTTCTTTATTCCACAGCTTAGTTACCTGTCACTTGGATGCAGTGATAGTATTCCCGTCATGAGAGCATGAGTATGCTTAAAAAGATTCAAGATCACAGGTGGAAGTGCAAATTATTGTCACATTTAGATTTCACAGATAAACAAGTAAACTTGCTCAGATGACCATATATATCTGTAACTACACACACATATATAAAAATATATTACAAAGATATGTATCCTTTTATATTTATTTAGGCCAGGCTGACATTTCATGGTTGCTTAGTTACTGGAGAACAATAAGGAGAACCTGTTTAGTATATATTGCATGGAAAAGGGAAGGGAGAGGGCAGCTGGGTATCATGTCAGACACAACCACTTGTCGGTCAGACTAGCTCTTTTGACGGTGAACATGGAGAAAGACAAAAGAGATCAAAGCTAGGAGGAGTTCAGATAGGAAAGCAATGAGTTGAGGTATGCAGTGCGTGCAACTCTTGATTTTCCCATGGCATCTGTGTATATTCAGGTCATCGGGATTCATGAAGTGTTACTTCTGGGACATATCCTATCCTTCTAATTAAACAGCCATTAGGAATATCAAAAGTAGTTAGAAAATATGCCTCTCCATATACTAGACCTGTACTGTCCTGATATCCATCTACACCAAGACCAACATCCTTGCATTAAAATAAAATACTGTGCTGACTGTAAGGAAGAAAGAGATCTGCTGGTTACAGTGGAAAAAAAAATAAAAATACCATAGAAGTCAAAGATAACAAAGAAGAATATACCCTCCCACCTCCAACTATTCTCTCTAAGATTTACCTCCAGTGCATTTCAAAATATGCTTAACCTGCATTTGCTCAACAACCTAAGCAAACTCATGGAAGAATCTTAAGGTACAGAAATGGATCTCACTGGTTTACTTTGTGCTAAAATGGCCATCAACAGTGAACTTTCTTGATAGAAAACAGCTTTTCCATATTGACATTTTGTTTCGCTAACTCTCATACCAACTGTAGCACAATAATGCTATGGAAAGAACAGTGATAGTAGTAGGGTAGCAAAGTCTTTAGCTGCAACAGATAAGGACAAGCCGAACTGCAGCAGCTGTAGATACAGAAACAAAGGAAAAAAAAAACCTGCTTATCTTTAGAAGGCCTCAGATATGCAGGGATCTCCAGCAAGCTTCCTTTGGCTCCACTGCTAACCTTTACATGAAGTCTGGGAAGGGGTGAATCCTGGCTCCACCCCTTCCAGTCACTCAGGTGCATTGCATGCAGCTGAGCTCCCTGAGGCTGGCCCTGCCTTCCCACCTGGTGCTCTATCACTATTTCAGGACATGCCTTAGCATTTCCACTAGCCCAGAAAGCATAAGGAGAAGGTTTGAATTCATCCCAGGACACCATGATAGTGGTTTATGATTCACTGTTCTCTAGGGAATAGTCTCTGGAGTTCAATGTTTCCTGTAGGCACTTCTAACTGCAGATAAGGAGATTAAAATAAAACTAAAGATATAGTGGATTTACTTGCTACAATTCCTATATTAAAAATAGGATTGTTAAGCTTAGAGATATGCATACAACAGTTAAAGAAAACAAAACTTTTGCTATAATTGAGCTGTTAGGAGTTCTCTGCTTCATCCAGTTAAAAAGATGCTAAAACACAACCCTTGTATCAGGGATCAAAATTTTAGGAACAACCCTTGTACCAGGCATTTCTCAGACACATACTGGATATTTTATCCTTAATCCATAATTCCCTCAAGAGGTTCCACTGCAAGTTAAGCCCTCCCCAATATCCAAGAATTCCCTATGACTCATAACATTAATATTTAATCAAGATATGTTAACATTTCTTCCAAATGATTATTGACTGTCCTAACTTTAGAGCTGTTGTTGTTGTCCCTTGATCATATACAGGAACAAATTCTGACAAGAGAGTGAAAAAAAAAACCCACCCTGTACTGATAAGTTAAACACCAGTTTTTAACTTGACTCAGAACAAGTTCTTTGCATGTTCTTTAATAAATGTTTCTAACTACCACAGCATATGTCTGAGTCTGGTCCCTAAGGACCACATAGCCCAGTGCTAGGACTGCAACAGGAAACTATAGTGAATTAGGGAAAGACAGTGCAAATATACAGTGATCCTTCTTCCACTGTACTCTCCCAGCAACCAGCTATCCATGGCTGAGAGATTTCCTGAACCAAATTACATCTGTGTCAGTGTTTAATAGATCTTAATGTCCTTTTTTGCCCCCACAAATGTGTCAAGAAGCTCTTAGAACTATTTATAATTTTGCTCTATGCACCATCCTGTGAATCCAATGGTTTATATACGCACCATCTCAAGAAAGTGCCTCTTTTTGGTTTTGGATGAATGTTTTAATGGGAATTCCTATTTTTTATATTAATACAGTCACTTTCTACCCTTGTCTGTGAACCTCATAGATCTCTGTCATATCCTTCTCAGGCACCTCTCTTCCAAACTACCAAATAATGGGGGGATTCAAATCTTTCTGCCTTACAAACTGAAACATTGATCTGTAAAATCACATAAATGACATATAAAATAAGTATACATTACACAAACACATTAATGGAACTATCGTGCACAGTCCATAACTGACTCTGGGTAAAGACTGGATAGGGCAGCAAACAAGAAACCCTGCGGAGAACAGTATGCTTAGGACAAACAACACCTGTCCTGCTATTGAAGGATGTTGTCTCATCACAGCAGGGAAAGCAAATTTTTCTAATCTCAACTGCTAAACTGATCCCAGAATCAGCTATACTGCCCCAGGGATCAGATGTACACCATTTTCCTGTCAACTCCATTACAAAGCCTATTCCATGTGTGGCTGAACTCACTCAGCAAAAGTGGCTAAAACTGCCTGAAACCTGATCTAAATTATAGATCATGCAAGTTTTAGGTCAAGCTTAACTGAGAAGGTTTTTTGACTATTTTGAATTTTGCAGGCATACTCTCCAAATCTGAAATTTCCTTTTTTTTTTTTTCCTGTAGTTCTCTACCCATGTAAGCAGAAAATATTGTTTAATCCCTTCTGCAGCATATGAGTCTTCTTACTGCCTCACCAACTAACCTCCTGGGCTGTGTCATAAGCCATGCTGGGAGCAAAGCAAATGATATACAGGAACAAAGGAAACTACAAAATAAAGACAAAGACCCGGAAACATCCAACACAAAATGCAACTCAACTTTATTCTGCACCCTTTACCCTCAAAGATTGTGGCACCTACAAGCAGACATTAATGAGAAATATTAAAGTGACCCCTGGCACTTGACAGTGCCTACCTACTTAGCAAAATTTATTTACTTCATGTTCACCATGCAATCTGAAATCATCGAATAATAATAACTATTCTAAAAAAGTCAACCACGTTTTCATATTTAATGTACATACTGCAGCTAAATAAAACCACTTTTGAGGGGTAAATAATTGCAGAGGAAGAGAAAAATTCAAGAGCGTAGGCTATGAAGATGCACTTTCAGCTGAAATGTTTTAAAAAGCGATTAGTTGAGACAGAAAAGCAAGAAAGCTGTTCCTATATGGCTCAACCAACAGTGGAGGAGGATTTCACACTAACTGTGGTGGATAAGTAGAAGAAAGCAAGAAGATGAAGATGAAGGAAAGGGAGGGAAGCAGCCTATGGTCTAGTAGATAAACGAGAAATGAAACCTGAATCGGAAACTTTGCCTCATCCTGGATCTAGGTGCAAATCCCTTAACCTCTTCTGTTTGACAGCTTTTCCTTTTGTACAGAAAGTGGTGTAGGCTGGAATTTACAGATGGGGCATTCTGAGGATTAGAATTGTGAATAAATTTAAGAACGTAAGTCCAGAAAAGTCATTAAAAGATTTTATTGTTGTTTGTTGTTGTTGATGTTTTTTGTTCTGGAAATGCCACTGTATTTGAACTGCCTGTTCCCAGCTCCCTCACATGTGACATTCACCAAATCAGCAGCATACACAAAAGCAGATGGTGGCTTTGGATCATCTCTCCTGTGACTATGGCCACTGACAGATGCAAAAAAATCCAGCTCTTCCCCACAAGTGTTGGTGATTTTCCCTCCAAGCTCTTCCACATCTGCAGTGAATTTATTCTCTTTTCTGGCCCATGTTTCTTCATATTGTCCTGGCCCATAAGATGTGGCCCATAGGATATGACCCATAGGATAGAATTCCCCACTTCTCCTCTCTACTCCTTGGCACCCCTGCTGAGATTCTTTTCTTCTCTCCTACCTCTAATGCAACCTGCCACATGAGTTACAGTGAAATAATGCAGAATGTAACAGGATTAAAAATAAATAAATAAATGCAGCCGCAGAAGCATTCAAGCTTTCCTATTTCCTTCTTACCTAGAGGAAAAAAAGTTTAGAGTCCCACCATTTCTCTTTTCCAAGCCTGTATTACAATACAAAATATGAGTGTAGCAAAATCAACTCATTTTCTCCGAAGGTGACAAGGGAGGAGCACTGTGCAGAACATCTGCTCCCTCCACTCTCTATGGGCAGGAGGTCAGCTGCCCTTTCTCCTAGGTTAAAAACACAGATTTCCATTCTTTTTTAGAAACCTACAAAAAACAGTAGCCATCTGTTCAGTAAAACCAAGGGCATGGTTGGGTCATGACCTGGCCAGAGATAAAAGGGGGCACAGACCCAGAACAAAGAGAGATAGCATGAGGAGATGAGGAGACCTTTTCCACGCAGACATGCCAGGTGAACAGGCAAGGCAATGCCAAGAGGCTGTGAAATAAGGAGAGCATGCAAAAATCAGGTCATGAATCACACAGGAATTGCTTCACTGGAGAAGAGCTGATCTAAGCTGGAGAAAGGTATTGCAGTGGATAAAAAGGGTAGGTACCTGAGAATATTTATGTTTTGGGGATGGGTCCATGCCTGGTAGTTACCCTTCCCTCCTTCCACTGACAGGCTCTTCAGAGAACCACTGAGCTTGCCAAAGTTTAAAGAGCATCTATCTGGACAATGCTCTCAGTCATACCATCCGATTTTTGGGTGGTGCTGTGTGGAGCCAAGAGTTGGACTCAGTGGTCCTTATAGGTCCCCTCCAACACAGGATATTCTGTGATTGTACGATGTAAAAAATAAGGTCTTTCTGGAGGTAGAATTAAGACTACTGGCTGTACAGGACACACCCATTCCCCTACCTGTATTGATACCACCTCAGCCTTCACCCTAGAGAAACAGCCCAGCCAGCAGCGGGACACGCAGCATGAGGAGATGAAGCAGGAGCTGTGTGGTGTATCTGCAGAGAACACTCTGCCACTGGAGACAGCTCTGGATGAGCACCTCTCTGAAAGACTACAGCTGAAAGATTCTATCTGCCCAACAGCCCCAAATCCCTTCCAACACTATGCTGTTTGTCATGATTTCTCCCTTTTTAAGGGCCCTGATGTCCTACCTTGTGCAAAATGAGGTTTCAGCTGCTTTAAGCAGTAGTGAGGCAGAAGGCTCAGCTCTCAGCGTGAGAGCTGCCATTTCTCTCCAATCCGCAGACAGCAGTCATTTCTTACACCAACGGTAGCCACTACACACTGCTGTTTCCAGTGGGAATGAAGCGTGTCTCCCCAGGCTGTAAGATATTTGCCAGGCACCCCACAGAAAGCAGGCTGGGTCGGGAAAAGGTTCCATTCAGGAAAAGAGACTGGAAAGCAAAGAGGGGTAGTTTCTAGAATGAATTAGGTGAGTGTTGTGTTAGATCTTAGGTGGGGGGCCATCACCAGACCAACGTTATGTGCTGGGGACCAGAAATGTAGAAAGGAAGAAAAGAGAGGAGGAGATCGAAGGAAAAAAGGAGGATACTGTTCGTGAGAAAAAAAATAGCAGATGAGATGGGAAAACGCAAGCTGGATAAATGCTATTCTATTCCCCCTCCTTACCGAGCAAAAGCACTTTGAAAATAAGTCATTATTATTATGAACATAAAGAAATAATCCCAGTTTTGCTCTATCATCTGTCCGCTTGGTTGAGAAATGTCAGATGCTCGGGTAGGGGAGGAGGAAAGGTTGACATCAGACAACATCCATTTGTAAAATTGTATCTGCCGGCTTCCCAGCAGCTGTGATCTCCTGTTAATATCAGAAGTGAATGTGAGGCTAGGCAGAGGGGAGATGGGGGTGGAGGAATGATGATTTTCAGTTCTCACAAGTAATACTTGGCACTAAAGCCAGAGCTTGATAACAAATTGACTTAGTCACCAACTTGCACAGGCTCCCTCTCTAGTAATGGACTCCTCTCTCATTAGCAAATACATTTGTCAGTAAAAATAAACATACTTGCATCCTCCCCCCCCCTTGTGCTGCTGACATAGCCGTGATTGACAGATCTCACAAGTACATCAATGAAAGGAGAGGACAGTTGCTGTTAGCAGCCGGCTTGAACACGGGACGGAGCTAATAATAATATCTTATATTTACATAGTGTCTTCGTGTCATGATTCACAGCACCGCAGAGAACAGAGAGCAGTCTAGTAAGCTCTGAATGGTTTTCAGTAAGTAAATTTGAGAAAGGGCTCTCATTCTAAAATTCTCCGTTCAGCTGCTCAAAGGACTCATACTTTAAATTTATTCATTTTTTGTTAGTGCTGACAGTGAACAATACCCAGAGTTATCAGCCTAGAAAAAGGAACGGCAGAAAGCAGCCAGGTTTTCTTTTGTTTGCAAAAGTGAGAAGTCCCAGAGATCTCCTTTGGTTCTGATGCACAACTGCAGATACTTGTGCCTCATCCCAGTGACAAAGGATTCTGGCAAACCTCAGGAAAAACCACAAAGACATTACGCCTGAGTTATCTGAGAGTGAGGGAGGAAGAGATGGGAGAAAGTGTATTGCTACCTGAAAACAAATAATTAATCAGATCCTTTTGCACTGAAGCGTGGAACAGTTGAGATTAACACTTCAGTGAGGAACGGTCATTACACTAGATCGGAACGAAGGGAAAATCTCAATCATTTCAGAAATGCATCTAGGTATTATCCGTGTACGCACACAGTAACACCCGAATGTCATGCACTGAACATGCCCAACAGTCTGCAAGGGCAGCTACAGTTTTGTGCAGAAGCGAAGCCTCTACTTCACATCAAAAATCATACATTACAAAAATCTCAGCAAAAAGCCATTATGCACACGCTCCGCAGTCTATGTCTGAAGACACTATTTTGAGCAATAGCCGTATGTAAGTCTCCCAGCACATAGTGTTCTGCATGCATTATCCCACTTCACGTTACTCACTGCACATATCCTCCTGCCTGAACTGTCAGCTGCAATCTCACCAAAAAGGGCAACGGAGTTGAACCCATTCCCCTGGTGCTTAATAACATGCAGTCCATCCGCTTTTCTGGGATTCAGTTTCTTCTCAAGGTGGGAGGGTTTCTGTCAAGGCCCCACATTTCCCATAGCAGAATTTCACATGGAATACATTTTATGCCACAGTATTTCTTCTTAAGCTGCAGGATCTCACATTGTTCAGGGAATAACATTCTACTCATAGAGCTGTAAGGAAACCTTAAAATAACAAACAGATCCAATCTGATGCAATGCTGTCTTCCTGAATCTATGGACAGCATGGAAGCATCCTATGTTCTATCCTATGGGATGTTCTATCCTATTTCAGTTTTCTATCTCAGCCAGCTCTGCGATGCTTCAGCACTTGTTAGAAAGGCGTAAAAACTTCCTTGCTGCATACTGGCATATAATCCTAATTAAAACAGAAACATTAGCTATACTAGGTTCATCTTAATGGACAAAACACCTAAATGAACCAGGCATTTCTCAGCCCCCGTATGGACAATGGCTGAACCGTGTATTAGCATCACCTCTCATTGCTATCCCTGTCACCTTGTTCAGCAATGAACTGCAACCAGTGCAAAAGCTCATTCTATGTTGAAAACAGAGGTGCTGTGCAACACAAATTCAATATAACCTCAATGTCGTTAATGAAAAGAATACAATATTTTATATTAGGATTCCTCTAGAAACAACATGCGCTGTGGAAGGTAGGGAATTTTCCATCAGAACTGAGACATAGCCAATGGAAAAATGCATGAATTTTGTTAAATAGCAGTATATGGCAAGGCCATCTCAGAGCTAGTTCCTGCAGTGAATCCAGCCAGTTCTTCCCATCACTTCTCTCTTCTGTTACCTGGCACATCTATTTACTGGCATCTTCTTCATCAATGCTTCCAGACAGGAGGATTCATGGCAGATGTCAGCCTATGGACTGCAAAAAATGGGTATTAAAGGCAAATCACTACACTGGTGGTAGTGAGTAGCATTAGGAGTTAGATTCTGCCAAAATTTCATTCCCTTGGAAGCTGGGAATAGCATTTCTCATGGGCCATATCCTAGGAGAAGTGGGGAGAAAATGAAAAGGTTTCCTTAGGAAACAGGGAAAAGAGGAAGGCGACACTAGCTGATCCCCACTTTTAGTTCAAATAATCAAGAACACCTCTATTCTTCCTGCATGCTCTGTGGCTGAGATGGAAAGCCATCATTTTTCCTTCCCATTCTAACTGTGGTACCATGTTTTGTACAAAAGCCCATCTGTTGTTGATGTTCAGCATGCTCGACAGTTCTCTGTTCCCCTCCACCACAAGCTGTTGCTATAGGGTTCAGTTCTTCTTATTCTAAATCTCATTTGCTTTCTGCAGCCAACATGCTGCAGCTCTGAATGTCTCCTAAAGAGAACAGAAGACATGCAGCTTCTAATCCTGCTGATGGAAGTATTTGCTTTGTAATCTTTATCTCCTTCTCCTAGCATGCAGGAATTCCTCTATACACAAGCACCCCTTTATTTCTGCATCCACCTGCCCCAGATTTTTGCTCCTCCTGCACTGCATTGAGCATATCCTGCCTCCTAGGCCAGAGCCTTCTGATAACATCAGGTGAATAGAATAGGAACAGCTCTATAATAGCAAATTATGTTTGTTTAAAATCTATATTTGTCATGCCAGTGTGCAATAGGGAAGATTTAATTAGCCAGTGAAGCTCGCCTTTGGTATGTTTTCATGAATGCAGTTAGAGTTTTGATGCATGACTTCAGGCTACTACAACAAACAAAGAAAACACACCATGAAATTAAGAAACATAATAATATACAAGAGAAGACACTTGGCTGCTGTTATACATTTCACAAAAAAATGGGCCACCACCAAACCTGGATCAAGCTGTCTAAATCTGGGAACCGTTTTTTAATTCAGGTCCAAATTTTGCACTGCAGTCTCAGTTAAAAGCTGAAAGGATGTTAATTGCACATGAGATGACTGCACAGGCCCTGTCCGCTGCAGCAGAGAGAGAAGCATGGGTGACTAAACGAATGGCCCTGATGTGCCACATTAGTAAAACCCCAAGGTTGTTTAGTGTTGTTCTGATGTCAAGAACTACAAAAAGACTGCTGTGTCAACCAGGATAACACCAGAACACAATGTGACCTTGTCTGTATTTCTGCTCTGGTCCCTGTTACTCTGAAGTGAACTTGTCTAACCACAAGTCCTTCAGACCTTTGTAGCGAAGGTACGTCCTGCTTGTATGCTGCATATGAAATATGCTGCAGATATTAAAAGCCAGCATCAAAAGTTGGAGCTGGACTTCCCATTGACCTGTTCAGAGCCACAGTTCAGTTAGGAGACCACTTATCAATGAAGAAGGTGCTCAGGTCAGCCCTGGTGTAGCTCGAGCTCTAGCTCTGTCATGCACACCTTGTCTTTACTCTAGTAAGTAGAAGCGAAACTATTCATTTGACTTTACAAGTATTTTATGAGGATTCATTATTTAACATTTATACTTCCCTACACACATGCCATGTGATGTCATTTATTATTGGTTAGTCCACCATTCATGTTAAAAACAATGAAGAAGCCATTTTCAGATCAGCAAGAGGAAAACTATCCAGTTTTCCTATCAAGTATCCACTCAACTTGAAGCAGCTGCTGTCAGTTTTATTTACCGTGATTTCTGGCTGATAGACTTTCCTTCCCAGGGTTCATAAATGCTTGTAACCTGCAACCTGAAGGAGCAGCTCTGTATCAGCAAGCTTCACCAGATGTGGTTTTGATGGCAAATTGCTTACAGCTTTACTGTTTTGGTGACCCATTACCAAGTCTGTCTTTGCTGCTATTAATTCCACGTAGCCCAGCATGAGAAAGAAAATAGCACCTGCAAGCAGACATCTGGGGTTTGCATCTTCCAGGTGTGAGCAGCTGGAGCTTTTTTGTAATGACTTGGTTTACAAGGAAGCCATGCTTGGAGCAAACTGATGAAGAGCAGCGTAGGAATGTTTTACCAAAACTGGCTCTGCCACAACAGGGATGAAAAGAAGATTTCATTCTCTAAAGAGCTGCCAATCCAATACTTTTTTTGCTAGTGATAATATTTTCCAAGTTTAAAAATAAACTTAGTGAAGTATGTGCTACTTGACAATGTATGTCTTCAGTCATGGAAAAAAAAAAAAGAAAAAAAAGGAGAAAAACAATCTGAAGAGCAGGCACTGCAAACCAATATCAGGTGTAACCAAATTGTAGTTTAATACATTTCAAGTATCCCATTTATCACTTCAGATCTTTCATTGAAGTAGGTTTTCCCCACTGAGAAATGCATATGCAGCCAATTTGAAGCAACTTTCACCCCATGTGAAGAAAAAGTAGGTTGGATAACTATTTTAAATAATTACCCAAATATTAATTTTTCATGAAAGACCTGAGATGAGAAGAACATTTTCCACTTCGAGCTCTCACGTTCACCTCTGCTTTGCTGTAAGTCAAGCTTAGAGTGTAACAAAATACATGGTCAAATGCATAAAATCCTGCTTTGACAACTGTTTGCCACCAGGATGTCTTTATGAACAGGGCAGGATACCAGCAGACTGGAGAGCTCTCTGAATATTTGGGGCACCATCCAAGTGATAAGTAGCATGGGAGGAAAACCAGATGCCAGGATGAAGAGGAAGCTCTCAGCACATGTACACGTGTTCACACCCAAACTCTTTGTCTGCCTAATCGCCATCCTCTCCCTTTCTCCTGCCTCACTTGGGAGGCAGTGTTGGCCAAGAGCAGTGAGCAAGGGCCCTCCATCTCCCCCCAGCTACCCCTCCATGCACCAGAAAGAAAAAAATCAGCAAGCGAAGAAGCAAGGCAAGTGCTGCTAAGTGGCTCATTGGTTTCTATGGCAACTGGCTCCGCTCTACTCCAGCTGCTTACCCCACAGTCCCTCTGTCACCCTATTTTTAGCCGAAAAATCAAAGAAAGAGGAAAAGTGGTGGGGGTTTGGGAAGGAGAGTGTTAGGAGACCTTCTCGGTTTTTGTGGGGAGGAGGTTAATATGCATGCAGCCTTGTCTTGTTCAGTCCTCACTGTGAAGGCTTCCTATGGGATTCCTTGGACCTGATTCACAGCCAGGTCCTGCACTTGCAAGGCCATCAAGCAGCATGCGAGCAGCAGCCCAGCCATACCCCATGAGTGTGCAAAGCAGCTGGGCTGGGAATTTGACCTTGCCATCAAAACTGGAAAGAGCCAAAAGGCTCCATACGTGGGGAAAATCCATCTCCCCTTGGTCACAACATGACGCAATGAAGTGATGGATGTCAGCACACCAATACTTTTTAACTCTTTGCTCTGAAAAATTACTCCCCCTTTCTTCTTCTTTTTCTTCTTCCTCTTCTTCTTCTTCTTCTTCTGCTTTAAGATAAAAAGAAGGGCAAAACTGAGTTTGTCCACAATTTCTCTTCCTGTGTGGTGCAAAAAAGAAAAAATTAAAAAAAAAAAAATCCACACTGGATTCAACAATTTTAGCACAAATTCCTCATCATTAGGAGATCTGGAACCAAATTCACCCTGGCTGTACTCTTTAGTTAATGGATTTTAGTTTTAGGGACTTTGGTTGTTGAGCAGTACAATATAACAGCTTGTAAATCCAGAGCAAAGACATTTTGGCCTGCAGTTTTAGTATGCATAGGAGCTAGTGCTCACAAAAGCATGGGTACCCTCAGTCTTTTCTGACTACCTGCCTTTCTGAAATGGATTCACCTTCTACTCATCATCGCCAAGGTCTTATTTGCCTCCCTCTCCTCTGAAACTTCAGAAATACATGAAGGAAATGTTGCAATTATCTTGAAAATAATAATCCTTAAACTCCAAACCAAGAGAGATTGATGCAAAAAACATCCATATTCACTTATTTTCATTTCAGCTGCCATGCCATTTGATGCTTGCCTTCAAGCTGTTCCTGCTAACAGGGCTGTGGAAGGCTATCTTTGTACCACTCATTTTCATTTGCTGCTTTGAGAAGAGATATTGATCTGTGTATCTCTGCTCACACAGCAAGGCTTCCCATTTTGGAGCTGTGATATTGTTGGACTAAGAGGACAAGGAAAAGATCAATGATTTCTAACAATGATCACTTTTAAGGGAAACAGCATTGGTAAAATGACTTACTAGTCCAAGTACTGCATTTACAGTCTCCGCAACCCGTTCTATATCCTGGCAGGCATTAATACTCTTGCTGTAGATAAAAGCAGTGTACTGGGAGGGAATCATCCACTTCAAAAATGTTATTGGCTAAGGCGCATGATGGTATAGGCTGCACAGAAACCACACAAGCGGAGTGGGATGCAGCTGACAGGGTCCAACAGTGCCCACATAAAACAGCATAGGATGTGTCAGGGCACCGGGAGGCCCACAAACTTTCCAGTGCTCATCCTGCTGCCCCAGCACCAAGTATTGGGCACCTCTCCAGGGCTGTGGCCAGGCTGCAGCCAGGCCAGGCTGTGAGCCTGCAAGTGGGCCTGGTTGGACAGAGGCCATGGCTGGGCAGGGCGGTGGGGAGCTGAAGCCTGGCCCTGCTGCGGCCTTCTGGTTTAATTACAAGTGTGTGAAGTGCACGGATATTGTATTTGCTAATTTTTTTCTGAACGGCCCTTTGTTGATTTGTTGAGAGACACAATGAAAAGGTATTCCGTGCAGAACTTTTCTATGATATGTTACTTTAGACACTTTGATCAAGTCCCTTCTGACTAAACTTCATTTCTTAAAGCCACTATCAAGTCCATCCCCTCAAGAAATCCTGAAAAGCCCATTGTTATTGTCCATCATGGTGGGAGACATGACACTTACATGACATCCTCCCATGTCCTGCATCTCTGCACATTCATTCTGGAGGCTGTCAGGTGGAAAACCCAAGCAGGAAAGAACTGAGAGAACTTGGAACTGCACATTTTTCATCCTGAAAAGCACAAGACCAGTGGGAGAGATACATAAATGCCAAATGCACCATCATACCTGTTCTGCAAGAAACCTTGCTGCATGAGACCTCCAGCCGGCTCAGAAGAGATGCAAGGGAGGAGAGATCACCTGCAGTGAGGAGCACCAACAGCAGAAACAGAGGTGTTCTAAAGTAAAGAAGCAAGACAAGGAGGAAGAGAGGCAGAGAGAAAAATAGAAATCAGTAAGCAAACATGCCCAGCCTGGATGGACAGCAACATGTGCTAGGTGGTGATGGATAACTTCATGCCCTGAGAAGTAAATGAAAGGGTGAGTGACTCCTTTTAAAAGGAGCAGTCAAGAACAGAAGAGAAAATAATCAAATCTGCATCCTCACTTGGTTCTGCAGGTTAGCTAGAGAGTTGGAAGCTCTGTGACTACCAAACCAGTCACTTCACCGAGGAACTCTGTCCCATTTGCAAGATTGAAGACAATGCTCCTGACACATCTCCAGACAGAATTCACTACCTCTAGGTATTGTTCTGATCATTATTTATTCTGTTTTCTGACAAGAGGAGTGGATGAGCACCTCCAGATGAAGTGTGTGTGTGCACATTTAATATTAATTTATGGCAAGTAGTCATGTGCAACTTTGACATTTATTATTCATGTCTACTAGCACCAAGAAATTTGAGCCTTTGAATGTTTATCAGAAATGAGCACATGTGCAAGCAATGCTGACAGAAGATTTAAAGAAATCTTCCTTAAAACATGAGTATTTTCACTTCTTTTGCATTTCTCATTTGTTCTTATTCAGCACTTTTTAACTTGCAAACTTATCCTCAAGAGGCCATAGGAAACAGACTGAATTAAAACTCCGGCACTGCAAAGATGGTACATAGTAAGACAGAGTGAGACTGATACATGGACAGAAATCTTAGAGAGATCTGACCATTGTGTATGGTCTCAATAGAAGAATCTTTCATTCAGCAAAGCAGACCTGCTCAATCTTCATCAAAAACTTGATGATCAACTTAAAAAGAAAAACCTGTAAAAGATTCTCAAATGAGTACCAGCCCCATAGAACAACCTCCAGATAGTCCATGGTAGCAAAGTGATATGAAACTCTTCAGTCTGGGTGATGCAGCCTAAAAATTACAACAGAGCTGACAACTTCATTGAAGTACCATTGAAGGTCTGTCAAACAAATACAGACCAGCTATGAGGCACCCAATTCCATCTGTAGTGCAGAACTCTTGAATAAGTTTCTCCTGACGGTGGTCCTCAGGACGTCTAAACTACAAAGCTGGGTGCTACCTATGAACCATTCCCACACCTCCTGGCTGTCTGATGACCTCAAATACCTCAGCCTCACAGGGGAAACAAGAAAAATCCAAAACACAGGCAGAGGGAGGCTTTCACAAAGAGAGAAATAAGCTCTTTGGAGTGTCTTATCCAGCAGATCATGTTCATGGGAGATACTCAAGGGGAGAAAGTAGAAAAGACATGAACATCTTTGTGATGATTGGTGGGGTTATTTTGCATTAGAGGGGATGTTCCTTCATTAAGAAGAAATCCATGGTCATCAAATCTCTTTTAGTAATGTCATGCATGGATATTATCACCTGCTGAGTTATACCTTGTCTAAGCTTAATTCCCTTAATATCAAACAAAAGTAACTTGTAGTGTCTACTCCAGTTGTTATGCCATTTGTGTGCTCTGGGTTCTAGGCATATGAACATAAAAGGACTGCATCTTGATGCTGTTTGTTTCCTCATCAATTGTTTTAAGAAGGCAGAATAATTCCATTATTCTATACGGAGGGTATGAGTAGACTGTTTTTTCATTCTCAGGTCTATTTGCTTCTTCACAGTTTGCAGCAGTGATCTTGAAAAAATAAATAAATAACAGTATAGTTTACAATCAGGCATTCTTCAGAAAGGAGATATATCACTGAGAAATATCCACTTAAGTAGGCCACCCTCAGAGATTCTATCACCCAGTATAAAAGACTTGTAAGCTAATTTCCACTGTAACAGGTGTCCAAAGTCCATGTCAGTCTGATGTTTGCAGTAAAGGAGTTTGTCCTTAAAATTCTAGCTATACCTTGGCTCCAGTGACCCTGGTTGCCTTTGCTACAAAGAGGTGTCAGGGGCATTTCAGGATTCTGTGTCAGCAAAAGCAGCATCAGAATGAAAAAGGGAGAGAAAAGCTGTGTTATACAAGACATCCAGGAAAGAAAGAATGTGGGACACATGCTGCAAGAAAGCAGACTTATTAGGTCTTGTTTCAGACAGTGGAAGTGCATGACAAGATGATGATGCTGTGATTGCTTGTGTGCTTCAGCACCAGGAAAAATCACTAAGCCAGAAGACATCTCACAAAATGCTTATGCTGAAAAGCGGGAAACAGCTGGCTGGAAGTTAGGATTTCACAGCAGCAATGGTCAGTGGAAGTGATCCAACCACTGGGAACAACAGTGCACTGGTAGAGTTTGAAACATACGTCTTATGAGCATCTGTGTCTCACTGCTCAAAACACCCTTTTGACTGGATCTGTGAAGACTCAGCTCTGAGAACTATGGGGTAAAGTACATCCTGTGGAGTTTCTCAGACACCAGACTGTCTTAGGATATTGGTGCTCCCTGATCTGTCTCCCTGTCCCATCCTGAATGGACACATCTTTTTCTCCCTAATGCCTATGCTGATGGATTCTCAAGGACTTTTCTCTCTGCTGTGCTACTTAGAGACACCTTTGCAGCAAGTTATATGGCACCACTCAGCAAAGGACAAAGGCCAAACAGTCAGCTTGGAAGTAGACTTTCAAGTAACATCATATTAAACAATTCCTACAAAGACCTAATAATGGAGATAATGTAAAGGACTGCCATAACAGCAATCTGACAGTTTAGTGTTGCTATGCAACTTATGATGTGTGCAGACTTTTGCAGTTGCTTCTTGTTCGTTCATTGAACGCACAACGACAGTGTCTGGCAACCTTCCATCCTCATCATTTTACCTAAAGCAGCAAGAATTCACATGCAGGTTTTGTGCCACAGTGCTCTATTCCAGCCACTAGTCTTTGAGTAACCTGAGATGCAGTCCTTCTTCCAATTTGAATGAGACTCCTATTGAACCACCCTCACATAAATAACTACTTATGCTAACACACATTTCCCCTATCCTCTGGCTAACCGTACATCTTTCCCTTTTCCCTCATTTCTAGTCCTATGGTTGACAGGTTGTCAGAGCACTCTCTTTGAAAGCTTTTCTCTTGTCACATCCCTACTTCTATTATGCTGGTTCACATTCTTTTCTAACTTCATACATGAGGTTACTTCAGACCTTGTTTATCTTCCTTCTGCTTGTTTTCACAGACTCACAAAAAGTGGTCATAGATACAGCTGTTTGGTCCATCTTATATTGTTCACCCGTCCTGCTACTGCATGACCCAGTCTTGAAGCTTTGGCCAGTTTTAAAACTTCAAGGAATGATGCCTGCAGCTATTTCCTTGGGACTTCAAAAGTCTAATAAAAATCACCGGTTAGGGCAGCTGATCTACTTGTCTTCCTGGATGAAACCTGACTACTATAACATCCCATCCTCAGAAGCTTGTATTTGGAGGCTGGTATCTCTAGAACATCAAGGTGAAGGCTATTCTGCACAGATATTAACTACTTCTCTTTCCTTATAATACTTTGATGTCACTGTCTAGACAACCTTTGCTGTCCTCATTCAATTTGTTGCCTTTCTTAGAATTTCTTCACTTTCTACAATCTGTTTTGTGGTATTGTTTGTGTGATGGGTTAATAGCTGCAGCTCACAGTTGGCTGTATTTCAGGGGTAGGAGGAGGAACACAGTGAACTGAAACTCCGTATAATATTACAAGAAGAGATGAGAACAAGTAAAAGAGGGTTTGCTATACATGCTATCTCCAGAAAAATATCTTTGCAAGTGTGCCTTTGTGCAGATATTGTGGAAATACAGATTACTTTATGGTGGAAGAAAGAGGAACTGACTGACAGTAGAAATTTCCAATCCATACTGATGTCTCACAGTTGTGCATCTCTCTGCAGAACAGCCCTAGAGCTCTCGAAGTCACTGCACTAGAAAAAAATAAGGAAAGATAATAACTTCCCTCACCCTTTTACCACAGCTCAGAGGGTGGAGGAGGAAAGTGTCACAACTAGTGAGAAAATTTTAATTGAAACAGTATTCACCAGAAAATACTATTTTGATAAAATCAACATTTTTTTTTCACAAAATACAATAACAAACAACACAGTACAAATAATGAATCTTCATGGAAAGGAAAGTTCAAAAACAATCTGAATTGGAAAGTTTGCCTTAGGGGAAAAAATCTCAGATTGTCTTTCAAATTAAAACACTCATTTTGAAAGCAAATTTATATTTTCTTATCATATTCTGTTGCTTCTACTGTTTTTTACAATCTTCAGTTAATAGTAAGAGACACTGTTTTCACTGTCTTGCCATTAGCCTGGAATAAGGCTTGTAGGATATTATAAACAACTGGTCCCTAACAAGTAGCCAGCACATGTTTTCTTCTTCAGAGTGTAAAAAATTCAGCTGTTTCATTCAGCAGAGCCTAATCAAGCTGGTTCATTTTTAGAAGAAAATTCATTACTTACTGCTTGAAAGTGAAATATCACCTGTACTAAATTATATAACAGAATATTTCATTTGCTACTGCAATCCTACTGGTAGGATTGCATAAGATTTCTTTGTATGAGATTCAATTTGGTGTAACAGAACCCAGTATTACAATTGATGGGAAACTATATCAAACTTTAACTAATTTTCAGAACAAAACATCAGTTGTTTGATGTTTGGTTTTTTTTTTTTTTTAATATCTAATTGAGTGTTCATAATTTTCCATTCTTAGGAAGACACTGAAGACAATATTTTCATATACAGAGTCAAGAATCTTTGAAATTATAGATGTTGAAATTTCCCTCAAAATGAACATTTTGAGCTTCATCTAGCTTTCACTTAACTTATGATTCATTCTCTATACTAACTCTAAGTCCCCTAGTTTGGAATAGCTTTAAGATTAGAGGCTCTGTTGAAAGCAAATGTCAAAAATACAGTATTGCACTTCATCTTAGCTCATTCTACCAGCATTTGTTACTAAATAAAACCAGCTCACCAGTACTCACTTACAGCTCAGTTTAACACATTCCATATGCATTTTTTTGAGGATCTCAAAATTATCCTCATCAGAATATATAAATGAGAGTAAAACGAATTGTGAAAAATTTAATGAATCTTACAACCCAGCCACACCCAAGAGCTAAGAAGTCTTTCAGGCTCCCACCGCAGTCCTGCCTACAAAATCCTGTGTCAGGGAGGATCTGGGATGGGGCAGAATCTTCTCCTTCATTCCTCTGCTCATCTCTTTCCGCATTTGGAGAACCTGGACTTTCCATTCTAGCAGATGAGAGCAGTGAAGAAGGAAAGATCTCCCTTCCCAAAGCGCAAGTTGTCTGCTCCTGCTGCCTTCGGAAGGCAGTGGAACCGCAGCCCAAGACCTCCACCTAGCGTCTGCCGGCAAACTCAGCACACCCCCGCTTGAAAATTTGGGATCACAGCGTGTGCCCTAAAGCTTTAAGATAAAGAGCAAAGAGAGGGGAATGTTTTCCTTACAATACAAAACGAGTCTCAGTTCATTATGAACCACCCAAGCTTTGTATGCTGTCAAACAGAACTGAGACACAAGCTTCTGGCTTACTTGTGGAAAATAAGATTATCATTTTTTCCTCCATCATACAGAACATAGTAAAATTCAAGGCTTTAGGAAGATGCAACATGAAAGAAGAGGAAAAGATAAGCTTTTTGGATTAGGTAGGACTGTTTTTGCCAAGAAAATTCTCCAGCACCCAAGGATATCTTCTTAACCGTGCTCTGTGGTGCTGCCTTCATGCCATAGTCAGCCTCTGGACTTAAGGACATTCTTGTTGGAGAGGCGCTTAAGAATTTGACCTGGCCTCTAGAACACACTTATGATATACAGGAGTGTTCTTTCATCTTGTATTTGACTCCCACCTCTACCTTCATTCCATAGATTTCATGACATTTAAAAAGACTCAGGAACTGTTACCAATTGTATCTGCCTATTCTTTTTTCCAATTCCAAGAAACCATGATGTTTATTACTGGGTTGTCAGAGTTGTCAGAGTGGTGCCCCTTCTGTTCATCATCATGCTCATTTCAGGGCCTGATATGAAATGTCTTTCACCTTCTCTGCTAAGTTCAGGTTTCAAACATCTGCAGTACAGCTGTTTCCAAGATCTTCTGTAGAAGCCCGTTCCTTTGCAGTTTTAAAACATCTCTCTTGGTCTCTTTACTTTGACTGTCTTGGAATGAGCCTCTTTACACTCCCCTGTTCTCTGGTTTATAGAGGTTAAAGGCCATGTTCCCCCTCCAAGACCTGCTGTTTGGGAAAATGGGTAGATCCATACATACACACATTCACAGGCAAACTCTGTTAAGAGGCATTCAGAGTTTACAGTGTGTCCAAGTCTTTTTAGAATACAGAATCACACCTGGAAACAGGAGTCACTGAAAACCACAAAGCTCTCCAAGTCATGACACTTAGACCAGCCTCCTAATGACCTACCAATCCCTTCCTCTCACTGACAAGAACCCATCCTAACTGCCTAATCTTTTGTTTGATATGCACATGACATTTAGGATATGTTTAAGACTGTTTAAAGTCCATTTTAGTTGAGTGTATCTACATGCAATTTAAAAGTAAAAGAAAAAGGCACTGATGGAAGATGTGATTGAAGTGGATGACCACACATCACCCCATAAGAGATCGCAGAGGCAGTGTGAGTGTGTAGTACAGACACTTCATCACCACCAGATTCCTCTGTGAGAGCTCCACCAATGTACTCGTAGAAGCTATGAAGTAAAGACAGAAAGTATATTTTATTGACATCACTAGCTAGCATTACTTAGAACAGGGCAAGGCACAATTGCAAAAAGAACTGCCTTCAAGCTGTTCTATTTATATTCCTACCAGAACTACCATTAGTACAGTCACCCTCTGCTGAAATCCTCACCCTGTTGTTGTCAGCGTAGCCACAGACCTGAGAAGATCAGTTTGGATCGTCTGAGAATTTGGCACCTCTTAATACCAGCAAAAGCAGCATTGGCAGGGGGTGGAGTGTGCTATTTGCACAGGGCCTGCGTCAGGATTGGCATTCAGTGAATAGCAAGACATATGAAGGCATTTTATCCCAATATAGCGAATAACGCATCTTCCTCTGCGTTGCTGGTGGTAACTTTGGCAGTCCAAGGAACAATGGTAATTGCTTGTTACTGTGGAAACAAGACCTCCAGAAATAACACTAATTAGCCAGCAGGGTCGTGGGAGAAATACAAGCATACTGTCTCCTGCAAACACATACGATTTGGTTACACACAAGAGATGGGGATCTGGGGAGAAGATCAATTTATTTGAACAGAACAGGCACCCAGCAGAACCTTTACTCATCACTCATACCAATCTGAGCCTGAAGATAATTGAAATGACTTGAAAAAAAGTTGAGATAGCTTCAGAAACCATTGCTTTTCACCTTCTTGCCTGCCGTAAATTTTGTAGAGGGGGTGGAGAGCGGGAGCAGAGACTGGGAGATGTTCCCTTTGGAGAAAGCTGTTTCTGTTGTTTGTGCAATACACTGAAAAGGAAGTTGTCTTCTAAAATATCTGGTGGGGAAAAAAATTCTTACAACTATCCATACCCCCCTCTGCAGAGGCATGGAACACTGGTGACTTGGGAGATATAGGAGTCTTAAAGACAAGGTCCCATTCTGAATTATATTCATTTGGTGAAACACCAATCAAACTAAGAAAGAGGGAAGCATACAGAAGAGGGGAAAGGGGGTAAGAGACACCAGAGAGTTTACTGCAACCTTAGTATACTGTGTCTTTTTCCCCTTTCATCTTGTGTTGCCCTTGACAGAGAGGAAAGGATGGTAGAAAGAAAGTGAGAATGTAGATGGCAACCTGTTAACACAGCTATTTCATGTTCTACATTCACCTGCCTTGTAAAGTCCCAAGAATGCTGCTTTCCACCCTCAAGCCCTACTGGCACAGCAGCATAGTGGGTGGCTGCATATTTATATTCAGCTCAGCCTCATGAGCTAGGTCTAAAAAGTGGCACTTTGTCCTGAAGGATAATTCCTTCTGCCTAGCAATGGCTCTGAGAAGCCATTGAGAAGAGCAGGTAGGTATTAGCAGCAGGAAACAGTACATATGCTATCTAGCATTATTGCCTTGCTGATGCATTTGGGGTGGCCTTACAGTAGCCACTGCTCGCTGAACATTCCTTGCCAGCTCAGAAGGAGTCAAATGATGTTCATCAGCTATTTGGTCATGTCAGGAGGGTCATGGGGCACAACATCAGCTATGAGCCATTGAGAAAGGAATTGCTGGTGTCTGCAATTCCCCCCTCAGTGCTTTATCCCTATTAAGAAGCCTTGTTCCGATGTACTTTCAGCATATTCAAACGACAGGTACAAAACAAGAGCTGATGGGGCCTTTCCAGAAAGTATAAACCAGCTCTCACAGTAACTTCTGAAACACAGTCTCTTTCCTCAGGATGAATCCTAAGTGGTTTTGCTCTTCTTTGTAAAGTTTAAAGTACTTTAAATTAGCAGACAGGTACAAGGAACAAATATAAGCACAGAAGCCAGAGATGGCCCAGGCCAGACAACATTTGAAATCACACCCTGCCTTAATCTGGAGGAATTTATTTATTTCACTTACTCTCCAGAGGGAAGAAAATAAGGTGCAAATGTCAGTCTCAGAGGGGATAGGGAAGTAGGCATAATACACACTAACTTAAAGACCACAGCTCTTATGATGGGCCAGGAGATTTTTTTAAATATATATTTTTTTAAGTTGGGTCCTTGCTTTACTTCTTATCGTATTTATTTGTATTTACTATTGTTATACTATTATAATACTATTGTATTTACTTGTTATTTACTATTTATTTGTTGTTTCAAGAAGCTTCAGATCAAATCAAGGCATTACTGCAGGAGCTACTACTAATCAAGGCACTACTAGGAAGATCCCTGACTCTGGCACTTTCCACACTGTATACCCACACAAAAAGTGAAAGGATAAGAAGACTGTGTTGTCTACAGAGTAGATTTCAAGTATGAAGACATGCAGTGATTCAAACACTATTATATCTGGAGTGAGAGGCAGAGCAAGGAGTTCATTCGTAGCAACTTCAGTCTACAAAATCCTTGTCCAGAGCTTTAATCATAAACTCATTTTTACTGCAACACAAAAAAAACCAGAAAGAAAATATGAGCATGAAGTAGTTTGCTACATAAAATGGAAAATAAAAATCAGAAGTTGAATGATCAAGATGGTGACATCTCCCTAAAATAATATTATACTGACACAATATTATGCATCAGGGTTCTCTAAGGTTTTAATTGTTTCATTTTCAGAAGTCTTAATGTACATTTATGTTAGCTTTTTCCCTTAAAAAAAAAACAAAACAACTGTCAAGTCCTAAGTCAGTCTCAGACATGCATGTCAAACAAAGCTATATAAAATTATAAAGACACTGAAGCCAAATGTAAGTGAATGAATATTCTCCAATGATGAGCTGCTGAGACCCCAGTTCACGATTTTTGTGTTTCCCCAGCAACACTGGGTGATGTTGAAGGCAACTGAGCAGAGCACAGTCCAGCAGCTCCCAGAGAGCTGGGCAGGCTCAAAGCTGCAGCCAAGGATGGAACCAGATGAAAAAGAGAAAAAAATGCCCCAAGCACTGCTTCTTTCCAAGAAAGAAAACAAGAGTTTAAATCCACATGGCCTCCTTCTGATCTGGTTATGTGAGCAGCTGCTGAGTGTGCAAGAACCACATAGCTGTGAACTAACAAGAAGAAAAATGAAACCCAACTCGGGTAATGATTTCTGAGGTTATAGCCACAAATTTGCCTGGAGCACCCCACCCCCCAAATCCAGAAGGTTACTATAGTGACAAATTTCAGCTGTAGATAAGAATAAATTGTTTCTGTATGAAAGCCATTTTGTAGAAACATAAAAACCAAAAATTAAGCCCTATCACGCCTTTTATAATCTTTGTTGCCATATATTCACACCTAGATGAGCTTCTCATCTCAGGAATGGTTAATCACAATGCAAATAAGCTGCTTTTGTTTTAATTCATGTGTTCTGATAATGGAATTCTTTTCCACACAGTACAATAACACTATGAAAATTTACCAAAAAATGTGGGTATTCATTTGCTTCTAGGCTGCATCTAAGGGAGTTATTAATACTTTTGATTCTCAGAAGATAGATTTATTCCATTGCTTGACTGAATTAGAGGAAAATTACTTTAAATCATGTTTGGATCCAGTTCATAGCACCTTAAGCATGGAGAGTCCGTAGCGTAGCCCAGATGATGGAGACAGTGTGAAGCTGGATGTAGCTTGTATTATAGAACAGCAATCATTAATTCAAGGGAAGTTTAAATTGAAATACTCCTGCATTCACCAGGTCTAACTCACAGACCAGCTAGTGTGAGCCACCACAGTAAACTACTTCAAATCCTGTTCTGGGATCCCCAGGTAATTAGTGTGAATTGAGTTTCCATTCCCTTGGTTGTCCCAATCTAAAGAACTTCACTCCCACTGATCTAATTACTCTCAGTCTTGGGCCAGATGCACATGGAGGTAGTCACACAACCTTAGTGCACTATATCATCACCTGGGCACTAGGACAGAGTGCCAGTTGCTAGAAGCTTCCATAACATTACTGACCTTAACACCACTGAGGATCTGGCTTTGTGGCATTTAACTGTACCTGTCCCTGCAAAGTCTTCACCTGCTGAGTCTCCCTCAGACACCATTCCGTGGCTGCAGGATAGTTCCTCAGAGTCACAAGCATAGTGAAGATACACTTTGGGTTCAAGAAGGATCAACTGAGCAGTAAGAATGTATTCATGCTGTGGAATAAAACCATGATTTAAGCAACATTTGTCTTCTGTGGGAATGGAAAGAAAAAGGTGTGGGGTTGTCACTTCCAACTATTGACTGCAGGTACATGATATGATATGTGTTTCTACTGCCTTTGCCTCCACCTAAAGAATGACAGTCTGTTCTTTCCTTCTCTTCATGAGCCCATGCAGTGACATACTGCCCAACCAGCCCCTGTGAGCACATGTATGCACCTCACAAGCGTTATATAGCACTGCATGTATTCTCCTTTTGCCTCCAATCCTTTCAAAAGTTCTAGTCTCAAATCTCAACATTCTGCTATATTTATTCTTTGAACTGCCTTAAAGTAGTCACTGAAATGTAGTGATTGCAGTCCATTTACAGTGTAAGGATTTAGAAGGAACTATGCCAGAGTTAATTTTGACAGGATAGTTGTGCACTGAGCTCCACAAGTACACAACCAAAGTTAAACCTTTGTCCAACTAACAGAGGTCCTCTCTGGATTCTTTACTATGCCCTCTAGCCATGGAAGCCTAAGAGAAGGCAATCACTACCATAAAGTCAGCAACAGTTTTGAGTCTTCATTACATGCTAGCAAATGTGCCCTTATGGCTTGTGATTGAGTGAATACCCTTGCTGCTTGTCGTTTTTCCTTAGACTTTTACATGAGTGTGAGTAACATTTGTACTGGATAGTCCAAGTTAAGCAAAGGTCAGGTCTGGTCAGAGCTTGTATGAGACTGCATAAGCAGTCACTTTATCCATTTCAGTAGAACCAGATATTAAAACCTGCCAGGTATCCCCATTACCTGCATCCTCGTCCATGTGCAGCACCAAGGGTGCTTAGCTCAGCCACCAGCTCTATTGCTGTCAGATGAGGCTCATACCTCAAGGTTCTGCCCCCACACAATCTTCTGTCTCTGTTCCAGAACTGATTGGTATTGTCCTAGCAACACAAGATAGCAGTTTTCCATAGAAAAGTATGTGGGTGCAGGAGGGACATGATTTTGGGAATCCATTCTTTCCTTGTGCTAGCAGTTGCCTTTTTTTCTGTATGAAACAAAAAACCAAAGTTCTTCTTGCTAATATTCATTAAATAACTTTTTCTCTTTTTCTTTCTTTCTTTTTTTTTTTTCCTAGTACCATTTCAGCATTTTGATCAAGTTCCAGCTTGGTTTAATTACATACTTTCTATCTGAGTTCTTGCCCAAGCTTCATTTAGAGAAATTATTCACTTCCCATTTCAACATTATTATTATTGTGCTTATTTGCACAATGTGCTTAGCATTCATTGTACACATCTTCAGTGCTCCGATGGGCTCATCAGAGTGGTGCCAGTGGGATGGAACAGAAGAACACTCCTCATTTGCCACCCTCAAAAATCAGCCCTCCTTCCCATCACATATAGGCAATTTTGCATGGCTGCATATTAAGGAATATTCATCGGTCACACTTGAAGCATCACAAAAATATTACCAATTCCTCCTCAAGACATGCCTGAATGCTGAGCAGTAACATCATTTAGACACAATATCTTAACCTAACTGCAGATAACAAACCTAAAGGAAAGGTGTTCATTTAAGACCATTAATTTTCCAGGACACACTTTCCCAACAGTAAAGAAGATAAGAAAAAGTTAGGTGGGATTGGCAGAAGCACATGCCCTGGGAGCCCTTTTCGTATCTCTGTGCAAGGATACAAGATTTAAAGAGCCTTCATTTCACACAGAAATCTTGTGAGTTTTGCCATACAGTATCAGAGAAGAGCACTTTTTCCTTCTTCCCATTTCAGCTGGGGACATGGGTTGAAAAACCCTGCATATTGGCAGAGAGACCACCATGACAGCTGTTTTGATGGCTCACCAACAGACGGGCAGGAGAGGAAAGCCAGGACATCCCTGCACATGCACTCACATAGCTGTTGTCATTCCCAGCATGTGAGGTCAGGCAAGCATTATTTAAAACTACAGTGAATATAAGAGGGATGATTTAATACCAACTGCATTATATACTTATGCTGGGTAATAATATCCCCAGAATAAGAAAGAGCCTTGCACAAATGTCAGAAACTGAGTAAACACCCAAACAGCTTATATTAATACATCATCTGCATTCCTGCTCTTGGGGTTTGTTTGCCTTTTGATGTAGATCAGGATCTGACTCCAAATACAGGGCACTTAAATCAAAGCAGCAGCAGCAGCATCCAGCCAGAGATCCCTGTGAGAAACAGCTCCATCTGGATCTAATCACAGATAGAAAGGGAGCAGTGATGAAGCGGAAGACACATTATTGCCCAGTTGGGATGCAGCTTCCTACCTAAAACAGATGTAAAACCCAAAATGGTTTCTGTGGCTCACTCTGCTTCTCATGCATACTCCTTCCTGCACTACAGGTTACAACAGTCTCTCTTGAGAAAGCAGAAAGCCCCTTTGAGGCAGGAGCTTTCAGTGTCTGTAATATCAAGCCACATTACCAGCGCCTTTACAGACTTGCCTTGGGTTAGACACACAGAGAACTGGAGGTGTCTTAAGATATTACCATTTCACAGATGCACGTCATCCCCCTGTCTGCTCATCCTGATTAGTAG
The DNA here is from genome assembly GCF_987193195.1 of Phasianus colchicus. Lineage (NCBI taxonomy): Eukaryota > Metazoa > Chordata > Aves > Galliformes > Phasianidae > Phasianus > Phasianus colchicus. The sequence goes on from NC_143436.1 coordinate 49,379,788, forward strand.
GATCCTCACCCCCACTGCCAGAAGTGCAGAAGATGCAAATGTTCCTCATCCACTGTTGTTCAAAGTCCATTGTCCAAGCTTAAACTGCTGGGGGAAGGTGATGTGACACTGTACTGTAGTATCTTCCACATCCCACCAGTTCACCTGGAGAGGCAGAAGCTGCCGGTGCTGGAGGAAACTGAACAGTTAAGGTTGGGGCATCTTAAATCATTTTACCTAGTGTCCTGGTTTTAGCTGGGACATAATTTATTTTCTTCCCAGCATCTGGTATGATGTTATATTTTGGCTTCAGGAGAAAAACAATGTTGATAACACACTGATGTTTCAGCTGTGCGTAGAACCAAAGACATTTCAGTTTTTCAACTTCTCATACTGCCCTGCCAGTAAAGGGACTGGGCAGAGACAAGGAACTGGGAGGGGACAGAACCAGTACACCTGCACTAAACTAGACAAAGGGATAGTTTCATACCATATGGCATCATGTGAAAAACCTATAAAATGGAGGAGAGTTGGCTGTTGGATCTCCCTAGTCATACAATCCAGAGGAGTCAAATGCAGTACAACTCTTGAGCTACCTGATGGCTTCACAAGCCCTGCAGAGGCTATAGTCGAGTAATTACCCAACAGTCTGAGCCGAAAGTTTTTCAAACACACTCCTAGTTTTCAAGACAATGCAGTGAGCTTGCAAACAAACAATGAGTGTTCTAAGACCAGAAGGCAGATAAACAGAAGCCAAAATGTATTGCTTTAGGTTGTTGTTGATGGTGGCTTAATCTTGCAATTTTGAAAATTTTAAAGGCAATCTTGCTTTCAGAGAGGAGGCTTGGCAAACGATTTCTGTATGTTTGGGTTGGCAGCATTGTTTCCAATAAGCAAACATTCTGCCATACTAAACACACACATTCAGGGACAGGCTTGTTATGAGTAACTTTACACAACATGTTTCTTTCTGGTAGTCAGAAGCTCATGCTGGTCCACAATACACCAAGCAGATATATGTAGTGATTCCTTGAGGTAAAAAGTTCTTGTTTCACTCCCTTGGTTTGCCACAGCAGACACCATCCCAGTTCTCAGTGCAGTTTGAGAACTGACTTGTCTGGGGTTCACCCTGATACACTTGGTGTTACAGTGCCACTCTCTCCCAAACCAGCTGCCACTAGGACCATCACTTCCCATGTCCCTCATGAATTCAGGCTTGTAGGAAGCCAATTTAAATACATTTCTAAACAAAAATTACACTTTGCTTTTCCAGTAAACTTTTCTTCCTCTGTCAGTGGGTTGTTAAGACTGAAAAAAATATTTTTTCCTCTTAATTCTTATTGCAGTTACGTTTAGATTGGCAGAGCCATGGCTACCCATACCCTGCTTAACTTTCTAATTCCCTGAATGAGGGCCTGAGTGGTACAAAGATCATCATGGCTCTGATTGCATTGGCCACCCCATATACAAGCAGCAACTTCTTCCTGAACTGATGACAGTTCCCTCCCTTTTCTTCCCTCCCTTTTATGTCATTGCATCTTCACCAATCTAGAAGTATTCTATGTGGAAATAAGGGAAATTTTGCCTAACGACATGGCAGGGTACAGTAGAATTGCCAGGTCACGGCCTGAACCAATGGTTGAACACCAAGTGAGAAAGTGTGCCTAAACCAGAGAGCTCAGGTACAAGCAATGCACCTCAGTGACCAAACCCAGAGTCCACCCCTCCTTACTCTCATTTAAGGGTTAGCAGCTGAGGAAGCAGTATATCTCTGGATGGAGACCATACTCCTCTTGAGCTACTACTTGTTATTGGAAGGGGTGAGCTATCTTTTCTTCTTTATTATCTTCTATTGCTCCATAATGCTTGCATCCCAGTAGAAGGAACTGACACTGCCTTCTTCTGCTGCACATTAGTGGCAAGTCAGGCAGGAGTTTAACCCTCTAAAGGTACTACATCAAAAGGCTCCTGAAATACTAATATGGCATTTCTAAATAACATAATGGGGTGGTTTGGATGAGAAAAGACCACCCCCTTGAATGAGATCTTGCCGGGGCACATCTTGGGATTCTCTAGATCCCCATATCATGGGACTGCTTCTGTAATTGAAAAATTGAGCCCCTTGCAGGATGGACGAAATATCTGTGAGTCCGCAGCCTGCATTGCTGAGTATTTTCACAGCCTTGGCAAAGACATAGTGATTACCAGAGAACAACAGTTGGCTGCATCCACTGTGGCATAGCCACCATTGATGGCTTTAGATCAGTTTTAGATATCTGAAAAAGCTTTGGCCAATGAAAATCAACTACTACAAGACAGAGTTGAAAAACTTGAATGACAGGTCATAATGCTGATGGGGAAAAAAGCCAAATCTGTTCATTCCCCTACAAACTGTCTGAAAAATCTCTTTAGAAAGTACCAAGGACCCTGAACAAGGGAACCTGCGTAAACTAGACTTTCTAGATGAAAGAACTAAAAGGTCAGATCTCAAGGTTCCATTTGAGTCAGATCCCTTTGAGATATGGCCAATTGTTACTCAAAAAATGAAAAAATGCAAGAAAAACTGGTGGTGGTGATCCCCAACCAAGGGCCCTCTACCCAGATCACATTACATATAATGGTGTGCCAATATATGGCAGCTGTACTTACGGATCTGGTACAGGGATTAAAGCAAAAAACAAGAGAAAGTATACCAGTGTGGCTGCTACAGTTATGGGACATGGGGGCAGAAAGCATCATAGTAAACATACTAGATATTCCAAAACTGACATCCATAATTAGTCACCCTGCCTCATGCAAAGATTATAGACAACAGTCCAACATAATGAGGAAAATCATTCATTAAGTCGATGGCTGATGGCTGCATGCCAAATAACATATACAATAACATATACAATAACAAATAAAAACGATATTGCTTTAAATGCAGTTTTTTGGTCATCTTTGGAAGACTGGAAACTATACTAGAGAACTAAGTATGAAAGAGACCGTCTATGAGGATACCTTTGAAAGTCTTGATCCGATACAATTTTCAGCAGTAATGAGAAATCTCATCCTGCAACAAGTTCCAGCACACCAGTATGGTACTTTAGTATCTGCACTGAACCTCCTAGTGGCCTTGGAGGCTGTAACACAACAGGCTGCCCAACTGGTGATGGATTTGGGGGAGACAGAGCACCTACTGGAAAGGTGCAATGTCTGAATAGTGGTGAAGAGGTCAGAAGTCCATCTGCAAACACAGTCTAGGAGACTGGACCCTAAAGTAATCCAATCTGGACCAATTAGGGTCACAAGAAAAGAACTGTTCAAAGACCTGATTGGGAAAGGAATTCAATTTAAAAAGTTTGACAGCTTCATCAGGTCCTATTGCAATTATAGAGAGAATGACAAAGATTCAATGACAATTATGGAGACAACTGACAAAGATTCAAATCCTTCCTTAAAAGGGAAAGAATTATAATCATAGAAATGATTCCATAAGAAACATGGCATCTAGAGGATTTCATAGTCCCATGAAAAGAAAAAAGAAAAAAGAAAAAAGAAAAAAGAAAAAAGAAAAAAAGAAAAAAGAAAAAAGCCTCCTCAGATAGCCTGGACAGCTGTGGCTGAGCAATCAGAGGAAAAAGACTTGAGGGTTGCCAAGCTATGGCATGATGAGGGAGCCAAAGTTCCTCAGAACTAGGGCCTTTAGAGAGGACTGGAGGCCCTATGTTGAAATAACAATTCATTGGTCCCAGAAGAATATTCAGTATGTTATGGTGCTACTGGATACCAGAGCAGAAACCATCAGTCATATATGGTGACTCAAATAAATTTCTGGGCACTAAGGCAATGACAGACAGATCTGGGGGACAGATTATCCCATAACCCAAATTTGGTTTAAATTGGAGATTGGGCTTCTCCCACCCCAGGAGTACAGGGCATCTATTACCCTAATTCCAGAATATATACTGGGGACAGACATTCTCTGGGGTCTGACTCTCCAGACCAGTGTGGGGAGAGTTCAGACTGAGGGAAAGATGTATTAACATCTGGGCTGTGCAGGTAATTTTAAGGAGCCGTGTGAAAACTGTGCTCATGTGTTTACCACAAACGTACTGGATCACAAATACAAAACAATATAGACTCCCAGCAGGGCAAGAGGAAATCAGTAAGACTATGCAGGAGCTGGAGGGAGTAAGGACCTGCACACAGCCCATAGAACTCCCACACATGGCCAGTCAGGAAGTCAGACGGTACCTGGCAAATGATAGTAGACTACAGAGAACTGAATAAAGACACATTGCCAATCCACGTGGCTGTACTCAACATTGCCCTCCTCATGGATCCACTGAGAAACAGAAACACATCATTGTGCTCTGGATCAAGCAAATGCGTTTTTCAGCATTCCAATTGCTAAGGAATCCCAAAACTAGTTTGCATTCACGTGGGAGAGCAGGCAGTGGACTTTTCAAGCCATACCCTTAGGGGTATGTGCATTTGCCCACCTTTTGTCATAGTCTGGTTGTATGTGACTTGGCAAATAGGAACAAACCATCTACTGTCAAAATGAACCACTACATCGATGATCTCACGTTAACATCTGACTCAGTGGAGGCATTAGGGGAGGCTGTAACCTCATTAACTACCCATTTACAAGAAAAAGGGTGGGCTCTAAACAAAATTACAAGGACCAGGGCTATCAGTCAAATTTCTAGATGCTGTCTTGTTGGGTGAGATCAAGGTCTTATTCAGTACAGTCATAGATAAGGTCCAGGTGTTCCCAGTTCCCATGACACTGAAGCAGTTTTTCAGGAGTTTTTGGGTATAATGGGAGACTGCTGATCCTTTATACACTACTTAGTGCAAATGATAAAACCACTATATTGACTAACTAAAAAGGGCAAGTATGAGATTGAGGTAGAACAGAACAAGAGGCCTTCCAACAGGAGAAAACAGCCATTAAACAGTCCCAAGTGCTGGATACACTAAATCCAGTCCCTCCAGCTGAACTAGACGTGCATGTAATTTAAGAAGGGTTTGGCTGGGGGCTGTGGCAGCACCAGAATTCTGTTTGAACCCCAATTAGGTTTTCTGGTCACAGGTCTGGCATGGAGCAGAAGAAAAATATAGTATGGTAGAAAAATAGCTATTGGCCACCTACTCTGCACTACAGAGGTTATTGTTAAAACAACTTTGCCAGCACAGGGATGGGTAAAAGATCTAATCCACATTCTGAAGAATGGATTTTTAAATTTATTTATTTAATTATTTTAACTCAAACCCTGCTTTTCTATTCTATTCAGAGGACAGTCATGTTCTGCTGAAGCTGCGGTAACACTCTAGTCAAAACTAAGAAGACTCCAAGTGGGGATGTAAAAAGGAGTATGAGTAAGTAGCACAATGTCTACCAAAATTTCCATTAAAACAAAAGAACTATATGAACAAAATAAAAGTCTCACAAGAATAACCTAGATTTACTCCAGACAGAAAAAGAAAGGAAGATACATTAAAGAAGACTGTGCAGATATTTGTGGTTCAGAAATGGAAAGAAACTCCTCATGCATGGAAATCTTCAAACCAGTTTCTGGAGAGTTCAAGAAAGTGATGAAAAAGTTTCTTATAATTTTTGGACTAGGGCCCTAGCTCAGAATTTCATAAAGGTGTTCTCTGACTGCTGGAGGAGAAAATCACACCAAGTTCTTCAGATGGGGCCAGGCAGTTCAAAAGTGGGAAAAGATTGAGAAATCTGGAAAAAAAAGTTGTATCAAGAAAAGCAGATGTTTGAAAAGGATGGGGGGGAAAGCAGTTTGTGTAACATGGGTGATTGCTAAAAGAGGAGACAAAATGCCTGGGAATGGGAATGAAGCACAGGGACTAACGAGGTGTTTGAATCAAATCCTACAAAGGGAAAGATGGGATCTGGTAGTCAACAATGAAGGTGAACAGGTACTTCCAGAAAGAGAATACAATTATGAAATGCAGAGCTGAAACAGATTTACTTTATAAAGAGAGAATAGGTAATGGAGCACAAAGAGCTGGATGAAATGCCACTATAGAGAGGTCACTATCAGTTCACACAGCTTGTTGCTAGCATCATGTGCACTTTCTCAGTATAAAAGCAGACAGATAGAAAGTCAATAATGAAACCAGGTGGGAAAGAAAAAAACAAGTTTGGTTTGTAAATTCTGAAGAAACAAAAGCAAAGATCATCTGAAGACCTGAATGGGAGCTTCAGTGAGGATCCATCCTAAAGCAAAAAGAAATAAGGAAGAGCACCAGGGAGCTGCCATTTGAAAGAACTAAACAGAAAAGGAATAAAAAGCAATCAGGATCGTCTCTAGAGCTTCACAGAAATCTCATCCATTTTATTAAACTACAAAATCCCATGAAAGAAAAACAGTCTCGGCTGTTGCTATTTCATTTTTTTCCCCTCTCCTTGATCTCTTCCAAACAAACCAACCAAGAAAAAGCATTTCATTTCTAAAGAGTCCTTAATTAAAACCACTATTGCCCTTTTCCAAAAGTATAGTAATGCAGAAGCCACAAGACCACTGAGACCTACAGAGTAAGATATGCTAACACACACAGGGGCAACAGCATACAGCCAGAGACCAGGTACAGGATCACAGAAAGATACAGGATGCTACACTGCAGCAGGTCTCAGGACAACGAACAGCCAGGGTAGAGGACATCTGTTGACTACTGCTTTAGTTTGTACAAGTACAAATGTTATTCATGGCCACATAAGTATTACTCTAATGCTCATCATAGTCTCTGAAAACACCATCTCTTGTTCAAACGCATGACTGTGCAAGTGGCCTATTTATTTCCCCAGCAGGTTTCAGCTTCTCAGAAGCTTTGTTTTCTTAGGTTTCTTTATAAACACACACTGTCTCTCCTCCTCTGTTGCTCTTACCATTTCAAAATAAATTTCTGTGGCAGCAGGATTTCACATTTTATCTGGACAAGTACAAAAGAGTAATTTCAAACAAAACATCTTTAAAACACTTCTCAGATCCAATTGCCAAGCCTCTAGCAACCAGCACAGTTGTCCAGGGCTCTGTTATTAGGCCATAAATTACCTAGCCAATAACAACACAAGTAGAAATAGACAAAGAAAAACAGGAGAAAAAAAAAGTGAAAATAAAAACAGTTGTCTTTCCCTACCTCTCAAATGTCAAAGCAGCAAAACAGAAGGAAATTACAGTGGATTTTTTTAAGGAGACAAATGTGAAATGGTATTAGAGATCCAAATATTTTTGGGTGATCAGTTCTGCTATAAATCAGATGAGTTTTCTACAGCATGCAACTTCTACCCTATATTGGACATCCCAACCCAGTTCTCACAAAAAGCATTCCCACTGAAAATGTGCCACCTTATATTGTAAAGATGAGAGGAAAAACATCAGAAATCAAAATGAAAAATTATTACTAATTTTGATATTTCAAATGGATTTTTAAAAACATTTTTGGAAGCAGTAAGACTGGCACAATTGTCTTTACATACCAAATACAGTTACTGAGGCAGGAACTATAATCACACCAGCTTGTTTCAATCTATCCAGGAGATATTTAGAAACATATATATTTAGAAACAAGGGTAAATTTCATTTCTTCAGGCTGAAAAAATTAGATCTGTTGAGAAATGTTGTCTTCCATTCATGTTAAAATCTAACCACATTCACATCCAAGATACATGAAAATATGACTAAAGCTGTTATATTTTTTTTAATCAGAAAAAGAATTGAGGGATCACGTGAGGATATGCCTATACTTTCAAGATACTAACTTCAGATTTCATAGTCTTCCACACTCACTGACAATAAAACAATTGTTACTTTCATCCAAAATCTGAAAATTCTCTTTTGAAATACAAATAGTTTGGAACAAATAAAAAAAATAAACTTTTTGTAAACCTCCTGGAAAACCTAAGACTTTTGGAATTCATCACTCTTTTCTATTAACTCATTCAGGTCTGAGAAATTGTTACCATCCAGTAACAAACTTTCTGACCAAAAAAAAAAAAAAAAATCTTTAAAATTTCAACACATATTTATCACTTGGAATCAACATTTTGGACCAGTGGAAACTAAGACAAGACCCTACTTTATAGAAAACCAAAGTAACAAATGGTTGGTAAAAGAATGTGGGTTCTTAGCTTCCGTATATTCAGAATGAAGGAGTTTGTAGAGTCTATTCCCATCACAGCTTCTAATTGTATAAGACACATCCAGTACTACTGTACAGATTTGTTGTTGTCAGTCCTTCGATCTGTTTCTCAGTGTTAATTTTCAATTTTATTAACAGCAATTCAGTACAACTTGTTTCTGTGACTTAGTTCATGAAGTCATTAAATATAAGAAAGACTGAAAGTAGCCATGCTTGAGGTAAATGCAGAGACGTATTGAAGGATTTTATTTACATAAAAATTTAGAGCATTTACGAAGAAAAATTAAAAATACATTTTTACATTTTAGGGTCTGACCATATCTCTGGAAGTTTATTTCCTTATGTTCCAATACCAAAGCAGATCAAAAGATGGCAGCATTGGTAAAGTATCACACTGCTCAGTCTCACTCCGTTTTCTGTGAAGCACTTGATTTGTTCAATGCATTATTTCCTCGTTGCTAAAAACTCAACAACAAAAATAGAATCATAGAATCATTAAGGTTGGAAAAAATCTCTAAGATCATCTAGTCCAACTGTCCACCTACCACAAATATTTCTCCACTAAAGCATGTCCCTTAGTACCACATCTAAATGTTTTATGAACAATTCCAGGGACAGTGATTCAACCCCCCAGACATCCTGTTCCAGTGCCTGACCACTCTTCCAGAGAATAAGCCTTTCCTAATTTCCAACCGGAATCTCCCCAGTGCAACTTGAGACCATTCCCTCTAGTCCTATCGCTAGTTAGAATCATAGAATCACCAAGATTGGGAAAAGACCTCTGAGATCATTCAGTCCAACCATGCACACATCACCAATATTTCTCCACTAAACCATGTTCCTCAGTACAACATCTAAACGTTTCTTGAACACCTCCATGATCAGTGACTCCACCACCTCCCTAGGCAGCCCATTCCAGCGCATGACCACTCTCTTAGAGAAGAATCATTTCACAAAATCACAGGGGCTGGAAGGGACCTCCGGAGATCATAGAGTTCAGCTCCCCTGTGAAGCAGGCCCCCTACAGCACTCTGCACAGGTAAGCGTTCAGGCAGGTCTCGAATATTTCCAGAGAAGGAGAATCCACAACCTCCCTGGGCAGCCTGTTCCAGTGTTCCATCAGCCTTACTGTGAAGAAGTTCCTTTGCATACTGGTGCAGAACTTCCTATGCTCCAGTTTACAGCCATTTCCCCTAGTCCTGTCCCCACAGACCACTGAAAAGAGGTTGGCCACATCTTCTTGACTTCCACACTTTAGATACTTATGAACATTAATCAGATCTCATCTGAGTCTTCTTTTCTCAAGGCTGAACAGATACAGTTAACTCAGCCTTTCCTCACAGGAGAGATGCTCCAGGCCCTTTATTATCTTTGTGGCCCTCTGCTGGACTCTCTCTAGGAGATTCTTATCTTTCTTGTCTTATCTTGGAGCCCAGAACTGGATACAGTACTCCGGTTGAGGCCTGACCAGGACAGAGTAGAGGGGGAGGATCACTTCCCTTGACCTGCTGGCCACACTCCTTTTAATGCACCTCAGGATCCCATTGGCCTTCTTAACCACCAGGGCACGCTGCTGGCTCATTGCCAATGTGTCATTCACCAGAATGCCACAGGTCCTTCTCCACAGAGCTCCTCTCCAGCAGGTCATGTCCCAACCTGTACTAATACTCACAGTTATTCCTTTCCATGTGCAAGACTCTACACTTGCTTTTGTTAAACCTCTTCTGGTTTATTGTTGCCCACCTCTCCAGATAGTCTAGGTCTTGCTGAATGGCAGAACAGCCTTCAGGTGTGTCAGCCACTCCTCCCAGCTTTGTATCATAGGTGTACTTACTGAGGGTGGACACTATCCCCTCATCAAGGTTGTTGATGAAGATATTGAACAAGACTGGACCCAGCACCAACCCCTCGGAAACACCATTAGTCAACGGTCTCCAACCAGACTCTGCACCACCAATCACAACCCTCTGAGCTTGGCCAGTCAGCCAGTTCTCAACCCACCTCACCATCCACTCATCTGTCCCACACTTTCTCAGCTTCAGTATCAGGATGTTGCAGGAGACAGTACCAGAAGCCTTGCTGAAGTCAAGGTAGATGACATCCACTGCTCTTCCCCCATCTACCTAGCCAGTGATGCCATCATAGAAGGCTACAATGTTGGTTGAGCACGATTTTCCCTTGATGAATCCACGCAGAAGAAAACATCACTTGTATTCCTACTCTGTCAGTTAACCACCTCTAGGCCTCAAAGTCCCTTTTTATAGCTCTCAAGCTTCTCTCAGCAACATCATCACTGCCAGTCTATGCTAACAGTAAAAGGTAGTAATCAGAGGGTCAAACCAGACCAGGAAGTTTTTTAGTATTGTCCCTGACCCAGGCCCCAGGCAAGCAGCACACTTTCCTATGGGCAGGGTGTGGCCAACATATGGGGCCCTCCATCCCCCTGAGAAGGGAGCCACCTATGACAATTACCCTTCTTTCCTTCTTGGCAGAGGTAGTGTTGAGGCATGGCATCAACTGCTTCACCTTAGACAACCTCCTGGGTGGACCTTTCACTGCATCCTCACTTACCTCTTCCTCAAGTTCAAAAGCCTCAAACTACTGCAGAGAGATATCTGGGAAAACGAGGTAGACAGGGAGAGGGGCCTGCCAAGCTGGGACCTGTTTCCACTCCTCACCTCTAAGGTCCCCTCACACTGCCCAATGATGACAGAGCAGGGGATCCACCACTGTTCAGAGTATATCACCCCAGTGCCTTTCCCACAAATTTGGAAAGGAGTTACTACACCCGTCTATCTCCTGCTTGCATCCCCTGATGCTCTTTAATGTTCCAATTAAACATTCCCTAAATCACTGTAATTTTACAGATATTGTTTATGTGCGATACAAGTGTGGACTGGCAAAAAAAGAGGTATAGAAAAGAGGAAATAACCACTATTCTTACTTGAACATTGGCCAATTCTCAAACAATGGAATTGTTGGGCACATTGCTGTTATGTGTATAATTAAGACTAGCAATCATTTGTCTTATGGTGGACCCCAAATGTTCCAGTCCGAACTATATCGAATTGTACTGTTGCTGCAAAAGCATAAATTAAAAAACAGTCCGGGCAAAAGAAATTTATAATATAAATTAGGACATGATGAAAACTCACTAAATCATGGAAAGCAATGGCAGGATTACAAAGACAATACAAAAAAAAAACAAAAAAAAAACAAAAAAAAAAACAAAAAAAAAAAAACCAAAAAAAAAAACCCAAACTATTCTGCATATGATAACCCACCTTCATACTTAAGTCTTGTAGCAGAACAAAGCCATATATTAAAAATTAAAAATATATATATTAAGATAACTGTATTTTATCTAAAGATATCTCAGATTATATTTAGATTCTGTGACTCCAGTGTCTGGTGTTATTTAAAATTTAGTCATCTGAATCCTATTCAGATTCAGAAAAAATAGTTACACTGTTGGATTTCAATAGGACTTCAGCCCACCATGAATTTGGTTGGCCTGTGCCCTAGATGATCTGAGGTCCAATCTGAAAGTTGTGCAATGACAGCAAGGCACTTAAGACACATGATAGCCAGACTAGAAGAAAATAAGGAATATTTTCACAACTTCCACATACTACTACTACTACACATGTGATTTCAGAGGTGACTGCCCACCACAGAATCCACTATCAAATATTACTGTCAAGATAATTTTGTTGAATGCAAGGGATTCATGACAAGTGTTAGAAATTTAGTTAAAGACATAGGTTTGATGTCACTACAGTCATCCTACTAATGCTGTGGACACACAAGCTAAGTATCTTGCCCTTGAACACACTGCTGAAGTGTACCATAAGCACCTAGTCATAGAGGCTGGGAAGCCCACTGGCACACGCTGGTAGTACCAATCCATCCTCAGTTACAAGGAAGGTGAACCAGTGGTCCTTCCAGAGGGCATGCGCAAGCATATACCTAGACTGCTCGAGAGAGACATAAAATGACTAGGAGCCCAGGATTAGGGCCAAACTAGTGGTCTACCTATACACCTCTCAGGTTGAGACTTCATGAGATGCTTCAGCCAGTTGAAGAAATTGCTGCTTCCAAAAGAGGAGTTTCACTCCTTCTCACTCTTCCACATCTACCTATAGCCTCCAACCCCTATAGTACCTCATTAGATCTTCAGATAATCAGTGCAGCTTGCATAGGAGCAGGAAACAAACCACAGACAAAACAGCAATGTTTTCCCACTGATTTAGTGAGTGTCTAGCTTACAAAGAGTCACACAAGAGCTAAGGGGACAAAGGCGCATATGGAACAAGGAGAAGGACAGCTAGGACTACTCCTTCCAAGTAACCACAAGCTGTTAGATCAATTCAAATATCATCACACTTCACAGAATCATAGAATTGCAAGGGTTGGAAGGGACTTCAAGAGATTCATCCCTTCAATAGGTCAGACAGGTCTTGAATATTTCTACTGAAGGAAACTCCACCTCCTCTCTGGGCAACCTGTTGCAGTGCTCCACTACTCTTACTGTAAGGAAGTCCTTCCACGTGTTTTTATGGAACTTCCTATGTTCAAGTTTTAGGCCATTGCTCCTTAGCGCTACACACCACTGAGAAGAGCCTGGCCTCATTCATTTGCCTTTCACCCCCCTAGAGATATTCATAAACATTTATCAGATACCCCTTCAGCCTTCCCCAGGCTGAATAGACCCAGGTCACTCAGCCCTTCCTCATACAGGAGGTTCTCCAGGCCCTTTGTCATCCTTGTAGCCTTCCACTGGACTCCTTCTAGGAGATTGTTGGTTTTTTTGAACTGCAGAGCCCAGAACTGAACACAGTGGCCTCACCAGGGCAGAGTAGAGTGGGAGGATTGCCTACTGGCCACACTCTTTGTAATGCACCCTGGGATTAACTAATATCTGAAGATTTCAAGCAAGATGTTGTTAAGTAATATCAACACATGACTCTATATACTAGATACAATTACGTAAATTTCAGCAAAACTATCAAAATCTACTTAGATTAACAATCTTGTGGTAGACTTAAAATTTCATGGTACAGAATTTTGCATTCTTAATATTTCAGAATCACAGAATCACAGAATTGCCAGGGTTGGAAGGGACCTCAAAGATCATGAATCTCCAACCCCCCTGCCACACGCAGGGCCACCAACCATTCCACCTAATGCTAGACCAGACTGCCCAGGGCCCCATCCAATCTGGCTTTGAACACCTCCAGGGACGGGGCATCCACAACCTCCCTGGGCAGCCTGTTCCAGTACCTCACCACTCTCTCCGTAAAGAATTTCCCCCTGACATCCAACCTAAATCTCCCTTCCCTCAGCTTAAAACCATTTCCCCTTGTCCTGCTGTCAGTCACCCTTTCAAAGAGTTGATTCCCCTCCTCTTTGTAGGCTCCCTTTAGGTACTGAAAGGCTGCAATGAGGTCACCCCGCAGCCTTCTTTTCTCCAGGCTGAACAAGCCCAGCTCTTTCAGCCTGTCCTCGTAGGGGAGGTGCTCCAGTCCCCTGATCATCTTCGTGGCCCTCCTCTGGACCCTCTCCAACAGCTCCCTGTCTTTCTTGTACTGGGGGCTCCAGACCTGGACGCACATTCAGAAATGCCAGACTTAGTTTCTTTTGCATGAAATGCATTGTCATTGACCCACGCTACAGCGTTTCAATAGAATGATTGGTTTGTTTGTATCAGTACTATTTAACCACATCAAATCATACAACAAATCATTTAAGTACATACAACTCACTTAAGTACATGGAAAAATATCTAAGCAAGAGTATGCCTAATAATACTAGTGTATTATTCTCTTTTCAAAAGCTAGGCTCATTCTCCCTCAGCAAGAAATCTGAGATTCATCAAGAGGTAGAAAGTAAGTATCCTTTGTGAGGTATATAAACATTAAAAAAAATCTTGTGTAACAGCTCTTCTTCATCTGTAATTCAGGAAAAAAAGATATCCACTGCAAAGCTAATACAAAATTTCTCAGAAGCACATAAACCTTTTCCTTTTCACGCAAGTAAATGATGCTTCAGCTTTCAAAGTTCTCTAGCAATTATTACTGTAATTATTCAAATAAAAAGTCCTTAATGAGTCTTTTCAAAAGGGCACAGTTCAGCTCAGGAGACTTTGGCCAGTGAAAATTGCATTAGCTGAAAAAGATACAGTCTGAAAAACACACCTGCTATGATGCTTCCAAAAAGGATAATGAGGGCATAGGAGACACTCACAGGCTTAGCAATTTGTGCCATAAATAACACTCATTTATTCCCCACCCCTAGCAAATTGACCTCCTTTGACTTGTTAGACTAGTTACATTACAGCTGCTAGCCATCAGAGACCTTTGCATCATTAAATAAAGTTTCTTTTTGCTATAAAGAAGTAATCTCGACACCAGTATATAATGCTATATCCATCTGGGTTGTTTGTTTGTTTTTCTTATCCCTACTTGCCTAGCGCCTCTTAGGTGCTAGTCTGCTGAATGGCTGTTATCCAAATCTGCCTACAGTTCTTTCATCAACTTTTTTATCCATCTAAATCTCTTCTTTTTGATAAAGTCAAAGCCAAAATACAAACTCCTTGTATCATATCTCTCCCCACCCAAACAAACAAACAAACAAACAAAAGTCTTCAAAATTATAGAATGTTTTCAATTTACATCCTCCTCAGTAAACTTTCTTATTTTCAGGGAGGGAACCTACCCTCAGATCAAATCTTAAGTTTGCACACAGAAACGCTTGCTTCCTCTTGACTGCTCTAAGAAGAAATTCACCAGTTCTTTCTTTTTTAGGATTAGGAAACTTCTGTTCTTTTTTCTAAAATGTCTGTGTGTTTCTCTTCCCTTCTCCTTGCTGTTCTACTGTTCTGTTCTACTTATTTTTGCTCTAGGTTACACCCTAATTTCCTGTCACATGTTTACCCTCAGGCTTTTGCATGCTCTTGTGAGGCTCCTTCCCCTCACTCTCACTACTATTCTGGTGCTACACTTCTCTCATCTGTACTTATATTTGTGAACCCCACCAACAATCCGCGCCCTGCACACATCACACTTTTCCCATTCCTGGAGTATCCATGTATTTTATGTGTGTATCCTGTGGCACAGGGCACTTCCACAGACACCTCAGGGAAACCCCTTACTCAAGTTCAACTAACAATACATGAACACTCCAAAATGCTCTTGGGGATCTGCCAATCAAGCCAGCCCTGACCAGTCAAAATTGTTACGTACTGTAGAAGGGGATAAAATCCCTGTAGTGCATGTAGCAAACATGCTGGGTAGGGTAGTCAGGGTTATTCCTGCCTTGGACAAAGTCAAGCTCAGCCACAAGACTGCTGTTGCTCAAGGATCTGGGTGTACTTGGTGGGTAACATGTAAGAATGTGGAAGACTGGTGTGTACCTAAACAGATTTGACGTTCTCAGAATCATAGAATCATAGAATCACAAGGTTGGAAACGACCTGCAAGATCATCTAGTCCAACCACCTTCCCATTCCTATTAGTACCACAAGCTACTAAACCATATCTCGTAGCTTCTCAACCTGGCGCCTCTTGAACACTGCCAGGGACGGCGACTCCACCACCTCCCTGGGCAGGCCATTCTAATGCCTGACCACCCTCTGAGAGAAAAGGTTTCTCCTACTGTCCAGCCTAAACCTCCTCTGGTACAACTTCTGGTCATTTCCTCGGGTCCTACTATTTGCCTGGGAGAAGAGGCCAGATCCTTTTTCATCATAACCTCCCTTCAGGAAGTTGTAAAGTGCAATGAGGTCTCCCCTGAGCCTCCTCTTCTCCAGACTGAACAATCCCAGCTCCCTCAGCTGCTCCTCATAAGACTTGTGCTCCAGACCCCTCACCAGTTTAGTTGCCCTTTTCTGGACTCGTTCCAGGGCCTCAATGTCTTTCTTGCAGTGAGGGGCCCAAAACTGAACACAGTACTCGAGGCGCGGCCTCACCAGTGCTGAGTACGGGGGGATGATCACCTCCCTGCTCCTGCTGGCCACACTATTTCTAATGCAGGCCAGGATGCCGTTGGCCCTCTTGGCCACCTGGGCACAGTGTCGGCTCATGTTCAGCCGAGCATCAACCAACACCCCCAGGTCTCTTTCTTCTTCACAGTCATCCAACCACTCATCCCCAAGCCTGTAGCACTGCATGGGGTTATTGTGGCCAAAGTGCAGGACCTGACACGTTGAGCGAGAACAACCAAAATCCAACAGTATTATAGTAAGAATCACCCAAATAAAAGAGGAATGAATTCTGTCTTTTTTTTCTCCAAACCAGAACTGGCTCCAGCATGCAACAATCCAGCACCAAGCATCATCTCTCCTGTCCCAAAGGACTATTAGGGTAGATGGAACCCAAGTTCTGGATTAAATGAATTCTGTGAAAAATTAAGAGGGATGGCCATGGACTACAGGAATTATATCTGTGTAATTAATCAGAACATATGGGAAACCAAGGGACCTAAACATGATGTAAATGGCATGGAATAAGGGGTGGATATTGTCCTGGTTTCAGCCAAAACAGCATTGATACCACATTGATGTTTTGGTTGTTGCTGAGTAATGCGAGCATGCCTACAGCCAGGCCAAACCGCTCAGAGGGGAAGAAAGACTGCCTTTATGTAGTGACAGCAGGGGGCAGGGTGGAGTCAGGACAGCTGGCGTAAATCAGTCGAAAGCTGTTCCATGCTATGTGACATCATGAGGAAAGCTGTAATACTGTGTGGAGTTGGCCACACAGAGGGGGAGGCTGCGTGGGCAAGCGGTTGCGGCACTGCGCTAGCCAGTGACTGGGAGTTGCTGGGCATCAGGCAGCAGATTGTGAGACATTGCATTGATGACAGGCCATTGCTCAGTGGGCAGTTGTGTTGTTGCTGGACATCAGTCAATAGGCAGTTGTATTGTTGCTGGGCAGCAGTCAGAGGCAGTTGCTTTGTTATCTGGTCATCAGTCGGAGAGTGGCAAATGACTGCATCGCATATATATACACACATTGTTATAACTGCATATTTATTTTCATTTTCCTCTTCTGTCTTATAAATAATTTTTATCACATCCCGCAAGTTTTCTATTTTGCTTCCAATTCCCTCCGTCATCCCACTTGGGAGAGGGGAATGAGCAAATGATAATGTGGTGCTGAGCTACCTGCAGAGTTAAATTGCAACAAAAGCATTTCAAGATGTCTGAGGATGACTGTTACCACTTTCAAGTATCTAAAGAGAGATGATACAGAAAGATCCCATGCCAACTTCTGATTATCCTCTACAGCTAGGTTTCAAGATTGCTATCAGGTTTTCTCATAGAGATTCAAATAACTGTTCCGTTTCAAATCCTGTGCTAATTTCTGTAATTGTGGGAAATGCTAGTGAATTCTCAAATCTACCTGAGCTCAATCACATGGATAAAGAGCAAAGGAAAATTAGCATATCTGTATGAAAATGTAATTTGACACAAATTTATACATGGATTCTGAACTAATGGTCTTTCTTAATTAAGCATTGATTTAGAAGATTCTGCTCTCTTTTAATGTATTAATGTATTTCATATTTCTTATTCATTTAGATACACACTTGTTATGCAGGAATTAATTAAACCTTTGGCAAATATACAGAGCAATTTGAGGCCAAAATGGCAGAGTGCAGCTGGCAGCACTCCTGTAGCTTCTGCTGAAACAAGTGTGATCTATAGTCATGGTCAGCTCTCACCAGCCAAGCTTTAGGTCTTAGAGATCCCTAATATATCACAACACATTTGACAATTTGTCTTTTGAATACTGCAGACACAGCCTATCTGAACTTCTGCTGGATTTTTAAAGGCCTGCCAAGATTATATTACCAGCAGCAATAATAATTATTCAATTTATCCAAACTTGAAATAGTGTGGTTCTCAGGTAATTGGTCTTTTGCTATAAAATGAAAGGATTAAAAAACATACCACTTAATTCTGCTGAAAATCAGTTTTCTATCAATTTTGTACAAAATAGCAGCAGTACTATCACTTCTAGCACATGACTGCTGTAAAACCTGTTTGGATTTTTTATTGGATTATTATTTAATGAACGTTGACATTATTATTCAATGTTCACCTCCCTGCATGACTCCAGATACATTTTCCTGTTGCTCCTCTTGCGCTGGCATTACTGTTTCTACTCCTTGCAGTACAGAAAACTAGGGTAGCAAAAATTAATTAACACTCAGCCAGAGTGTTCCCCCAATGCAACTCATCACACAGCCACAGGTATAGGAATGGCAGAAGGGAAGTGGTAGGAAGAAGCGTAAGAACAAAAACTGTACTGCTCCTTTCAACAGCGGTTTGAACTTCAACCAGGTAAAAATAGTAGTGTAATGACAGTTCAAACCCCTTTGAACAAAAGAGACAGTCTGCTTTCAGGAACATTTTTTCTTTAAAATTTTCATAATGGAACATTTGTTCACTAAAGAGAAAACATTCAATTATGTTAAGTTACAGGAAATAATAAAAAATTACAAATGTTAAAAATCTCCCAGTTATCAGAGTAGAACATATGTGTGTGTAATGAGCTGAAAAGTTTGAAGAGTAAACACAAGAAAGTTCAGGAAAAGTAAGAATAGATTTAAAAGATTTTAAAAAATTAACCAACAACTTTGGTTCCTAAAGAACTCTTAACTAAGTAACTCTAACTAATACATTTCAACTTCTTAGAAATATATTTTCTGCACTCAGAGCAAGAGATGGTGTAGTCCTCATAAAATATACAGTCACTGAATACTTGTCTCACTTGCTAAACTAAAACATGGGAACAGAATTGTTTGAATTTTCATTACATTTCTTCTATGCTCCATATTCTCTGATGTGGTTTTTCAAAGCTTTTTTACATAGACTCTTTTTCTTTCTTTTCCTAATGAAATAATCCAGTTACTTTCTTAGAACTCAGTCCCAGTGTTCCCTACTGCTCTCTAAATTCTGCCCTCTTCTCTCCTGAGTTTACTCAATACTATTGCTGAAATCCAGATAATAGAGCAGATTTGCAGTTGAAGAACAGATTTCTCCTTACAACTAGAAGAATCTTCTGGGTTCATTTAGAAGTAAGTGTGTATATAAGTGATGAAGTGGTGGCAAAGACAGTGTAGATGCTGTAAAAGTGAATAAAGTTTAGGAACACATTGGGATATTTAACTACTTGGAATCTGCAGGATACTAATTTATCTGTAGCTCACAAATGAAATTAAACTGGAAGGTCTGTTTGTCATAGTGTAAATAACAGATCTGATCTACACAAAGTACCTAACTAGGTCAATGAGCTGTCCTATCAATGGAAATATGTCACATTAGGTTGATGAAGGGTCCACAGAGAAGTGTGTGGATATCTAGGCTTAAATGAATTTCAAAGCTGGAGAGAGAAGGGAATGGAACAGTGACTGAAGTATCTGATGGGTAGCCACTAAGATGCAGAAGAAACAAAACTAATATTGTGCAGCAGGTGAAGTGTCAAAACTGCAATTGCTTTGTTGCTACTGAATAGATACTGTATTTGGGGAATAAATAATACTCTCAAAATTACTGAGGAAAGATTATGGATTATCTGAGCACTCTTCAGTCTATTCCCATAACAATAAATTGTCTTTTTTAACATATTTTTATATGACTTGTTAAAACAAAAGGTAAAAATTAGAAGCATGTAGTTTTATCATGTCAATATTAAGCCTTTAAAAGCAAGAATAATTCAATTTACTATTGTGAAAGTCTCTTAAACTGAGTGACTTCAGAACTTGACACCACCTCTTCAGAAACACAGTCAACCTCTCAGCTCCACTATTGTTGGCATCATTCCAGGGTGTCAAATTTAACTGAATGTGAGTACTTCAGTTAGTGGATTCCCCTGGCTCATTTTCTGAGATACGGCAAGATTTATGCTTTCATGTCAAGATGTACAGTTGAAATTTTCAATATGTTTAAATTTAAGCCTTCAGTATACAAGAATACATACATACATGTATACATACAATCTATTTTGCTGAGACACACACTCACTTTGAACTCCTTGTGTAAGGACAAAAACCAAATACTTCCCTATCCAAACTGGCACAAAATCTAGGTGGGAGGAAGGGGGGGAACAAAACAAAACAAAACAACTGCCACTGAACAGGAGAGGGAGACAAATGAGATCAGCCAAAACTGGAACAGTTGGTCTCATCATAACTGAGGCATAACATATCATAGACTCCTTCCTTCAAGTCCTGCTTCAAAGTTGGCAGTTAGGACATAACAGTTGTAAAATAATCATTATTCGAGCTTAAGGTAAAACAGTTTTCTGATTCCCTGAATTCCATAAGGTTTCTTTTTTCTTTTTCTCTATGATCCCCTGCAATTATAAGAAAAAATCCAAACCTTCTACCAGAGAACTGACCTGTCTTTCCCAAGTAAATCAGGCAGCAGGACAAGCATGTGGAGCAGAAATCTTCCCTTTACTGTAGTAACCTTCAAAAATCACAGCCAACATTCAAAAGCTATAAACAGACTGAAAACAAAAGGATATTTCAAGCTTAATTGAGAAAAGAAAAAAAAAGAAAACTGAGAACGCAAGGATTTTCTGTTGGCATGCAGGCTGGAGGCAATGGATGGGGTGGGGAAAAGGGCAGCAGGGCTTTGCATAAAGGAGCTAGTCCCTTCCTCTAGATATGTTTGCAGACAGCCTTCTGTGAAATTACAGTGAGACATCTTCTTGTAAATACTGTTTTAAGGCTAGGCAGGAACTACCTAATCTGAAAGACATCATTATTCCACTCCTGGAGTAGAAGGTCTTTAAAAGGCACAGCTAAAATGCAGCACAGCTGGCATACCCGATGAATACCTATGCATATCTGTGATGAATTCTGCTAAATCCACTTTGTTCAGACTTGGTCAGCTGTGCATATGTGCGCACACACGTTTGTACGTATGCACAGAACAGCTTAGGTTGGAAGAAACCTTAAAGATCATTTAGTTCAACCTCCCTGCCATAGGCAGGGCTGCCATGCACCAGCTCAGGCTGCCCAGGGATCCAACCTGGCCTTGAACAGCTCCAGGGATGGGACATCCACAGCTTCTGTGGGCAGCCTGTGACAGCGCCTCAATGCCCTCTGAGTAAAAAATTTCACCCTAACATCCAACTGAAATTTACCCTTTTTCAGTTTAAAGCCATTCCTGCTTGTCCTATCACTCTTTATTCATGTAAAAAGTCAGTCTCCCTCTTGCCTGTAAGCTCCCTTCACATACTGGAAGGCTACAATGGCGTCTCCCTAGAGCCTTCTCTAAGCTAAACAAGCCCAGCTCCCTCAACCTCTCTTTATAAAAGAGGTTCTCCAGGTCTCTGATCATATTCTTGGCCATCCTCTGGACTCACTTCAACAGCTCTGCATCTTTCCTATACTGGGGACCTGGATGCAGTACTCCAGAATGGTCCTTACAAGAGCAGAGCAGAGGGATACAGTCCTCTTCCTGCCCCTTCTATCCACCCCCATTTTGATGCAGTCCACAATACTTCTGGCCTTCCAGGCTGCAGGAGCACACTATTGGCATGTGTCCAGCTTTTTGTCTATCAGGACTCCAAAGTCTTTCTCCATAGGGCTGCTCTCAGTAAGTTCCTGTGATTCTATGATTCTGTTCAACCTCATTAGGTTCTTGTAGGCCCATTTTTCAAGCCTGTCCAGGTCCCATTGAATGGCATCCCTCCCTTCTGCTGTACCAACTGCATCACTCAGCTTGATAACATCAGCAAACAGGGTACATACTATCCCACTGTCTATGTCTTGATAAAGATGTTGAAGAGCACCAGTCCCAAGATGGCCCCCTGGGGGACACCACTCATGACCAGCCTCCACATGGTCATAAAGTAATTGACAACAATCCCCTGACTATGACCATCCAACCAATTCTTTATCCACTGAATAGTCCCATCTTCAAATCCATATATCTCCAATTTAGAGATAAAGAGGTGGTACAGAACATAAATTTCTCCCTGGTAAGCTTATGCTGCTCTTATTTCATAGAATATCAGCAAGTACATATATTTCCTTCAGCAGGCAGCAAGAAGAGTATGTGAATAGACTTCTATAAACACTCTACAGCTGATTAAGGGAGTCCAGTAGGGCTGCTGCTCAGCAGTAGTACCAACAAGCTGAAAAAACAGTCCAGCAGAAGCCTCAGAAAATTCAATTAAAAAAAAAAAAAAAAAGTGCAAAGCCCAGCACTTGGAAAAGAACAACCCCACAAACATATATACCTGTGGGGATCAATGAGAAAGCACTTTTGCAAAAGTAGGATCTGCAGCTCCTAGTAGACATGAAACCAAACATGAGCCCATAGCACACTTTTGTAGAAATCACTAGGCCTACAGCATACTAAGCTGAAAGTGCATTAGCGACAAGAGCAGACAAAAGATTCCAGGGAGTTCTTATTCAGCACTTGCAGAAGTGCACCACTCCAAATAACTGTGTCCATGAGAGCATTCCTCAGATTTAGAGAGAACTGCAAGCTAAAACAAGTCCAGTGGAGAGCTTCCAAAACGGATGGGGGCCTCAATCACATAAGGTAGAAGGAAAGACTGAAAATGCAGGAAGCATTGTTGCAATATTATAGCAACAACAGGACATGAAACAGGAGAAAAAGGTGATTTCATTATTGCGAAAAATTGGTTTCATTTATAATAATACTCAGTCTTCTACATGTACACAAGTGACATATATAGGCATTCAGGCACTGTGCATGCCACATTAGCCTTGTTAGGTTTCTCTGCAATGATCCTTAAAACAAGTGAAGACGATTGACAAGTGTTCCTCAGGATTCCTGGGTTTCCTTAGCTTTGTGTCAGATGTTAGTGTGGATGTGGTTTTGCTTTATGGTATGGCTGTTTTGTTTTGTTTTTCTTTTTTTTTCCCCCCTTCTGATAACATTTAGGAGTTGACACTAATTAATCTATCTTTCCATCTCAAAATCATTAGGTGAGTGTTTTGTGTCTCAAAAACATGCTCACTGATCTATCAGGATATATCAGGAGAATAGAGGGATTCCAATTGCTGCCCTGATTTTGATAGTTACCATGTAAACAGAACTGCCCCGTTCAGGATGCACTGCAAACTGGTAGGAAACAATGCTCACAAGCTATGGCAAAGGAAATTTTAAGTGAGTGCACGGAAAAAGTCTTCATAATGATGACACTAAAATACTAGGGAAAGTTGTCCGGAAAGGATGTGGAACCGCATGTGTCTTTGGAGACAGTAAAATTCATCTGGACAAGCCTGAGAGCAGTCTAATCTAACAAAGCAGGCCCTATGATGGGAGGGAAACAGGGGTGGCTAGAAACAGATGACCGCCAAAGGTCTCTTCCAACTAAAATTATTCTGTGGTTCAACAACTCTTGAGTGCTGTAACAGGTGTAGGTGTTAAGACATTGGTAGTGGGGGATGTAAGGGTACCTGCACTATTCCTATCTCCATGCTAGACCAGATGAAAAATATAAGAGAAAAGGAGCAGAAGAAACTGTTATACACTGACCACAACACACCCCAGCACTCCTTCAACTTTTTTGCATTCTTTTTCCTCATTGAAAGAAGCATGGTCTGTGTTGATAAGAGGGGAAGAGGAGAGGAGTCTGGAGAGGAGTTTGGGAAACACAGGAGTAAAGGAGTTTTCAATGTTACTTTCTTTTTTGTTTCCCAATACTCAAACCAGTAATATAATGTATATGTATTAGTTGGCAATAAACTAAATTAGTTTTCCCAAAGTCAGACTGTCTTCTCTGTCATGGTAATTGGTCTTTATTTTGACGGAGTTTCTTCATTCCTGTTCCCCCTGTCCCCTTCTCCCATCCTGCTGTGGTAAAAGAAAGGCTGGGTGAAGGTTTGGCTGCCAGCAACTGCCAACCCATCACAACTCATATTACATAAGGATAGCAAACTATTTGCATGCGTATGAGCTTTTATCCTTACTTCTCTGGAAATGTCTAAATTTTGCATACATTTGTCACAGCATGACAAACAGATGACTTGTACATATTGTCTGTGCCATCTTCTCCATCAGCAGCTGTAGTCCACACAGGTCCATTGTAGGTCATTCCAAAAGTAATGTCTCCTATTTATTTCCATGGAAACTACAACAGATGCGAAGAGCATGATAACACTATTTGATAGAGCAAATTCTCAGCTACAGAATGACATTTTTTCAACATAGCCATCACCACCATTAGCTATGCATTTTGTCAGCCATTAACAAGAGCCTATATGCAGCTTTCACGAGATTCTGCACCAGCAGAGATGACCCACTGTCTTCAACATTGCTGAAATGCACCACTCATGGCCTCACTATGCTTACATCCAGTTTGGTCTCCGTAAATGTTCAGCAAGCATCAATGAAAATCAATAGGTGTAATTCCTCCACATGGAGGAATCCAATGACACACCTTTGCTTCATTTGCACTTCCACATTAGACACCATTTTGTATATTGCCCCTTTGCTGCCATCTGTTGCACAGCAACAAAATCTAACAAAATATTGGTGGGAAGGTTCAGCCTCCACTGCCATATCACCACGTCCGCCTCTGATGCTGATACCTAGCAAATAATTCAGAAAATTAAACAAACACATACCCCATCTCAGAAAGATTGTTTATCCTAGATAAGCAGGACATATGGAGTCTAAAAGCAGGACTTGGACATTTCACAAGCTGTGAGGAGTTACATTGTCCCTTGCTTGAAGTGCACAACCCAGTTATGAAACTTAACAAGGTCAACATAAGAAGTCATTGCTTTTGGAGCAGCCCCCATAATCTTTCCTCCAGATGTGGATGTGAATGGCATGCCCATAAGGGAAAAGTCTTTACAAAAGGCAGTGCTTATACCCCAAAGGGCAACTGAAGTGTTAAAGAATTGTTTTTCCACTTGAAGCCTCTGGAAGTGGAACCTATAGACTGATGACTATCTTCCAGAGATTCAGTTACAGGTACACAACATTAGATGTGTTTTCCTACCCTCGTTCCAGTCAATGGGAGCAGCTCAGGCACTTTTCTTGTTTAGGAAGTTTGACGATGGAGAGTGGCCAACATATATGCATCCCTCACCCTTGAGATAGTGGGAAATGTTCCTTTGTACAAGAACTTTCATTTTTTTTGAAACATGAAGGTCTGAAAATGAAGTTTTCACTAAAAATTTCATAAAACCATGCCTGACAATAGCACTCTGACAGAGTGAAACTGTATAAGTCACTTGCTCCCAAAATCTGAGAGGGATCCCACAGCACCCCACAGCACAAGGAGCACCATCTCCTTAACGTTCTAGTTGACAGCAGAGAAAACTGTTCCACAGAGGGAAGAATGGTTTCTTTTTTTCAATCCCCTGCAATATCCTCTGCAAAACATAGCCATGCCATGTTTCCTTTCATTTGTAAGAAGGGGAGATGGGTCAGGTAAGAAAAAAAAATAATGATTAAGCATTCTGTGTTTATGTGGTCACAGGGAAAACCTGAGGTGTGCCTACCCTCCTAATGACAACAGAAGGTTGGGCAGGAGGGACTGGGTACCAACCAGGTTTTTGTCTCCTGTTTTGCCACGAAGTGACCCACCCACTCCTGGGCCCTTCTCAGAGGAGGCTCTCTCAGTCATGACTTTGGCAAGTAATGGAGCTGTGACAAGAAGGGACAGAGTAGTTGCAGTCTCATGTTCTCAGAGGAGTAGCAAGAAGCAGCGCCTGTGTGCAGCTCAGACGGGAAAGGACAGGACTGTCTGTGTGACGGACAGAGGGCTGTGAGGGGCCCTTTGCAAATGGAGAGGTGGCTCTGACCCCAAAAAACCGAGTGAACTGCTCATTTTTTTCCAAAATTGGAAAAAACATTAAAGCAAACAGTATTTTCCTCACTGTGACGGAGGGAAATATGAGCGAGAAACCGGAGCTCAGAGACTCGAGGTGAACCGGGGGCAGGCACTGTACATTGGCTGCAGAAGGGCCCGGGGCTCAGTCAGTGCCTCCCTCACTGCCCAGCCAGGCAGCACATGCGGGGGAGCACGGCTTCACCGTGCCTTTGTGAGGAAGGCCCGGGAATGCATGAGGGGGAGGAGGCGGGTGGAGCGGGTGGAGGCAGCGCTGACACAGCGCCAATAGATCCAGCCCGGGCCAGTTCTAGCCGGTCTGAGCCGGTTGTGAGGCTGCGGGGAGAATGCAGCTGCTGAGGCTGTGGTTTGCCGCAGGGCGAGTGGCATTTCCCGGACCGGATTCCTCAGAGCCTGCGGAGCGGAGCTCCCTGCGAAGCCGCAGTACGACCCGGCAACCCGGAGCCGCAGCCGCTTCGGAGCAAAACTCCACTCCCAGCTTTCCATCTCGCCCCGCGCGGCCCCAGACCGCCAAGGGGGCAGGGAGGCCTCCGGTGTCGGGTTTCAGCCGGCGTTTTGCGGCCGCTGAGGGGAGCGGCGGACAGAGGGCGCTTGAGGGCCGCGCCAAGGCGGGCCCGAGGGCTGAGGGGCGGGCGGGCGGTCTGGAGCCGTGCTAGGCGGCAGCCCCGAGCGCCCATGCGGTCATTGTCCTTCACGCGGTCACCCTGAGCCCCACGTGTCCCCGGAGCTGCCCTGCGGGCTCCTGGTAGTGCTGCCGTGGAGCACGGCTCGCTGCTGCCGTTGGGGAAGCTGTCAAACGTGGAGGAGGCATCTTGGCCTCCGCCACAGCATTACCAGTGAGCCATTACGAGGCCTGGAAGAAGGGTGCTCTGAGGTAGTGCAGGGCAGGAAGCCCCTGCCTTATTGGTCACGTGTGGTGAAAGGAGCTAGGCTTTCACAGTAATCACTTAAGCACAGGCTTTTTTTTTCTTTCCTAGGGTATTGCAGATGCCTTTCTAACCACGTTTGTATGTGTGAGAGTGTGTTTCTTTTGTTTTGTATTTGCAAATATATGAATGTTGTATTTGATCTACTGTGGTAGCGCTCAAAGAACAAAGAAGCATCTGAACCCTTTCATACGGGAAGTGACAGGCTCCTCTGGAACACATCAGCTGCTTTCTTCTTCCCTGGCTGATACAATCTCGTTATTAAAGTGTCCATCACTGGAGCACAGGCATTCAGACTCCTGGCTCTCTTGGGAAAATGATTTCACACTTCAATACCTTATCTAAAAGCACTTCCTTAAACTTCCTCAGCCTAAATTACCATTTTACTACATTGTATTTTCTTGATCCATTTTCAGTGGCATTTCTTGATCCATTTTCAGTGGCAGCAATCTAGTTTTAACTAAGGGCATATTTTTCACCTGCATATCACCTGCATGGCAATCTGCAGTACCTGCAAACACATGTGATTACTGATCTACAAATTCTTCTGGTTTCTTTTCTGTCTGCTAATGGAAATAAAAACTGGCCTGTGGTGTTTCAGCCTGAAAGGGCTCAATCATGTCAAGATAGTGCTGAGCAGTGAAAGAGTCTTGTCTTCTATTAGATGAGATCTCTTCATATGTTTTCAATCTCCTCATATGTGTTTGATCTATTGTTTGTTTCATTTTCTATCTTTTTTATTGTGTTGTACTGTTTTGTGGATAACCTTGGTAAATAGAGGCCACTCCATGAGCATTATCAACATTCTTTTTACTTTTTCTTTCTTTTTGCCCTTCAGGGCATAGCACCACTCACTTTTTCACCACTGGTGCAACTTCATGAGAGGTAGGAATGGTGGTGCAGACAAGGGGTTCTCTTGCTTAGTTATCTGACTCATAGTACGTTCAGAAAGTTTTAACAATAAAACCCCTTATAGCTGTCCATGTTTTGCCCACAGCAGTATTTTTGCAAGTCTTATCAGAAGTGGAGCTGTTCTGATAACTCCAAAGCAGTCATAGGAGATAATCTTACTCAGAAGGAACCTAAAGGTGTAGGCAGAAATAGGAGATGTATTTTGCTCTTCAGAAGTCCAAAGGAGTCAGCATATGTCAGTATGGACTTACGGTTCACCTAGAAGCACAAAACATGGACAGAGTTCACTGGACCAGATGTGTTTGTGTTTCAGCTCAATATGTTTAGTACTTGCGCTAAAAAGGGATGTGTCGGTTCCTCAGATCCTTACTCCTTTCCATGGAGGTCTGCAAGTAAATGCAACAATCAGTAGATATTATTTCTCCTTGAAAAATAACAAAGCAAGAGAACTTATATTGGTTGCTACAGTGCAGCCAGCTCTGATTTTTCAGATGAGCCACTCCTGCTGCACTGTTCTGATACGCTGTTTCATTCTGTAGTGAAATTGTTTATCTTCCCAGCAACAGCTCTTCTTTTCCTTTCTTTTCCTTTCCTTTCCTTTCCTTTCCTTTCCTTTCCTTTCCTTTCCTTTCCTTTCCTTTCCTTTCCTTTCCTTTCCTTTCCTTTCCTTTCCTTTCCTTTCCTTTCCTTTCCTTTCCTTTCCTTTTCTTTTTTCTTTTCTTTTTTCCTTCCCTTCCCTTCCCTTCCCTTCCCTTCCCTTCCCTTCCCTTCCCTTCCCTTCCCTTCCCTTCCCTCCCCTTCCCTTTCTTTTCCTTTCCCTCTCCCCCCCCTCCCTCCCCCCTTTCTTCCTTTCTCCTCTCTTCCTTTTTCTTCCTTCCTCTTCCTTTCTTCCTTTCTGTCTTCCTTTCTCCCTCCATTCCCCCCCCTTCTTCTCCCCTCCTCCCTTCCCCTCCCCTCCCCCCATCCACTCCCTTCCTCTCCCCTTCTCCTCCTACTCCCCTCCCCTTCTCTTTCTTGTTGCAAAAGAAAAGTGGAAAAAGGAAGTGTTATTTTGTTTACTATTAGAGAATTAAAAAAGACAAAAAATGTTTCTGTTTCCTCAGTTCTGTGGTTATTGTGTCCTGAGATAATTTCTGCAACTGAGAAAGTCAGACCTGATTATCTACAATGCAGATGCAGGAGCTGTAAACTCTTGTTGCAACCAAATTTTTCATCCATTTTTACTTGAGAAGTGTGACTCAGTGAACAAGTGATTTCTTGGAAAGTATGTGCCTGTTAAATATTAGTGAATATGTGGTGCTTCAGTCAGAGTTGATATGTTAAATTTGTCACGCTTGAAGTAAATTCTATTTTTACAAGAAAGAAAAAATTTCCTAAAATACAGAACAGTATCTTTCCTGCGAGAGGTGTCCCTGCTTATAGAAGGGGAGTTGGGACTAGATGATCTTAAAGGTCCCTTCCAACCCAAACCATTCTATTACTCTATGATTCTATTCCAAATGCCTCCTCCAGTGTGATCATTTGATATAACATTTTATTGTAGTAACATATATCTTTTGATATAACAATAGCGAGACATTCCTATCTGGAAGAATGCATGTGAACTATTACAAGTGAGGTGATCATTAAGCAGATTATTTTAGTCATTTGCATATTTCAGATGTCTTGCTTAACACACTGCAAAATAAGTTCTTGCACTTTGAAGAAAGAACACCTCTGTAACAGATCATTTGATAAGCTACTATGAAAAAAATAAATATTAGCATGAGAATAAGGCTAAGTGACTTCCTGACAGTCTTTGCAAGTCAGACTGAGTCATACGCAGAACATCAATCATCTGATGGTTAACCACCAGACTCTACTACTCAAGCTACTGGGGTTTACATTTTTAAATAAAATGGAATGACAGTTCTTTATTCACCTATTTGCAAAAGGCATCTAAAACAATGTAGGATGCTCAATGAAAAATTCCACTTTTGTTGCTTTTATCTGCTGTTTCCTAGGCAACAACAATGAATATGGGTCCTGGCAGGAAAGAGAAATACTGTATTTTAGCGTAAATACTATATGTACAAGCATTTTACAAGCACTTGCTTAGTATATTTGAACACCATGAATGGAATTTGTTGATGTATTCTTCAATGTCTCTGGTGTTTTAAATGGTTTATAGAACTTGAAAAGTAATAAGTTTGTACTTCCAGATGTTGAGACATCTTCTTTGTTGTTGCTGCAATTATTTTTTTAAACCATATGTTTTGTCCAAACTTAAGTTTGTGTAATTAGGTTTGATCAGCTTGAGATTCCTCTTGCCTACTCTCAGCCATTATGTTGTGTTTTACACCACATGTATGCAGTATTGTGAAGATAACTTAATCTGTCCCAAACCTGACTCAATTTTAAACATAAAGACAACTCTTTGGAGGTAACCCAAAGACCATCCCTCCACCCATTCCTCATTCCCCATTCCCCATTCCCCATTCTGTCTTTTTTATAGCAGGGGTAAATGGAAAAGAAAAAAAAATAATCTGGGAAGATCGTGGAACAGATCCTCATAGAAGATATGTTAAGGCACTTGAGAGATGAGTGAGTGATCTGAGATAACCAGCATGGCTTCACCAAGGGAAGGTCATGCCTGACCAATCTGGTGGCCTTCTGTGATGGAGTGACAACATTGATGGACAAAGAGAAGGCAAATGATGGACTTCTGCAAGGCCTTTAATGTCATCCCCCACCACATCCTTATTTCTAAATTGGAGAGACATGTATTTGAAGATCAGACTATTCGGTGGATAAGAAATTAGTTGGAAGATCACAGTCAGAGGGTTGTGGTCAATGGCTCTATGTCCAGATGGAGGTTGGTAATGAGCAGTATCCCCTAGGGGTCCATCTTGGGTTTGGTATTCCTTAACATCTTTATCAGTGACATAGATGATAGGATTGAGTGCATCCTTAGCAAGTTTGCCAATGACATCAAGATGAGCAGTGCAGTTTATACAGCAGGAGAAAGGGATGCCATCCAGAGTGACCTTCATAAACTCAAAACATGGGCACTTATGAACCTAATGAAGTTCAGCAAAGCAAAATGCAATGTTTTGCACTTAGGTCAAGGTAATCCCAGATATGTATACAAACTGTGAGAAGAATTCCTTGAGAGTAGCCCTGCTGAGAAGGACTTAGAGATCCTGGTTGATGAAAAACTTAACATAAGCCAGCAGTGTGCACTTGTAGCCCAGAAGGCCAATGGTATCCTGGTTTCATCAGAAGAGGCAAGGCCAGCAGGGCGACAGAAGTGATGGTCGCCCTCTATTC
This sequence comes from Phasianus colchicus, assembly GCF_987193195.1. Classification (NCBI taxonomy): domain Eukaryota; kingdom Metazoa; phylum Chordata; class Aves; order Galliformes; family Phasianidae; genus Phasianus; species Phasianus colchicus. The sequence goes on from NC_143436.1 coordinate 49,410,920, forward strand.
TGCCCTCATGAGGTCCCAGCTGGAGTACTGAGACCAAGTCTGGTGCCCCCAACACAGGAGAGATGTGGAGCTTTGGGGAAGGGTTGAGAGGAGGGCCATGAAGGTGATCCAAGGGCTGGAGCACCTCTCCTCTGAAGACAGGCTGAAGGAACTGGGCCTGTTCAGGCTGGAAAAGAAGAGGTTGTGGGGATACCTTATTGCAGTCTTCTGGTATTTAAAGGGAGTTTATGAACAAGAGGGAAATCAACTTTTTACACAGGTATATAGTGACAGAACAAGGGAGAATGGTTTTAAACTAAATAAATGAAAGGGAGATTTAGGTTGGATATCGGGGGAAAGTTTTTTACTGAGAGAATGATACTGTGCTTGAACAGGTTGCCCAAAGAGGCTGTGGATGCCCCACCCTTGGAGGTGCTCAAGGCCAGGTTGGGTGGGGCCCTGGGCAATCTGATCTAGTATTCGATCTAGCAGCTGGCAACCCTGCCTGCGGCAAGGGGTTGGAACCCCTTGGGAACCTTGGGAACCCCAAGGGATGCTTGAGGTCTTTTCCAATCCAAGCCATTCTATGATTCTATGATAATAGCTGACCACATTTCATATGGTAAAACTCATTTCCAGCAAAAACCTTCACTAAGTATTATGTATTCAATCTAGAACTTTCTGGGTATGTACCTAGCAAATATGTATGTGTATATATATATGTATATACACACATGTATGTATACACACACACACATCTAATGTGATTACAATGTGATTACATCTTAGTTTATTGGAAAATATTTGTAAAAAAGAATGAGGTCTGTGAAAATAAAAGAGACTGTTTTCCTCCAGTAAGAAATTCTGATGACTCCACAGTAACTTGATATTTTGAAGATATAGCATCTATGCTGGGAATGTGCTTTTTAGTGTTCCTGTGAAAGTCTGCACAGATTTGGCAAGCTAAAGCCCTTAAAAAATAAACAACAACACCAAGAAAACAGAATGTTCATACTTTTAGCAGGCATCCTAATTTTAATTATCATCATGATAATCATAATCCCATTTAGTGTTCACTCTTAACCAAGATCACACTGTGCTACACATTGTTCAAAGACAGAACTACAAAGCAGTCCTGGCCTCAGAAGTACTCTGATGAGGTTACACAGTTTTGGACAGCAGATGGATATGTATGAACTGGTAAAAAAGTAAGGAGATGGTGAACTGACACTGGTCAGTGGGATAAGCAGTTGTCTCAGCACACCAATATATTAACTGCTGTCACATATCTTGCATCCTTGGCATGTTACAGCCAAGCATGGAGCATGGGCTTTGCTTGCAGGTCTGAACTGTTTGTTGATTGGACTGTGGCCAGGTAACAGGACTAAAACCAAAATGCCTGCCTCAGTTACTCTCTACTCTATCAGTGCCCAAGCAACATGAAGTGGGGACATAATTCAAATGGGAAGAGGGCAAGAAATAGATATGGGAGGTAGAAAGTCACGTGAGGCATGGGAAGAAGTGGGAATGCAGCTGAGACAACAAGTAGAGAAAGAGAACAGAGACAGTGATTTAACAAGGAAGTAAAGCAGACTGGCTGATAAAGAAAATTGGGTGGAGAATGGGGATGGAGAATTTAGAAGTGGAGTCTGTGAGGTGATGAGCTGTTGGTTTGAGGCCAAGTGAAACAGGCTGTTAAATTGTCTTGGAGGAGATTGGAGCTATCCTAGGAGGAAAATAGTCAAAATTTGGATGAACTAGGAAAGAAAGTGTGGGCTGGAAATGCAGGTAAGCAAGAGTAAGGAGTTGGAAGTCAAAGTGGAAAGATTGAAGCAAAAGGGTCAATTTCATGGGAAACATGCAGAAGAGCTTAAGTCTAATCTACTAGATTTCTGTTTTGGGTTGGAATAAAACTTATGGTTTTATGTATCTCCTCAGACCTTAGATGTAAGTAAATAGTAGCAAAATCCACTCACAATGGCATTGCACTCTGCATAGTGGATAAAAATATGCAACTTCAGTTACTTCTCTGCTAGTGCAAGTTGAAAAGTTTGTAATTCAGACTTGTCTATGACCAAATTGTTAAGCAGGTGTCATGTGATTGAATTGCTAGGAAAGAAAAAGAAAATAGGTCAGTTTTTTTTTGTTTTTGTTTTCTCTAAAAATTACTCATAAAAATCCTTCTTAAAACTTTCAAAACCATCAGGCTGCCAAGTATTAAAAAAATACAATAATGAAGGTTCCTTGCCAGCTCCAGTTTCTATCATACTTACAGTAAATATTAAGTCATTCTCAAGATCTTTGCTCCTTTCACTGTACAGTGTTGTAGGACTGAATCAAAATTATACAATAAAGGAGATGTACACAGAACCCCTATGTCTTTTGCTGGGTGTGTCTCCCTCTGGAGCTAGAATTTGTGTGGTAAGCCACCCCTGCAGTCTTGAGTACTGCTCACTTTTAACAGTTTAAGCCTCTGAGAAGTCATTTTGATTTACTACTAATCTTGGCTAATAGTTTTTCTTGTTATTAATTATAGAAAGCCTGAGTCTTGTTTGGTCATCTTCTAATTTATTGGTAACACAAAGAAATGTGGACTCAGTTTTTTTTTCTTTATGACATCTGAACAGTGTGTACTTTTCCTTTTTTGGGGGGCACATCGATCCTGGCTGGTCACTGCTTGCTTGGCATTTTCTTTGCTTTCTCTGTTTTTCTAAGAATTCAACAAGGTTTCCTAATTTAGGCTTTGTGTCCTGCTAGTGTTGAGGTTAAAATACAGACAACAGGATATATTTATAAGATGAGTAATTGCCAGTTTGTTTCTTATTCTGCTTATTTTTTCACTTTCTATTGCAATTTATAGATAAAAACCTATGGTAGGGTACATATGGAGCATATACTTTGGTACAGCAGTGTAGACCATGGCTTATAATCATCCATGTTTACACTTCTTTCAATACTTGTGATGCATTCAGTTGTTAGAAATACTGGGTTTTGCATCAGAGCAGGGATAAAATTATTAATGTGATATTTCTGGAAAAAAATATTCTAAAGGACATGCCATTGACTGGACATTAATGGAGTTTTCTAATTTTTATACTTCACACATGGGTTGGAGGATGTTTCAATGGATGTGCTCTGTAACACTTCTTTTCCTGAGCTGGACTAATGAACTTACAGCACTGATTTTCTATTAAGGTAGAAGACTATCTCTCCTCAATTAGCATCAACAGTGTCATTTCAACTTATATGAGAAATTTATGATCCTCTATAAATACCTCTATATTATAGTATTTTATACTGTAGCATTCTGTGGTATGAAATGGTCTCCACCACTAAATGGACATTCTGCAAACAAAACAGGCAAATGTCAGACCACTATGAGAGGAAAATACTTTGCTTGCAGCTTTTTCTAATGTGGTATCTATTAGAATAACAGCAATAAAAAAATTATCTTATTATAAGATTCCTGCTGATTTCAAACAAAATTATTGCGTGCAATTTTTCCAGTGTAGAATTGATCAAACAGCCTCATGTCTCTGTCGTTTTTAATCTACTAAAAGTAACTGACAGTTTTCCTAGTTAAAGCAATAATTTAAGTAACTATAAAATTTCCCACAAGTTCGGGACCATACATTGCATTACATTTGTATTGTGTTTGCCTTTGCCAGAAATAGAGTATGTATGTACTTAAATACCATGGATCTTACATGCTTAGTTTTTAACAATGCCTCTTGCCCCTGCAATTCATTTGTTAGAACATCTGTCAGTTTTTCTTTCATTGTTTGCAAGTCCCTTTTCTTTAACAACCATTCATTGTTTAACAGCACAGTGACTAAACTCACCAAATGTCAGCAGAGGTGTGTAAAAATCTTTTTCCTAGGATGAGAGAAAAAAATCTACGGTAGTGAGACACTGCTTCATTATTTTAAATAGTGATAAATTACATCTAATTGATGGATGTGGATCACAGATCCAATGTTGTCTTAATGTAATTTGAGTAGGACATATATTTTCAAGCAAACTGTATATCCATATGCAAAATGAAAAGGCAGAAACACCTTGAGATGTTACTGTGAAATGCTCAGTGTATTCAGGACTACAAAGCCAGTGAAATATAACAGAAAGTGCTTATCTCCCTTTACATTTATATTATGTTTGCTTAAAAAAAAAAAAAAGAGGGGGCAGGGGAGAGAGATGTTTTTCTTTTGATGATTTGAATGCTTCATATTTGAATATTGCCATCCTTACCAAAACCCTATGTCTGGAAAGGAAACCTTCTCCCACACCATTCTCAGGCTGACCTTCCCTCCACTTTCTACAATAGCTCATATTTCTGAGCTGAGCTGATAGACAACAGACTGCAGGCTGTTAGGAGGAACTCATTATTTGCTGAAAAGAAAAGCAGAGACATAACTGTTAACTGCTACCTGTGCTTCATACCCTACATAAGAATTGAACTTGCCCATGAGTACAGCAAATACCATATAAAAAAAAACAAAACAAAACAACAACAAGATAACATGCCGACCTGTACAAGGGCTTTACCATCATCAGGAGACTGCACCACTCCTTCTAGAAAGCTAAGTAGGTCATGACAGCTGACCTATCACTGTGTTCTCATGTGATCAAATCTTAGAGTCAATTCCAGATTGTTGTTCTCTTGTGATTTCAGCAATGTGCTAACATCTGGTAGAGAAGCAAGATTTGAATCAATAAAAGTAGAGTTTATAAAAAGGCATCAAGATTATGTGATTGCCCTTGGGCATGGGACATTTAACAGAAGGCCTTACATCTACTAAGAAGTGTTTATTAAGATAGTACATTTATACTAGCAAACTTTGCAAGTAGACATGCAGCAGTAGTTAGGTCATTTGAACAAAACCAGATAAATTGGCAGCAGTGCCCCTTGCTCTGTAACTGCATTCATGCTTAGACCTTTTGAGTCTGTAGAGACCTTTGTCATGGAAACTGGAAGGACTGAATTTTCTTTAGTTTTTCAGTCAAACTTTAAGAGATGAAGAACACTGAAAAAATCTTTAAAATGTTCCAATTTTACTGAGGTTTTATAAAAACCAAGACTATTCTTCTTTTCTTCTCTCCCATTTTTTTTTTGTGGGAGGGGTCAAAAATATTTCACTCATTACCAGTCATCAGCCATAATTACAGCACCTGTGCCAATATATGCACGCTGGAATATATTTTGATTTTCAAATGGGCTTGACTTCAAAGGAACTTTCCATGGAAGTAGGTGTGGTGAAGCAATGGGAATTACATAGAAGAATGGCTAGACATTGTGAGATGATAAATATAATGAACTTGACATTAAACATTCATAAACAAAAAAATAATAATTAAGCCTAAAGGAATTATCTTCTGTACAAGGCTTTTCATTCAACCACTAACATACCCATTCTCATCCTCAATCACCCTGAAATACTAATATTTGTCCAATAAACATTCTTAATGTCATGTTATCCTGGAATTGAGAAAGTTCTTCCTACTAAAACAATGCATTTTAGGCTGTTACACGCGAAAAAAAAAGAAAAAGAATAAAAAAAGGTCAAGGACTGTCCGTATAAATAAAATATTACAAAACAAGCTGGAGCATGAACTTTAGAGCACAATTCTTCTCACCCTCTCTTGTGACTGCATGAAGAGCACCTATACTGTCTTCAGTTTCCAGTGTTGCATTGGCAGATAGGAAAGTTCTCAAAAATATATTTCTTTTTATAACAGAGAGGGAGTGAATTTAAAAATGCAATGACTCTTCTGCTCACAAATGTTTCTTATTCAGAACAAAACTATTCACATATGGACTTAATTAGGGAAAGCTTCATGTGTAAACAAGCCTTAATAAAGCATCTACTTAGAGCCTGAGTGACAAAATTTGACAGTTGAAAGATTTTTATTTTTTTCCCACATTCTATTTAAAAGCTCTAAAACTGTATTTGAAGAAGGCTTCTGGATAGAAAATGGACTAGAGCATTAGGTGAGCAAAAAGTCAGGAAGCCACACTTTTTTTTTTTTCTTCCCCTGGGCTCAGTTTAAAGCCAGACTGTTTTGTGACTGAAAGGGATCTGAAGGTGCAGCCAACCAGGGAGGGGTGATCTTGCCAGGAGCAGTCAGACAGAGCTGCAACTCACATGCTCGTGCATGTGAATGAGACCCAGGTTCAGAAGTACAGAGGGAATCACAAATGTTCGGTTGTCCACACTGGAGAATATTGGGTGTCAATGCAGCCTTCCTTTGATCCTCAGCAGATCAAAACAGTTTTACAGAGTAGGTGAGTCTAGGCTTGTTTGTATGGGTTTCTCATTTCCTTTAGCCAAATTTCTTTACTGTTAGAAAGAGAGACACCACTCCAGCACCAGGGGATCAATAATCCAATATGAAGATGATTGTATGGAAAAGGATACAGAGGAGCCTTCCAACTCTCAATTTTCTTTAGGAGGTGACAAAACAGAAGACATTGACAATTCACAGTTGCTAGGTGATGGCTAATGCTGCCAGCAATGCTGGCAGCTACTGAGGGGTTGTATCTGGACCAGCCAAACCTGTTACGCAAGCGAGGCAACTCATACAAATTACCTCATGGGCACTCGTGGTGTCAGGAGGCCTCCACTGCTCTGCTCTGCAGGAATGTCTCTGCTTGCAGCTGATTCAAAAGTATGATCGAAGACAACAAAATGCGTGTCAGATTTTTACATCAGTACTATGTTTCAATGCCAAGGGATGGGAATTGGGCTTCCTTACTCTGGATAGAGGCACCGCCCCATTCTACCAGTCCTGCTGCATGTCTGCCCTCTCTCCCGGAAGTGGCTGACGGGAGCCTGTAATGTGTGACTCTAACCACCATTTCCAGCCCGGATGAGAGATGTTTTCTGCATGACTGCACCATGGAAACAGGAAAACAGTTGTCCCTGGTGATCAGGCCCAAGTGCAGTGCTGATGTGGCAGGCCAAGTGCAAAGCTCTTCAGGACCTTGAAACCTTTGCTGGTGCAGCTTCTCTTGATGCTCCCACAATAGTTAGCCCTTCAGCAAGTGACTCAAGGAGGTCCTTCCAAATGTTGGCTTATCAGCATAAAATCTTTACACTCAAGATCATGTTCTTCCTGCTGCCTCTCCACTCACACTTTATACCTCCTCAGCCAAATCAATACTGGGGTTTTGGAGCTGCACCTTTTCTTGCATCACTGTAAGTGAAATGTTAAACAAACAAACAAAAACCACCCCCACCATCCTCCTCCCAAAGCTGCATTTAAAACACATCATTGCTGTGAGCTGGTGTGAAGGACGGCTCCATGAGGGGGCTAATCAGCACAATAAAGAGTGCGCCAGACAGCCAGGGGTGTCTTTGAGATCCCATTAAACTCACTTCAGCCTCAAAGCCAATTGTGTTTTGGGATGTCAGCCAGAGTACAGCTGGTGGTGTCCTCCTCCTCAGGCTGAATGTTAATAATATTTTTAAAAAGGCATTTTTTCCTGCGTGTGTTTCTAAAAGAGACTTTTCTGCCTTGGATGGATCTCTGACACTGAAACTCTTGTTTATCCTCAGAAAAGGTGAAGTATGTGAACAAACACATGAACTTTATATCCTAATCCTTCTTTCCCATTTTAGTTCCTCTTTGAGCCCACAAGAGCACTAAGGCAAAAGCAGTTTACTTACTGTAATTGGCCTTTTTGTAGAGATTGCTAACCCAAGGACCGATTAGCGCCCTCTGAAGTAAAGGGATATGAGCAGTACTTTCTCTGAAAATAACCACTAACTCATTTTGTACAGGCTCCCAAAAGCCACTAAGCAAACTGAGTAATTTCAGTCACTCCTAGCCTGAGAACAGTTGAAAAAAGTCTGGATGACACATCCAGTTACATCAATCCTTTTAGTTTCATTTCTTAACATGTGAGATGGTTATCCTCCCTTTTCAGAGTACAAGCGGGAAAAGGTCCCTCCCCTGCTCCATTTACCTCTTGCAGTTCATCCTCCCTGTTCTATTTGTTTTTCTTAGCCAGCTGAGTCCTGTTTCCTCCCTGCATAGTTCACCTTCTCTTTCTTCCCTTCCCCCACATTTAATTGCTGTGTATTTATTCTATTTTTTTTTCCTGTAAAAAAAAATTGTAGTAAAAACCTAACCAAATTTTGACAACCTTAAAAAAAAGTATGTAGTTTTATCTGCAAACCCATGGCTATCAAAGAGATAAAAAATATACTGTCTATTAAACAGAAAAACCTCTTTATAGAAACAGAAAAATTTAGGAAAAATTGGGATGTATCAAAATGTTTCTGTGCACACTCTACAGAGATTACAACATTATATTCGTAGATTAGAGTGGTTTAATCTAGTATGCTGTCTCCAAGAGTAATCACTGTTAGTTGCTTCAGGTACAAAAATGCAGAATAATTCAGGTAGAAAAAGTCTCTTCTAGCACTTCCTCTCAACAGAGCTTGTCTTCACATGACCTTACCTCAAATTAACCAGTAGCCATTAAAATTGAGGCACCTGATATTTGTAAAGATTAACGTGTGCACTCCTCACAACTTATGCCATTTTAAAATGTTTATTGTATCTTTACTGATGAAAAGGACTGTGCATGTGTGCATTCATAAAATTTATCACTATGAAACTCTTCTGGAGATAAACATGTGGACAGTATCTACTTCACTACAGCTAAACAAGGTCAACACTGTGTTATAATCTTTCTGCCCAGCCTAGCTGTAGTATAAAAAAAAACTAAAAAAAGCTTTGATTTTCCAGGATTGGTTGTTCAAAAGGGAAAAAAGAAGGAAAAAAAAAAAAAAAAAAAAAAAAAAAAAAAAAAGATGGTTATTCAAAAACAAAAATACCCTCAAGTTCTGTTTGTAAAAAACACATACTGCTCTTCGCTGGAATTTTTTTTTTTCCCTTTTTTTTTTTTTCCCTCCTCCTATTTAGATCTCATTCCTGAATGATGACTCATTGCAGGAAACAGAGCTGCCCTTTGTCCTTGTGCAAGAGCCAGAAGGCACACGTAGGCAAGCAGAGCATGTACAAGCAGTCCTGCAAGTTTGAATGCAATGCATTCTGCATTGTAAGTGCTTGCAGTTGCAAGTATTTGTCAGCGCATGTGAAACACTGTGTCCTGCAATAAAAAAGGGAAATCCCATGGGAAAGGATGGCAGCTGGTACGAAAGATCTGGAGACATCATTTAGAGAAATAAACTAATTTCTGATTACTTTCTAATAAAGTGTTTAGAGATTCAGAAACTAAGAGAACATTATGAAGTCTAGGTGATGTGCAAATTCTGATTAAAAATAAACTTAAAGCTGGATAATGACCCAAATAATATTTTATATTGTACAGCTCTTTCTGTTGCCTTGTATGCTTTCTCTGTAAGACAGATAATTCTCTCTAACTCAGAGAGTTAAAGAATGTATGCATTAATAGGTTCTGTCCAAATACTATAGTCAGAAGCATCTTCAGCAGTATCAGCTCTGATTCATTATGTGGGGAAACATGTAGCCTAGCCATGAGGATACAAAAAAAAAAAAAAAAAAAAAAAAAAAAAAAAAAAAAGATTTGTTCAGATGTAAAGAGCCCCAGTAATATAATGTGGTTTGCTATGTATTTGGCCCTGCAATGCCAGCAAAATTAGCTACCCTGGAACTACAAATACTAATTGTAAAAAATAATTTATAACCAGAGGAAAATGTGTTTTTAAAAAATCCTTGTGCTGCAATGAAACAAAATTTTATTCACCTTTTCCCTTGCCAGCCAAACTACAAAATGGTGTTTATTGTGACCTTGAATTTTTTTCACTAGGAGACAAAATAGAGAGCTAGCTTATAGGTACAGAGGATCTATTTTGCAGAATGGGTGTGTATGTATGAACAGAGAATAGAGAGATGGAACTTGTTTTCCCCACAACAGTTTTGTACGATTTTCTTCAGTCTCTAAGAATAAATGGAATAAAGTTGGAAGCACTGGGAAGAGCATGAGTCTAACTTCACTCTTTTATATTTCAGTCACAAAAGGGTGACCAAAAGAGAAAGGCTCAGATCAAAAAAATGATGCAGGTTCTTGTTTGATGTATTCAATATATTTCTGATGCAGCAGCATTGAGACTGTGCCTTTGTTAGATAATGCTAATTATCAAATGCAGACAATATTCCTGGAAAATATAAATCACATCCAAAGGTCAGGAGACCTCTGTTTAGGCTACAGATCCCTCTCTTACCTGAAAGGATAGGACTGTTTGCTTTGGACTACAGAGAAGTCACAGAGAGGGGTCTGAAGAGAGCCAGATAAACTATGCGTGGGCTGAAATGAGCTCTGTATTGCAGAGAGCTCAGCTGAGCTCCTTGAAGAAAATTATCCATATCAGCTCTTCAGGTATCACCCAGTTAGACTTCTTGTTCATTACTCCTATCAAGGAGAGACATATCTGTAAATTCTTTCCAGCTTTATCTTTCTCTTACCACAGCCTCAACGGGCTGCACTTATACTGGATAGAGAACAGCTTCCACTGTTCTATGTAATGGAAGGGATTTCCATCCATTTTTTATACCATAAAATCTGAATTCTATGTATATCACTTTAGTGTAGCTTTTTAAAATCTATATAGTTTTGCAGTAGTTTCCAATTGTTAAGCACTGTTTCTCCCATGCTGTTAGCCACTGAATTTGCATTTGTGGTGTATCTTGAAATTGTAGCATGATGCTTACTTACACTATAGTGCTGTGTGAATGCCAGCTGTTCAGATTTGGCAATGCCAGCTGAAGTCTTTGGCATACTAGGAAATTATGTGGGTGAGTAACAAGAAGGAGGAACTGGAAACTGTGATGCATTCTGAAAGTTATGACATTGTTGCTATCACAGAAACATGGTGGGATGACTCCCACAATTGGGATACTGCCATCGACGGCTATAGACTCTTTAGGAGAGATAGGAGAGGTAGGAAGGGTGGGGGAGTTGCTCTCTATGTCAGAGATTGGATAAACTGTGAGGAGCTCCCCATGAGAAACAGTCAAGAACAGGTTGAGAGCCTGTGGGTTAGGATTAGAGATGGGACTAATAAAGGTCAGCTGGTATTAGGGGTATACTACAGGCCACCTGACCAAGGGGAGGCTGCTGATGAGGCTTTCTTGCTCCAGATGCGTGAGGCGTCTGCCTCACGGGCTCTTGTCCTGGTGGGGGACTTCAACCATCCGGACATTTGTTGGAAAAACCACACGGCGAGCTGCAAGAGCTCCAGAAGGCTCTTGGAATCCATTGATGATAGCTTTCTGGTTCAGGTATTGGACAGACCGACCAGAGGTCAAGCGTTGCTGGACCTGCTGCTCACCAACGCTGAGGAGATCATCAAAGGCGTCAAGGTTGGAGGATGCCTAGGCTCCAGCGATCATGCCCTGGTTGAGTTTGTGATCTCAAGCGATGTGGGCCTGGTAAAGAGCAGGACCAGGACGCTGAACTTTAGAAGAGCAGACTTCAAGCTACTCAATGGAATGCTGGCCAAGATCCCCTGGCGCGCTGCCCTCAAAGATAAGGACGTTGAGGAGAGCTGGCTGCTCTTCAAGGATGCCCTCCTGGCAGCACAAGAGGTCTCCATTCCCCTGATTAAGAAAGTGGGCAGGAGAGGTAGAAAACCGGCATGGCTCAGCAAGGACCTGCTAAGAGAACTGAGGGTGAAGAAAGGGGTGTACAAGCTCTGGAAACAAGGCTGTGTCACCTGGGAAGAATACAGGGATGCCGTCCGGACTTGCAGACGTGGGATCAGGAAAGCCAAGGCGCAGGCAGAACTGAACTTGGCCAGGGACGTGAAAAACAATAAGAAAACCTTCTACAGGTACATTGGCCAGAAGAGACAGGCCAAAACGGGCGTACCTACTTTGGTAAATTTAAAAGGAGAAATGGCTTCAACAGATGAAGAGAAAGCTGAGGTGCTGAATGAGTTCTTCACCTCGGTCTTCACTGGTGGCCAGGATTCTAGTCTTTTTCATGTCCCTAAGTCTTGCACCCCCATACCTCTATGTGGGGACCAAGGAGGTAAATCCCTCCCCACTGTAAGGGTTGAGCAAGTCCGAGAGTGCCTCCTTAGACTGAATGAGTATAAGTCTATGGGGCCAGATGGCGTGCATCCCAGGGTCCTGAAGGAGCTGGCTGAGGTGGTTGCTGAGCCGCTCTCCATCATATTTGAGAAGTCGTGGCTGTCAGGTGAGGTCCCGGACGATTGGAGGAAGGGTCACGTCACTCCCATTTACAAGAAGGGGAGCAGGGAGGACCCGGGTAACTACAGGCCGGTGAGTCTCACCTCCGTGCCTGGGAAGATTATGGAACAGATCCTCCTGGACAATATGCTTGATCACATAAAGAACGAGCACGTGATCCTAGATAGCCAGCATGGCTTCACCAGGGGAAGGTCATGCTTAACTAATCTTGTGGCCTTCTATGATGGAGTGACGGCATTGGTGGACGAAGGGAAGGCAACTGATGTCATTTACCTGGACCTGAGCAAGGCCTTTGACATGGTCCCCCATCACATCCTCATCTCCAAACTGGAGGGAAGTGGATTTGACGGGTGGACAACTAGATGGATAAGCAATTGGTTGAAAGGCCGCAGACAGAGGGTGGTGGTCAATGGCTCTATGTCCAGGTGGAGGCCGGTAACGAGCGGTGTCCCTCAAGGGTCTGTCTTGGGACCGGTGCTCTTTAACATCTTTATTAATGACATCGATGAGGGAATGGAGTGCACCCTCAGCAAGTTTGCTGATGACACCAAGCTGAGTGGTGCAGTCGATACGGTGGAGGGAATGGAGGCCATTCAGAGGGACCTTGACAGGCTGGAAAGCTGGGCTCGGGTGAACCTAATGAGGTTCAATAAGGCAAAGTGCAAGGTTTTGCACTTGGGCCGGAAGAACCCCAGGCACCTGTACAGGCTGGGGGGAGTTGTCCTTGAGAGCAGCTCGGCAGAGAAAGACCTAGGGGTCCTGATAGATGAGAAACTTAACATGAGCCAGCAGTGCGCTCTGGCAGCCCGGAAAGCAAATGGGATCCTGGGCTCCATCAGGAGAGGGGTGGTCAGCAGGGATAGGGAGGTGATTGTCCCTCTCTACTCTGCTCTTGTGAGGCCCCATCTGGAGTACTGTGTTCAGGTGTGGAGCCCTCAGTACAAAAAAGACATGGAGATTTTGGAAAGGGTCCAGAGGAGGGCCACGAAGATGATCAGGGGGCTGGAGCACCTCCCCTATGAGGACAGGCTGAGGGAGTTGGGTTTGTTCAGCCTGGAGAAGAGAAGGTTGCGGGGCGACCTCATTGCAGCCTTTCAATATCTGAAGGGAACTTACTCCCAGGAGGGGAGTAAACTCTTCATAAGGGCTGATAATAGCAGGACACGGGGAAATGGTTTTAAGTTAAAAGAGGGAAGATTTAGGTTGGATGTTAGGGGGAAGTTTTTTACTAGGAGGGTGGTTAGGTCCTGGAACAGGCTGCCCAGGGATGTTGTGGATGCCCCGTCCTTGGAGGTGTTCAAGACCAGGTTGGACGAGGCTCTGGGCAACCTGATCTAGTAAAGGTGTATGTTTGGTGGCCCTGCTAGGCAGGGGGGTTGGAACTACATGATCCTTGAGGTCCCCTCCAACCCAGGTCATTCTGTGATTCTGTGATTCTGTGATGATTTCTTCCTCATCCTGACAGGAAACGTCCATTAGTTAATCTCCTGACTGCCTTCAGATACTGTTCTCAGTTCAGGAACAAATATGTCCCCCAGCATTCAGCTGCAATAGCACAATTTTTCTCCCCTTCAAGCACATTCTGCCAGCACAGAAATAAACAACTTGGGGAAAACAAGAGGAAAGAGGTTTGAATTACAGTTATTCAAGAATGGATATAATTCTACTTCATCACAATTTTCTATATTTACTTAACCAGGTTCATTGTAACACTATTTCCATCAGGAAAACAAACAAACAAACAAACAAACAAAAACCACAGAGAAAGCTATCTAATCTTTAAATTGACCCATGTTCAAGATTGTTTTTTGTTGCTATTTTTTGTTTGGTTTATTTTGTTATTAATATTTAACATCAAAAAATAGCCTGATTGTAAACTTATTCATAATAACTTTACATAGCAGTAGGTTTTTGTGAAATAATTGCTATTGCTGACTTGGAAGTTAGGGCATTGCTTTGTTCACTGAAAATTAAAGTACAGATTGTTCACAGGGGTACAAAAGCAGAGTGCAGCTGATATATCATTAAATGGCACAGAGAATGGAGTGGAACAAAGTGGAGACCCTGTGGCAACATTCTACAATCCACAGTATTCCTTAAGCAACCTTAGGTGTTTCCTGCAACAAGGGAACTTGATGTACTGACTCTGAGAAGAACAATGCCAGGATAAGAACTTGATGATACTGATGGGAACTAAGGTACTAATAAGCTGCCTACTTGCTACCCCTAAGCCAAAACTCTTTTTTCTCTCCTTTTTTTTTTCTTTTTTGACAAAATGCCATCCTTGGGTGAACTTTGCTTATTATGACACCAAAACACACCTCCAACTCAAAAGCTACTCGCCTCCAGGGTGCAACCACCCCCCACTAGGCATGCAGTATGAACTTTTAGTCTATACCTTCAAAAGCAAAGGACAGAATTTTACACCAATCAAAACAAAGATATATATGACTAGAGTGACTTGTAAGATAAGAAATAGTATTAAAATGCCTTAAGAAGGGGGAAAAGATTAGGGAAGATACTACTGTAGAGAAGATGGTAGAACACCTCTGTCTTCTTGGATAAGTTGATGGGCTGAGCCCCTCTTCCACCCCTAAAGGACAAATACTGGGTAAAATTGCATATAGTTATGCTGAGTGCTTTCCCAGGAAATTTAGTGATCTCAATAGAGTTGTTTTATAACTGTAGCAGAAATGCTTAGTCAGGGATTGAGCAGCTGGTGGGAAGGCAGGACCAACTGAGGGGAGCTTAGCTGCATGCAATGCACCTGAGTGACCGAAGGAGTGGAGCCAGGATCCACTTCTTCCCAGACCTCATTTAAGGGTTGACAGTGGAGGCAAGAGTATCTTTTTAGCAATTTGTGTATTTATAAGGCCTTTTGAAAGTAAGCAGTTTTTGCCTTTTATTTCTTTGCCCATAGATGTTGTATTTGAGTAAATTTTCATGTGTTGCAGCCTAGGATATTATTACTCTGCTGTCGTTGCAGTACTTCCCATTATGTTTTAGCATTACAATAGCCTAGAGCACTTGTGGTCAGGGTGTATGATTTTTAAATTATTTTTGCCTGTCTTTTGTAGATAATTTATCACCAGCAATCTGAAAGATTGTGTAATCTGCTGCCAGTCAACTGCATCATTCACTAAGCCATCCATGTGAGTTCTAACTGAGTGCAGCCAAAATTCCTTAACTAATCTGCATTGTGAGTTCTAACTGAACACCACTAGGCACTTAATAAGGGGCTTGTGAACAGCTCATGGAATGCTATTAGATGAATCAGGTAGTGTGCTATTTATGAATCTGTAATCATGATAGCTCATATATTGAACATGACTCAGATGAGTTGGGCATAACTCAGAACATTTCCCTTTAATGTGATAGTTACCAGAATTTCAAAATAACTAAAGCAATGTAAGATGGAATCCTAACATCACAGAATGGCTTTCATTGGAAGGGACCTCAAGGATCATCAAATTCTAGTCCCTTGCCACAGGCAGGATTGCCAGCTGCTAGATCAAGTACTAGATCATGTTCCCTAGGACCCCATCCAACCTGATCTTGAGCTGCTTCAGGGACAGGGCATCCACAACATTTCTGGGCAGCCTGTAGCCAGCACCTCACCACCCTCTCTGTGAAAAACTTCCCCCTGATATCTAATTTAAATCTTCCCCTGTTTAGTCTACACCACTCCCCCTTGTCCTATCCTATCTACACATGTAAAAAGTTGATTTCCCTCCTGTTTATAATCTCCTTTAAATAGGCTACAATAAGGTCTACCTACAGCCTTCTCTTCTAAACTGAACAAGCCCACTTACTTCAGCCTGTCTTCGTAGGAGAGCTTCTCCAGCCTTAGGATCATGTTCGTGGCCCTCCTCTTGACCCTCCCACAGAGCTCCACGTCCTTCTTATGTGAGGGGCACCAAACCTGGATGCAGTAATCCAGATGGAGCCTCACAAAGGCAGAGCAGTGAGAGATAATCTCCTACCTGTACCTGCTGGCCGCTTTTCTTTTGGTGCAGCCTGGGATACTGTTGGCTTCTGGGCTGCAAGTGCATGCTGCCAGCTCATGTTAAGTTTTTCATCTACCAGGGCCCTCAAGTCCTTCTCAGCAGTCATTCTCAAGGAGTTCTTACCTGAATAAATGGCCAGATTGTTGAGTTCTTAGAATGCCAGACACTGAGTATCTTTAAAACTCATCTGTTTTCTCCAGAAAGTATTTGCCGTTAGGGAGCTGTTTCTTATCCTGTGTGAAACAAAGACCGTAGTATCTGCTAATTAGATGACAGCCTCCTGCCTGTTGCCAGTTTTTAGTTAACTGAATTGAAACCAAGAAAGTGGGAGTTTCAATACAATACAATTGTTTTTCTTTAGTGGACAATTAAGAGATGCAACACATACAGTAACTTATATTGTCCACCTCCTTTCAGTGAAATTGTCAGCTTTTTATGGATTTTATAGAAAATAAAGAAGTTGCTTGGCTACAGAATGATCATCTGCTGAGTAACAGTTCAGTACATTTACAGACATGTTGAGCAGAAGAGGGACCTTATGATCAGATGGTAATTTCTAAGCAGTATCTGCTGTTGTTAACAAGTTGTTTTGCTTACTAACAGCAGCAGAAATACTGGTCTGTGACTAAGAGATAAAGCTGGAAAGACTTAATGGCTGTATGGAATAGCCCATAAGTATGCATCTGCGCATTTCCTACCTGTTCAGCTCCGATTGAGAACACAGATGATTACTGTGTTCTCAATTGGAGATGGAATTTCAGCAGAGGGAAAATAATGTATTTATATCAAGAATATTGAAAAAAATATTTTAAAAGCTTGTCATGGATTGAATTTCTTTTTTTTTTTTTCCTGTTATGCGACCGGCCTAGCTCCCTTTCCCCCACCCCTCCCCCTCACAGGAAGCTGGTGAAAAAGTGAGAAGGAGGAGTTGCTGCTTGATTGAGATAAACTGTTTTACTAAAAATGGTAAAGAAATGCGAGATAATATAATATAAAGGGAATAAAGAGTAATAAATCAAGCAAATGGGAAAAGGAGAGTCTCCTTACTGTGTGCTGTAAACTCAGTGGTGCAGAGCAAAAGAGCATCCCATATCACTACATCACTTTGTATCTCCCTCCCAGAAACCACGTGGGAAGGACCAGACAACTCTGGGGACTGTTGTCCTCCCTTAGCAGTTATCCCAGTTCCACCAGATCATTGCATGATGTCATCATATGGAATACCTATGGAAAACGATGACAATACTATATAATTTGAGGCTATCAGGGAGAATTAATTGGGTTGAAAGGGACCTCAAAGACTATCAGGTTCCAACCCCCCTGCCACACGTAGGGTTGCCAACAGCTAGATCAAACACTATATCAGGCTGCCCAGGGCCCCATTCAACTTGGCCTTGAACACCTCCAGGAATGGAGCATCCACAACCACTCTAGGCAGCCTGTTCCAGCACCTCAGCACCCTCTCTGAGGAAAATCTTCCCCCCAGCATTTAAACTAAATATCCCCTTGTTTAATTCCTCTTGTCAAATATATACTTATATAGAGTAAGTGGCTTCTAAAATGAAGAATAAATACTTAAGGCCATTGTACTTTGATTTTAGCTCACTGGTTTGTTTTTAAATGTCTTCCAAGCCTTTTCTTTGTTAGCCGTATTAATTTAACAGGAGTACACTGATGTTAGAACCAGGCCATCAACACCACCACTGACTTCCAGATATATTTTTTCCTTCCTTTTTGTGGCATGTATATTCAATGATTTCAATGTCATTCTTTTTTTTTTCTCCCATGGGAAAAAAGCAAATACGTCCTTTAAGCACCACTTTGGCTCTTTGGAAGGAAACAGCTGCTGGCTTTCTCCGCCCCCAAAATATTCTTTAAAACGTTGCTTGGAGGCAGGTGTGCATATAGTGTTAACACATTTCTAGGTTCTTAAACAGACCTTGCCTTCTAAGCAATTACTTTTTTTTTTTTAATCTGAAGTACAGCAGGCTTAAAAATCCCTTGTCATCTGTTTGCATTTTTATACTAGAAGGCAAATATAATATCCAGTAATCAAGAGTAAGATACTCCAGCATTAACAAGGTGCCATTTGTCTTTTCATTCCTGTTTCCCTCTTCTTAGTCTCTTGATGCTGGAATGAACAGTTCTTTATAGCACTTTATAGGATCTTACATTGAGTTCCAAGTTCATCAGTTCCCACTGGCTAGAACGCCCATACAGGAGGCCTCCAAGGAAAATACATTTGCTTCAGTAAAGAGACTAGATTTTTTCCCTGTGCATTTAACTTCATCAAGTTTGACTTAAAAAGGACCACAGAGTGATTACTGTAGCAACAGAACAAGGGGAAATGGTTTTAAACTGGAAGAGGGTAGATTTAAACTAGGTATTAGGAAGAAATTCATTACTGCGAGGGTGGTGAGACACTGGAACAGGTTGTCCAGTGAGCTTGTGGATGCCCCACTCCATGGAAGCATTTTCAGCAAGGCTGGATGGGGCCTTGAGCAACGTGGTCTAGAGGGAGGTACCAGCGGAGTTGGAACTAGATGATCTTAAAGGTCTCTTCCAATCCAAACTATT
Organism: Phasianus colchicus; assembly: GCF_987193195.1. NCBI lineage: Eukaryota > Metazoa > Chordata > Aves > Galliformes > Phasianidae > Phasianus > Phasianus colchicus. The sequence goes on from NC_143436.1 coordinate 49,429,687, forward strand.
CTATTATTCTATGAAATTGTCTTGCACCATTCCAACTCTGACATGGTTCCATTTCAAAATGAGTTTTTCCTGCACTATAATCATTGGTCTTTGGAAGAAATGTATTGTTACGCATTTGTTGTGCTATTCTTCAGTTGTCTGCACTTATACCACTACATATTTATGTATGCCGTCATAAAACAAACCTACCCATACAGTAATTATTACCACAAGTATATGAGACACTTTGTGAAGATTCACTAGGAAATATACAAGTTTGTACATGGATGAACATATAATAAGATGTCATAATAATAATAGTAATCATAATCATAATCATAAATATTGCTTAACCTTGCTTTGTTTAGGAACTTTAGAGATGCATGTTTATATTAATCTGACAATTGAGTGCAGGTAACGTGAGAACAATAACATGTAGGCTTAGAAATTAACTGAAAAAGCTCTGGTAGCTTACTAAGTAAGCCTTCTTGAGGCCCTAAATTGTCTCTAATGAAGGCCTTATTACAAAACTGCCTTGCCACATTATTTTGCAGGCATTCAGCTATGGGGATTTTAGTACATAACCCTCCACTTACACAGACAATAATACAGTGCAGGAGAGTGTGTATGTAAAAGGTTGCGTTAACTTTCTGGCCTCTAAACACAAGAAGTTAGATGAACGTGTTGTTAAAATTGGACTGCTAGGACTGCCAGCATGGGAATTTTGTAACAGACAATATTGCAAAGACTTTCTGAACAGTAAATGCACAGCTTGACTAATTTTCTTCTTCCATATTTCTACAGGAATTACCAAATATGCAGAAGTAGAATTGCAGGGACATTGGCAAATATGCCCTTTTTATCTGCATTTTATTTGCAGCTGTAGTTTAGCACTTCTATAGGACAAAAATCATTACTTCAGACCTTGTTATTTAATGACACAGTTTCCATGTAGTCATCTTCCTCCATGCCCTCATGAGCTAAGGGAAGAATAAACATCTTCTAGTAAGGACTCTACCAAAGTTTGGTGTTGGCAGACATAGGTATGGGAGTAATTTCAGTGGTCTCATTGATGACATCATGGTACTGTACACTTTATTTTTAACTCTTCTGACCTTATCTGATTGATTGACTGCTTCCTGTACTGCACTCAATGCCTTCTTCCATCAACACTGCACTTCCTGCTTCCAATGGTCCTTGGCAACTTTCCTTCCCTTGTTCTCTGTGTTCTCTGTAACTAAACCCTTCTGTTTTTCTACCAAACTCTTTCTTTATAATGCAGAAACAAAGTCACAACCCAAAACTGAAAAACTGAGATAGAATTCATAGAACCAAAAAGGTCACCATTATTTTTCTCTGCCTTTGTATTTTTTGTCCTTCACATCTGTCTTATCAGACTGTAAGGACAATATAGAAATGTTGTTAGGGCCTGCTGGGATGCAGTGAGGATGCAACTAAGGGCCTCTTGGAATTAAACCTTGCAAAGGAGACAAAGGATAACAAGAAAGGTGGGATTTTTTTTTTTGTTTTGTTTTGTTTTGGGTTTTTTTAAGTATGTCAACAGCAAAAGGAAAACTAGGGAAAATGTGGGTCCCCCACTAAATTAGCTGTGTGCCTTCTTAACAGGGGACACTGAGAAGGCAGAGATTCTGAATGCCTTCTTTGCTTCAGTAAGCAAAGATGCTAAGACTAGTCCTCAGGAATTCTAGACCCTGCAGGTAAAAGAGAGTCTGGGTAAAGGAAGATTTCACAATGGTCGAGGAGGATCTCATTGAGAGCATCTAGCCAAAATCAACTCTCACAAATCCCAATGGGATGAACCTTCATGTGCTGAGGGAGCTGGTGGAGGTCATTGCTGAACTGCTCTCTATCATCTTTGAAAGGTGTGGGCAAACAGGAGAGGTGCCTGAAGACTGAAGGATAGCCATTGTCACTCCAGTTTTCTAAAAGGGCTAGATGGAGGATCTGAGAAATACAGGCCAGTCAGCCTCACCTCTATCCCTGGAAAGATGATGAAACAACTTGTTCTGTACATCCTCTCCAAGCAATTGGAAGAAAAGAAGGTTATCAGGAGTGATTAACACGGATTCACCAAAGGGAGACCACACCTGACCAACCTGGTGGCTTTCTATGATGTCATCACTGGCTAGGTAATGGGAGGAGAGCAGTGGATGTTGTCTACCTTGACTTCACCAATCTGACACCAGCTGTCACAACATCCTTGTTATGAAACTTTGAAAGTGTGGGATAGATGAGTGGATTGAGAACTGGCTGACTGAAAGAGCTCAGAAGGTTGTCAACAGCAGCACAGAGTCTGGTTTGGAGGCCTGTAACTAGTGGTGTTTCCCATGCGTCAGAGCCGGGTCTGGTCTTGTTCAGCATCTTCATCAGTGACCTGGATGAAGGGACAGAGTCCATTCTCAGCAAGTCTGCTGATGATAGAAAGCTGGAAGGAGTGGCTGACACACCACAGGGCTGTGCTACCATTCAACAAGACATGGACAGACTGGTGAGACTGACTGGCAGGGAGGAACCTGCTGAGGTTTAACAAGAGCAAGTGTAAAGTATTGCATGTGGGGAGGATTACACATCAGTACAGGTTAGGGGATGAACTGTGGAGAGGAGCTCTGCAGAGAAGGACCTGGGAGTCTCGGTGGACAACAGGTTGGCCATGAGCCAGAGTGTGCCCTTGCAGCCAAGAAGGGCAATGGTATTCTGGGCTGCATTAACACGAGTGTGGCCAGCAGGTCGAGGGCAGTCTACCCTGCTTTGGTGAGGCCACATTTAGACTCCCATATCCGGTTTTGGGCTCCCCAGTTCAGAAGAGACAGGAATCTCCTAGAGGGAATCCAGCAGAGGGCCACAAAAATGATAAAGCGCCTGGAGCGTCTCCTATGAAAGACTGAGTAACTTGGGTCTATTCAGCCTGGAGAAGACTGAGGAGAGATCTGATATTAATAAATACTAAATACTAAATACTAAATACTAAATATTAAATACTAAATAATAATCTGATAATAATAAATAATGAATAATAAATAATAAATAATCTGACATTTATAAATATCTAACAGGAAGTGGGAGGCAAATGGATGAGGCCAGACTCTTCTCAATGGTGTGCAGTGACAGGACAAGGAGCTATGGCCTAAAAGTCGTACATGAGAAGTTCCGTAGTAACATGCAGAAGAACTTCTATATGCTGAGGGTGATGGAGCACTGGAACAGGCTGCCCAGAGAAACTGTGGACTCTCCTTCTATGGAGATATTTAAGAACTATCTGGATGCCTACCTGTGTGAACCTGCTTTAACAGGGTGGTTGGACTTTTGATGTCCCTTCCAACCCCTGTGATTCTGTGATTTCTTACTCTTTATTGTGAAAGTGTGAGTGCGCTATAAAGACTTAATATGTATTTTCAAAAAAATCTTGTGATTGTGTCACGGAGTTAGCTAGATCAATCTATGCCTGTGACAGGGGGACAGTAGGCCCCTGCCCGCCCCTCCCTTCCCCCCCGACCCCACAAAATGGGAAGGAAAAGGGAAAAGGGATAGGGACATGGGAGCTGGGCTCAAGAAAGGAAGAAAAAAAAAAAACAGTGGCAACAATCTATGGAGGAAAACTTATTTTACTAACTGTGATATCAAAATGCAAGATAACACATTATAATACAATCTAATTGAAATTGAGACTAATAAATCAAATAAAATAGGAGAGAGAGGGAATTCCTGAGACCAAGTCAAACCTGAAAAGCTTGGTATGGCTAGGAAAGAACCCTCCAGCACCCACTGCAAGGCAGTAAGAGACCGCCCAACATGGAAGAGCCAGATCCCATGACTTCCACGATGTACAGGGAGAGGTACCCAGAAGTGGAGCATTAACACTTTAACTCCCAGTGCACTACATGATGTTATGATGTGGAATACCAAAAACCAAAAATCACAAAACCATGACAGATTGTAATTTGAAATGTGCAAATAAGAAACAAGAATTTTTCATATTTTTGCCTATCTAATAGGTTCAAAATGTAGCGACTTTCAGGTATTCCTTATAGAAAACCAAAAATATTAAAAGCCTAAAATTCTACATCTTACCTATTTGTGAATAATAAAAGCATTAGTTTGGAATCATTTCATCAGACTCAAGTAATTCAATGATTGTTTTTTTTTCAAACAAATTATTTTTCAACATTTGCCTATTTATAAATAATTGCAAATAATAGATTAAAATGATGTAGCTACTTTAAGTTTTTAAATGATGGACATTTGAAAATTAAAATGTTTTGTGTTTTAAACATATAAAATATTGACATTATAACATGGCAATAATCACAGTGTAGTTGCAGTCCAGTTGATAACTTATAGTAAAGTCATGCTGTTTAATAAGTAATTGATTCCAATACAAATATGAAGTAACTATAGAGGTATGTCATTCCACACAACACACACGTGTCTATACTACATTGGAATCCCACATACATGTGTAGACAGACACACTGTCAGATCTATATAAATGTACATATATGCATCTCAGATGTGCTAGTAGCAAAGTGTTCACACTATAATTATTCCTATCCATGCTCTTTGTGGTTCCATGAATTAGTAGTAATTGCAGGATGAAAAATTACTAGTGTAACTATGCTATAATTTCTGTGCACTTAGTCATTGCATTATGAAGTTCAACAAAATATGCAGCTTGTATTCTTTCAAAGCAGAATATTTAGCTCCAACCATTTCATAGAAAAGCTTGAAATTTTAGCTTATTTCAATTTCTAAAAGCTTTCTCTTTCTCTTGCACACTAACATCTTGGATATTTTTTGAGGGGACTGAGGGATTAATAATTAAAAATAACAATGTGTGGGTAAACAATATTCATGTATCCACAGTATGCCTGGGAAATAACAAATTATGGAAAAATAAACTTTTCCTTCAATTGCAAAGTTCGGAATGATTAAATTCTAACTGTATATTTTTCTGAAGAGATCTACAGTTAATCCAATACTCATTATATATCCTTATAAGATGCAACAGTAGGATTTTTATTTTCTCCTTTAGATCTTACTTTTAATTGGTGTAAATATAGTATTTATTATTTTCATGTGCCACTCAAGAGAAGATGCATGGAATTCACATTTCACCTTCAAACTGAAACTGAAAAGAAAACAAGGAATAATATCACTTACCTACAGTGGCCTTAGGACATGAAACTGGGCGGAATAACATTGGAATTGCAAAAAAAAAAAAAGTAAATACATTCCTACAAAATGTCCCATTAATTTTGCTGTCTAGTAGCAAAAATAACTTTTAATTCCTGAAGTATAGCAAGAAAGCCTAGAATACTTAGGAGCTAGAGAGCTTCATTTGTAATTGTCCTAGTGCGCAGAACAGCAGCTATGGTTTGAACCCCCCAGGAGCTTACTATTTTTCTCAAGCATATGCTTCTTCGCTTTCTAAAGGCCAGATGCAAAAGACCTCATGTATCAAAGAAGATCGTGGTACACTAAGTCCTATGTCAAGCTCCCTTTGATAGCAACATCTGTAGCAGCCCAGTGTGGTTTTGCAGAAATACTACAGCATGCTGGGACATATGTGCTGTAGACATAGCCTGCTGCTGCAGGATCTCTTTGGCTCCCCATTCACCAGGTGCCATGCAGAGCTGATGAGCAGGATCCAGAATCTCAGAGTGAAGAAGCAGCAGCAGAACTGCATTGTCAGTGCATGAGTTTTAGGTGATGTAGAATGAAATAAAAAGCTGTTGAGTAAGTCTAAAGTTCACATCATGAGACGTTCTTTCTGAATCAGGAATCCACAGCTTGTTTATTCCTGAAATGTTGCATTGTTAGCGCTGCTGTCAGATAAAACAATTAAGTACCACAGGCCTGCTGTCTCACTATCATGAAGCCTATGACATCATTTACAAAATCAGAATTGCATATTAACAAATCAGTATATCAATACACATAGTTTAAGTCTGAATCAAGGGAAATACACACCTTTATGTATAACTGCATTGCATCATTAAATATTAAATATCTAGAGAAGGCACATCTAGAAGCAGAACCTATGAAAGATGTTGCTTTCAGCACGACAGTTGACTATAAAAATGATAATATTAAATGTACTTTCAGCTTAAACTCACAGTCTCTTTACAGACAAATTTGTTCTTTTCCATATATCTGATAAAAGAGTACACTCTTTTCTAATGCAGCAGACCACAGTCTGACCAACTGGTGCTGGTGGTAGTGATAAACAGGAAACATAAAGACAGGGAAGTTTATCACATACTAAAAACCAGGAATAAAATCCTACACTTCAGAAATGCTATAAAGTGAGCTCTTGAATTATAAAAAAAATTTATGGCCACAGTGCTTTGTACTTTAAAGTAAAAATCTAATGTCTGAAAAATTTGGGAGAGCTTTTACAGCAGAAGAATTGAGGGATGAGGGAGCTGTAAATCTGAGGCCTCACAAATTTGCTTTCAGAACTATGGCAGTCAGCCTAGATGCTTGTTTCTGGCATAGCTCCTCAGCCACTGCTCCTTGAAAATACATTCTTCACAGGTAGCAGCAAAGTTTATACTAAAATGGCAATTCTAAAATGCTAAACAAAAGATCTGTAGAGTAGATCTATGCCAGGAATTCAGATTGACACATGGGGATTTTAATAATAGAATTAGAAATTTCTTTCCTGTTGCAAAATTTAACAGTAATGGAAGAAGCTCAAAATTGGTATATCTTGTGAGATAAACAGAGACTCCAATTTAATGTCTAGGATATAAATAAACTCACCAAAAAAAAAAAAAAAAAAAAAAAAAAGATACGTTATGAACTTATGGAACTTACTTCTGTTAAGTGATACAGAAATCACGTATATTTAATTCTTTGGCTCTGAGTGAGCTGCCGTGGTCATAGGAAGGTGGTGTACTGGGGCAACTTCTTTCACATCAGATGGAGGATGGGCTGGGCCAGGCAGTTCTAATAAGAGACTACAAACCCCATCAGCTTCCTGACTGCTGTGATTCAGTACATTCTTTGTGCATGACATTCAGTTTTCACAATATGCCCTTGACACATTTTTTCAAAGGACAAATGGAAAGCCTGAAATCTCTGTGCCATTCAGTATTTTTCATAGCTTTTATAGCTTTTGTCACTTATTACTTGCTAAACAGAACATTCCAAAACTTTCATTTTTGTTTTCATCAATATTTTCAGATATCTCTGACTTCAGATTTCTGTAATGGTGTGCCAGTTTGAGACAGAAGTATAACATTTGAAAGCAGTATTTCATATAGAATCACAGACTGACAGAATCACCAAGGTTGGAAGAGACCAAGATCATCAAGTCCAACCATCCACCTATCACCACCATTTCTCCACTAAACCATGTCCCTTAGTACATCTAAATGTTTTCTGAACACCCCCAGGGACAGTGACTACACCACCTCCCTGGGCATCCTGTTCCAGCACCTGACCATTCTTTTGGAGAAGTTTTTCCTAATATCCAACCTGAACCTCTTCTGGTGCAATTTGAGGCCATTCCCTCTCGCCTTGCTGCTGGTTATGTGGGAGAAGAGGCTAACCTCAACCCTGCCACAACCTCCTTTCAGGCAGCTGTAAAGACCTATAAGGTCTCCCCTGAGCCTCCTCTTCTCCATATTAAACAATCCCAGTTCCCTCAGTTGCTCCTCATAAGACTTGTGCTCCAAAACCCTCACCAGTTTTACTGCCTTTCTCTGGACACACTCCAGGCTCACAATGTATATTTCTGGTAGAGAGGAGCCCAAAGGGGGACAGTCACCTCACTGCTCCTGCTGGCTACATATAATACAGAAATACAGATAGACAAGCTAATAATATTCTACTAACATCACTATCATTTTTCTTACATTTTTGTTTTCTCTTTTTGTTTGTTTCACTCTTTTATTTTCTAATCATTAATTCACACTCAGTCAAGATTTACGTATTCCTGTCCATCATAACTGCCACGTGTCTGTCTGGAAGAATCAGCCAATGTAGAAGGAAGGCATCATCAAAGCTCTGCATTCTACCTTCTCCTTCCAATCTGTTACTTAGAACAGAAAAACAAAGAAATTTAACTGTCATTACACAGCCATCTGGTTGTCCAGTTGTCTACATCAGCTTCCTCTGGACTTCTTGTGACCTCTTTGGTTGGATACAAGTCTAGATCTAAGCAAGTCTCAGGAAATGAATTTTTAATTTTAAGGAATCATATATTACATATTAGCGTTATTATTGCTACTGAAAAATGAAAAGTCCCTACTGTTATTTTTTATAGCTCCCTGAACACATTGAAAAGATAAGTGTTTAGATAGGAGACACTGCTTTATTTCTGTGCAGCGTGCAAGGCGGGCAATCTCCACAAATCAAGTACACTCAAGTCTCTACACTGGCTTCTATTTATAATACAAAAGATTTCACTACACACCTATCTAATACATAAACCACACATAAGCCTATTACTTATTCATAGGATTGATGTAAGTACAAGGTCACACAAATATACTTGAGTCTTCCACACTTGCATGGGAGTCTTCAGTGGTCACCTGGGGTGGTGTCCCCCTACTCCGTCCATGTTTGGGCACCTGATTTGTCACTGTTTTGAACTCACACCCCTAATTCAAGGATGTTGCTCTTATTATAGAAGTCTGGTTGTCAGGAAGGATATTTATCACAGATCAGCAGTACATCTGGAATTAACTATGACTTTGAGCAAGCACCTTAATTAGGCAAAATGGTGGATATTCAAGGAGATTGCTCTTATTAAGCTGCGCATCTGGAATTTATAAGCAGAACTGTAACTCCGGGCAAAAACAGCAAATAAGAAGTTCTAAGACGTGACAGTGATGTGACTGTGGAAGGCAAGCACATGAACGGGATGCGCTCAGTAAGCTCCTTCCAACTTTAGTCTCCACCAAAAAAAAAACAAAAAGTGAGGCAGGAGCTTCCTGTGACTCACATGGCCACACACCCTTCCTGGCCTCTGTCCGTACCTCCCCGCAGCGAGGGGAGAGCAAGGACAGACAGACGCATGCACACGGCCTTCCCTAAAGACGGCCCTTCAGCACTGGGCTAACATCACCGTGGTGCTCCCAGCGCATTCTACAGACGCCCGTTCCTACTCTCCCACCTCGGCTAAATCCTTGGCCTCCCGTTTCGTGCTTGAGGGCTCGGTTTCACGTTCGCCTCCCACTCCCTCCCCTCCCCCACAACAGCTCCCTTCCCCTCTCCCACCCAGCGGCTGTTCTCCGAACTCTCCAGAGAGCCTCGTGCCCGGAGCCCCCGTTGCTAAGCAACACCGCTTACCTCACGCGCGTTGCCCCGGTAACGGCTCCCGGCGGGCGGGCCGCCATGGCAGCGCCTCACGCGGAGCCGTCGGGGCCGCCCCGTGCCGCCTCACCTCGCGGGTGGCGGCGGGGAGCCCGGGCCTTCTTCCCGGCTGTCTCTGGGCCGCGTAGGCAGCGATGCCAGGCAGCACTGCGTGCGCGTTCAGGGGAGGCCGTGCTGAAACAGTTCACGAGCTTCACCGCGGTCATGGTTCAGCTAACGGGTAGAGGTAGTTTACTTTCACACGTAGCATATTCAGGTGGGAACAGTTCTCTCCCAGGTTGCCAGAGGTACCTCAAGAGTACATACACGTGTGCGTGGCCGGGAGACGAGTGGTTGTACGGGGATCATCCTGAAACGGAGAGGAGCCCCAAAACCTCTGGCTGCTTATTCTAGTGAAACACTCTTATCACTAACGGTGAACTAACAAATAAGCAAGGAAAACAAATCTGTGGTGCTGTCCCATAGTGAAAAGAGAACGGTAGAGTTGAGCACCACAATTCCTCCAGCTACTGAAACATTTTTGAGCACCTGGAAGATGACAGTCAAAAAGCAGAGGGAGCAAGGTCACTAAAAGCATTGCACAGCAGAAGAAAATTATTCATCCAAGCAAAACTTGAAACAAGCAAACCTTCTGCCCCTTGGTAACAGGTAGATGGCTTTCCTGGATAAGCAGCATCAAGTCTTTTTGAGTATTATTGTATAACAGTTCCAGTTCTTACCATTACCATGGGAATAAGATAAAATTTCTTGGGCTTTCTGATGATGCTCTGGTGCCTCTGCTGTAGATTACAGGTTTGCCACGTGGTAGCTATTTAGTCACTCTCTGTTTTCATTGTTGGATGACAAAAAAGAGTGAGAGAAAGTGAACCTGTTCTTTTCATAACTGATTAGAGAAACCTTTGGCAGTTTTCACATTTCAGAGAGAAGTGAAAGCCACAAACATACTGGGAAAGAGTAAAGCAAAAGTGATACCGGAGCAGCTTGAACATGTGAAGTAAGGTAAACTGAGACAGGAATAGCACTTCCCCCATTGCCTCACTTGGCAAGTAAATGAGCTGTATGTTAGCGTAAGACTTGTACAAAAGGCAGAACTACAAAGGGGAGTTGAGAGAAATCATGCCTAAAAATCTCAGTAAATTGAAAGGAGATCACTTTTCACTTGTTTAGTGTCCTATGTTTAGTACTTTGTCCCTAATAGTGAGACTTCTGACGAGATTCCAGTGCAATTTCAAAGTACAATTTTGTGAGACAAGTTTTGGGGAAATATGATGGTGGGGGGGGATGTGCCTAACAACAAAGAAGAGAGACTTGGTTGCATATTGTAAGTTTATAATACAAGGAGTTGGAAGAAAGACATTTACAAGGATATAGAATATAAGAAGGAGGAAAAACAGAAGGCAGGAGAACATAGGATCCCTGCAGAGGAACAGAAGAGAGACATTTGAGATTGTACAGAATGCAAACTATTTAGAAAAAAGAAAGTGTGTAGTAGTTGGAAGAAAAAGACTAAAAAACAATGTGACAAAAAGATGCTGTAAGAGATTCATTCTTTAAAAATGTATCAAACATTCTAGTGATATTTTGGAGAGTTATTTGTGTTGTTGGCCCCATCTGTTTTTAATAACATTTTAATAACTAACCAAATGTGAAATACTTCCCTATATGTTGTTCACCATACGAAAAGTAATATTTCACTAACTGACAGTGATACACTGAAAATGATGTATTTGATTACTCTATCATTTTTGAAAAGTCATAGCTGTCAGGTGACGTCCCCAGTGTCCGGAAAAGGGAAACGTCACTTCCATTTTTAAGAAAGTGAGAAAAGAAGACCTGAGGAACTGCAGGGCAGTGAGTGTTACCTCCATGCCTGGGAAGATCATGGGGCAGATCTTCCTCAAAGTTATGTTAAGGCATATGCGTGACGAGGAGGTTATCTGTGGAATACAAGACTTATCCAGGACAGCCAGCATGGCTTCACCAAAGGCAGATCATTCCTGACCAATCTGGTGGCCTACAGTGGAGTGACAGCATCAGTGGACAAAGGAAGGGAAACTGATGTTGTCTGCCTTGACTTCTGCAAGGCCACCATCGTGATCCCTCACCAGATCCTTATCTCTAAGTTAAAGAGGTATGGACTTGAAGGGTGGACTGTTCACTGGATAAAGAATTAGTTGAATAGTCATAGCTAGATGGCCAGTGATGAGTGGAGTCCCCCAGGAGTCCATCTTGAGATCACTTTTATGGAAAGATGCTTTTTAACATCTTATCAATGACATAAGCAGTGGGATTGAGTGCATCCTCAGCAAGTTTGCGGAAGACACCACGCTGAGTGGTGCAATTGATACAACAGAAGAAAGGGATGTCATCTAAAGAGACCTGGACAAGCTTGAGAAGTGAGCCCACAAGTAACCTAATTAGATTCAACAATGCCAAGTGCAAGATGTTGCCTTTGGGTCATGGCAATCCCAGGTGTGTATCCAAATGGGAGAAGAGCTCACTGAGAGCTGCCCTGCAGAGAAGGACTTGGTGGTCCTGATGGATGAAAGCTGGACATGCACCAGCAGTGTGTGGTTGCAGCCCAGCTTGGAGAAGAGAAGGCTCTGAGGAAATACCGTTGTGGCCTTCCAGGAGCTTATAATCAGGAGAATGACCAACTTTTTACACAGGCAGATAGTGATACGACAAGGGGGAACAGTTTTAAACTAAAAGAGGGGGGAAAAGTTTTCACTCAGAGGGTGGTGAGGTGCTGGCACAGGCTGCCCAGAGAAGTTGTGGATGCCCCATCTCTGAAGATGTTCAAGGCTAAGTTGGATAAGATCTTGGGCAACTTGTTATAGTGCATGATTTAGTGGTTAGCAATCCTGCCCAAGGAAGATGGAACTAGATGTTCTTTGAGGTCCCTTCCAACCTGAGGCATTTTATTGTTTTATGTTTCAGTGATTTCAGGAAGCTCAACACTCAGCATCATTATGATGGAATATTAAATGCTGATTAGTATGTTGAGTTCCAGAAATCTGTTTTTTTTTGTTTTATTTTGTTTTCTTGTGTTTTGGGGTGATTGGGATTTTTTTGTTTTGTTTTGGTTTTTTTTCAGTAGAGATCCAGGATAGTGACCCAGTGAGTAAAAAATGTCTGCATTTTCAATCAAATATATTTTCAGTAGTTTTGCAATTTCTTTAAGCGGCCGGTATTATAAATGTAATAAAATGTAATATAAATCATGTATGTCTTTCGGATTAAATCTTGAAGTGTTTTTGGTATCTGAAAGTTGGGCTAATATGTAAATGCAAAATAAAACATCAATGTGTTCAAAAATATTACAACCATTTAGAATATTCTCTTAAATGACAGCAAAATGCCTTTGTCATATTGACAGATTTTCTGCATGGTCTATTTTTCCTTCTCCAAGAGGGGCATTTTTGCAAAAGAACTTCCTTGGAAACCTGCCCCTACTCTATACCTGTGAAGAAATGTAATATAATGAAATGTTTTTCAAAATTCTTGTTGTTCACTGCTTTTTGAAATAAATGAGGCACATTTGAAAATGTAAGTTTTTTAAAAATATTTTAATATTATGACTTAGGCGTAAGCTACTTCAAGAAAATGTCAGCTTGTAATAATACAACAAAATAACACAGTAGAAGATGTAGTAGAATGAACTTGTGTTTCATCATTTTTATCAGAAAGGAGGTAATAAAAGAAAATACATGGATTATTACAACACAGGAACTTTAGGGTCTTTTTGGATTGAGGAAGGAGAGAGGGAAAGTGTTTAAATTTTTGTTTTTATTTTTCTATTTATTTTAACTGGCAATAAATTAAATGAATGCTCCCTAAGTCAAGTCTGTTTTGCTACTGACAGTAACTGGTAAGCAATTTCACTGTTTTTATCATGACCCACAAGCTTTCCTATTCAGTTTTCTTCTCCTATCCTATTGAGGAGGTGGAGAGAGGGGCTGAGTGAGTGGCTGGCTGCTGGCCAATGCTAACCTATCATAATACAGTAGATCGGGCAGTCATGTACTGGTGTCCAGGACTAAGATTTATTGAGTACTTTCACAACTGCTCACTACTTACAATTTTGTTTTGATTTTAATATTATACGCTTCTTGAAATTGTGGAAAATGTAATTATTATGTATATATTTCAGATTAGTTATAACAAATAAAACAACTGCTTATACCCACTTCTGGAGATATGTTCTTGCCACAGCCTCAATTCAGGGTTCGACTGTTATTTCTGTAAATAAAATCTTAAGGTACTTTTGCAAAGCAGTAGGATATAAATAATATGAAATGATTTTACCTTTACTTCTGTCCAGTGCTATTTCTAGATTCTAGATTTCTAGATTTTTACATTCCTAATTTCCATCTAGTCTAACCATGGAAGGACTAAATCCAGTCTGCATTCTACAGCAACCCAGTTGCACAAGCAGAACTGATGAACAGTTCCAAATACCTGTTCTCACCTGTCCATGATATTTCATTTACAAGCAATAAACTGTACAGCTGTATAACAGGTGGGTTTCATGGGTCAGGAAAAATGGTATTTTTTGACAAATAGTTGTAATAAAGAAGTATATCTCCTGAACAGTGGACCTGATCGTGATCAAAGAAAAACAAGCTTTGGTAGCACTTGACTCAGGGCTTACAAGCCATGCAGACCCTGAATATAGATAACACATAGAGATTTTTAGTTTTAGCACAGCTAAGGAATGAAGATATGCAAAAGATTGTTGGAAGAGAAGAGATATTAGTGAATGAAGAAGTGGGGAGAGAGAAAGGAGGACACTCTGCATCTGTGACAGAGGGCAAATACATTAAGGGATGGAGTAGATGGATGGATAGAAAAAATAAATGCCTGGAAGCTCTACTTTCAACACTGCTATCTGTTGTTATCAACTGTTCCCTTTTAATTTCCACTCTTCATCCATCTGCTCTTCACAGCCTTCACAGCCACAGGTAATATCTAGCAAGGAACAGACGCACTTCACATAAAATTGGGAATGGATAAGTGATTTCTAATCCCTCTATGATAGGGAACATCTCTGTATATGTCAATGGTATAAAACTGTATAAACTGGAAGTATGAAATTGTCTCTATCTGTACTTATCATCCCATTGGACAAACTCTTAAAAATTCTTATTATTGGCTCCTTCAGTCAGATTTTGAGAACATGCCTTTCCTGGTGAAAAGGGTAGAAGAGGTAAACTAAGCTTCCCTCTCTTCCTCTTTCCCTTCCTTTTCCTTCTCCCTTTTCCTTCCTTCCTGCCTTCTTTCAAGAATATATATGTGTATATATTATGATCTGTAGTACTCAAGGAAGCAAACAAACAGAAAAAAGGGGTCCTTACTGTCTTCCTCATGTATACCAACATCTGGAGAAAATCTGTGTAAAATTATTCCACTAGGTCTTCAAAGTTAATTATATCAGTATGTAAGACCATGGCATCTGGCAATGGATTGTGACTGGATTTTGCATTCATTAATTACTTCAATTATCATTTGTTTTGGTAGTTACCTGCCCCAGTATTAGATGAACAGTTCAATATTTTCTTAGCTATGGTTATACAAGAGATGAGATATTGATCTTAGAATCATATAACATCCCAAGTTGGGAAGTACCCAAAGGACTGAGTCCAACTCCTGGTTCCATACAGAACCACTCAAAATTCAAACTTCTCCTGCATAACCAGTGATAGGACTAGAGGAAATGAGCTCAAGTTCTGCCAGGGGAGGTTCAGGGTGGATATTAGGGAAAATTTTCTCTCCAGAAGAGTGGCAAGGCACTGGAACTTGTTGCCCAGGGGGATGATTAAGTTACCATCCCTGAAAGTGTTCAAGAAATGTTTAGATGTTGTACCAAGGAACATGGTTTAGTGGGGAAATGGTAATAGTAAGTGGACAGTTGGACTTGATGATTTTGGAGACCTTTTCCAACCTTGGTGATTCTATGATTCTATATGAAACTAAATTTCTGAAAGCATTCTCCAAATGCTCCTAGAACACCAACAAGCTTGCTGCCATAACTACTTCTCTGGGGAGCCTGTTTCAATAACCAGCTATTATCTTGGTGAAGAACACTTTCCTAAACCTGAACTTCCCTTGACACTGCTCCATGCAATTCCCTCAGGCCCTGTCTCTGTTACCAGAGAGCACTGCTCAGCACTGTCCTTCCACTCCCTTCCCCATGTGAGGAGCCACCATGAGGCCTCTGCTCAGCTTCCTCTTCTCTGGACCAAACAAACCAAGGGACCTCTGCTACTTCTCATACATCTTACCCTCTGTCCCTTCATCGTGTTTGTAGCCCTCCTTTGGATGCTTTCTAATAGTTTTATGTCCTTATACTGTGATGTCACAAACTGCACACAGTGCTTGAGGCAAGGCTGCATCAGTGCAGAGCAGACAATCCCTTCCCTCATCTGGCTAGCAGTGCTGTGCCTGATTCACTCCAGAGAATGGATGGCCCTGTTAGCTGCTGGGGCACACTGCTGACATATTCAACTTGCCATCAATCAGAATTTCCAGATCCCTTTTCACTGGACTGCTCTCCAGCCTCTCATCCTCCAGGGTTGTCCTGTCCTACATGCAGAATCTGGCACTTGCTCTTGTTGACTTCATGTGGTTGGTGATCACCCAGCCCTCTAATTTGTCAAGATCTCTCTGCAAAGCCTCTCAACTCTTCAGGGAGTCGAGAGTCAAGAGTTTGTTCCAGTTTAGCATCTTCTGCATACTTACATAGTATACTTTCAAGATCTATACCCAAGTTATTTGTGAAAACATTAAAGAGAACAAGCCCTGAAATTGAGTCCTGTGGAACCCCACTAGTGGCTGCCACCATTCTAATGTAACCCCACTTTGAGCCTGATCCACCAGACAGTTGTTTAACTACTGCATTAGGTCTTTGTCTAGCTGTATGCTGTATGGTTTGTCCAAAAAATATACTGTGAGACACAGTACTGAAACTTTTGCTGAAATCCAAAAGATTTCATCAAATGGCTTCCCCCAGTCAACTGGATGGTTAATCTGTCATAAAAGGAGATTAAGTTCATTAAACATTACTTTCCCATTGTGAACCTGTGTTGGCTGTGGCCAGTGAGTACATTGTCTTTTGGGTGTTTTCCACTAACTCCTCTAATAATCTTCTCTGCAGTTTTGCCAAGCACCAAATTGTGGCTGACAGGCCTGTAATTACCAAGGTCTCCTTTCTCACCCTTCTTGAAAATTGAGATGTTTGCCAACTTCCAGTCAATTGGGAGCTTCCCAGATTCCCAAGACCATTGAAAAATAATTGAGAGAGGTCTCACAGTGGCATAAGGTAGCGCTTAGTGTATGTAAGATAAATCCCATTGGACCCCTTTGATTTCTTTGTGTCCACAAGACATAGGAGGAAGTCATGAGAAAGTACTCAGAACTGGGCAAAAAACACCAGATGACAACTGGTGAAAATCTTTAAGGGCAATAGAATATATTGAAATTCAAATTTTATTCACAATAACTTCTAGCAAAAATAATAGCCACACAAATTTTTGTTTACAAAGCCTTCAGTACACTGTAAGGCTGATCATCCTAACGTGTTTAAGACAAAAGAAAAAAGAGGAAAAAAGGAGAGACCTTTCAAAATACAACTGAGAAGACCATGTGATATTCCAAAGTCCATGTTATTATGTAAATAATCTCTTCTTGGAAAAGTTCACTGTGGCTAAACTCAAGTTTCAAATTTCAGGTTTCAAGTCAACCTTTTCAAGTTGTTAACTAAGCTACACCGCATCTGATTCTCCACTGGCAATTTCCTGCAGGCTCACATAATTTATTGAGAAATTTATACGTCTGTTACCACTCAGATTTTTTAAACTGTAAGTCTTCCACATTTTGGAAAATCTAAATGAAGTATTACACTGGGGGGAAAAAAATCCAAGGTTACAGCTGAGAAAAAGAAACTGAGATAAGATATTCACCCTGAGGATAAGTCTTCTTAAATGATGCCAACATTTTTCTCATGAAAGTATTTGTTTATAAACATTAGAAAAGGTCAAATATTTGTTGTTCATTTAGACTCAGACAATAACATGACAACCAAAAAAAAAAAAAAAAAAAAAAAAAATCAGCCCACAATTTCAGATCATTTGTATAGTTCGTTTACTAAAGACATCTTGTATGTATTACATTCCACAGTGATGTTCAGATACATTTCTTCCAACAGGCCAAAACATGTCTTTCAGAGAACTCATGGGAGGAAACATCAGACATATTCTTTAAATTTCTTTGCCTGTTCCAAGAAATGCCTTAAAAATATTGGATAATGGTTATTAAGACATACTCATAGAACTATGTGTAATTTGGAGGTAAAGCACATTCATCCAAAAAGTACTATGGGAGTTAAAACTGAGTGTTAATTTCTCATTTTCTGCTGTGTTAACAATACTACAACAGTACTGCTTTACATTTTTAGGGAGAAAGAGGGCTCTTTCACACCAAGCTACTTCCAGAGCCATTATCTCCAAAGTAATAAATAGACAACTGTATTCAGAAAGATACGTGATTTATAAACTCGATGAAAAGCAAACTGCCCCACTGCTATCACATGAATACTTAAGTGATTCAAAATAAGCTGCAAGAAAAATAAATAAAGCCGAGAGAGTTTTTACAACTTTAAGGTTCTCCAATATGTCAAGTACTGTTTTTACAGCTGGATTTTATAACTATCTCATATCAAACAGTTATTTGGACAATAGGAGAAGATCTCTTCTTTCAAAGAAATAGATTTCTGATCATTGCTCAGAATTGCCTAAATTTTTAGACTTTGGAAAAGGATCTTTGTTTAGTAGACTCCATTTGTCCATCAGGTAACATGTTGTTAAAATTAGTTATTTTTTCAAAGTCTGATAGACTTATTAGCTAAACATTAAGCATAACAATAAACAATGCAGGTGATACTTGTGTATCTCAAAGCATATTCAAAACTAGTTTAATCAGCTATGAAAACATGTTTTTATCACTGCTTTTTCATTATTGAGCTCTGCACTTGTGGCTGAAATATATTAATCCATACGGTACAAAATACAACTTTCTGAATAACATAAATGAAGTTAGTTGTAGTTTTTATTTCAGAAGATGAAAGATAAGAGAAAAGAACACTAAGAGTTAAAAAAAAAAAAAATTATTGTTAGTAGGTATTTAATCTAAAACATATCAGCTCAGTAAATAGATGAGTTAGTTAATACAGCAAAGTCACCCAATGTAAGTTTATCAAAAGAGACAAACAATATTTTTTTGATCACTAGTACATTTTATTAAAACCAAAATAACAACAACAACACATATCATTATTGAATATGAGAGAAATAGACCGGATTTAGGATTTTTCCCAGTTTCTGCATTTTATTGTTCTTAAAAGAATAGAAATACTGCTCCGGAAGTAATGCCTCCTATTTTATTATGTCAGCCAATGATATCAGAGGGAGATGCTGGTGATACGGTAGCAGAGTCTGACAAAATGGCATCTGATTTGGAAGTGCATTTGAAGAAAAGGTATGTTGTTGAATTCCTCTTATAAGGAAAAAAAATTGCATCCACAATGATGGTCACACTGACATTCATCAACACTTGCTGAACATTTATGGATGTTGGCACAGTGAGGGAATGGGTGGTGTATTGCAACAGTGGCAACAGCAACAGCAGGTCACCTCCACTGATGCAGGTTGTTATGAGCATGGCACGCAGACTCTTGTTCATTGCTGGTGAAAAATGCACAGCTAATGGTAGTGAAAAAAAAGTGTTTTGTAGCTGAGAATTTGTTCTGTCAAATAGTGTTTCTGTGCTCTTTGTATCTGTTGGAGCATTCATGGAAATAAATAGGAGGCTTTACATCCAGAACAACCTACATACATTTTACAAAAGACACGACACTAGAGACAGTTAACCTACAGTGAAAAGTAACGTAAGTGAAAATACCTTTAGAGGCTTCACTGAATTACAGAAAAAAAAAATCATCCAGTATTTTAGTTACATTTACCATTTTTATGCTTATTGTATGTTGTCAAGTTTATGATTTAAAAAATTTAGGAAATGACTCATAGATTTATTACTGTTTGCTGTGATTTAAGGTTCTGTATTAAAAAAGAAATTTTAAATATACATACATTAAAAATGAGTTTTAATAATCTTCTGTTTTTCCTCATGAGAAAGATGTCATGCAATTCCTTCTTGAATGAAATTTTAAGCCTTCCCAGTGAAACTCTTGTAATTCCAAGTCATTGAATTAGAAATTATTTTACATTTTAAAATACAAATTACAAATTGTGTTCTCATATTTCTGTTAGATAAATTACTTTCTGATATTACGGTGTTTCTTTTGCATTGCACAGGACCTGTGTATAGCTAGAGAAATCTAAATCATTCTATCCTATTTGGTAACTATTATGCAAAATATACTTATTAATACAGTCAGTTATAAAGAAAAGCTAACACAATCTTCCAGTCTCAAATGTCATCTATTTAACAAGATGACCTCTTATAATAATATATTTTCAAGCATTGATTTACAAATGAAATATACTAATTAAACTAGTTTTTGCTTTTCTGTATTGCTAACCATTTCTTACAATCATATTTTTTCATTAATTTTCTATATTCGGTAAGTTCATTTTCATATTGACAGCTATAACTCTTTTGTGCACTGCTTTCTTTTTTTCATCTTTCTCATTTGTGACGAAGCGATATCTCCATTAGCAATGACTAAATCCTATTGAAAGAGGTAATCTTTAGGAAATATTCATCTTCTTAAGTCTCATTTTTATAACACAATTTGACAGAAAGACAGAAGGATTATGTAGTCGGCTTATTAGTGATCTATCATTCATAAGGTGGTAGATACCTAGTGACAGTTACCTAGAAATAAGAAAATGAAATGTTATATACATACCATTCTTAATTCACCATCCATTAGTGAATTAAGAACATCAAGAAACAATCCTGTTGCACAGAATATATTCATTTTCTTATTTTTACAAAGTGCATTGTGATCCGTTTTATTTTTTATCTGCAATATTACAACGTCAACACATTAGCGGGTTCAGGAAAGCAAAGTACATGGGCATATTCTTTTTTGTGTTCTTACAATTTTAGTAACTTAGAAATTTAATTCCAATGTAGCATTTGCTTTACATGTCACTTCTGCAGCGACAAAATGAATTTTGCAAATAGAGAAAAGTTACTGAAGATAGGTTTTCTCAACAACTTTATATTTTAACTTTCTTGCACAGAGGCTGAGCAATATAAACTGATACCATTGGTCTTCTGAATTTATGACTAGTCCGCCTTCAGTGAGAGCAGCTGACAGAAAACTGGATTTTCCCTTTCTCAAATTGCTGATCTTGTTATTTAAATAATGTAATTGTTCTTCACATTTGTTAACTCACTGTGCTTATACCACTATCTAAAATGTCATAGGAGGGTACTTCCTTACGATAATGGCTACATTAATACAACTTTGAAGGATTTTTTGTTGTTGTTGTTTTTTTAATGTTTTTTGTTTGGTTGGTTTGGCTTTTGTTTGTTTTAAGCTAAAGAATGTTGCTTGGAAAAGAGGAGATAAAAAAAGAACACTGACATTAAATGAAATGATCAGGAGTATTCTTTTGTATTCTTTTATATTTTGTAGAACTATTTTGAAACAATATTGAACTAAACTACAATTTTCACAAATTAAAAGAAGAATGCAAATAAGTATTTCCCTTTAAAAATAATTTTGATGTTGACTTTCTGCTAAACTATTGTCTTTGGTAATTAACAATAAATAGTTCAGAGAAGAAATATAACTAATTTTGTTTGCTTTTCTATAGTTTGTCTTTCTGTAACTGTTATGGAGCAAACAAACTTACAATATTCTACTTATATTCTTATCATGAAGCTTTAGTGAAAAGATCACATTCTGTCTTTGCAAAAGAAGAATACATGCTAGACACATTTGTAGACAATTCTATATAAAATGTTAAATGTATTTGTTTCCTGTTACTTTTCAAGTAAATGTTTAATTTATTAACAAATGACTTTTTAAAAACATCTGCTAATTAGTACTTGAAATATTTAGGACTAATTCTTAAGAAATAGCCATTGGTCTAATGGGTCTTGTAGAAAATTTCCCATGTGCTTAGCCATGAAATTTCAATTGCATCTTTTATGTTTCTGAACTGACAGAACTAGCTCTTCAAACTTCCTTGAGATTTCTGTCTCTGTTCTAATGAATGAAGTATAAACTCTTCAGAATTTGAAAGAAGAGTAGAATGTTACAAGAATTCTAAACGCACAGCTTGTCAGTGGTCTAGACACTGGGGATAATCTCAATAAGCAGCACTCTCTTTTCAATTACTAGTCATCTACTCCCCTCATTTGCTGATTAAACTATGTCCTATCACCACATGGAGACACATATGATGCCTGATAAATAAAATATTTTAAGGCACTCAGATCTTTCCCTCTGAGATCCAAGGAAGATTTTTCTAATTGTTCATTTCATGGTGCCTTCCTACATTTCTTGTTTATCTGTGAGAAATAAATAAATAAAGCTAATAGCAGCAAATTCATACCTAGCTGTATACTTAATAAACAGTACATTCTTTAGGATGACAGTATCTCCCTCCTCATTCTACCTCCAAATAAAAGGAATGCAGTGTAGTCACTGAAACGCTCTGTTGTTCTAAGGACTTCCAAACCAAACTGGAATACCACCAGTAGTTATCTGAGGACATTACTATAATAATACTCAGTCTTCTGAAAACACGCATTTTTTAGCCTTCATTCCTTCATTCCAAAGCTTTCACTCCTGTTTGACTATTGGAGGATGTATTATGCATGGTTACTAATACAGTGCTCACCAGTAGTGAAATTTCAAGTTTAACAAAAGGCACAGCTAGTAACCACCCACTTCTGGCGCTTTCTAGCCTTTTCTTTAGCCTTTTCTTTCTGGAATGCTTTTCCTCTGACTGTATGCAAAAGCACATAAGACCCAAGAAAAATCCAGTTCTCTCTTTTTTTAAGACAAAACATTCCAGTTTTCCACTACAGCTCCATAAAACTAGTTGCAAGAGTTTACTGTTTCAGGTGTCTGCTACCCTTTCTTAGAAATTTCTGTACCAGTAGCAGAGGTAGCAGAGTAAAATGTACACACTTTAGTGGTTCAGGTTCCTGGGCTAGGGCACCTGCTTAAAGCACTATTGCAGATGCATTTACAGAAGTTCATGGGCATTTGCATACATTTTGTTCTTCCATCTTGGTAAGGTAAATGCAAGCACTTAGCAGGGAGGTCAGGCAAACCATGGGACATGACAGCATCTTGAAACACTACCACTCAATCTGTCGAACACATCTGACAGAACTTGTGTAATGGCTGTGTCTTACGTACTGTTTCACGACTTACAGGAACACAGAGCCCAAGTGGTCATGTTGTTTTGTATATGACTGATAAAAACTCACTTCATATTGATTCTAGGTAGATATTTTGAAACCTTCCAAAGAGGGAGATACATGTAATGGAAACATCAATCTTCCCTTGGAAAGGAGTGGGCATTGTCTGTGTTAAATCAACAAAGACTCTTTGTTCTGCTTACGCTAAAGAAGAACATCTTAGCCATTGATGTTATCTGATTAAACAAGGACAGTTGTTTCCCTTGGAAAACAGGCAATGGAAGAACTGTTGAGTCTGTTCTTAGGTGATCATATGAGGATAAAAAGAGTAAGGGGACCATTCCCCAAAAGACCACCAAGGGCCACATAAGACCCCCAGGCAATGCAATGAAAGCACAGACGGCCAGGAAAGCCAAAAGGAACCAGACTGTCATGACTGCTTAGCCTTGTGAAAATGTAAGTAGTAGATGTCTTCTTTTATTAGATAGGCAGAATACTTGAGAATTTAATGTTAAAATATGGTGAAGAAACTTGCATTATTGTGCCTGGTTTTTGGAAACTGCTACTGGCACCTGGGCCCAAATAAATAGCAGCATATCTCCTGAGCGCGTGGGAATTTGCTCATTGCACACTAGGTAGTGAATTTGCTTTTCAGACAACAGTATTTAGCATACTCTTGAAGCAGATAAGTCAGGATACCATTTTTCAACATCTGTTTTGTATATTCAGTAGGAACAACGGCAGTGTTATGGTGTTAACATAGAGGAAATGGAACTCTCCATTACAGTTAGCAGGTGACTAATACTTGAGCCTTCACACTAGATGAGCACAGGCAGTATGTAAGCATTTATTATGAAAACACTAGATGTTTTACGACATCCTTGTACCTATCAGAGGATAGAGCCACCATTTTTTCTGCCAGAACTGAGAAGTGCCTTGGGGGACAGATGAGCTACCGACAACAGTCATTTCTGCCTTTAGCTACAGCGCAAAATGTGCCAAGTCATAGCTCAGGTAAAAGTATGTTCCAAGCCTTCCTTCCCTCCCGTCCACAGCCCTCAGCTAGAAAGAGAGGGCAGGAGGGAAAAGGCCGCTTACACTTTTGACCCATGCATTACCTCAGCTATTGTGTGTGCCTTAGACCTACTCAAAGCACAGCCAACAGCACTGCTGGCTTCTTGGCACACTGGGAACACAAAGTTAGTTACACACACGCGCACACACAAAAAAAAGCCAATAGCCTCTATCATTTGTTCAGGCGCTGCCTGTCATAGAGAAAGCTTCAAGTTGCTCTGCTCACAACCCAGTAACCAGACAGGAGCTGTAGGGAACACGCAGTGACCAAGCACACAGAGATAATAACGCAGGTTATCTTGCAGGCAGAGATGCCCAGCAAGCTTCCAGGAAGACTTCCGAGGTGCCAGAGAACCTCCAGTGCTGTACAGCCCACGGCTGCCCGAGGCAGGAAGCCAAGAGAAGGACGAAAGAGAGAGAGGGCGGGAGGAGAAGGGAGAAGAACGGTTAAGGAGAAAAGGGGGCAAAGGTGAGCGCCGAGGCCGTTGCCCTCAGCTTCACCACACCGCCCCCTGGCGGCAACGGCTGCGGGGCGCCCCTCGTTCCAGAGCGCGACCGCGAATAACCGCCTGCCACTACCCAGGGGGCGGAGCCACGCGCTCATTTAAATATATCGGAGTCTCATTTGCATGCCGCGAGGATGACCGGCCCCGGGATTGGCCGGCTCCGTGGCAGCCCCACTGCCGGCCACGGAAGGGGCGGGGCCAACCGAGAGAGGGGAGGGGACACGAGGGCGATTTGCATAACGGCCCGGCGCGTGCGAGGGGAGGAGGCGGTGCTGGTGCCGGGAGCGGGTTCCGATTTTGAATCTACGGCGGCAGCACAGAGGAGGCGGGAGCGGCGGCTGCCGGGCGCTGAGGCGAGAGCTGGGCGGGCACGGCGAGTCAGGTACTGAGAGACCCCGGCGGGCGGCGTTCGGCATTCCGCGGCTGCCGGGCAGCGGCAGCGCTCTATGTGGAACGCTGCCCTGAGCGGCGGCGGCGGTGGCGGCGGCAGTGCGCATGCTCCGGGGCTGCAGCTTTGCACACGCGCCGCGCGCACACACGCAGTAGCGCAGCTACGCACATACTGCATGGGAGCACGTGACCCGGCTCCAGTGCAGGCGGCGGCGCGCATGCGTGTTGCTGTTTTCGTCCAGAGGTGGCAGCAGGTGGGGAGCGTGGCGCGGGGACGCGCGTTCCTCCCTCCCTCCCGCGTGGAGGACCCCCTGCGGCGGCGGCTGCAGCTCACAGGTAGGTGTGGTGTGGCACAGGGGGCACGTGGGCGCCGTGCGGGGTCCTGGAGGCGCAGGGTGCCCTTCAGCGCCTGGCGGGCGTCCGTGTGACCGTCGAACGCTGAGGTGAGGTGTGGGCGCTGTGGCACACTGGCATCACGCGGCTGTGAGGGTGGGACAGCCGCACCTGAGTGCAATGCTGGGTGCTGTGCGGGGCTGGGAATGGCTGCCTGCATGCTGCTGGCTACTGCTCAGGGATTTTCTCCGCAGTATGGTGAGCGCCAGGGCCCAAGCGCTGCGCTGCGTGCGTTGTGGGGGCAGCAAGGAGAAAAACGCCTGTTATTTTTTGCGCTGTTATGTGCTGGTGGGACTTCAGATGTAAGTTCCTGAAGTGTGTGAGCTTGTGTGCTGAGCGGGAGGAAGAAAAGGCCTGGTTGTCCTCAGTAAGCTGTTGGCACGTGAGGCTGACATGGAGGCCTGCATCAAACATAACAAGGGATGTGTCGGCCAGGTAGTCCTGTCAAAAATATGCGTGCACACTCGTAATGCTCCTTAAATAACCAAAATACTGAAATCAAGTGGTAGTTGAGCGCTAACGTTCTAATTTAGATGTACATCAGGGCCTGTCAGAGGTGGAGCATTCCCCACGTCTTAACCCTCAACAGATATTCAGTGGAAATGCCTACGTGACAATGTTCTGTTGCATAACAGTGATGTTGTAATAACTCTAATGTTGTAACGACAGTGTGACCATTATCGCGAGGAGTTTTTTGGATGGAAAAATTGGGTGGAATTGCTGGGGGAAGAGATGAGATGGGCACTGCCCAGCCCAAATGTTTTTGGCAACAAGCATTGAGATTAAAATGGCAGTTCTTGCGCAATCACAGACAAAGAACACTTTGTGTGTCTGGCTGTCTTACTAAACAAGGTTTCTAAATAGTAGAGCTAGAACACTTAATAGCACGCTTCTGTTTGGTGAATATCCCAGGTCATACAAGCAAATATAATATTGTTACAAAAAATTTATTGGGATCTGCATCTGTAAGATCAGAATACTGTACAAGCATGCTGTTTGGCTTTCTCTTGCAAGTTTGAATATATTTTGGGATGTTATCTAGCATACTTTTTTTTTCCTTTACATTTATTACTGCTACTAATTTTATATTCTTAAGAATATGGAAAGCATGCTTAGCGTCTGATTAAGTATGAAATGAAAAAATTCATGTATGAACTTCCTACACAGGTGAGTTTATATGAATGTAAAAAATAAGTATAATCTTCTGATTATTTACTGTTTTCTGCAGTCCCAAGGGAAGGTATGAAAGAGTGTTACTCTGAACATTAAGAATTCTTTGGGTGAATTAGGGGGAAATGCACAGAGAAAGGTACTATTTGTTATGTGGTCTTGGATAGGTAATTTTTGAGTTTTCAGACCACTGAAGTGGGACTAATAGTGGTTATCAGAACTAGCATAAAATGAATTCCCTAATGATTATGCGGGGACTTATACAATTCATGAACAATGACAATTAAACCCACTATTTGTTTCTCATATTTGGTGGTTTTGTTACTATTTTATGTGCTTCACAAATACTAAATCAAGTTCTTATGTACATATAATGCAGAAGAGAGTGTCACTACTCATTTTGGATAGCAGTATGTTTTTATAATTAATAACTGAATAAATGTAGGAAATTTTTTTGTTGCTGTTTATAACTAACTGCGCATTGTGTGTTCTTTTCAAAGAATCTTGATCTTCATGTTCTCATTATTCTTATTTCTAGCTTAGTAGACCTACTACATTGCTCAGAGTAAAAGCTTTCTTATCAGTTGCAACCTTGCCACCAAGTGTAGCAGTGCTGAACTGATGTTTTTGTGATAATGTGGCACAATTCTGTATTTTGCTGTATGAATTAATTTGACAAGATTATTTTGGCTGTTGTACAGACTTGAAATTGATCATACTTAACAGAATTGATTCACAGTAGGATACAAGATTACATGGATGAATTGAAACAGTCATTCTGATGCTGTTTTTGAGGGACCTCTTAAAAAAAAAATTGCAGTGCCATGCTAATATAGTAATTCATCATTAATATGAGTTCACTTTAATGGTTTCTGGACCAAAGTATTCACAGATTAGTTATTTAAATACCAATTCTGTGTTTAAACATCTGGCTTTGTGTTGATGTTTAGTTTATAATAATTTAATATTTTATTATAATTTAATATAATGTTTTATAATATTACACTATAATATTATAATTTAATATAATAATTTAACATTATTAACACAACTGTGCAGTTGAATACATGGAAGTGAAGTCTGAGTATGTTCCTCTGATGTCTTAGCACTCAGATGGAGTTTTTTGAGACTACATGGCTGTATTAACACATCATTCCCTCTGTGTTCATGATGCTTTGTGATTAGGTGATTTACCGCTGCAGTCAGAGTGTGGTATTGTTTCTATTCTGTCTGTGTCGATGGAAGTGATTTTTTTTTTTTTCCGAATATATTATTTTGATTTAAACCAAGTAGCAACAGCTATTTAACTTACAGAGTTTTCATCTACAGAGCTCTAAGACCAATTGCTAGAGAATGCAATATTACACAAGCGCAATTCTTGGGTTCTAGATGAAAATGTTCCAGGTTTAGGTTGAACGTCTAGGACTGCAGGTCAGAATTCAGGTTTTGATATAGTATTTTTGTAGGTATGGTAAATACAGACTTCTCTTCCATTTAAAATGTTGTTACTATAGAAATTGAAATGAATACTTCTACGTGAAACAGCAAGTTTGAGTTAAAGGATGTTGCAAGCTACTGTAAATCCCTGTAAGCTTGAAGGCGTTTTATATGTGAGTTTAAGTTTAGGCAACATGGAGTTTTAAGGGGTTATTCAGAAAATTTATTTTCTTGAATTTGTTACAAAGTTGATTTTGATGGATTTTCACAAAGAAAAGCTTCAGTTTAGTGGGTTATTTTAAAGCATCTTGCGTACACTGGAATCATTGTCAACTTCTCAAAAATTTGTTTAAGAGACTTGTCTTTTGGGCATTTGAACTTTAAGTGTGCTTTGACTACAATAATTTTTGTAGTAGTTGATTACATGTATGACTGTTCTTTCCCTTGTTTTGCAAACTATGCTTTTTTTCTTGTTCTTGTATTAGGCAAGTAGTGCATTTAAATGTTTTAAATTTCCAACACTAGTGTTGATTAGTACACCAAACATCTCTGCTGGCATGAATAATCAGTCCTGAAATAACCAACTACAACTGGCGACAGATATGTGCAGTTACGTAAGCTTAGATGTTTTCATAAAAAAATGGATGGAGGGCATGTTCTACTTCTTTGGTAAAGCTTAGGAATAATTCAGTGTTAATTTCTTTGAAAATAACTCCATCTGTTCTTTCAGTTATTTAAAAATAGCTGTATTTGGATTTTCTAGTAGGGTTACATGATGAAGCAAGGCAGATATGGCAGTGCTCCTTCCAGATCTCATGTACTGTTGCCTGGATGAGAGCAGATGATTGATGTTAATGAACAGAACTTAACGGGGAACTTGTATTATATTCCACTTACATTAAAGTCATGTATTTGTCTAACACTCCTCTGCCTATAAGCCCTCCCTCACTTCATCGCTCCTCCCTCCCCTGAATTCTCAAATCAGTTACATCTTCAGGAGCAAACTTAAAAACCAAAACAACAGCAGCACTAACAAAATTACTGAAGGGATTCTAGACATATCTGGAAGAAAAAAAAAAATCTGTAACTGCGATGCAGTATATTATGTAAGAATTAGGTATGTGAATTCTGGGCTTTACTGAAGTTCTTAAGTGTTCTTGATTTGTGAGTTTGTTGTTGTTGTTAGCAGCTTCCTCATTTCTATCTTCCTTTTTTTTCCCCAAGTGAAACTGTTTTATTGATCAACTAATGTTTCAAAACAGCTGGTATTGTAAAAAGGTACAGATATTTTTGTTTGTTTAAAAAAAAAAAAAGAAAAAAAAAAGAAAAGAAAAAAATGAAGCTGCTCCTCAAAATTAATTCCTAATCCTTGTCAGTTCTAGCCATGATTTGGCTTTGTCTCTGGCTGTTAATGTGTGACATGGATTCTGAACTGCCTGGAGTAAGGAAGAATTTGGAGTATGTGATACAAATTGTGGATTGCAGACCTAGCAAGGCTGCATCTTTTAACATCCAGCATTTATTTTTGTTTTCTTTTTGCAGCTACTCAGAACACCACTGGTAATGTTACAGCCATGCATTAACCATTTTCTGCCTTTCTAAGAAACCTTTTATCTGACCCCCCTCTGCCTTTGCAGTTTTTTGCAGTGTAGCAAACAGGGAGGTGCTCTGCTGTATAAAAGCTTTATCCACTGCTGAGTTGTCACTGAATGGCTGGTCTTGAGTGCACGTTGCAGCCATCTTAATCATATTTTCAGTGTAGCTGAGACAGTGCAGTTTCAAAATGGCTGACAAAGTGTTCATTGCAGCACTTTAGCTTGATTGTGTACAAATGAGCAGAGCTGTTGACATCACATGCTTCAGACCTTGGAGGTAAGCACCAGCTCTGCTTTGCTGAGAAGCAATTCTATCATTTTGGCTGAACAAAATTTGGAATTTTAACTTATAGAAAAGAGACTGATGAACTGTAATTTTTTTCTTGTCAGCAGGAGAGCGGTTGTCATGTTGTTGTTGCTTTTACTCCTCTCAGTGGATTAATTCATAGATCTCTATCCTTTCTCAGTTACAGGGTAGGTTGGGTGGGGCAGAAGATGTCAAAGGTCACACTCATACGTATTGGTTAACAAGTGATTTAATTGTGGTTCACTTCCTTACCAGGCCAGAAGAGCTCTTACTTCATGCTGCTTATTTTTCAAAATCTTGCCTCGTATTTTAACTAACATATAAAATAAACTTTTTATCAAGTGGCTAGATTTACATTCGATATCGTATTTTCAATATGTTGTTTTTTCCAGTGTTAAATTCAAATTTCAAAACCTGCGTAAATACATTGGAATAACGATATGTAAGTATTAAACTATTTTGCAGGTAGCATTTAGTTATTGTTCAAGAATAACAGCAGTATAAATCTTGCAGAACTACTACAAATAATAAAATGAAAGATTCAAAGTAAATTGTTTTTTTTATTATATGAAGTCTGAGTTTCGAAGTGTTAGTGGCTTCATATGATCTAGGTATTTACTGCATGTTACTAGTTGAAGGTTGCCTGGGTATCTGTGATACTTGAAACTCATTTAAATGTAGTTGATAGGTGTTGGTGTCGAAGACCATGAAAAGAGGAGAAAAGCAATGCTCTGATTGAAGGAGTAAGAGAAAGAAGATGCTTTTCTACATTAGTACTTTATTTTCTTGTTTGCATCTGTCTAAACTACCTAATTAAGGTCTTTATGGGGTCTTAAGCTAGATGTTAGTTAATTTTAGAGTAATTAAATAGGAAGTTACTTGAAGTTCTCATGAGGCATCTCAGAAGCAGCAGAAGAGCTGAGTAACTCATCAGTATTTGAGTAACTTCATAATATTTTTCCTGTCTGAAGGTGAACTTAATGCAAAAATTGTGAAATTTCCTTCAATATTTTTGCATGTTGATTCATGGTTATTTTTACATGTCCTGTTACAAAGTACTTCATGGTTAAATTAGTTTTGAAAAATCTGCTTACATAAATAATCTTCTAGTGTTAGTGGCAGTGCACCATTTTGAAAAAATGAAATATTTTGAGCAGACAGTACATGTTAGAGGCATTGCATGTTTACCTCTCTATCTGGTGTAAAGAAGTGATTATTTTAAAACATCACTAAAACACAGGAATTTAAGGGCAGGTTGATTCTTGACTTCAACTAATTATAAATCTTGTAAATCTAGTTCTTATAAGATTTTCCTGCTTTAGGATGACAGATCAGTGCTAAGAATAAAATCAATGTATGATTGCAGGTGAAGCTGGTAGGTAGTCTTATTACTTGTTTTCATCACTGGTGCAGTTTTTTTCCCTGTCATTCTTGACTTAAATAACTGTTTAGTTTGTAGTGGCCCTTCTTGATTGGGTAAGGTAGTTAAAGAGACAGAAACCGCTTGGGCACTTTGGAATGTCTGAGAATTTGGACAGTAAGGCCTATTTAAATCTTGCTAAGATGTACCTTATTTATAATAAATGTATGTTAGTAGTGTAACAAGACTTTCTTGTTCCGATCTCCCAAACAGTCTTTGATTTCCTATAAGATAATGAGTCATGTCATACTGACCTCATCTTACAAATGATTGCTGAGGCTTCTGTTTATGTGGTTTTAGTTGTTAATTGTTCCCAATTAATTCCAGATGTTAGTAACTCCTACTTTGAGGCAAGGAGAAGGAATCCATTCTTTATGATAACTGAATTCTTACTTTATAATCAATGAAAAGGTTGAAAATTTGTCTAAAATATGCTTTTCTGTATGTATATGTGAAAATTGTCAAGCAGTATTGGCTCTGTTTTCTGCTGTTTTGTAAACCTCTCTTTCAGGGGAACATGAAAAGGGAAAGGGAAGGTAGCATATTTTTTTGACTTTCATTTAAGGAGCGGTTCTTAATTCTTGTTAGACTTGAGTACAGCAATGTATATTCACATCAGTTCTCTCATACAGTCCTTTTTGTGCTTTTTTTTTTTTTTTTTTTTTGGTGCTTGAAAACCAAATCTTTATGTCAATTAAGTAATTTCCATTTTACAAAAAAAACATGGTGCAGGGCTTAGAGGAAAGCTCTCCTTGTCTCCGCAGTGTTTTCTGTTTCCTTTGTTCTTTGATTTACTTTATAACAGGACATTTTGAAAAACATTATCATTTTTGGAATTGCTGTAGGAAATAACTGGTTCAGAAGGGAGGTAGAGAATGTTTCTGGTGTAGTAAAGTGTGTGATGTAGATGGATGGTTTTTTTCTTCAGTAAAATAGACATTGGAATGCATGCGATATGTTAAGTCCTGAAATCAGTGTTAACACGGAACACATCCTCTGTTTTCAGAAGTCCGAGAAGTCCCCTTGTCCTGCTGTTATCTACCCTTTCAAAGAGTTGATTCCCCTCCTGTTTGTAGGCTCCCTTTAGATACTGAAAGGCTGCAATGAGGTCATCCCACAGCCTTCTTTTCTCCAGGCTGAACAAGCCCATTTCCCTCAGCCTGTCTTCATAGGGGAGGTGCTCCAGTCTTCTGATCATCTTTGTGGCCCTCCTCTGGACCCACTCCAACAGCTCCCTGTCTTTCTTGTACTGGGGGCTCCAGACCTGGACACAGTACTCCAGGTGGGGCCTCACAAGAGCAGAGTAGAGGGGGACAATCACCTCCCTGTCCCTGCTGGCCACCCTTCTTCTGATGGAGCCCAGGATACCATTTGCTTTCTGAGCTGCAAGAGCACACTGCTGGTTCATGTTAAGCTTTTCATCCACCAAGGTCATTCTCTGCAGGGTTGCTCTCAAGGATCGCTCCTTCTAGTCTATATGGATGCTTGGGATTCCTCCGGCCCAGGTGCAACACCTTGCATTTTGCTGTGTTGAACCTCACTAGGTTCACCTGGGCCCACTTTTTAAGCCTGTTGAGGTCGATCTGAATGGCATCCCTTCCTTCCATCATGTCTGCCACACCACTCAGCTTGGTGTCATCAGCAAACTTGCTGAGAGTCAATTCTGTCATTAATAAAGATGTTAAAGAGCACTGGTCCCAAGACAGACCTCTGGGGGATGCTGCTTGTTACTGGCTTCTACCTGAACAAAGAACCATTGATGACCACCCTCTCTGTATGTGGCCTTTCAACCAATTTCGTATCCATCAAGTGGCCCAGCCATCAAATCCACACCCCTCCAATTTGCAGATAAGGATGTGGTGGGGGACCAAGTCAAAGGCCTTGCTCAAATCCAGGTACATGACATTGATCACTTTTCCCATGTCCACTGATGCC
Source organism: Phasianus colchicus (assembly GCF_987193195.1). NCBI lineage: Eukaryota > Metazoa > Chordata > Aves > Galliformes > Phasianidae > Phasianus > Phasianus colchicus. The sequence continues at coordinate 49,462,642 of NC_143436.1, forward strand.
ATCACTCCATCATAAAAGGCCACCAGATTGGTCAGGCATGACCTTCCTCTGGTGAAGCCATGCTGGCTGTCACGGATCACACGCCCTTTCCTCATGTGGTCAAGCATGTCATCCAGGATGATCTGTTCCATGATCTTCCCAGGCACAGAGGTGAGACTCACCAGCCTGTAGTTCCCAGGGTCCTCCTTGCTCCCTTTCTTGTAAAGGGGAGTGATGTGACCCTTCCTCCAGTCATCCGGGACCTCACCTGACATCCACGACGTTTCAAATGTGATGGAGAGCAGCTCGGCAACCACCTCAGCCAGCTCCTTCAGAACCGTGGGATGCACGCCATCCGGCCCCATAGACTTGTACACGTTCAGCCTCATGAGGTGGTCTTGGACTTGCTCTGCCCTCTGGGGGCAGGGATTTACTGCCCTGCTCCCCACCTAGAGGTTTAGGGACGTAGGGCTCAGGGACGTGAGAAATACTGAAATCCTGGCCACCAGTGAAGACTGAGGCAAAGAACTCATTCAATACCTCTGCTTTCTCGTTGTCCGTTGAAGCCAGTTCTTCTTTTCTATTTTACTTTGGCCTGTCTTTTCTAGCCAACGTAGCTGTAGAACGTCTTCCTATTGTTTTTCACATCCCTCGCCAACTTCAGTTTGCCTGCATTTTGGCTTTCCTGATCCCATGTCTGCAGGTCTGGATGGCTTCCCTGTATGCTTTTCAGGTGACGCCCTTGTTTCCAGAGCTTGTATGCACCTTTCTTTGCCCTTAGCACGCCCAGCAGGTCCTTGCCGAGCCATGCCGGTTTCCTACCTCCTCTGCCCGCTTTCTTATTCAGAGAGATGGAGAACTCTTGTGCTCTCAGGGGCATCCTTGAAGAGTAGCCAGTTCTCCTCAGCATCTTTGTTTTTAAAGACAGTGTCCCAGGGGATGTTGACCTACAGTCCATTGAACAGCTTCAAGTTCACTCTTCCAAAGTTCAGGGTCCTGACGCCATTCTTTGCCAGGCCCACATCTCTCGAGATCATGAACTTGACCAGGGCATGGTCACTGCAGCCTAAGCTGCCTCCAACCTTAACACCTTTAATGATCTCAACAGGCCTCCACCAGGATATCTGACTTGTTGGTCCTTCCCCTGATCCTTACCCATAGAGACTCTACCTTACCGTTCCCAGCCCTAACCACTCCCAAACTGGAGAACCATGCCACCACCCTTCCTTTCTTGCCTGTCCTTTCTGAAGAGCTTATAGTCATTCATTGCAGCACTCTGGTGGGAGCAGTCCCACCATGTCTTTGTAATTGGGAGCTACCAAGCTTGTAGCTGTTATGTGAATTATTTGCTATGTTTCATGCTTTGGAAAAGAGGCAAAGACAGAGGAAAAGGGAATGTTTTGGGCTGTATGTATATATATCGCCTAAAGGAGGCTCAGGGCCATAAGATTTTCTCTGATTTTTTTTTTGTTTTATTTTTCTTTTGAGCTATTAAAGACAGGTTTCATCATGATTTACTTAAAAAATGAACTTTGCTGATGAAATGTTTATGCAAATTATTCAGTTGTAGATTTTTTTGTATTTTCTATTCTGAGATAAATCAACAGTGACATTTAAAATTTGGGGATAGTTTCTACCATATGTACCAATTGAAACCGTTCAGCTAATAATAATTATTTTGAGCACAACTGGCTCCATTACTTTTGACTGTAACATCTGCTCTTTGAGGTCATTTCTGATCACAGGCTAGAAAATTACATTCATATTTTAAGGAAAAGTCCTCCAGTGGTTGCTTTGTTTTGTGTGGGGTGTTTGTTGTTGCCTGTATGCATGTCTATAACTGACTGTACTGAGTGTGGGAAATAAAGGGAGCCATTTCAGACTTCGTTTTTGGTAGTGCCGCTCCCTGAAGGATGGAAAGGAATATGCTAGTGGCTTTTTTGTTTGTTTGTTTACCATGTTACTCTCCCATAAAAAAAATAAATAATAGCAAAAAAAAAAAAAAAACCCACCACCTTTTGGAAGCATTTAAAATGGTCGCTGCTAGTTTTCAGGATGGGTAAGTCTGCTTTGGCTGCAGTGCACAGATGTTGCTGGAACTGATCTGAAGGTTAGCAAGTCCTCTCATTAATTCTCGTGTTCTTTATAATTTAATTCATGTGTTCCTGAATACTAAAGGAACAACTCCTCCCCTACAGGAAAGTATTTTGCATTTGAAAACTAGCTCTGTCATAACTAGCTGTGTACATGCTGTGACATGCAACAAGGAGTGGAAAGGAACATAAAACCAAGGGAGTGTGGCTGACTTTGCAGAGAATGTTCTGGAAGCAGGGTGGTGCCTTCCCCAGACAGTCGCTGGAGAGCTCATCCTCAGGGCTGGCTGCAAGCTCTGGCCTGGATTTCCCTGAGCTAGAAAATCAAATGAGTTACAGATCTTGTTTTAACTAGTACCGCTTTCTGTGATAAGAATTGTACTGCTATTCGTATACAAAGCTGTAGAGCTCGGGTGGAAGATGGGGGAACAGCTGTTTATAGGGAATGCAAAGGGCAGGGGCGGAGGGTTGTATTTGTGCTTTTTTAAAAGCAGAATTGGTGGCCTTTATTTTCCAGTTTTGAGCACGTTCATCAAATTACTCATTCTGCAAACAACAAAAGCTTCACTAAAAGATGTATTCTGCACAGTGCTTAAATGTGCTAACATACATACATCTATTTGAAAGTAACATAAATCAAAAGATGCATGTGAAATAATGGTGGAGTCCTATCAGATTACTTAAATGGTTAATGATTGTCATTCTCCTGTGACAATTGTTCTGGAAAAATTATAGTATTTGCCTTACACGTCTCTTCAGGCTTTTGGATACAACTTTTTAGCTCAAATTGTAACAACTAATGAAAAATAATGAAAAATAACTTTCAGACGCAAAATCAGTATCTTTGTGACATTGTGATAAGTAAACTGTATTATTTTTAAATAACCTAGAACCAGCCCTACAGCAAATTGTACTTCCATAGGGGAAAGGGGACATTAAAAGTAATCCAGCTATATATAGCTCTGATATTGTTAACATATTAAAGAAAAATAGTGTAGAGAGCACAAAGAGGTTGGGACTGCAAAGTAGGTTTCTCTGATCCTGAGGTGGCTATGCTTTTGCCTGACTGGAATTGGCAAGCACCTCTGTCTCCACCACTTTTCTCTTTCTGTGTTCTGCTAAATGGTGTAACAACATACCTAAAACAGTGCTGCAAGATGTGCAGCATAACATTATTGCAGGTTTGGCTTTTTTTCAGGGTTCACAAATACATGTTAATACGTAGTGTAATAAATAGTATATTTACCTTGAGTTGTGTCATACCCTAAGAGATTCTCAGAAGGCTGCAAATGGAGAGGGTTGGGGAAAGGTACTGCACAATTATTCACCCTTTATATGAATAGATCTAATAGTAAGCAAAGCCTGGTTTGTTTTTTCCCCATCAAAATACAGTGTCTGTTAGAATATGCATTTGTAAAATATCATTTATTTGTTAACGTAACAGGACTTTGATTGTGATATAGGTTGTTGGATGGCAACTGGAAGAAAAAGCAAGAATTAAAACATTAACTATTTCAAGTCCGAATGAGGCTAAAATCTGGGCTTCTCTCTTTACCTGTCACTATATCCTTTTAGGTACTTGAAAAAAACAAAGCCCGCAACTCTACCTACATGATGAGGACAGAAGAGTGGAGGGGGAAAAAAAGGAAATAGTAAATTAAACAAACTGGCCAAACATTACCTGTCACCAGTAAGTTAAAAATGGAGCTGCTCTACTTTGATATTTATTATTGGTAGGTTGGAAATATCAGTTATATAATAGCTGATGGTATGAGCATTGAGCATATGCATTTATTCAGTGTTACTTAAATTATTACAGAACACTTAACAAAATTATTCTGAACAATGCAGTGTTCAGCATTCCTGCTTTGAGGTGGCATTTTTTTTTGTGAGACCATTGGCAGTTTTAATTTTTATAAACAGTAGGAGCCACACTTTTGACAGGGATTATTAGTAAGCAGATAGGTAGCTATATGTTCTAGAACCTGTAGTTGTCTTGGGTGTGGGGGTGGGAAGCTTTGCTTGGCAATATTCTGCTGCAATTTTGTCTTGAAATGAGGCCCCCTTTATGTAAATTTTTACTGGCGCCAGCTAGCTGTAACTGCAGTCTGGCTCAGCCTCGGCAGCAAGTAACATGTGTCATGGACTTGCTTTTGCATGGATTACAGAAACATGCTGGTGTCTGAGTAGGAAGAGCCACAGTGATGAATTCGAAAAGGACGTACAAGAGAACCTAGGTGTAGTTAGATTGCTGGTGTCTGAAAACATGGATGATTTTTTTCTGCCTGCTTCTTTATTTTAAGTATGCTGTCTTCTGCTGAGCTGTAATAAATTTATGCTTGTTGGTACTACTGTGTGGTATGTGGGAGGTACCTTACTGCACATAGTTGCTGCAGTGCTAATAGTTGGCAGCACAGAAGGCAGCACAAAGAGTTCTGGCTGTGGACACTTGCAGTTGCAACATTCACTTGGAGGCTGTGGCATGCACACTGAGCTGCAGTGACATGTTGATTCACTTGTGTGAATAAGTGGCAGTTCCAGCATGCTTTAACAAGCGGATGTAGGCTACTAGCAGAGAGGTACAATAGCATAGCTCAGTCTGGATAGAAAATAATACGCTGCTATATAAACAAAGTAAGATCTTAGTATCAAGATGGCTGACCTGGAAGTCTACTTGTAGCTCTTGTTTCTTATGCAAATGAGCTAAATGTCAGTGGCTTATTCAGGAGGAAGTTCATTTTGCACGTGTCAAGTTCTCCACAGGTAAGATGAGCTACTGATTTTCTGCATTAATGTTTTAGAGGCCTTTGAAGCTATTTTTCCACTTATGTGCCCATCCCCCACGTTGGCAAAATGCCAGTTTTATTACATTTAAATCAGGAATTTTTCTGTGAAGCCTGGAAGTCAGTTGTGCTTGCTGTGGTTAATTTTGGGTCACTGTCATTAGAGAGAATGCTAACTAGGAATTATTGTAAAATGTTTGCATAAGTTAAACCGAGGAGTTTTAAAAAATAATAAATTTTCTAGGAAGTACTTTTTTGTTGTTGATATTGCTGTTTTTTGCTTGGTTCCAACCCCAACTGTCTCACTAGTGTTCTGTCTCCGTAGTGACATCAGTTGATGCAAACAGAGCCATAGCCCTACTGGGAGCCTATCCCTGCACAGGGTGCAGAATTAAGAAGGTTGAATTGAAGGAACAGATCTTAGTCGTCTTTTCCAACTTCAGCGATTCTATAAATTTATCAGTGATGTGGGTGTCTTTGTTTTTTTTGGGGGGGGGGGTGGAGAGAGGGATATTTGGCTTCATGGTCTTAAATGGTCTTAAACCACTCATTGTGGTTTAATTATCCCTGTGAGGCGGTAAAGCTTATCAAAGCGCAAGATGCTGAACTTACATTTATCTTTCAGAATAAATGCAGGCTCATGAATGTTATGTAAATTTTAGAAAGATGTATTTGTAAATAGCAAATGGGTAAAAGTGTGATATTTATCTGATCTGACCCATTAGTTGGTGCCAAAAAAGAAAATAACCTTGAGTTAAAGCAGCAAATTTTAACTAAATGACAGTACTCTTAATTTCTTAAAGTACTGTGCTATAGTTAGGCACGCAATGCATGAAAATACTGCATTGAACAGATGTGCTAGTTCTGCTTAAATGCATTTGCATTGTTGCCATTTTACCATTAAAAAATTGATAGGATGGGAGACAGGAAAGGGGAGAAGGTAGAAGAAACTAACTCAATTTGGAAAGTCTCTGAGGTGAAGAAGATACATATTGGACATGCATGAAAAGGCCAAAGAAAATATGAAAGAGTTGATTACTTAAAGGTAGAAGGCAGCTTAAGGTAAGGATATGGAAGTGACAGTAGACAGTTGTATGGTCCAGATGGAAAAATATGATGACTTAAAGGGAGTGAAAAGTAGAGGGGCAAAGTAGGTGGGCAGACTATTTGAACTTGAAATGAGGTACTGATAGAGACCAAAACTGCTAGAATTGCTCTGAAGTTGTGAATTAAGGCCAAGAGAGTTGTGCGTGCTAGAAAAGAGCTACAGCTGGCTGATATTGAGAAGAATTGAACGATAATAGAAAAAGCTATATATTTGTGTTCATATGACAACATAAAACAAACACTGCATGTCAACAACTTGTGCCAAATGATTTTTTTCCCTTGTATCTGATTTCATTTTAAACCTTTAATGCTTACTTTTTTAGTGAGAGAGAAAAAAAGAAGTGGTGGATTTTCTGAAGTTCCCAAATTATAGTTAGCCATTATTGAGGTTGTCTATGAAGGGCAAATTCTGTTAAAATCTGTCTGGATTTCATTGCAGTGTGAAAGGACAATTCGCCCTCCCCCCCCCCTTTGTAAAGCATAAGTGTGAGAATAGTAGAGAAAAACGGCATTGAGTAGGACATGAAAAAACTGTAGGAAACTGATTGTTTGAAAGAAAATAACTGTGATTAATAAGGCCAAAGGAAAGACAGTTTAAGTAACTATTCAGGCTAATATCAATTTGGGTGGGGAGTAGAGAGGAAGTGATGGATTCAGTAAATGTGAAAGAATATTAAAAGAACTGTGGCCAAAGTGCTTTAATAGATATAAAATTTTATCTAAGAAAAAAATAACAAAAAAAAAAAAAAACAGAAAAGAAAAAAAACAAAAATGAAATTTTGTTTTAGAGCACAGTTGCTTGGCATTAATGCTCACTATGTGTAATGCAGTTATGCATTGTATAGAAACTTCATCAGCAAAACAAAAAAAAAAAGCACAAATCAGGTAAATTGAATGCCTTTCTAAAAGTTTGTGGGACTGGGAGAATGACAGCATTGTTACTGAAGGAAGCACGATCCAAGTGAGGATTCTTACAAGAAAGCAGGGGAGGGACTTTTTATAAGGGCATGCAGCCACAGGACAAGGGGAGATGGTTTTAAACTGGAAAAGGGTAGATTTAAACTAGGCATTAGGAAGAAATTGTTTACTGTGGCAGTGGAGAAACACTGGAACAGGTTTCCCAGGGAAGTTGTGGATGCCCCCTCCCTGGAAGCACTCAAGGCCAGGCTGGGTGAAGCTTTGAGCAACCTGGTCTAGAGGGAGGTGTCCTTGCCTATAGCAGAGGGGTTGGAACTAGAGGATCTTAAAGGTCCCTTCCAATCCAAACCATTCTATGATTCTGTGACTGGTACTGTGACGTTCTGTTAATTTGTAGATGGTGAAAAGAATCACCAGTGAGGCCCGTTCAAACAGTCTGTTGTATAGCAGAATCCCAAATCATTCTATATTAGTTGTTTGTAAATGTATGTATGTGCTTAACAATAAACTGTTTTCTGGGATTAAGTAGGGGTCATAGAGACAGCTCCTTCACCCTCTCCTCGTCCCCCAACCCCCCTTCACCCACAAAAAAAAAAAAAAAAAAAAAAGGGAGAGCCAAAATCCCAAGTGTGAAGCTAATGTAGAGGGGCTGAAATTTTGAGGAATATAGAGCAAGAAACTAATATATTTTATTCTCTTAAGCTGCCTTGGATATACTGATGATATGAAGTCCACATCAGTATACAGGTTATGGTCTTGACCGTAGGGTTTTAGTAATCTTAAAAATATATATACTGGGAAAAGATGTGAAAATTACGCTGCTTAAGGAACATAAAATATTTTGGTTGCTCCGAAAGTAATGTCTGTTTATTTCCATGAAAACAGCACAGTAACACTATTTGATAGAGCACATTCTCAGCTACAAACCAGTATTTTTCAATGTAATCACCATTAGCTATGCATTTTTGTCAGCGATTAACAAGAATCTGCAATGCCATGCTTGTAAAAATTCGCAGTAGTAGAGGTGACCCTGCTGATTCACAGTTGCTATAACAGTGCCGTTGCTAGGAAAATGTTCCCCACACAGTCCACTGTTTATCGACCTGAACAAATGGAAGTCAGAGCACTCCAAATCTGGACTGTAGGGTGGCTGTGGTAGCACAGTCCAGCCAAGATTGGCAGTGTGTTCCACTGTCTTAAACTTGATATGGGGCCTGATGTTACCATGTTGCAAGAGAAAGATGGCTGTCTTCTCCGGGCTCAGGCTGAGAATTAGAGCCTTCAGCTTAGAGGTTGGAACTACTGATTTGTCTTCATTCCAGGAAATCCAGAAGGATTATTCCTTTCCTATCCCAAAAGACAGTGCACATCACTTTACCTGCTGAGGGTTGCATCTTGAGTTTGTTCTTCGATGTTACCATTCCGTGGACTCTTGTTTTAACTCTGGCTTGTGATGTGACACCACATCTAGTCACCAGTAATTATGTCAATCAAGTGAACTGTCACCTTCAGCCTCATATTGGTTCTGACAAACTTGCATACAGTATTCCTTCTGTTCCTGTGAGTGTTTGTGAGACACAGCTTTGCAGTATTCTAACACTGCTGCCATCAGAACATAAAGCTGTTGCAGTCTTTCCAGTGCACTGAAGCCAATAAGCTGTTAGTACACTGTTTTTAGTCATAATTTACAAATTTGTAAGGATAAATGGATTGAGATACTCTTCATTTTCCAGGTGTGACAGCTTCGCGTCATCTGAAATGTTGTTTGTCTTTCATGTTACTGTTGACATTGCTGAAAAGCACTATGGACTGCACTGCTGTGCTCACACACACTGTTTGGTCTCCCTAAATGTTAAACAAGTATTGGTCAGTCTCCATGGGTGCCATTTTTTTTGCATGGAGGAGGTCAGTGACACACCTTTGCTTCAGACACGCTTCCACATCAGACACCATTTTGTTACACCACCTCTGTGCTGTCATCTGTCACATGGCAACAAAACTGAATGCAATACTGTTGGAAAGGTAAAACCTCTCCTGCCATACCACCAGTACTTGCCTCTGGCATCCTGGGCCAAGATAATAAAATAGGAGATGTTATTTTCAAAGCAGCTCTAGAAAAATTTAAGTTGGAATGAATCTCTAATCTGACATCTTCAAGGGATGGTAATCTTAAAATTAGGTGAGGTTACTTCAGGGTTTGTCAAGATGAGGTCTGAAAATCTGTGAGGGTGAAGATTCTACAGCCTCTCTGGACAAACTGTTTCAGTGTTTGACCACCCTCATCACAAATAATCATTCTCTGTGTCTGTCTGGGATTTCCACTGTTGCAGGCTGTGTCAGTGTGCTGTGAATTTCTGGAGAATCTGGATTTTGTCTTCTGTGTAATGCGGATTTGTCTGTTGAGGAGAGCAATTAGTTCTCTTCTAGCAGGCTATTCTTCATGCTACACAATTCAGCTCACTAGTTAAACCTTATTTGCCATGTTCTCCAGCCCTTATCCATCTTGGTGTTCCTCCACGTTTTCAATCTGTTGTGTTAGGGGTTTCCTTCCTCCAGAAGGACATTCCAGTTTTGATTTGAAGGCAGAACATGATTGCTAATTTATGATACTTAGATGACATACTGCCTTGAAGCAGCTAGTGTATGACTTGATTGCTCTGGCAACTCTGTATCTAGGTTATGTGGGATGACGCTGGCGTGACATCTTTCAAATAGTCTAAATTTATTTCATTATTGTATGAATAAAGTTCTCCAGTTGGAACCATTACAACGTTTTACCTTCCTGACTGAGACCTGGCTACTTATTTAACCAAACCTTGTCATGCTAATGTGGTACTTCCCAAGCTAACTGCAAAGTAAAAAAAGCTCTAGTATTGCAACTACTTTCTTTTATTGGGCAGCAGAAGTCATGTACGGTATGTGCCACCACAAGGGCTACATATGTATACTAAGAAGTCTTGCTGACAGTCTAAGGCAAATCTGGTAAAAGATTAAAAATTAAAAATTCTCCAGTCTAGGAGACAATCAGTCAACTCAGAAATGAGGGAGACACTGTGAAACCACTTCAGTCTGTTCATTTGTCACAGAAAATCCAGCTATCATAGAAACTCTCCGGTTTTAACTTAACTGTAGTACCACTTAATCTAGATGATACAGGCTCTCAGTTGGTTTGGACATGCCATAACTATTTCTCATTTATTAAGAGATGAACTTTCTCTAGGGAAAGACTTTGTTTCTGCCAGAAAAATGATTTTATCCAACACAAAATTACCACTCATTTAGCAAGGGTGTTGGAACAGCCTGTGGAATAATGAAAGCACTTGAAGATCTACCAAACTGGTAAAAGACTGACTAATATTTGAGCAGGCAAGATCTAAAAGTATTTCTCTCCTAGCAGATAGTGTCATTTGCATGTATACAGAACACTGAGTGGTTTTTAATCTTTATGACAAGGATGTTTTTATTTATTTAAATCTTAAGTCTGCGAATGAACACTATGCATTCCTGACATGTTAATCCCTATTTACTGCTGACTTTCCTTAGAGGAAGATGGAAACACCTTGGTGATCAGTACTCCACTTAAGATAAAGCAGAAAACAAACTTTTCTTACAAAATAGCTGTGATAGTTAATTATTCTGTTCTAGTGCAACGTATGTAGTAGTTTGAAAATTGTTGGTAGCATTTTATTTTTACCCACTAAAGGCCATCTGTAATAGTACTGTAGCCCCTGCATCCCTTGAGAATACTGTTAGCAGCAGCCTTCTTTTGGAGAACTGTGCATCTTGAGAAAATGATGGAAATTTTCAGACTTCATTTACTATTTAAAAATAAATATATATACTAGTACTTGTGCTTAAACTTCTAACTTCAGTCAGTTCTAAATTATAAAGTCAGCTTAGAATGGTTTGATTTTTTTGAGAGGAAACCATTTGGGTGTCCCCTACATGTTTCATGACGGTAAAGAATGCTGTTCCAGGCAAGATATTTGCATAAGCATTGTGTTCTCATTATTCTGAGCCTGAGTGAGTACTATGAACTTGAACACATAATGCTACTGTGTGAAGCTGTGGACCTGGTACTTTGAAAATGTAGCATAAATGGTCTAGGTCTGCCCAAAAACACTACAAAAGAATATTACTCTAAAATTACAAGATATCCATATGATGAACAGATGACTTGTATGCAAGAAGGTAACAAATGCTTCCCAGACCTCTTACACGTTATGCTATGCCATGAGACTAGTCAAATGCTTATACAGAAATATGTCATGTTCTCAGTATAATCTTATCAAGAGATTTAACTAAAACCTTTACCTAGGTGCCAATTTTTAGTGAGAAGGTTCCTGTTGGCACCAAGCCAAGATAGAAAGAAAGATACTTTCTAATCCTTTAGTTAGCTTATAGAATGGCTTCTTGGTTGTTTTTTTTTTTTTTTTTTTTTTTTTGACAATACAATTTAAGACCTAAAAATATTTTCTTTATTTATAGAACATTTTCAAGCCAATGTTAACTTACAGGTGGATTTCTGATATCCTTCTGCATTTATGAATAGATTGTTATGACAAATAATGATAATGCTGTGTATAAGTGGTGAAAAGAAGCTTGTCTTCTCCTACCCATGAAGCAGATGTTTTATTTCATGAATCATTATTATATTATATTATTATAAGTGTTCATAAAATCACTTGTTTGGGTGAACAGTCGTCAGGCAGAAAGAAAAAATGTTAGGTAACTGGAGTTGGAAGTACAGTATTCCAGACAAGTCATTTCACAACGTCAGTCAATAGGTGAAGTGATTTCTATTTTGTTTATTTTCCTTAGAAATTCTATGAAAATCCTCTAATCCTTTTTTGGAAAAGTAGAGAATATTAACACATTCAGAATCTTAATACAAAGTCATTTTCTAAGCTTCTGTGAGCTATTGTTGTGGAAATTAAACAGAACAAACATAGTGGTGAAGTTCATTGTCTGCGTAATCTGGGCTTTCCACTTGAGACCCTCGCTGAAGCTTCCAAGAAGATGAACATGTGTAGGAAATATCCAAATAATTTTCTAGGACGGTATCTCTGATAAAGCAGATTTTATTCGCAATTGCAATGGCGGGCCTCCTGCAAGCAGAAGAGCACACAGAAAAACAGAGTTACATCTTTTATTCCCTATTCCCCGACGCTTATCTCTTACTCCCCTGGTTCCCCATTGGCTGAGTACTTCAGGTTCACAATCTTCTCGACGCTTCACTAAACATGGAAACACTGGACAAACATAAATTTTTGCTGCATAAGCGTAAATCTGTAGTTAATTAACTTATTCCACATCTGATCATTATTTTGCAGATATCTGCTTGTCCTTCTTTCTACAAAGATAAACTTGGGAGAGAGGCAGGGGAGTATCCTGGTGCCTGCCTTCACACCCCAACCTTCTCACGGACTGAGACAGTTCAGCCTTGTGTAGAGGCCCTAACTTCTTTGATGTTTGCTAAATCTGTCTTTCTTTTGCTGAGAGTTTCTTATCCTAACAGAACAGCTCTACAATATGTTTTCTAATCCTTAGCACACTATATGTTTGGAACATTTAACAACTATTACAGTTTTGCAAGAAAGAATTAATCACATAATTCAGTAATAATGTTTCTAAAACATGCCGCTAACATATATAGTATTTTACTTCTTAGATCAACTATTTCTAAGGATAAGTTACAAAATACGAATGCGTTATGTTCTACTTCTTCTAACCAATTGCTACGTTTTAATATCAAATGCAGAAACAACATTCCATTCCCACACCTGGACTTTGTATTTGAGTCAAAACTGGAAAATAGTGTTGATTTGCCATCCCTCTCTGTCCTTTTAAGGGGTTAATGAAAGCTTTCCTTACGTACAGTATGAAATACTAATTTGCAGCTGTTACTGAGCTGGTACAACCCACCTAATCTGTGCCCTTTTGGTGAAATACAAGGTAATAATTTTGATCTGCCCTTGTTTTTGCTGCAAAAAATGTATGAAGAAAATGTTGTTTTGGGGGGGGTGTTGGAAATATTAATAGTATACTGCAAAATACTGGTGGTTTTTATTAGTCTTTGAGACTTTTCTCTACAGTAGTTGAATGGTTTGTTGGCAAATTAAAAGAAATTAGGTAGTTGCCTTATGTTTTTTAAGCTTGAGCAGCAATGACTGTCTGAGCATAATACATTGCTTTAGTTTCTAAGAACATGACTGACTTACCAGACATAGTCTTCCAGAACCATTTTAGATACTTCAGGATGTGACTCCTAGATCTAAACTGTGGTTCCAGAAGAGCACTGGTCTCCTCTTGATCTTACGTAGCATCTGCCAGCCTCATTCAAAATCTAGAGCCCCCAAAATGGCTATAATTACCTATGCTTAGGCTACTGAGTTTTATTTTGTGTGATCATAAGGTCCTTCTTGAACTTCTGTATTTACCGTAGATGATTATAGCATCTATTCTTGCATCCTGTTGTCCTTAAAATATGGAAGTTCTGAGCATTTCAGAACTCTTCAAGTGAAACATGGCATCGTACTTTACTTAGACTAAGATTCTTCTCCACGAAGATGCACCGCTACTTCTGTTCTGTGTTCCTATAAATATAGCTGAGTTGATATACCAAATGGATTAGAAGTACTGTCTAGAATTTCTGGTGGTGATTTTCTAGAAATTCTAGAATTTTCTAGAAAATAGTATGTAGGAGAAATAGGATTAGTATCCCCAGCAGTGCTGGGGGATACAGTGAAGCGCTGAAATTGATCTTTGAGTTTGATTATTGGAGGGTTTTGGTTATGTTTGTTTTATTTTTTCATATTGTTTTTAAATATCCTAGTGGGAGAAAAAATGTTTATGCAGTGACATTTGGAGCTTTTAGCTTGTGGAATTTTCTTTTCTTAGAAGCAAAGAATTTATTGATGGCAACTATCACACTCCAGAATGACTTCAGTTTGTGCATGAGATTCTTAAATTATAGGGAAAGCCCATATTTTGTAAAATTTGCTCTCCACAGTGTTAGAATAGTCCCAAGATGAAGAATTCAGCCCAAGAAATAACCAGAAATATTATGTACTTTGCAGAGTTTTTGTGAGTTTGAAGCCCTGTCTCAATTTGAAGAAGTCTTCAAGAGAGAAGTTTAAAAAGCATACGATGATTTATAGTACATGATGAGCCACAAATTCTGCATTTTGACTTAATTTTTGGTGAGGTTGCCTCTCTGCCAAGTCCAGTTTTGATTCTTTATTTCAAAATTAAAGATTAGAAGGGAAGCAAGCCAGAGAAAGATAACGCTACTTAGTGCCAACTATTTCTTAGTTTTACAATTCTGTTCTTGGCATGAGAAATCCTTACTTCCTGTAGTGCTTCTGCAGCATCCTGACTATCCACTTACCCATGTGACTTTGAGGCAGAGAAATGGATCACACCAATATAGCTTCTTGAGATCTATCTGTTTTAAGACAGAATCATAGAATGACCAAGTCTGTAAAAGAACTCCAAGACATTCAGTCCTACTGTCCACCTACCACAGTATTTCCTCAGTTACATCTTATGATGTCTTCCAGGATGGTCAGACTAAGAACATGCATCGCTCCCTAGCAAATGTTGTGGAAAGGATTACAAGATGCTACTTCAGATGCAAAGAAACTGGTGTGCTTACTACATGAGAGGGAAATCACTTTGGCCTGTGTTATTCTATTCAGTAATTATCAGTGGCACCTTACTTGGCTAAAATCAGAGTCGGCCATGCATTTGTATAGCAATTTTATGAAGGTGTTTCCTTATCTCAAGATAATTCTGATATGTAGATAATGGGACAGTCCAGCCAAGACTGCCTATGTTCTCCACAGTCTTCAAACTGATGTGAGACCTGGCATTATTGTGTTGCAAGAGAAAGTCTGACATCTCTGGCCTCAGTCTGTGAGTTCAAGCCTTTAGCGTAGTCAGAGTTGCACTGCAGTAGTCAGAGTTGAGGAATTGTTTGTTCCAAGAAATCCAAAAGGATCACCTCTTTCCAGATCCCAGAAGACAGTACATATCACTTTACTCTCTAGAGGCTGCATCTTGAACTCTTTCTTTAACAGGGAATTCATATGTTGCCACTTTATGGGCTATTTTGACTCTGCTCATGGCAGTGACACAATGTCTGGCCACTGGTAACGACGCAATCTAGGAAACTGTCACCTTCAGCCTTGTTTTGGTTCTGGCAAGCTTGCATACAGTGTTCCTGTGTGAGGATCTGTGGGACCTACCTGGCACAAACTTTACTACTGCTGTTTCCAGCACACTGAAGCCAACGTTTATCTCCGTACACCATTCCCTGGTTGCAATCCACTGATTTGTGCAGATGAGCTGATTGAGACACTCCTCCTTTTGTGGCATGAGATCGGTGCATGGCCGTCTGGAATGTAGCTTGTCTTTTTTATTGCTGTTGCCGCAGCTGAAACATGAAACATACCACCCACCAACTCACCATGCTGTTTGGTTGTCCACTGTTTGGTCTCCATGTTCAGCAAGTGATAACAAATGCCAGTGGGTGCCATTTTTTTCTGTATGGAGGAATTCAGTCCACACTTTTGCTTCATACGCACTCCCATGTCAGATGCCATTCTGTTAGATTGCCCCTCTCTCTGCTGCCATCTGTCACATGAAAACAATGTGTAATGTAATATTGGCAAGAAGGTTTAACCTCTACTGCCATACCACCACCATCCACCTCTGGTATTGTGGGCCAATATAGTAAAATGGGAGGCATTACTTTCTGAGTAGCCCTTGTTCTTTGAGTAATAGACTATTTCCATATTACTTTCAAAGGTGTACTTCCAGTATTTTATATCAGCATTGCTAAAGCAGTCCTTTTAACTTGATGGTTCTAGCTACTTTTTCTTAGTCTTTGCTATTATGTTCATTATGTTGATGCACCAAGAGGCTGGATCAGAAAACTGGTCTGAAGGGTGAGCTGACAAGAAAGGGATGGGGGAAAAAACGCAAGGGGAAGGGAGTACATACTGCTGTGTTTTATGGATTTCTACTAACAGAAATGGCAGAGTGTAGAAATGAGGGGCTGAGGAACACGGGTCTAGGATTTGTAACTGGAAAAAAACGGTACAAGGATCCTTTACTTTCAGTGTCACTTGAATCCTGTAGTTATGTACAGCAACTTTAATGGTTTAGAGGAAAGATAATATTTTAAAAGAATAAGGAAATATGAAAACTGTGTGGGGATGGATCAGGAAGCCAAGACCCTACTGGAACTGGGCTTGGTAAGGTCTGCAAAGAACAGATACATCAACAAGAAAAGGAAAGTCCAGAAGGGCGTGCTCTTCCTAGTGAGCAATACAGGCAGGCAAATACAGTGGACAGGGAGAAGACTGAGGTATTTAACTTGTTTGCTTCTGTCTTCACTAGTGACCACTCTTCATACAGCCCTTGAGCAGGTGGTTCAGAAGGTGGAAATTGGGAGGATGCTCCCACTGTAAACGAATATCAGAATCGCAACCACGTGAGGAACTCGGACATCTGTAAGTCTATGGGTCCCAATGAGATGCATTCCAGATTCCTGAGGGACCTAGCTGATGTAGTCACCAAGCCACTCTCACTGATACTTGAAAAATCATGGCAGTCAGGTGGAGTCCCTGGTGACTGGAAAAAAGGTAATGTCATTTTTAAGAAAGGTAGAAAGGATGACCTGGAGAACTACAGACATGTCAGCATCACCTTCTGGAGAAGATCATGGAGCTTGGACCATGGAGATCCTCCTGAATGCTAAGACACGTTAAGACATATGAAAGAAAGGGAGGTGATATGGGATAACCACAAGTTCTTCACCAAGGGCAAGTCCTGCCTGACCAACCTAGTGGACTTCATGATGGTGTAACCGCATAAATGGACAAGGGAAGAACCACTGATGTCATCTGGTCTTCAGTAAGGCCTTTGATGTGGTCCCCCTGTAATGTTCTGTTCTCCAAATTGGAAGGATACAGATTTGACAAGTGGACTGTTCGATGGATGAAGAACTGGCTATGAGAACATAGCCAGAAAGTGGTGGTCAGTGGCTCAATGTTCTATACTGGGACCAATACCATTTAATATCTTCATCAGTGATGTTGACATTGGGATCAAGTGCACCTTCAGCAAGTTTGCAGATGGCACCAAGCTGTCTGGTGCAGTCAACACACGTGAGGGACAGAATATCAGTAGAGAGACCTAGGCATGCTTGAACATTGGGCCCGGGTGAACCTCATGAGGTTCGGCAAAGACAAGTAGAAGGTCTGCACCTGGGTCATGGCAAACCCCATTATCAGTACAGGCTTGGGCATGTAAGAATAGAGCGCAGCCCTGTCGAAAAAGACTTGGGGGTACTAGTGGATGGGAAGCTGAAAATGAACCAGTAGTGTGTCCTCACATCTCAGAAAGCTGGCTGTATCTTGGGTTGCATCAAAAGGAGAGTGGTGAACAGGGAGAGGGAAGTGATCCTGCTCCCCTGCTCTGCACTGGTGAGACCTCACTGAAGTACTGTGTCCAGATGTGGAGTCCTCAGTAGAGGAGAAACAAGGACCTCTTGGAGCATGTCCAGAGGAGAGCCACAGAAGTGATCTGAGGGATGGGCCATCTCCCTAAGAGGACAGGCTAAGAGAGCTGGTGGTGTTCAGTGTGAAGAAGGGAAGGCTTTGGCGAGAAATGGTAGCGGCTTTTCAGGATCTAAAGGGGGACTGTAAGAAGGAAGGGGACAGACACTTTAGCAGTCTGTTGTGACAAGACAGAGAAAATTGTTTCCAACTAAAAGAGGGGAGATTTAGGTTGGATATGAAGTTTTGGGGTTTTGTTTTTTTACAGTAAGGGTGTTGAAACACTGGAACAGGTGGTCCAGAGAGGAGATGGAATCCTCATCCATGAAGACATTCACAATCAGGGCTGGAGGGACTCTGAGCAATGTGATTTAGTCGTAGGTCTCCCTGTTTGTTGTAGGGGAGCTGGACTAGGTGACTTATAAAGGTCCCTTCCGACTCAAATGATTCTGTGAAAATGAAAAATATTTTTAAGGACATTAGATCCTTTTTGCTTGAAGTCTTGCTTTTGGTTTGATGGGGTTTGGATTCTAAGAATGTTTCTTATTGATTTGCAAACCATTTTTTTCTTACGTTGACTTGTTGAAAGCTATGTCTCCACAAAATATAAGAATGAGAAAGATGAGTAAATGCATGGAAGTCATGTCATACTGTGAGGTGGTTCTTTATCGTGATGTTTTTTTAGTCTATCTAAACACCCTTGTATTTTTTTTCCAAGTTGAACGTCTGTTAAAATGCTTTCCTGCCTTAGGTTTCTTCCTTTTTGTTTCCTCAGCGTACTCAAATACAACACAGAACACAGCCACAGAAGAAGAGACAAACTAAACTTTATTTTTTCTTAAATTTGAACATATGTATGGTCTCTTTTTCCACCAGAGAAGTATCAAGTCATCTTAAAGAGTTCAAACTGGAGCAAGATTTTCTGCCTTTTTAAGGAAGATAGCCAAAAATGCTGGGAGATCCCTCTGTTGGAAAAACCTTTTCTACTTAAAAGAAGCAATTTTTCTTTGCGTGAGCAGGAGTTGAAATAGAAGAATTTGAAGCAACTGAAACAATTTCTCAGCTCTCCTGAAGCCACCGTGGCAGTGAGGCATTGCCACCACAATGCTGAGAGTAACAGGATAATAAGGGTTCGTCAGCTTTGTGTACTTTCAAAGGGAACTATAGCTATGTCATGCCAGCAATATCAGCAGTATTTACTGGAGAAAGAAATCTGGTAGTGGGTTTTGGATTTCATGGTTTAGAATCTGGTTGAATATGCTCTTAATGTGACGGAGGACCTCCAGCAAATAAAGCAGAAGTGTCCAGAAAACCTCCTGTGAAGTCAGTATTTCAAATATGAATAAAACACTCAAGTTGAAAACAAGCAAACAACTACTTCAGAGAATAAGCCCAGAGTCTTGCCATACAGGGATTTCTACCCCAAATGTTGCTCTACATATTAAGGAGTACCAGGAAAGATTAAATTTTTTATCTTGGGTGAATTAAAAAAAAGTACATCTTTAGCAAAAAGGGTACACAACTGGATTGCCCGTTTCATGACCTACTCTGTGATGAAGAATGAAAAAATCCATCAGGGTTCTGGCTGAAATTCAAAGAAGGAAGAACAGCAGAGAAAGCAGCTTTCTGTCATTCTTATGTGAGAATTTTGCTAAAATGTGCAAAGCAGAATCTTTTTCTCTTGATTAATAGTTTGGAGAGAATATGCTTTCTGATGGACAGTATAGAATATCTACATCTGCGATTTTTGATGTAGTTCTAGAGAGAAAAGAGAAAAGAACAACACCACTCCCCTGACTGCTGTATCTTTTTTATCCCCATTGCTATTCAGTATCCAAAAAAAAAAAAACCCCAAACAAACAAAAAGCTTGTAATATGGAAATCCCTTGAAAAGAAAAGAAAAAAACAACCTACCAAATTTTAGGTAGAATCCTTCTTTAGTCATATAGTTCACCTGAAGTTCACAAGAACTTCATAGTTAGGCTGAAAGCTTCCTTCAGGCATTACTAAAAGACTGCTGGTGTTACACTGTTGACCTAAAATTATATTCTTTATCTCTCTGTAAGGCTGATATGCTGATAAATTAATAGAGCTTATTGCCAAACTACCACATAAATAGAATAAGAAAAATAATTTTTTTGTATTCTTTTCTCCTCCAGTTGTTACCTGTGAATTTACTGTATTGTAGCTACTTATACTAGTGTAGTTATTTCATTTATTGGACAAATACTAGTACACACTAGTAATCCATCCTCTGCTAGAAGACAATAAAAATCTTAAATGTTAATCTGATCTCAGAGCCAGGAAATCCTCATATTATTTATAGTTGATGCAACACCAGTTTATTGTCATTACAATGCATGCAAATTCTTGCTATTTGAGGAAAAATACGATGAGTATTTTAGAAAGCTGGTAGCATTTCAGTTTGATACTTTCTTGTCATGTCATCCTTTTGGATAGCTTACTTTTCTATGTGTCTAATTTTTTTTTTTTTAATCAAAATGTCACAGCTTGAAAGTAGTGTTTTTTTATCCATTTTCTCATAAATAGAGGGTAGGATTTTAGCACTGTATTGACACATTCTGAATCTTAACTGCTCACAGAAAACTGTAGAAATTTGTATTCTTCCAGAGGAGAGAAAAAAATTTATAGGAACATCTGTCCTCTCAGAACGGTAAGACTGATCCTTTGAGGAAATCATCCTACCTTGCAAGATGCATTTTTTTTCCATATAATTTTCTGTGGAGTTTAGAAGGCCAAGCTATCTAATACAGCTGTATTGTTCATGTACTTGTGATGATGGTGCTCCCAGTTTGTTGTTCCATCAACTGCCTTTCTCCTTCCCACTAGGGTAACATTAAAGATCTTTTTTTTGTAGAACTACTTTGAGTTCTTCAGACAGAAATTTGGAGAAATCATTTAGAGACCAAATATTAATCACTACTGAAAGGGTCAGCGGTATCACTATAGCTTGAGTCATTGTTTTTCTAGGTCCAAATTCAAAACAGCTTAGGGACCATTCTGACAGAATCATTGCTGAATTATGTATTGGTCAACCTAAACATGCAGCTCCTTTGGTATTGCATGATACTGTGAATTCCTGCTTGATGTTTTATGCAAGCTATCAGAACCTTGTGAATTTATAATGTTGTCTTTATTTTTAAAGATCTGCAGTAGCATGCATAATAATGACCCAGTAACTGGAACGAATGTGTTTTCCTTCTGTTCACTTCCCTCCTTTTTCCTGATGTATGCAACAGTGGCACTGAAGATAGCCATAGACCCATTCTTTCTAAGCAGGAAGGGTACACATTCTTGGAGGATCATATCTCTAGATATATTTCTCTAGTACACTAGGCAAGTGTCTGTGATCTTACCAATCAGCCCTGCAGGGTATGTAGTCATTTCCCTGCAGGCCAATATTCTTTGATATCTCTCCTACTTTTTTCAGCTTGTCAGGAGCAAACAAGGGTAGCTGATAAATGTTTATTTCTTTATTCTCATGAGTATTATTTCCCTCATATAGGGGAGCACGGACTCCTACTTTTGCCTTTTAAGACAAGTTTCCAAAATGTGAAGATCCAGAATATTTTTTATGGAAATAGTACAGGAGAAGTAGCATGGAATACTTGACAACTGTATCAAGCCTTCATGCTTGATAGGTTCACCATTTCACTTACCACAGAAGTGCTCAAGCTTTAGAGTATGTTTTGTTTGTGGACTGCAATAGCAACTGTTGCTGCATCGATAAAGTGACACTTTCTACTTCCTCCTGTTCACAAGATACTGCCAGATATTGTGCATGGTTGATGGTTGTGAATGACTGCAAACTGGGATTCATAGCCATTTTTGAAAAGAATATTCCATAGGAGGGGAAAAAAGAAAAAACCAACTCCAAAAACTATTGTTTTAAATTTACCGTGAGTGGTGCCTTCCAGAGTATTTATTATACAGCTCGCATAATTGTGTCACTGGGATCCTTAGTGGAGAGCCTCTGAATTCAACAGACAACTTACACTTCCAGAATTCTTTCTTGACCTTGATCTCATTTGAGGTTTAAAGTACCTTCATCTAAAAGGTGAAGGTGTCTTTATTTGTCAGGAAGTACACCTTTGTGTTCTTCCATTTTATTTTAAAATTCTTTCTGAGAATACCTACACCAAAATGTGTTCAGTAAGACTGTGTCAGTAGTACACACTGCATATAACTTTCTCAAAGATATATCTCTAGTGTACTGCAGAAACACAAAGGTGAGTTTTGTTCTTGATCTAGCAGAAAATATGCATTTAGAATACATGTGCACACACATTATGTATATTTAATGTGTGTATACTTGTTCAATACATATAAATTCATATTCCTTTGTAATTTCAGCTATAAGTCTGTAATTAACAGAACGTAATTCAGGTTTCTTGAACTGTTTTACTACACTTGTGTATGTTAGTATTTGATCTTCCCACAACACAAAAATTGAAAGCCCTCAGCAGAAAATGTGTGTTAACTCTGCAATCGCTAGTCTTTATGAATAATCCAAGTGGCATCATTCTTGTAAGTGACCAGCTTTCTTTGAAGGATTTGAATGTCCTTTATGTCTTACTAGTGACAGAAATCCAGTCTTCAAGGGAATCCATGCCAGTAAGAATTTACAAGAAAAATGACTAGCTTGAAGAGCTTTTTAATTGTGATACTACCAGAAGTATACTTCTAATTTCTTGGACTAATTCAGTACAGCTGGAGGAGATTACAGGACTTTAGGATTACTTTGCAGAAGTACCTACATGCATAAATTTCTAGAGTAGACTGTAGGTAGACCAGGGACACTATTAGAATATGTAAAGGGTGAGCATAATGTCAGACCGTCTCTGGCCAAGAGTGAAAAAATGATGCATGTAATATCTATCAATTATCAAGGTGTTTGGGAAGGATACTTCCTACTTCCATCATTTTTTAAAGTCATGGAATTTTTTTTTCCTTGAAAATGCTTAAAAATGTCCTGGGAAGTAAAGCAATCAAATTGATCTGCCATGTAATTCTACCTTCACGTGAGTGATCAGGTACTGACAACATAACACCAGAGTCTTATAGATTCAAAGAAATGGAAGAAGCGAGTCTTTGTTCTTCCAGAGAGCTGTTATGTCTGGATTCTGAAGCAAGTCAGTGTCTTCAGATTGGTATTTTCTTAGCAGGTGGTATCTAGCAATATTTTTAAAACATCTTTCCTTAAAGGCTCCGGTTCACATATATCTCTTGTGACAGAGAAAATAAGACAAAAGAAAAGTTATAATAGAGTAGTTGATGCAGTTTCTGCATAGACAAACTCAGTTTGCTCCTAATTTCTCCATCTTTGATACAGTCTGGCAGTATCTCTCAGAAAGTTCTACTGTAAATCAGAAAGCCCTCAACTAGATGGACTTATGCAAGAATTAAAACAAAAAACAAAAAACAATTATATTTCACTGCAGTTTTTCCTTTGTCAATTTGATACTGCTCTGAAATCTTCCAGAGCTTTTATTTCTGATAGGGATTTAAAACTCTCCAATTGTCTCATTTCACAAGACGAGACCATTGCAACAGCTGCGTTGCTTTTAAGTAAAAATTTTATTACTCTGCATCCTTGAGACGTCTGTGCAACATTAGTCAGGTTCATCATTTTCCACTTAAAATGTGTTACATGTTGCTTTTTGTCCCTGATGAATTTCTAGCAATGATTTGAAGAGCTACTACCTGTAGTGCATGTCTGATTTCACTTACTTAGTATTCATAAAAGTATAACTATTCATTGTTCTCATTCCAGAAGTCTACCCCTAATTATTACAAATTCATACCTTCCTCTCTCCCTTCCTTAATACTTAATCAACCCAAAGAGATGTGATACAGCATATAGGTCATGTAATAGCACCCATATTATAAGGCAATCTGGAATGCTTCTTAATGCTCACATGCTACTTAAGAATGTTAGGAGGAAGTTTATCAGAGTGGGTCTTTGTGTAAATGTATTGTCTATGCTACTTAAGATTGTGCCGCAGAGCAGCGGTGGTGCTAATTCTGCTGGAGTACTAAAAGCCTCACTGCCTTTTTTTGAAGACTATAACTGTATTCAATGTATGCCAGGTACCACGTGGGGTACAGGCTGTTGTACTGCAAAGCAGTTTTTTTAGTGAGCCCCTGTATGTTAGATGGCAATCTGTGTAGGCAGTCAATCACAATAACAGTTACCTCACAGCAATCTTATTTGCCAGTATAAATTCTCTGCATGGATTTTTGCAGTTTATTTTCCAGCCACTGTGGAATCACCTGTTTGATGACTGTGTATTGGTGAAGTCGCTGAAGGTTGATTAAGTCAGTCCTGGTGAAGTCGCTGAAGGTTGATTAAGTCAGTCCTTTTTTAGCAAGATTGAAACTGCTTATAGGCTTATGTATAGCATTTGTAGAATCTTCTCAATTTCATACATGGAGTGTATGTCTCCCAAGAGCAGAGTAAATCTAGACAGATAATAAGGTCACAATCCTGTGGTTTGAATTTGTGTTTTTACTCTCAAAGTCTCTTCTCTCTGTTCTTGCTACCTTGCCTGGTAAATTTAGTTGTTACCCACTTTGTCTAGATTCCTAATTAAAAACAAATTGTAAGGTAGACCCTGTCTTTTCATTACTTATGTTTCACCCTTGTGTTTTAAAATGACTGTTTTTATTTGCATCTGAAGTATGTCAGACAACTTGAAGAATTTAAGGTCCTGTTAAATTTAGCATTCCTTGCAGTGTCTCTTTAAGTATATACTTCCTTATTTTTTTATTTTATCCACAGCATTCACTGAATGAATTGTTTATCTCACTGTGTCAGAATGGTCAACAGTCAGAAAATGAATTGAGGATGATGATATAAATTGAACCTTTAATTTTATCAGTTAAAGAAGTGCAAGATAAATATCTGGAATTCATATATCAGATTTGATACAAGTCTCTGTCTTGTATCATATAAATTACATGTTATGTCTCAGAAGCAGAAATCTCAACTTCAAGCATATCAATTTTTTTAGCGTATCTGAATAGAGATACCAAAGAAGCAGACTTTCTTTTTCAGAAGGAAGATGACTAAAGATAAGCTTTATCTCACTCTGATCTTGTATTGTGCGTAAGTATTTTTCTACTTAGACAAGAATTACATTAGAAAATATGTATGAAAATTTTATTTTCCATAGTTCTTAATTTAATTATTAGAATCAGAAATAATAATAAGCCAGTTGATCATATGTTCTCTAAGCATATATAAACAAAATATATAAGAAAATATAATGATATATGATGTTACTTTATGTGATAGGTACATACGTATATATAAGTTTATAATAGAGGACTATCTTTTGTTTGTTTTACATAGCTTAGCTTATTGATAGAAAATCATTTAGCTTGATAAGTATCTTCTCAGTTCTGCAACTATGGCTTCCTTACTTAATACAAGCTTACACAAATCTGGAAGAATCTCTTATATTCTCTTTGTTATTGTTACTTTTTTTCATATGAAAATGTATAGAAAAAGCTTGCTGATTTTGTGTGTATGCATGTTTTTTCTGTCGTCATCTTGTTTTTTTTCTTACTCATAGAGACCTTTTAAAACTAGCCTGCAGTGCTATCAACAGAAGTAAAGTGCTTTCATTTTGCCATTTATTTATCTATTTATCTATTTAGTATTGTGGCTGGTACCAAAGAATGGAAGTGTCCATGATTGCGTTACATCTTTCAGAGTCATCACAGTCATCTTCATACTGATCCTCTTTTTAACTACTTAGCACTGACTTGTCCCAGAGAAGATGCTGCAAGTAGTGAAAATTAAATCTGAGTGTTGTCACACTTGCACAGATTTCTTTCCATTCTGCTAAATACAAATTTTGTTTGAAGGATAAAAGGCTATTTAGTTACCTAGATGTATAATGGGAAAAAATGGACATCATTTCTTCAGGTACTTTCTATGACAGGTTTTACTCTATGAGAAACTTGTCTAGAAATGTAGTGATGACCACATTATTACCTTTTTGAATTTTATGCATTTAGTGTAGTTTGGTGGGGTGTCAGTTTTCCTTTCAATTGGAAGTTAGCTTGATCCTTCTGAAAGAGTTGCAAATATAAACAGATTTGACATGTTAATATTACCGATTGCCATGTAGAATAATTAGGAATCTTTCATCATTGTAGAGTAGTCTAGGATCTAGGCTCAAAAAAAAGGCTGTAGCTGTAGGGACACACCTTCTGCAGAAGTTAAAACTCCAGCAGACATTAAAATGTTCTGGAGAGATTTTGTTCATCACTAATCTTCTATTGTATGTAGCTACAATCTCACAAATGTTTACAAATCAACAAATGGCACAGGAGTGTAGCCAAATGCAGTCCTTGCTGGTGCACTTAGGTTAGCTTGTTCAAGAATCATAGAATCCTTAGAGTTGGAAGGAACTTCTGAAGGCCATCTAGTCCAACTCCCCTGCAATGAACAGGGACAAGACAGGTTGCCCAGGGCCTTAACCAGCCTCACTTTGAAAGTCTCTGGGGATGCAGCATCAACCACAACACTAGGTAACCTGTTCCAGTGCTTCACCAGCCTCACTGTAAAAGATTTTTTCCTCATATTTAACCTTAATCTATCCGCCCTGAACTTGAAGCCATTTCCCCTTGTTCTATCACCACAGACCCTGCTCAAGAGTCTGTCCCTGTAGCTTCCCTTTAGATACTGAAAGGCCGCTTATCAGGTCACATCACAGCCTTCTCTTCTCCAGACTGAAGAACCCAGCTCTCTTACCCTGTCCTCATAGGAGAGGTGTTTCATTTTTCTCTGGATGTGCTTCAACAGGTCCATGTCTATTCTGTACTGCGGACTCCACATCTGGACTCAGTACTTCTGGTGAGACCTCACTAGTGCAGAGATCAGGGGCAGGATCACCTCCATTGACCTGCCGGTCACACATGTTTTGATGCAGCCCAGGATACGGTTGACTTTCTGGGCATACATGGCTGGCTCATGTCCAGCTTTCCATCCACCAGTACCTCCGGGTTTTTTTTTGGCAGGGCTGCCTTCAGTCATTTCATCCTCTGTATTGGTAACGGGGGATCCCTTGACCCAGGTTGTTTTTTTCTGTTTTTTTTTTCCCCAATTATTTCAGAAATTATAAATGCTAGAAGTAATTTTATTCTCTGAATTTATACTCCTACTTTCAAGTTTTGGAATAAACTAACTCTGTTGATCCTTGTCAAAAATTAGCATTTTCATGATTATCAAATGCAGATAATATTAATCTTCCAAATGATACTTATTTCAGATGTAATTAGTTTTCAGCTACCACAAGCTTCATAGTTACATTCTCTTATGGATCCTCTGACACACCGGACATAGATGTTTCTCAGCAGTCTGACTTTTTTTATTGATGCAGTACTCAAGTTTGTGTTGATGACGCTTAGTTTGTCTGGAGTAACGTAAGTAAAACCATTCAAACCAGCCATGGCTATAAGTATACTCCTCCTCAATTCTTTTTTCCTTGTATGTTTAAAATATATACCAATTCATTAAATCTTAATGAATCATCCAAGCAGATCAGTGAGTAAAGAATTTCCACTGAAAAATAATGTTATGAGATTAAGCTTATCACCCAATTTAAAGCACCAGAGTAATTTGTTTAGTAAAAATGTACTTGACTACTAGTAGTTCAGTTGGCACAGAGCTTAGTGTTGTGCATGTATTTATATGAGCTACCAAAAATCATTGCTTTTTTAAATAGAGAATAAAGTGTGTATGCATAGTGCAGGATGTTCACTGAAATATTTTTAAAGGGATAGGATAGTACAGGTTTCCAAATTTTATGTAATAATAATCACAGTACTGAATTCATAATATGGAATATAATAAGCATTTGATGTTTGTAACTGAATATGTAAATCTGGAAATACTTAAGTATAATTTCACATTAGGAGCTCGGTTTTGTGAATAGAGCAGAGGCGGATATTCTCTTCTTTTTTAATAATATATGTAAAAGCTGTTCTGTGTTTCAGGGCCCACCTATTGCTGTAAAATTTGGTACAATCCAAACCAGAAGTTACATCTTTGATCTGTGTATTTACACTGCTTCATCTTTGAAGCTTTCAAAAAATAACTATGTATTGTATATGTAATTAATATTGCACACAATGCTTTTACATCAGAGATGCAAACATTTTAAAATAAATAAGACAACATCTATGTGAAGATATCAAATATATTTCTTTGTGGGAACAACCTCCATGCAGTGGCCCTAGAAAGCACAAATAATCAGATGAAGCTGACTTGATGGGACAGCTGTAGTGCTTTTTCAAACTCAAGAAGTTTTCCCTGTCCGTCACAGTAATCCTTGACTCATACATTTACACCCAAGGCTGTTCTGCTGCATGTTTCCAGTTTGGCAGCTGTGGTGTTCCTGTGATTGTTTTGTTAGCCAGTGCAAGAAGCCAGTGAAGTACTGATCCTCCCAAATGTATATCTGGATTTAGGCTTCCTGACCTAGCTTGGTGCTATTGTACAGATAATATAAACCGTGTTCAAAAGCTTGTATGTGACAAGGTCAGCTTAAATCAGTTCTCTGTTCCCACTTCTGCTCACTGTCTTGTTCTGGCTTAAGAATTAAGAGTAGCCTCATGGTTATAGCATCAGACAATTGATCTGGGCTAAGACTTCTTTTACTTGCTGGGTTGCTTTGTACTCACTCGGTTAAAATAGCATCAAAAAGGTTTTAATGTGCCTGAAATCCCTAATCTGAGTTCATATGCAACCTCATGATCTCAAGTGCTTGCATCATATTCTTGCTTCATTTCATCCTTCATACACAATAGAATATTGTGTAATGTAATATCAACACAGTTTATGTGGGGTGGATGTAATTTTGTTATTAAGGTTCAGTCAATAACATGGATAGGAAGAATAAATACATGTATATTTTAAAGAACCAAATCAGAAATTATTTTCATCCAACTGCAAGTGATAACTTTCCATGAAAATCATCTCATCCTCCTCTGCTTTTGATCAGGTGTTTTTGTTTCTCAGAGTATATCAATGAATTGACAGGAGTATATTAGCATTACATGCAAGTCAGCACCTCAGAAATCGTAAAATGTTGCCAATGCAGATGCATACAATTGTGCCGCTTAGGACCAACCTTATTTCAAAATTTATATGTACTAACATTGAGTTTCGGTTGTCTCAAGGAGATAGTACTAGGAGATCAGATTATTTTATATATTAAGAATGAAAGGCAAGATACTTTTTGGTCTCAAAAGAACTCTAATAAATTGTATATAATGAGATTGCAAGACTGACTGTGTAGCAAGTGTGGTGAGAAGAGGTATGGTTGAAAACTCTAGAAACGAAGGATGCAGCTAGAATCACTACTGTTTCAGGATACTTTTTACTATTAAAAATCCTTTTGAAAGTAGTTGTATTGTGCTTAACCTCTTGTTTCCATTAGTTGAATTACATAAAGAAACAAACACATTGTGTTTGTCTACTTTCTGCTTCCTGTCCCTTGTTCAATTTAGCAAAGAATTAATTTAAGTCAGACAATCTTTGTCTGCAGAGCTTGTTCTGAGTTAAGTTGAAGAATCATCAATTTTATGATTGCTTATATATTTGATTATAAAACATTTGAAGTGCACTTTGTGTAATATCTTGGGTAATTCTTCTTCCAAACTCTTAAAGTTTCAGACATGTGACAAATCTCTGACTAGCAGCAAATACAGAAAAATAATTGTGTGCCCATTGACACAAGAGAATTTAATCCATTACTGTATACTTATACTATAAAATCTTATTTTATTGCATTCTTTATTATAACAAGAAATTGTCATAGAAACTTTTGTGATTGCTTATTACAAAAAACTTCCATTACCTGCATTACATGGTGTTCTTAGCATATTAATGCACTGGGTTACCAGCACTGAAAACACGTTTGTTTTTTTCTTCTTGAATCTAGTAGTGAATAGATTATTAGGCTGACAGCCTAATTTTTCAGTTCCTGTCTTTCCTCAGCTTGTGGAAAAAGTTTAGCTTCTGTTGATCAATGAATAACTGTCTTGTGGTCACAACTGCCAGTAAAGATTATTAGCAGAGGCCAGCTAACATCTACTGAGTGAGCGACCTTTCCTGAAAGCAGGATGCTTGTGACAGATAATTCTAACAGATGATAAGGATAGTAAAGATCTTGTAACTTGTTGCTTTTACATGAAAAGTGATTAATTTTTCCCTCTTTTCTTTCTTCTGGTAACTTAAAGATTTATTCTATTTCATTTCTTCTTGTGACTTCTCATTAATTTTGTGATTCCATTTCATTGAATCATTCCAAAGCTGTCAGCTGTTGTCAGTGGTCAATGTGACTGTTTGCACTGGCTACCTTTCTTCCATGTCCCTTTATTTACTACAACCTTGTAAAAAATACAGATGGTTTTATGTACCAGATATGGTCAGATGGTGCCTTTCAGGCTGCAGAAGACCACGATGAGGCAGCTGTGTTTGCACTGGGTGCGTTCTAATCCTTTAAAGGTGTTGCATTTGACCTGCCAGCAACCAGTTCCATGAAGTAGAAACCTGCAGGCAGATGTGGTTGATAGGACAGTTCAGAAACTTCAGGAAGTTCTCCTGAGTTTATGCTTCCAGCTCAGTTGTGCTGAAAACTGGAGTTGTGTAGCTTATACCTGTTACCTGAGTAGAAAACAATGTTTTACAGATTGATCAACATTTAAGTTACTTGTAGGATGTTTATTTAGGTAGCATTTTTTGTGAGTTTTACTAACCCCATGTTGTATTTCATTTTTCTTAACAAGATGATTCCTATTTATAGTTTCATTTCTCAGTTCAGCCTTCTCACCTTTCCAAGTCCAGTACTGTCCTTAGTTTGAGAGCATAAACTTTTGTGATATACCTGTCATGATGTGTGGCACGCCAAGGGATAGCACAGGAGTCCACAAAGGTCTAACTTCAGAGGTATGAGTCCACATTTGATGAAGATTCAGGTACATCCACTGCAGTGGAGTAAATGACTCAATTTCATTTACGTCACCAAAGTGACATGGCATATAAACCACAATGAGTAAGAATGAGTTTCTGTTAATGCTTGCTTTAAAAAAATGAAGAATCATAGAATGGTTTGGGTTAGAAGAGACCTTTAAGACCAACCCCCCTGGTACAGGCAGGGACACCTCCCACCAGATGAGGTTGTTGAAAGCCCATCCCGCCTGGCCTTGAACACTTCCAGGAAAGGGGCATTCATAACCTCTCTGCGCAACCTGTTCCAGTGTCTCCCACCCTCACAATTAGGAATTTTTTCTTAATATCTAGTTTAAATGTACTCTCAGTTTAAAGTCATTTCCCCTCGTCCTGTCACTATATGCCTGTCTAAAACGTACCTCCTCAGCTTTCCTGTAGGCCCCCTTCAGGTACTGGAAGTCCGCTGTAAGGTCCCCTAGAACTTTCTCTTCTCCAGACTGAAAAGCCCCAGCTCTTTCGGCCTGTCCTGATTGGGTAGGTGCTCAAGCCCTCAAGAAGAAGAAGAAGAAAATATGCAAACTGTAATATTTTGTTTTAATTTAAAAAGATAATGACTGCAGTACTTCTAGACCAACATTTTCTATTTAAAATCAACAAACAAGACACATGAACCCAAGAGGGTAAATGTATGATATCCTCACCTAATGTCTCTGTTTCAGGCATAAGATTTGAAGACTGTCTCCTCCTTATTTCATGTGCTCACAGTAGGTTTACGCATTTGTCTCCCTGTGACAGTAGCATCGCAGTGTAATGACTGTGAAACGAGGCTTTCTGCACGTTGTGTTTACATGTATACGACGTCACAACGTCACAGGCAAGGAGGCATCGTGTCACACCCAGTCTTGGTGACATACCTTGGTTCCGGCTCTATTTTCAGCCGGTTGCTGGGCAGATTTGCACAGGCCTCCTGGTGGTGACTCAGCTACACGCTTACAGATTGGTTGATGCAAAGCGACTGTTCCGCAGCCAATCCCGAGCGGGTATGCAAATTTTCTGCTGTTAGCTTCCATCAGCCTGAGGAAGGCAAGGCTCTGCTCCTTGCTGAACTGGTGTAGAGCAGAGCGGCTGCGGGGGTTCCATTCTGGGTGCTTCCGGCATTGAAAGGACAGCCCATCGTTCCATGTGAAAATGAGCAAGCAGCCTTCCAGCTCCCCCAGATGGAAATATTATAGAAAGTCCTTACCACGTTTTAATTAGCTGAAATTATGGAAGCTGGATCTTTCACATCTTGAAGACTTCTTCCCCTCAGTTAGATGTGATGAATGTAAGAGTTCAGCAGTGACTTCTGTTTGTAGAAGCTGTGGTTTAAATAAGTCCAATAAGAAAACAAACAAACAAAAAAAGATACTGAGAAACTATATCTTCCCTAGAGGTCATATTGATAATACTTTTTAATAACCAGCAAGTTCCCGCAAAGAACTGACCAGCCCGTTTTTTAGGTGTATTTTATAATGTTGTTCTTTGCCACTGAGAAAATAGAGTCTTTGCAAAGAACTTCTAAATAATGTTTGTATGTATGGAAAGCATTTAGTGCCTTTTAAAATCAGCATCACTTTTTTTTTGTTGCTAGTTCCCTTATGGCATTTGGTAAATGACCTTTGATATCACTTAACAATGATGCCCTGATTTCAGAGGATGAGACTGATGCTAGGTTGCAAACGTTTGAAAGCCAGGTGCATCATGTAGTTGCATATCCTTAGTCTGTCAAATTATCACTTGAAAATTCACTTATGAAAGAAAAAAAGACTGGATTAGACTGGATTTTATAATGTATATAAAATCTTGTGGATTTCCAGAGGATAGCCACAAAGATGCTCAGACGGCTGGAGCACCTGCCCTGTGAGGACAGGCTAAGAGGGCTGGGGCATTTCAGCCTGGAGAAGGCTCCAAGGAGACCTTACAGTGGTCTTCCAGTACCTGAAGGGGGCCTCCAGGAAAGCTGGGGAGGGACTTTTTAGAAGAGCATGTAGAAACAGGATGAGGGGAAATGGTTTTAAACTGGAAGAGGTTAGATGTAAACTAGATATTAGGAAGAAATTATTTTGAGGGTAGTGAGACACTGGAACAGTGTCCAGAGGTTGCCCTGAGAAGTTGTGTATGTCCCTTCCCAGTAAATATTCAAGGCTAGGTTGGGAGAGGCTTTGGGCAACCTGGTCTAAAGGGAAGTGCCCCTGCCTGTAGCAGCGAGGTTGGAATTACATGATCTAATGTCCCTTTCAACCCAAACCATTCTATGATTTACTCTGGTTTACCAGACCCATAGCCTTGTTTGGGTATTTCTCTGAGTAAGCATAAATCAATATGAACGTCATGTTTTACTGAGCTGGTTCTTCAAAGGGCAGAGTGCAAGCGCAGTCCCCAGTGCTTCCAAGGCAGAGGTCACGTTAGTGATAAAGAAGAACTCCATTTTGATGCTCCTATTGGAATACTAGAGGAACTGCCTGAGCACTGTCCAACAATGGAGGAGAGGTTAAAAACTGCTATGCTTAAGCCCAGATGGGTTCCCAGCAGTTTTATGATCCAACACTTGGATCAGAAACTCAGCTGTCTTGTTTGAAAAAATGGACATGTTGCCCAATGTGCAGTAGGTCAATAAGCACATGCTCAGGAGAGACATTACTTATTTGTTTCAGGTGTGCAGGCCTGGGTGCTCCGTGATTTCCCACATCATCCACTTAAAGAGCCCTTAAGCATTAAAAACACCCTCTGACTACACTCGAGGGCTAACGCTGTTCTAAACTCCAGCTCTTAAGTAGAAATTCCCTAACTTCCCTTTGCCTTGCACACCTGGCAAAGCGTTTTCTATTCTAGAGTTCTCGCGCGTGGCCTCATGGGCTTTTGTTGCTGGGTAGAGTGTGAAGAGCCACTGTCTGATTGGCTGCTCTATCCATCCAATCAGAGGCTGCTGCTCGGTCCCCGGGCTGGGCCGAGGCTGCCGCCTGGCTTCCTGTGCGGGAGGTGAGGGCGGCTGCGCAGGCGTCTCCCTCTGCGGTGCGCTGGAAAAACTACAGCTGCTGCAGTGGGAAGCGCTGCTCGGTGTCAAAACGGCCACTGCTAGTCCCCTCTCTAAATACGGCTAGAAATAAGCTAGAGCCTTAATTGAAGTGAAACTCGGCTTGCTGTATGTAGAGTAGGTGAAATAGGACACGGGGTGATGTCATTTCTCTCAGAAGATGGCACATTTTTCTTTAGCTCTGTTCAGCCAACACATGCTAGCCTAAAAGGCACAAAAATTCATTACCTGTGGTGAGCAAGAAAAAATACTGCTTTCACTTACTGTATGTCCTCAGCTGTGTTTATTATGTCTTTTATATGTTAAGATACAGCTGTTTATGGATGTGTCATACTGTGCATACAGTGTGATAATCAGGCAAGCGTTAGCGGCATCAAAAGATAACACTGATGTTCTATTTCAGCACATGTTCTGGAAAAATACCAGTTTATTTTTTCTTCTTTGAAAATAGTTCTTAAATTTATGACAACTTGCATTCACTTATATTGCTAGAGATGATTTCAACTGAAAACTGCTTCTTATGAGCTGCTGTTTAAGAGGTAGGTTTTGTGCATTGCTTTGATTCTCGCGAACTCTTCCATCTAGAACAGTGTAGTCCTGATCATGAGCTGTCTCCATTTCACTCATTTTCTGTGCTACTTTTTAAGTAGACTTGCATATTGAGGCACTGCTTTTCCTGATCAAAGGCTTTTCACTTCCTTTTTATATTTTTTGTGTTTTTGCAAATGTTTTATGGTTGCAGTGTTTTTGGCCAGCACTGCATAAATCAGGAATCTTGTGCAAATGCTGTTCTAGACTGATGATCTTATGCAAAGCCCATTGAGCACGAATTCAGCTTTCTTCCCCCCAGTGTGTTTCCATGACCTTCTCTTTGTCCGCTGCCTGTTGTCAGGCAGGATTCAGGCAGCTGCTTGCTGATTGGCTGATATTTAGCATATCCTGTGCTGCTCCTATGAGCACTCGATTATAGGCTGGTCCATTGCAGCTAAGCTAATTCCTTTGTTGTTGTAGAGCTGCAATCTCTTTGCAGACTAATAATAATAAGGTATATATAAGAGGAAGTGGGGGGAAGGTTTTCTGGTTGGCTGAAAGAGAAGCCCTTTGTATATTAACTACACTGGCACATTTTGGTTTTACTGTGTATTGCATATTTGGTAATGGGAAATATTTGCAGATTTATTACTGGAAGGAGGTGCCTGATGGTGTGTTTTCTTGTAATCCTGAAGTACATATGACTTTCAAGATTAAAGTGAAGAATTCTTACAGAACAAATATTTGCGGTATTTTGTGTTTCAAAATTGATTATTTTTCTGATGAACTTTATTTAAAAACAAAAACAAACATGCAAATTCTACCAATCTATTTACAGAATTTAACCCTTACACGCTTAGCTCTACATGCAGGACTCGTTGTGTACTGCACTAAACAAATGCTTTTTCTTGAAATAAAAGGTACTCATTGGTTTGTGTCCCTCATGACCAAGTCACAAATGTGATGAGTAAAAACTGAAACTACCCAAACATTATATAAGAGAAACGTATAGCAAATATAGCTAAATTTTAAGTTGTTGAGTTTAAAATTAAACACATTCATTTTTTAAACAGTGAGAGTTTGAAGTGTATTTGTGCAAGTCTGAATTCATGTAACCTGCTCTGAAAGGCAACCACTTTACCACTTTGAGTGGAAGGCAAGTATTTATAAGGTGATTGCTTATTGGCTTGCACATATACAACCAAACCTGTCTGAACTGGTTACTGATTTATTTGTATCTTATTTTATTCAGCTCTCACATGAGATCTGTTATTTGGCTGCAGTGTGCTCCCTTGTGGGTACGGCTGGAAACATTTTAAGTCTGGTCTGCAGTGATACGTGATACTTAACCAGCGTTTAGTTTTTATCTTTTAATCTCACCTTTGTGTATATTCTGTAGCTTTTTGGGGATATTCTTTGGTTCCAAAAGATTGTGAGATTGAGCTGAAAATATGCATGAGTAACTCAAATAACTGTCTGACAATGGAATTTTGTAAGACTTTTTTTTTTTTCTACAGTGAATTTGTAAATTGTATTACAGCTTTGTCTTTTTTTTTATAATATCATTAGCTGTAGATAAAACACTTTTTTTTTTTTAATGTATTAGAAACTTAAGTTTATTACCTTGGTGTTTTTGTTCTAAGAGAAAAGATGCATCGATATAAAAAGGTATTGTGATGTTTGAATTTAAACTGTTACTTTTGGCAAATTTGAAAAGGAAGTGTAATTCATTATACTTTATGTTATATATATATGAATAAAAGATAGTTTAGATAATTAAGGAAACTATAGAGAATAGAAATACTATTTTGCTTTAAGTTACATTTTATGATTATACAAATGATGCATTTATAAACTTGATTTTAAGTTTTGTGTGAGAATTTTTATTAATCTGTTAAAATATCTTTTGATCACAGTAAAGATTGTAAATTCTGTGATATGTGAAGTTTCAAAGACAAAAGATCTGTGTAGTGCTCATAAAACAAAGCATTCTATTTAAGGAAATCACATACTTTTCTCTCTTAATTTTGAGTTTGAGGCCCTTTATCTTTGTAATAGATTAGCAGAAGGCTTACTAGTCGGTTCACCTATCGCGAGTCTTAAGAAATGTTCAAGGTTAGCCAAACCTGGACATTCTTCTTCCCCCCAAATTGGCTCTATGTATCTGTAACAGCATGCATCATAGAATCGTGAGTATGATGAACAGTGCTGTATTATGTGGCAGCCTCATGCATGCTTTTAAAGTGATGTGAAAGAAAAACTTCATTCTCATGTTCTCAAGAAGAAAGAACATATGCTGTCAGAAATTTCATGTCTGAAATACATGTTTCTGAAGATGCATGCATCTGGAATAGGATTTTGTACGCTTGTCCTCACTTCAAGACTGTGCTAAATTACTATTTTACTTGTATTCTATTCTTGAGGAATATGAAGATATTGTATTAGCATGTAGGCAGTCTTGAAAAGCTCCTAACAACTTACCTGGAGGTTTTTTTTGTGTGTGTGTGTGGTAGGAGGTGGTTATGGGATGAGAGCGTTTTCTAAGAACGAGTAAATTGATTTTTCAAATCAGTGTTGCGTTTTGCTCCCACTAGTGGCAATAAAAGTAATAGACAGCCATGT
Source organism: Phasianus colchicus (assembly GCF_987193195.1). NCBI lineage: Eukaryota > Metazoa > Chordata > Aves > Galliformes > Phasianidae > Phasianus > Phasianus colchicus. The sequence goes on from NC_143436.1 coordinate 49,499,301, forward strand.
CCAGAAACTTGTTCAGACATGCAGAAATGCATATCTTCAAGGTATAGTTGTGAGTCTATAAGCAGCTGATAAAATCTTTGAAGGTCTGTTTGATCTGTTGCCAAGGTGTGAATGCATCTGTTATTTAAGCACTATCTGTTATACAAATACAAGAACTCTGGATTGTCAAAAAAGAAAAAAATTGAAATATTGTGATAGGAGATCTCAGTGCTCATAAGAAATGGAAAACAGAGAGGAAAAAAATACAACTTTTATCTCTTACCATTTTGCCTGTGCTTTTTGACAAGTTGTGGTAACTGAGGGTGATAGAAGCCCTTGCACATATAGTATGATATGTTGTGGTTGTGAAGTCTAGAATTTTATCTTAATAGTTGAACTTTTACTTTAGACTATATGTTCATCTTACATCTTAAAATATCCTAGTTTAGCAACATAGAAATACTAAATAATTTCCTTCATTTAAAAAAAAAAAAAAGCTGCTTGGAGTAAATAGGGAAGTGTCTAATGGAGCAGTACTGAAAAGATAGAAATAGAAACCTAAAGCACCTATGAAAACAGAGATTGACAACTCTAATCTACTGAAGAGAAGACTGAAGGCCAATCGTACAGCTATTTAATAGTTGTAGACAAGCCTACTTATAAAGAGAGTGGATCCAAACTGTTCCTGTGGTGCTGTAGAATGAATGGTACCATGGTGCAGTGGCTAAGAGTTATATACAGTATGGAAGGTTTAGGCTGGAAAAAACTTCCAAGAGGGATTAGTGCAACACTGGAACAGGTTACTTTTCGACCATAACTCCTTGTGCTATCACTACTCACCACTGAGAAAAGCCTGATCTCATCCATTTGCCATAATGTTTATAAACATTAATCAGATCCCCCCTCAATCTTCCTTTCCCCAGACTGAGCAGACCCAGGTCACTCAGTCTTTTCTCATACTCCCATATGAGATGCTTCAGGCCCTTTATCATCTTTGTGGCCCTCCGTTGGACTCCTTCTAAGAGATGCCTGTCTTTTTAGAACCTGGGCACCCAGAAGTGGTGGTCTAAATGTGACCTCACCAGGGTAGAGGAGGAGGAGGATCACCTCCCTCGACCTTCTGGCCACCTTCTTGTTATTGTACCCCCAGGATACCATTGGCCTTCTTGGCCGCAAGAGCACAGTACTGGCTTATGGCCAACAAGATTAATCAATTAATGCTAAAGCAATATATAATCTGTTAGGACTGTCTCAGCTGATGCAGCTTAATCTGACCCAAAAGCATAAGCACTCAGAGGTGAAATGGTTGACTAGATGATCTTGAGAGATCATCTTTTTTTAAAAAAAAAAACTACTTTATTCCATTACATATTCTTTAAATATATAGAAATTTTCTTAGTTATTTGATATAATTATTTTTGTCATTTATTCCAGTTATGGTTGGTTTTATTTTTTATTTAAGTTTGTCTGAAACTTCTGACATTACATAGATTTAGAAAGGTAAAATAATTATCAACTGATAGGGCAAGATAGTATCTGTTTTGAAAGAAGTGTGCTTGCTTTTACATTGGCTCAATACCCTTTCTAGCTAGAAACTTAATCGTATCCCTGCTGTAATGATACTGAGTTGTTTAGTCTGTATTACTACATGTCATTAAAGTAATTGTGTCATCTCAGTGAGTTTTACATGCTTATATTTGTTCAGCATACGTAGAAATCTGCACTTGCTTTTCATAAGGAGAAACAAAATTTAATCATTTTGTCAGTTGTTTTGGATTTTGTAGATAGTTACAGTAGTTTGCTTTAAAATGCGCAAAAAGTAAATTTCAGCAATAGTCTTTCTTTAAAACCCCTGTTATAATAATAATAATAAAATAATAATGGCCTTCAAAAGTCTTATGGAACTTTTTTTTTTTTAAGGGTCAAGATGGATAGCACAGATGAACCTCAGAAAAAAGTCTTCAAAGCACGAAAAACAATGAGAGCAAGTGATCGACAACAACTTGAGGCTGTCTATAAGGCTAAGGAAGACCTGCTGAAGACAGCTGAAGTTAAACTGTTAAATGGAAAGCATGAGAACGGAGATTCTGATTTAAATTCTCCTTTAAGCAGTACGGACTGTATGGAGGACAAGAGGGAAGTTAATGGCCTAGTGGATTCTAATGAAATTAGTGAAATCAAAAGACCTGAAAGTAGGGCAGAAAGTATAGTCAGTGACCTAGAACCTAAACCTCTCTCTCCAGAGAATGTTACTCGTGAACAAGATACTGATATTGCGTTAGTTTGTGAGGCTGAAAACAGAGTGCTTGGTAGCAGTAAAGTTAACTTCCATGAAGAAAATAACATAAAAGATCATTTGGACCAAAGAGAGAGTGACGCTTCATCAGAAAGTGACAGTAAATCAAACTGTGATAATAGCTCCTCCGTTGAGGAGAGAGGAAAAACGAGTGACTTAACTATTATTTCTAGTTCACCTGTTGAAGAGAAAAAGAAGGCTGGAGAAGTAATTGTTGAAGATTCTGTTGGGGAAGAGGCTATCTCTAGCAGTATGGAAACTGATCAGGAACCAAAAAATCAAGGAGATGGCACTGCAGGTCTTTCAGAAACTGTAGTTGAGAAGGCAGTAGATGAGTCAAGTGAAAGTATCCTGGAGAATACTGACTCTATGGAAGCAGATGAAATTATTCCAATTTTGGAAAAACTAGCTCCTGCTGAAGACGAGATGAGCTGTTTTTCTAAAAGTTCTCTGCTTCCAGTGGATGACACAGCCCCAGATTTAGAAGAGAAGATGGACAACTGTTTGGGTTCACCACTGAAGCAGGAAAGCAATGAAAGTCTGCCAAAAGAGGCTTTCTTAGTGCTGTCTGATGAAGAGGATCCTTGCGATGAGAGGGAGCATGCTGAAGTGGTACTATCAAACAAGTCAGGTCTTCCAGGTAGGAGTTTTTTAAATTGGTAGCTTTGATTCGTCTGGAATTTTGTTCATTTCTTAAAATGACATACATTTGACATGTTTCTAAGTCTGTGTTTAAGAACTTCAGTCTTTTGGGTATACAGGGGGAAGTAATGAATTTTAGGAGCATGTGAGAATCATATCAGCGTCTTTGTAATTGAAGGTGATAAACCATATTGAGTGAAGTAATGAGCTTTTTAATTTTTTCCAGTATTCTTCAGCATTGCTGGTGTGAGCATTTGTTCTCGCATTAGTATTGTGAGCAGCAAATGAAGAACTTGAAAGGCATTAAAGCGATATTTTATCACAGAGAAACTCTTAAAAGCAACAAAGAGAGGTCTAGCCAACATCTAACCAAAGATCAGTATTAATTTTTGCCACATTTATGGTATTTTTTCTTCCCTCTTGCCATTTCTAAAAAGAAAGAAAAAAAAGTGTTAAGTTGGGTTATTGTCACACACAAGCATTCGATAAATCAAACAGTATTCCAGTTCATACCTTTTTCTCTCTCTTGTTTTTTTCCATAACTATTTTTGTTAAAGGATTCTGTTCTGGCAGTGTATATTCCTGTAGTGATGTTGAGTCAGGCATATTCTGAACGTAGAAAACTTTCAAACTCTGCATCCAGACTTTAAATATATAGTCATATATATCATATGTACAGCTAAAAGCAGCATTTTTATATCATAATATCTTTCTTATTCTTTCTGGAACTTGCATTCTCAAGTAATTGCAGGAAAAAGTAGAAGCTATTCACCAGTTTTTATTTTGTTTGCATGCTCATATAAGCATGTTCAGAGGCCTAACAAAAGACAGTCTTACCAACTACTTTTATGTAGTCTTGCAATTTGAGGGATGGAATTTGTAGCTGAGAAAGACTGAAATTAGCACCAAAAATTATCACAGTCCCCCCATCACTTTTCATAAATGGGTGGGAGGGGTGGAAGAACGTAAAAGGGAATAGTTGCCAGATGTGGTACAGGATATATTGGAAAAGAAATGTACTAACTTATTGTTCCTAAGGAGAAGAAGGGATTTCAACTTTCTTCAACACGCTCATAAATTTTAAGGATGAAAACATGTTAGTAATACAGACATAGCATAACCCCCATTTGTTTCAAATTTCTTTCACCAAATAATGATACTATTAGAGAGGTTTTAGAAGAAAACCACAAATCATGTAGATTATTTTCATGCCATTTAACTTTAACTCAGTGGTTTTATCCAACTTGTATCTGATGACTATGGCAACTGGTTGACATTCAAAAGCATTAATTATATAAAACTGGTACTTCAGTCTTTTCATGCACTTAGCAGAACTAGCAGATACATTCTTGATGTTAAACTGATGTTCTCTGCTCTCTTGTTGCTGTCACGCAGTTTTGTATGCGTAAGTATTTTGCATGGGGCACTCTGTCTTACTGTCTCACTTCTGACAAAATAAAACCAATAAATAATTAATGGATATATTGTTGTTGCTCTCTACTTTTAGTTAAAGAAAGCTATAGCTTCAAGCTGCACTGTTGTTAGCGTTTTATGAAACAATGACCACACTAAGTTAAATCTATTCATTCATGCTTGACTGAGTAAGATCTCAAGAGATTTATCAAGATCAAGCTGTCTTTGTTTATGGGAAGTTAGCACCCATAGTTTCTTATCTCTGTTTTACTGTCGATGAAACTGTCTTTCACTAACTTGTAATCGCAGTTTGGGTCTTGAGTAAATAACTGGAGGCAGTGAGATGAGAATATCTTTCTGGCCATGTTTCAGACTTTTCCTCCTTTTCTGGTGCTAACCTTTAAGTTTATGCCATTTAAAAGTATAATTAATGAGTTGTATAGTCTCTTTAGAGAATTTTATTTGGGTATTAAAATGCACATTTCTCTGGAATTGCAAAAGTGATACCACTGTTTAAGATCTTCCAGTAGATATCTGTGGGTGGGATATGGTGAAGCGAAAAGAGTATGGTATGTACCTGTGTAGAAGTTGTAGTGCATTATGAATCCCTTCTCTAAAATGTATGTTACAAATAAATCAGTGATTGTTGTTCTTATCACAGTTTAAGGCTTCTCTAATTGGATACGAATTAACTTAGGATAACAAGGTGGCTTTTTTTTTTTTTCTTCTCATCTTAATTAGAAAGAAGCACACTGTGGTCACAGAGAAACCTCAGCTCTGAAGCAAAAGGCTATAAGTGAATATTGAATATTGGACTACTGTTTGCAGAAGCCTAAAATGATTGTACCCAGCAATATTTTTCTCTGTTCTGGACAGAATAATTTCTTGACTAGTAATTTTGTTTTCTGTCAGCTGTAACAGTTGGAGACTTCTGTAGTTGCATGAATGCAATTGCAACTGTTCCTAAAAGGAATACTGGCCAGTGAAGTGTATTCTGTCGTTAGTGGTAATACATTAATTTCTGCATGCTAGCTTCTTAAAGTTTCCCATTAAGTTGCCAAGAAGGGAGCTCAAATTTTTCCAAATAATAGATTCTACATGAAATATATTGAGGAAATCTTCTGGGGTCAGAAGATTGCCTAAGCTTAAACTTATTCATTATTTTTATTTCTGTTAAGACGCATATTGGCAGAACTGCCATCCAAACATGCATTCAGTCAGCTACTGCAGAGATCTGAATGTTTGCAGTTGTAGGAGTTCTTAAAAGGTATTTTCAGCTGTTCAGTGACAGGAAAACATGTAGTCAGAAAAAAAAAAAAAAAAAAAAAGAAAAACAAAAACAAATGAACAGACCAAGAAACAAAAATCAAAACTGCAATATTCAGTTCCACAACAGATAAAATCAGCTATTAAGATGACATTTCTGTTTGTGTTAGTAACGCAGTAAATACAGTGATAGCATAATTATATTATCAATTATTTTTTTTAAGGTTTGCATTCATTACTTCTACTTGTCTACTTGTCATGATGATGACTTCTTGGCTTAACAGCAAAACATAAACTATGATCCATTTTTAAAATTCTCCGTATGATGATTCCTAACTGTAAGAGTTTAGCTGGAGTTGTGTTTAAACCACTTTTACTCTGTATATACAAAGAGTGATGAAAATTTGTAAGCAGTGAGCTTCCTCAGCCTTGAAATAGCTATGTAAAACAAAACAACAAATCAAAAACAATCATAGAATCATAGAATCACAGAATGGCCTGGGTTGAAAAGGACCACAATGATCATCTAGTTTCAACCCCCCTGCTATGTGCAGGGTCACCAACCACCGGACCAGGCTGCCCAAAGGCACATCCAGCCTGGCCTTGAATGCCTCCAGGGATGGGGCATCCACAACCTCCTTGGGCAACCTGTTCCAGTGCGTCACCACCCTCTGTGTGAAAAACTTCCTCCTAATATCTAACCTAAACCTTTCCTGTCTCAGTTTAAGACCACTTCCCCTTGTCTGGGCACAATCCACCCTCGTAAACAGGCATTCCCCTTCCTGTTCATATGCTCTCTTCAAGTACTGGAAGGCCACAATGAGGTCTCCCTGGAGCCTTCTCTTCTCCAAGCTAAAGAAGCCCAGTTCCCTCAACCTTTTCTCATAGGAGATCATCTTAGTGGCCCTCCTCACATCAGCCATCTCTTTCAGAACCCTAGGATGGATATCATCTGGCCCCATGGATTTATACTCGTTCAATTTTGTGAGGAGGACTTGGACTTGTTCCACCATTACAGTGGGACAGAAACCACTCCCCACACCCTGACCTAGAGGCTCACAGTCCTGGCAGACACAGGAAGCCTGACCACCCATGAAGACTGAGGCAAAGCACTCATTGAGTACCTCAGCTTTTTCTATGTCTGAGGAAGCCAGCTCCCTGTTACCTTTCATCAGAGGGGGAACACTCTCCTTGGCCTGTCTCTTCCTGCCTATGTACCTGTAGAACCCCTTCTTGTTATGTTTCACATCCCTTGCCAAGTTCAGCTCCATCTGTGCCTTGGCTTTCCTACTCCTGTCTCTACACACATGACGATCAAAATCCACACATATGAAGAAAAAAAAATAATAACCCTTCAGCTTTGAAACTATGATGCTACTAAAAGCATCCTAGATATGTGAATGTTTCAGTGAAATATCTTTTTTTTTGGTTGAACATTTAAAATCTGCAACTTACGGAAAAAGTGCTCTTGAACTTTGAGAGTCTCCTTTAGATTCTTTTGTGAATGAGTCTCACAGGTATCAATTATGTGCATGGAATTTATCTGTAGATCTTTAAAAAGTGAGTAGTAGAGCTACTATGATGCTTTGTTACCTTGAAAGTAAGTCAGATTGGTTTTGAGAAAATTTTGTGGTTTGAATCATTATTATTTCTTACATAGATTAATAATGTGGAAAAAAAAAAAAACCCTCATAATTTCCGTGGGTTTCTGATTTCTTTTGCTGATTTATTATGTTACTTTATTTTAAATCATCCAAAGAGGGTTCACAGTACAAGTAGAATTTAGTGCTAAGAGACCATCAGTGTTATCTTTGCAGCCTGTAAAAAAGCCTACATAAACTGTGCTGTAATAACTAAATGAAGATAGAAATTGAAGAAGTGTAGCAATCGAGTATTGTATAGCAGAGTTGACTTATTTTGTTATATTCTGGATCTATTTTAATGTAATGCTAATAAGCAGTGTAACTTAATAGTTTTACATTGTATCTAGCAAGCAAAGAAGGCAGCAGTGCAGCCTATATGAAACACTAGAAGAAGTCATGGAACATGCAGTAAGTTTATGGAAATTTCTCCCTTTGTGCAGCTTTTAGAAAGTACTTCCTTGTAAGCTGTGCGGATTTGAGATGTGGTTGATTTTTTTTTGTTTGTTCATTGTTTAACGAACTTTCTGCAGTGTAGGTTTTAAGTGAATGTTGGAAGGGACTTTAAGGGACATTAAAGATCCTCTAGTTCCAAGCCCCTTGTCAGGAGTAAGGTAGATAATTGGATTTAAATTAGGGTGCTTCCTTTTAGTAACAAACATTAAATTAATATCAGTACTTATTAAGAAAAAAGGTTCTTAACTTTTTCCTACCATAAATACTGTGGTTGAATTTGCCAAAGGTAAATAAACATGTTAATAATTTCCTACTGAATTTTTATTTTTTTTTTTCCTAAGTGTAGCTTTCAGACGTAACTTTCAGGCATTGTGTTGGTTTTAAAGCTAAACAAATCCAGAAGTGGATCTATGTTGTACAGTAGTTCAGACTTTTTGCTCTGAAGGTATCTTCTTTTTTTTCATCTCTACATACTTCTCTCTCTCTCTCATGTTTCTTTCTCTTCTGTTTTGTAAGCATTCTAAGCTCACAAGTCAAAAGAGGACTCTGTGTGTAACTTTCTGTAAGTCAATGTAAGTAACACATTTTTTTTCTTGTTTGTAGAAGAGGTGGGAAAAAATGAGGAGGAGGACAAAGAAAGAGAAGTGGTCCACAAAGAAGAAGAAAAACTCACAGAGAGAGGTATGTAATATCAACACTATTCTGCACTGATGGCGCATATTAGAAACACAGAGTCATTGAAGTATCAAGGATAACTGAAGGAAAGGTTTCTCATTAAGGTCTGAGCCAAAATAGGCATCAGAGATTTTTTCTATCATTTGCTATCCCGTCAGCAGTAGGGGGCATATTTTCGCTAGTTAACCTTATGCTACTAATATACTGGTAGAAAGCACTTACTGCTTACTGTTCACGTTCCTCACTAGATTGAGCTGAAGGTGGCCTTTAACTTTCTGAACCCCATCCCTGCACACTTCCTGTTTTTAGATTCTTATGATGTCATTCTGTCCATTGCAGATGGGAATCTTTGTTCCCTACAGGTAGGGAATCATCCACAGTTACTGCTCTTGATTTCTGCATCATGCTGCTGAATGGCTCAGGCTCAGATAGTTCAGGCGTTTCCCTGGGCAGAACTTCCAGCAATCTGAAATGACAAGATCCAAATCTTTAGTTGTCCTGTGCACCTCCTGGCATATTGGGAGCCACTGGTGCTTCCTACCTTTGTCATTGTTGGAGTTTGCATTTTGCAACAGGACAAACTCTGGCTGTGTAGCTGGAGGTTCTGGTTCTTGAAGCTGCAGGATCTTACAGTTCATCCAGTCAATCTCTGTCTAATTATCTCTGATGTTATTCCATCTCCTGACCTCCTTCCATAGCTTCTTTGCTTGGTGACATGACTGCCCCACTAGTTTATACCTCCTGTAGGCAAGAAGTTCATGTCTCTCTGCCAGGGCTTCATACAGAAGGGGAGGCCCTAGATGGTCCAGGTGGCTTGAGATTTGCAAAGCCATATTCTCACCCAGCAGAGCTCTGTTTGCGTTGGGACTTGGACATGACAAGGGGAACTGTCCCAGTGGCTGGTGATGATGTCACATGGTAGATCGCCACCGTTGCTGAGCATGGTGACCATGACCACCTTCTGTGCACCCTACAAAGTTTTGCAGCTGTTGTTGGCCATGCCCTGGGAGCTGTGTTTTAGGCCCTGGGAGCTGTGTTTTAGGCCCAGCCATTATTTAGGCTTCTCGCCAGTATGTGTTGATGGGATGTTTTAGTGTCCATAAGGTGTTAACTAGAACATAAGTGCAAAACACCCTTCAATCAGGAACAACTGATGAAACTCACTCAAAGCTGTTATTGTTTTCAGGAGTCACAACTTTCCACTGCTATCCTTTCCATTAGCAGCAAGCATCCTCAAGTTCTTCAAAAATAATCAAGCTGCATTATGACTAAATGTAGCTTCTGCTTCAGAACAAATTACTGAACATGTTCTGATAAATAAATACTTCTTGTATGTTACAAGCTAATTGTTTCATTTGTGAATGGTTCGATTTCTTCTCATATGACTGACTGGGAGTAGGCAAACACTGTACAGAAAATGCTAGAAAACTTGTCTCCAGTAGACTTTGGATAGTTTTCTAACTTTGCAGTTTTAAATTTATTTACTTTCTACAGGCTTTTCTGATGGATGGAAGAAAGCTTGAACTGTAGCTGTTTTTATTCATTTGTCACTGTTTACTGTCATTCTGAAAAAAACAAAAACAAAAAATCACACCCTAGACATTTAAACTGTTCACAGATAATCAGCATTCTGCAGTGCTTATATGGAGTCTTGTAGTCCTGTTGTATTCACGTAAAATGTGAATACCTATGCTCTCATTTTTTTTTTAGATAAAGGTTGTTGCACAGAGTTTTAAAATTGCCTTTTAATATTTTTAGTACACTAGAGTCTTTTTAGTGCAGCTCTTAAAATGGAAAACCATCAGAAATTTGACCATCAGAAAATTAGAAAATAATCTCTGAAGTTAAAAATATGACTCGCACAGTGTGTGTAATATAATTAAAGAAAAATGGAAAGTCGCTATTTGTTGTGCTTTTTCAGTCTCCAGTATCTACTAATCCTGTCTTTCTGACTCATCCTCAAATGTGAAGCTTATGGTCTTTGATGTTTGGATGGTCAAACACACACAGAATGGTCTATAACTTTCTTTACTTCCCTTTACCTAGGCACATCATTCTGTATCCATATCGCTAGAGCATATGGTGCCAGGAGCTGGAGGAATGAATGAGGTCTCTTTTTGCTCTTCTGTGCTTCATCTCTGTAATGAAAATAACCTTCATAATATAGTTCTGTTTTGAGCCTCTTCTTTCATCAGGTTTTTACTTTCCTTCTTGCTCAAATAGTAAGAAAAAAGTCTGATTGCTCTCTTATTTAGAGGTTGGGGATACAGGTTAAGAATTCATGACAGATAGGAAAGAACTCTGTGCTAACACAGGCAGAGTGAAGTAGAAGTTTTAATTGGCTAATAGGTTACTGAAAAATAAAAACTTTTTTCAGAAGGGGGTTTTATTTTGCTTTTGAGAAGCCATGTTACATTGCAGGATGGTGCTGATAGGAAGAGGAAGAAATGGAGGCAGGGAAGAGGGGAATGGTTGTGTGGTCTTGCATTTGAGGTAGTGGTTTGGTGAATCACGAAGCAGAACTCTTGGCAGCAGTGTATGAAGACAAAGGGACTTGTTCTCTTTTGATGTTGTTCAAATACATTGTTTTTCTGAAGGCATTCTTACTGTTCTAGAATGAAAAATGCTTAAATAAAAAAAAAAAGAAACTTCATAATATTCATGCTATTCTGCAGCTATCTGTTTGGGGTTGGTTCTTCTGGTTGTTCTTTTTATTTTGCTTTGATTTGGTTTCTGTTTGTTTGTTTTTAAGATTCGTCATCAGCAGTTGTATCTAATTGTTTCAGGTGAAATGTCAAGAAGAAAGCGTTCAAAATCTGAGGACATGGACAGTGTACATTCTAAACGGCGTCGATATGTTGGAGTAGAAGATTATGAAGCAGAATTCCAAGTGAAAATTACAGCCAGAAGAGATGTTGACCAAAAGTTAGAAAAGGTAGAGTGGAAATGAAGAATGAAGATGGCAAAACCGTATCTCATATCTTTATTTTCTCTTGCCACTTTACCTGTCTTTTCCCACGCACTCGCTAGTCAAGTACACATAAGCTTTCTCTCATTATTTGGTTTAAAATTATACATAATTAAAATAACAACAGAGGTTCAATTTACAAAATCCTAGGTAGCCTTGCTTAGACTAAATGCCATTTGGAATGCATGTCACAAGAGTTATATTTGAAATGTGTTAAGCATTTAAATTCTTAAGTGAAACGTAACTGTAGATGGAGAATAAAAGAATTTCAGTGAAGGTGGCATTTTAGTGTGATAAATGTTTACATGTGCTTTGCTTTTTGTACCCAGCTTGAAAGAAAGTCTCTCATAAGAATGAGTTATCAAACATAGTGTTTTGCGATTTTTGTAGCGCTATGGTGGTGCATATTGTAACTTCAGTGTAGGATCCAAACAACCACATTTATTGCTTTTTTATTTCTTTTACTTATGGAGATTTTTACTTTGCAATAGTAAAGATTTAGGAGCAGGAGGGGAAAAGATAAATGTAGTAAGTAGACTTTGCAGAAATTAGTCTCCTCTTTTGCCATTTTTATCTTCTGCAACTAAAGCAACACAGGGCATTTCTGCTTAGGAGAAAGTGTGTATCAGAAACTAAAGTTTTATTAAACATTTTTAGTTTCTGTTCTTCAATTGCCATTGTCCCTATCAAGAGTAAAAAAGAAAGGAAAAATTTAACCTCTGTAAACACAACGGTACGAAAACATCTTCTGTTAAGATTCTTTTTATCAATTATAAACCTGTATATATTTATCATACTACAGTGAAATTAATGTATTGAGTTAATGGCAGAAAAGGATATATGTATTTGTCAAAGCAGATGTAAAGATCTTCTTCAGCAATGTAACCATATTCTTATTGTTGACTGTGATAAATTTAATTGATTGACAAGCCACAACCAGTGTCATTCGTGGTAAAATTCTTTTTGAGTTAAGAATATTTTTATAGACAGTCTCCGAAGTTTTAGGATTAATTTTCTTTTCCTTTTTTTTCCCGTCCTAATTTAACAATTTGGCAGGTTATCCAGAGAGTGCTAGAAGAAAAACTTGCTGCTTTACAGTGTGCTGTATTTGACAAGACTCTGGCAGACTTGAAAATGCGAATAGAGAAAGTAGAATGTAACAAGAGGCATAAAACCGTGCTTACTGAACTACAGGTGAGTGTATATTGAATTGCATACAAAAGTCAAACTTAGCAAGTTCCTCAGCATTTAGTAATAAGTTTCCTGTTGCTGCTGTTTGGGAAGGTAGTTTGATTCCACAGAGGGAGGAGAGGAGAAAAAAAAGGTGAATAAATAGATTATCTTTGTGCAGTTGTGAATGGCAGTGAAAAGTCATGCATAACATAGGATTGTGATACACACTGGTGTCTTTCTGCTGCTCCAAAGTCATACAGTAATACTGTGTTTCATGGAAAGAATATTTTCATAGAATCATAGAATCACAGAATGGCCTGGGTTGAAAAGAACCACAATGATCATCTAGTTTCAACCCCCCTGCTATGTGCAGGGTCACCAACCACCGGACCAGGCTGCCCAAAGGCACATCCAGCCTGGCCTTGAATGCCTCCAGGGATGGGGCATCCACAACCTCCTTGGGCAACCTGTTCCAGTGCGTCACCACCCTCTGTGTGAAAAACTTCCTCCTAATATCTAACCTAAACCTTTCCTGTCTCAGTTTAAGACCACTTCCCCTTGTCTGGGCACAATCCACCCTCGTAAACAGGCATTCCCCTTCCTGTTCATATGCTCTCTTCAAGTACTGGAAGGCCACAATGAGGTCTCCCTGGAGCCTTCTCTTCTCCAAGCTAAAGAAGCCCAGTTCCCTCAACCTTTTCTCATAGGAGAGGTGCTCCAGTCCTCTGATCATCTTAGTGGCCCTCCTCTGTACCCACTCCCAAGAGCTCCACGTCCTTTCTGTACTGGAAGCCCCAGTCCTGAACGCAGTACTGCAGATGGGGCCTCACAAGAGCCGAGTAGAGGGGGACAATCACCTCCCTCTCCCTGCTGGCCACCCCTTCTTTAATGCAGCCCAGAACGCAGTTGGCCTTCCAGGCTGTATAAACTTCTGGTTTGTGTAATTTCTTTAATGGTTCTTGTGTTTGTGGTTTTGTTCATTTGTTTTTCTCTTCTTTCCATTTAGGCTAAAATCTCTCGATTGACAAAGCGGTTTGGAGCTGCCAAGGAGGACATGAAGAAAAAACAGGAAGTAAGAACTGCATTTGCTGTATTTGTATTTCTGAGCTAACCTAAGCCTTGCATTGAGGAAATTTTGTATGCAGGAATATGTGACCTGTTTCAGTGGTGTTCACAAAGTAGGTTTGTCTTATTTGACTAAAAGTGAGCCATTCTTACGAACAGAGTCTTTAGCATCTATTCAGTAGTTCTCATTTGCACAGGAGGTCCTTTATACATTGTTAGTGTGCAAGCACCTTAAATTATATGTAAGAAAATGTAATTTGCTTCAATATGAAGAGTATAGGATGAATATCAGCTTGTAGGGAGGGAAGGAGGGAAAGAGGAATAAATACAAACAAAAGCATTCCTCTGTCTAGAGTAAGTATTTTGGGTTAGTTACTGTGACGAAGTGGGAGCTAAAAATTCATAATAGTTCAAAAAGAAATATTGATTCTTGTGCTATAAAATTCTAAAGACAAGCGGCTTAGAGAGAGAGAGTATGTAGGAGTGAGGCAGGTAGGACCAAATAGTTTCTAGAGATTTGTAAAACATGTCTAGTTTTTCCTCCTGAAATCATAAACCTCATGTAGAAAGGAATCTATATAGAGTACAGTTAATCCGCAAGCTGATGTAGTTGTTTTGTTTTTCTTTGTATTTTTGTTTCTTTTTTAGAATACACCAAACCTATCTCTGTCCTCAGGAAAAGTAGCAAGTAGCACTGCAAATGCAAACAATCTGACATACCGGTAAGCAAAGCACATCACTGCAGTCATGTTAAAATTCAGTGTGGGACACTTGCAGCACCTCATTTAATGGATTTGTTTGTTTTTTAATTAAAGTGTTCTTCATTCATTGCTATTCAACTGTAAAATTCAACTTTTATTCACAGAATTCACAAATGATCAGTATTGAATCCATTCCTAGGTAAACGATGTGTTGTTTTGACAGTTAAAGATGACAGAAGTCTACCAAGAAAATTCTCTTGACAAAAGGCAAATTCAGTGCAACCACTTGTAAACTTGTAAATAAGTAATTCTCTGAGGGCTTTTTTTTGTTTCTTTGTTTTTGTTTTTTAGTAGAGGAATATACAGAGTTAATTTCCTTGTGGGGGCAGAAGATAAATCAGATTATAAAATTAATGAAACTAATAGGTATGCAATATTGTTTCCCCATCATCACTATACCTGTTGAGAAGTGCTAACTGAATCTTCTTTCTATAGAAATATTACCACGGTGAGGCAGATGCTGGAATCAAAAAGGAATGTAGGAGATAGTAAACCAGCAACTCTTCAAGCCCCTGTGAATACAGGTGAGAAACTGGCTATGGACTTTATAAATTAATTTCATGAAAGTTTTATTGCCTTCCATTAATTAAGTAACTAAACAGACCAAAACTATTTTGTAGAAATTCTCACATATTACTCTTAGCTGCCTACCACATTCCCACAGTTTAGAATGGAATCATTCAGTTAGAAAGGACCTTCAGAAATCATCTGGGACAACTGCCTGACCTTTTGAGGGCTAACCAAAGATTAAAACATGTAATTCAGGATGTTGCTGAAATGTTTAACACTGACAGGCAAGGGACATCAACCACCTCTGCAGGTAGACTCTTCCAGTGTTTGACCACCTTCACAATGAAGACATTTTTCCTTATTTGTAGCCTGAACCTGCTTGATACAGCTTAACACCATCCCCATACATCCTGTCCTCAGTTACCATGAAGAAGAGACCAGCACCTTCCTCTTCACTTTTTCTTCTCAGGAAGTCTTTGAGAGCAATGAGATCACCTTTTAGCCTTCTCTTCTCCAGTCTAGAGTCCCAAGTGTCCTCAGCCTCTCCTCATAGCTCATTCCTTCCAGCCTTTTTATCATCGTTGTGCTCTCTTCTGGATGGCATTTATGTTTGTGTGATGTGCTTACTAGGCGAGGCAAAAAATACATTGACATGGCCAACCAGAACATGTGGGCAAATTAAATGCTACAGCAGACTGCTTGCCTGGGTAAGGCAGAAAAACATGAAGTTTCTCCACTGCTGAAGTTTCTCCACTGCTGAGAAGTGAAGCACATGGCTCACAGGCCATTTTTTTGCACTTGATTATTGTAGGATGCTGATTATCATGCCCTCTGACTAGTGGCTATAAAAATTGAGTGGGGAATTAAGGGAAGTCACAAGCCTCATTTCTTAAAGGAATCATTGACAAGTGAAATTCCAATATTGGAATTTTATAAGGAATTTAGAATCAAAACCACAGTTAATTATATTCGTGTATCAACACCATCTTCAGTTTTAAAATTCTGTTTACTTAAAACTGATTATTTTTTTTTTTCAAAACCAGGACATAATAGGAATGTAATGGCTATATTTGGTATATTATACTACTGATCTTTAGATTTAATCCCAAAATTTTGTTGTGTAAAAGCAAATACCTTCTTTGGCACATTAATCATTATTTCAGTAGAACCTTCTGGTTAAAATGTCCTACCCATACAGAGCAACTTAGTCAAGTTGATTTCGTTTTTCTCTTCTTGTCTTTTCTGAAGGACCAGTTGTTCTACTCTTTCTGTCGCAGGTGTTTAAAGTGCTTCATGTATTTTCATCATTTGAATCTCAGCTCATCAAGCCTCTGCGTCTTAATTGTTCGTAATTTTTGTCATTTGTATTTAGTTCTTTCAAATAGAAATATGGTATACACTATCTTAAACTAGACCATTGAATTTCACAGTGTACAACAGAAAAAAAAGCACACACAGCCTTTCTTTGAAAATAAAAGTAACCATTTTTTCATTGTTGTGTTGGAGCGGATCTACCCTCTTGGTTCAAATTCTGTTTTTATGTTTGTGTGTAGCACCAGCTTCCAGTCTTGCTGCTCCTCAGACACCTGTCAGTGGACATCCTAAGCCTCAGACTCCAGTGACCTCTAGCCCTCTGACAACAGCAGTTATTTCGACGGCTAACACAGCTACAGTTGTAGGCACAAGCCAAGTGCCCAGTGGCAGCACTCAGCCAATGTCTGTTTCATTGCAGTCTTTGCCTGTAATATTGCACGTGCCTGTTGCAGTATCGTCTCAACCTCAACTCCTTCAAGGCCACGCAGGAACTTTGGTCACTAACCAGCAGTCAGGCAGCGTTGAATTTATATCTGTACAGAGCTCATCTACAGTTGGTAGCCTTACCAAAACTGCAGTATCTTTGGCATCTACTAACGCAGCTAAACCAAATAACAGCCCATCTGTGTCCAGTCCTGGTGTTCAGAGAAACTCTCCAGCCAGTGCTGGGTCTGTACGGACAACATTAGCTGTACAAGCAGTTTCAACTACACATCCTATTGCACAAACCACAAGGACTTCTTTGCCCACAGTGGGTACTTCAGGACTTCATAATTCTACCAGCAGTCGAGGTCCCATACATATGAAGATTCCCCTCTCCGCATTTAATAGTACAACTCCTACCGAACCACCTACCATTACAGTGCCCAGAGTTGGTAAGTTATGCTTGAATGTTGCCATTAGGAAAAGAGGAGAAAACCATTGTCAAAAGAAAACACAAAATTCTAGTCCTGTGGAAGTTTTGTTTTACTGAAATGTATCTTCTGGGTGCCCTACTGTTGAAATTATCACAATCAAAATCATCTGTCACAGATGTTTTAGCCATTGTTGAAAATCATATCTCATTAGGAATTAACAGTTTGACTCTTTAAGATTTGTTTTATTTAGAACTTGATTTATATTATTCCTAGCATGAAATCAGATACTTCTGTCCTAATATTAACAGTTTCATATTTATATTGTTTGTAGTTTCCTGAAATAATCTGATTGCCTTTCCTAAGAAAAGAAAGTATATTCACTGACTTAACTTTCAAAATACTTAAGCAAAATGGGAGAAAAAAAGCACAACATAATATTAATCTGATTCCAAAGAATTAGATTTAAAGGCTCTTAATTTAAAGCACAGCAAAAGTTCAGATATGATATTTAGCTGAGATATTTTAAAAAGCTTTCTCTCCATCTTCTGCCATGTCGTGACAATTCTCTGCAGTTCTGATATTTTGAAATGTTGACATTTTTATTTGAGCTCAAGATTTTCTTAGTGGTCTTGAGTGAGTTGAAATAATAGCCAAGAGTTTCTAATTGGCACAATATAATGTTAGGATTAATTCAAGTAGGGCTCAACATCACAAATAATTTTATTTCATTTCTCATTTCTAAGATACGTATGTCCAAATATGTTTTCCATCAAAGTGAGAATTATACGCTTTGCATTATTGCATATCTCTAAGGCATCAGAAAAAGAGCTATGAAAGGTCTCTGTGCCCAGAAATATGTATTGTTTTCTGCAGTTCACATTGCATTTGTGTATACCAAGTGGTTTTCTCACCAGAATGGAAACGCTGCTTTGGGCCAGCACAGTTGCTGCTAAGCTCTGGTTAAAATGTAAGGGAGTATGAAGGAAGAATTTTGATTTAAATGTTTACATCAAATATTCAAGCAACTTCTGCTTAAGTTGCTAGAGTAGGTATGTGTTCAGTTGAGTAAATAATACTGTCCCTACTCTGCTTGTCTCATTTACATATTTTCCACTCTAACCATACATTAGTCAGTTTTCATGTGAATGTCTTGAACAACTTTTTTTTTCAGCTTAATATCTTGTCAACATATAGGGGCAAGAGAGATTGGAATTGTGTTTTCTCGTCAGACAACTGAGGGAATTACCCATAAAATATTTGGAATACATGGTCAGACATTTAAGGAAGGGAATGAATTCTAGACTGAAAAGATTTGCTTTTTTTTCCTGTTTTCTCTGAAAAATGGTAGTAATCAAACTTATATACTTGCACTTGGAAATGAGGACTGAAAAATAAGGAACATTTAGTATCAAACAACTTCAAATGTTGCCTTTACATTTGTAGAGTGGATTAGCTGTATTTAGTTTAGTATTGATTAGATACTGCAAATGAACCGATTTCTTGACCCTTCAGAAAACCAGACAAGCAGGCCACCAACAGATTCTTCAGCGAACAAGAGAGCAGCTGAGGGAACAACACAGGTAGGTTGTTGATTATATTTTTGTTTAAACTTCTAAAGTTACAATCCACAGGAGATAAGTTCTTTACCCTCATTGCTCATAATGAAACAACTTCAGGCTGTGGGTGTTTTTTTGTTATTGTTGTGGGGTTTTTTTCTGGTTTGTGTGTTTCTTTGTTGTTGTTGTTTTTTTTTTTTCCCATTCTTTCTAGTTTGTGTCTATTTGTATTTTTCTTCTTCTGATCCAGACTATTACTGGGAGCATGAGCTCCTCATAATCTCTTCAGAAGCTTTCCATTGTGTTTTCCATAAGTAGGTGAGTTAGTAATTCTGGAGAACACTGAAAACATGTCTGATGCAACAGAGCCAACATATGAAAGAAAACTCTGCTTAGTTTTTGTCTAAAGGTCTTAAACTTGAAGCTAAAAGTATTTTGCAAACGATTGCAGCTCTCATTTTTACACTAATTCAAAAGTTATTAAGAAATAGTTATATTTTATTGCCATGTATCTTTAAGAAAAAAAGAAAAACAAAAAGAAACTTTTTCAGGAATAGCTACTTCATAATAAAGAAGAACTTGCAGTACTTCTGGATTCTTCTAAAATTTGTTGGACTTTGCCATTTTAAGGTTAAATTTAAGGTATTCAAAATCATTTGTAATGACGTTTCTATGTACAGATATTTCACAAAGTACTTCACATGTGCATTTCTGTTAACTGGAAGTCATTTTACTAAGGGGAATGAAATTAATTTTTTCTACCCAAAATTTCCACATTTGATGGTTTTTCAAGGTGCACATAAATCTGAATTGTGTTTCTAAGCAAGAAGAAAGTATATTGGACAAGATTCTGTTTTTCACTTGTATAAATAGTCTAGTAAAGATGATCAGTGTTACAGATTATAATCCATGCCTTATTCTACCTTTTTATTAAAGCATCTCATAAAGAATGGTTGTCATTTTTAAAAGATACCTGTGGATTATAGCTATACGAATCTGTCAGTAGTTGATATGGAGGAAAAGCAGTACCAGAATGATTGAGATTTATGGTTTTAAGATATATTTTCAGCATAAGATGTATATTTTGGAATTTTTCATCTTTGGTAGAGTCTGAAACCCGGAAAAGATTTAGCAAAAAAGTTTGTGTGTGTGAGTGGTATTTAGCAATTGAAGGTGAGCAAAAAGGAAGGGATTGGAAGGAAACAAGATACAAGATGCTTTCCGGTTTTCAGTCTTTTAGTGTATGCCTCTAGGATTACTTTCAGTTGAATCAGTTAAAGCATGTGTAATGCCATGGTTAATTAAAAAAAAAAGACCAGATGCATTCTGATTGACTAGCAGGATATGAAACTGACATGCCATGTCATTTGAAAAATCCAGTTAATGCCACCTGCTTTTTGTTATGTAATATCCAAAATATTATGTATTACTCTGCACTTCACAGCTCTCAGAACAAAAAGTAGTTCGCTGTGTGCCGTATACCTGTGGCATATTTGATGGTACAACTTTGATCAATTGTTTCGAAAAGCAATTGAAACAGGAAGAGACTTCTTCAGAAAATAAAGAAGCAATAGAAGCAGCACAGATGAATTTTAACTTCCCTGAGGATGTCCTCTTTGGCTTGGAGGAAGAGGAAGAGGATGCTAAGAGCATCAAAAACACCCACAAGCAGACTGGCTGGGCAGCTAACCTATTAAAGCAATGGCTGGCCAAAAATGGCAAGGATCCTAGCTTTGAATTGGTTCCAGTAAGTGAACTCAATGATATTTTAAGAGAGTTTTATTGCAAAATAAGGAATCATGATGGAAATACCTACAGTGTGGCAAGCTACAAGTCAATGCGTGCTGGCTTAAACCGGCATCTCAAAATGCCACCTTATAATCGTCAGATTTGCTTAATGAAGGACAAAGAGTTTGCTAGTGCAAATATGGTATTTGTGAGTATGCTGAGGATGCTGCGCATCCAAGGAAAGGATGAGACTCACCACCATCCTCCTATAGCTGCTGATGACTTGCGTAAGATTAAACTGTCTGGTGTACTGGGATTGCACAGTCCTGTGGCACTCGTCAACAAGGTGTGGTTTGACTTGCAGTTGCATTTTACCAAACGAGGGAGGGAAATTTTGAGAGATCTGGCTCCAGATGCTTTTGTTGTTGAGAAGGACAAGAACGGGCGTCGTTATGCTATGTTTAGGTATCCTGGCAAAGGAAAAAATGGAGAAGATCCTCATAAAATGGGTAAAATGTATGATATGCCAGGGGACCCAAACTGTCCTGTTTTTTCCTTGGAGCTTTATTTATCTAAGTTGCCTCCAGAGCCTCCGGCCTTTTACCTGCATCCTTTAAAGCTAACAGCAGAGCAAATGAAAGAACAGCCTGTATGGTACAAAAGAGAACCAATGGGTGTGAACTACTTGGGTGCAATGATGCCCAGGATAAGTGTGGCAGCCAGGCTTTCTCAGCGATACACCAATCATTCTCTCCGAACTACCACCATCCAGCTACTGTGTGAAGCAGGACTGGGGCCTGGAGAAAATTATGGCAGTGGCAGGCCATCACTCTGAGTCTGCTATTAGACACTACTGGGGAGCTGGAAAAGTTCACTACAGGGCTTGGTCAGATATAATGGAGAATAACACGATCAATATATATCAGTATATAGCAAGATTCCAAATCATAAAAGAATCATTATCTGGTATCTCCATCTCTTCTAGAAACCATATTGTTGTAAAAGAAAGCAAAATCTTATTTCCTAAGAAGTCTAGCATGCCATCTGGCACTTGTTTTGTGACTTTAGTCCCTGAGGGACATACTGCTCTCAAATCTAAGAGCCCTATTGATCCTTTTGAATTGCAGTTCTTCCAGTGTGTTTCTCCCCAAGAACGTAGCCAGTGTGAGCCCAACTGCCAGTCCTCTCCAAGGCTGTTGTAATTAACCTTCATAAAGCACTTGATAAAACAAGAACGAACATCTTGATGCTTTTTGTAACAGAACTGATTTCAAGTAAATCACTAAAATGGAAGAAAAAATATCAAATTTGTTTTATCAATTGGTTTACTAAGGAAATTTCTTATGATGTAGTTGAGCAAGAAGTATCTTGTTCACAGTCTTGAAGTGAGCTATGGAACAGAAATTTAGTGCAGGTCTTGCAGTTTCTGTGACTTTCATTCGCAACTGGGACTCTAAATGACTGAGCTGAATTATTTAAATTTTAAAAAATAAAGTAAATATGGGGGGATACTGATTTCCCCTTAACTGCAGAGCTATGCTTTCTACACTAAGTGCATGGCTTCTATATTTTGTGAAAAGTGTATTTATTACACCACTCTGTGACTGCTGGTGCTACTGTAGCATCTTACTAAACAAATACTTGATTGCTGAGGATCTCAGAGCAAAGTACAAGCTGAATGAAACAGACACTTGCAGTTCAAATACATACATATGCATGAAAACAGCTGGAATTGCCTGATCAATGTCACATTCTTTGTTCCAGTCTTGTTACCAGTGATTGTTACTTGCCAAAGGATTATGCTGTGTGGCTTCTTGTTTTTATTGTTTTGCTTTTGCTTTTGCTTTTGGTTGCTTTTTTTTTTTTTTTTTTGTACATACTTTTAAATTAATTTAATCCACGAACTACAGATTTCTGTTGCAGGTCTTTCATTTTCCTCTTTCGTGTTTTTGACTAAGATTTCAGTCACTCCCGTCTCCAAAGACACTATTTGAAACAAATGGTGCAAAAATTTCTGTGTCTTCAGTTGTTCATGAAATGAGGAAAATGTTCTCAATAGAATTGAGAGCAGATCTGTTGTTTAAATGTAATTAGAGTTGAAGTGTTACCACTGGAAACATTCAAGGTCAGGCTGGAGGAGCTCAGAGCAACCTGATCCAGCTGTAAATTCCCAGTTCATTGCAGGGGATTTGGACTAGGTGACCTTTAGAAGTCTTTTCCAGCTCAGGCGGTTCTATGACTGTGTGACTTGATGCCTGATCTTTGGAGTTCTTATTATGGCTGATGATGATTACATTTTCAAGTCTGAGTTACGTTAATTGTCTTTACTACTCCACTTTTCTTTAGTGTAGTCCAACATAGAATGTTCTATTTTCTGATGGGTTGTGTTAATGATTTAAGAGATTTCAAAATCGCTATATGTATCTTATATACTGTTTATAGTCACTTTTGTCACTTTTCATAGTATAAAGATCAAACAAGTTGGTGAGATACAGTCTTTAATAGAAAAATTACTTCTGCCATACAGTCCTATATTGACTTAGTTGTAGCATTAACTTAGGACTTTTTTGGCTATAGGAAATCACAGATCCAGGATTATCATTTTATCAAATCTAAAGTAAATCAAATGGAAATAACAAATAGAAAAGCCTTTCTAGTGGACATACATAAAAATTAGGGGAAAAAAATACACAAAAGCAGGTGGCAGTATCTTATTTTAGGATTTTTTAGCATAGCAAATTTCCAAACTTTGTCTTTATAGAATTCATAATTCAGATAAACTGTTTGCCAGTTTCATTTCTTGTTCAAAGAGTCTTGCTCTAAATGTTCACCAAGATGGATATGTGTTGGTTTTTTACACCTTCTGCCCCCATTTCCTGTTGTTGTCTCTGATAATTCCTTGTTCTGGTGGAAACAAGAGAACACTGACAGGAGTTCGTTCTTTTTTGTTCATTCTTGCTGCATACTGTGGTCATACCAGCCACATACCCTGCTCTGGTCCTAACTGCATCTGTGTAATTTACTATAGCAGCATATTGCTAATAGTTTGATTTCTCAACAAAAATCTAGATGGTGATATAAATTGAAAAAAGAAAATGGACTCTTGTGGCTAAGCTGAGCATGTCTGATTTTTTAAAAAATTTAACTTCTAATTTGACTTTTATTTTGACTGCTAATTAGATATTTTTAATTTCTCATTTGTTAAATTCTAATTTTATTGACACCAACTGTGTTCTAAGTCTTCATTTTCAACCTGGTACTTCTAAGCTGCTACTAACTGCAGTATTACTACATGCGCTCTTGGCTTGGGCTAGAAGTAGTATCGCTTTAAAAGAGCTGGAGATGGTGTTAAATGTTAGTGGAAAGATTAATAGAGTTAGTTATAACTAATAGAGTACATTTCTAGCCTTCTACGATTTAAAATCTTCCCTGTTTCTCCTCCCACCCAAAGTTTTATATTGATTTTCCTGCATGTGTTTCCTCTCTACAAAAGCTGAAGTAGGCAAACAGAACGTGTATTTGATTGCTTCTGTAAATTCAGCTTTGGTTATGTGTGTAGTAGTTTGGGGAAAGAAGTCTTTCCTTTTCCTCTGAGAAAATATCAAATAAATCCCATTTATTATAGAACAGACTGTGAACTGTGATCATGAAATCTGTTCAAAAAATTGACATGAATTGGACTCCTCAGTGGCAGTGGCAGCAGAGAATCACAGCATGAGGTTTTTTTTTCCTTTCCACTATATATGTTTATCATTATTTGTAAGACACCATTGGCTCATCATTTACATTTCAGTTAAAAAAAACAGCATATAGCAAATATACATTGAAATAACTGTATCATCTGTCATTCCTGACTTTTCTAATTAGATTTTCTCATAAAATTCATTTTTCATTTCAGTTGCAGAAAAACTAAGCCTTAACGAAGTCAGCTAAGTTCGTATTTTCAACAAGAGCTGCTATGTCACTGATTAAGTTCCATTTTCCACATTAAAGCTGATTCTGAAAAAAGTGGGAAATGACTGTGACATTTCATAAATATTTTAGTTTTACATCTCATTTTTATAGTGAAGCTTCAGTACATGTACTGGGAATGTAGAACTTCTGTGTGGGTTTTTTTGCAAGTTTGGAAATTTCTGTTGTTTAAGTATTTTTATTTTATTATGTTAGTGCAGTATCTTACAGTGTGTTGTGTTGTTTTTTTTTCTTTCACTGTTGTGTAAGTAATTCATCCCTGCTTTAAGATATTGTGATCTGCAATGTGGGAGATTGTAAAAGGTAGATATTCCTCACTATATGCACTTTTCCTGTGTCCACACCTCTGAAGAGCCCTCTGAAGAGCTCAGTTGTTTAGAATGTCAGATATTTGAAGACAGTCCTGAACTGCAAGATTTTGATAATTACATACTGCCTGGATTAGTATAGTCAAGAGTTAGCAGGAAGCAGCTTGGATGTATAGTTTTGCTGTGCTACTACTTCTCCCTTTTCAGCTTTCCTCTGCTTATTGCTCCAAAAGGAATGGCTGCAGTGATGTAGGAGAGGGGGCATCTTACTGTGTTTGTGGTAGTCTCTGAACTTCCAACTTTTTCCTGTTTACAAAGAAATAGAAAAGTTGCAACTCGGTCCCAGTCATTTTGCCAAAGGCCATTCCAGTGCCTCAGGTCATAGGATTGTATTTCTGAAGACATGCCAAGCACTTTTAATTTATTACAGTACACGTTGTTCTTAGGGGCAAAAGGATTTTTAATTATACAACAAATCTTTATAATAGTTTTAAAGTATTTTATTATGAATCCCGATTATAGATACAGGAATTAAAAATGTTCTATATAATATATAATATAGCACAGCATACTGAAGGAATCTATTAAAGTACTTATTAACATCGTGATATAACATAACAGTGAGTAAACTTGAATGATGTTGGGTATGTTAAAAATGTGAACATAGAATCAGTCTTTCTAAGTTATATTTATTAAATCACCAAGTTGGGCAAATAGTCTTTTCTTCCCTGCTCCACGCTCTGGGTGCACTTTATCCTTTTGTGGAGTACATCTTTTTTCAGTTTAAATTTAATCTGTGCATTTCACCTTTTCAGCTAGCATTATTTTAAATAAAAAATCCAAAAAGTCCAATCCATCTTCCAATGTTTGTGACATACCTTGATTTGTTTGGTTCTCTACAGTTGAACATATTTCTGTGACTATTGGAAATGTATCTGGTAAAATGCTACTAAAGTGCATTTCTAACTTTTTTTTCCCCTTTATTTGCAATGTGTAACAAACTTTGTGAATGTCTTGGGAAACAATGTGAAAAAGGGGACATATCAGCTTAAAAGTTAGCAGCTATTAATTCTATGTTGTTGAACCATTATTGACGAAAATGCGTTTCATAATTTGGTCACTGAAAATAAATGTGTGATTATATATGTAAAATGGGATACTTGATTTTTGTCTCTGAACGTACAGTGATGTTTCTGCTATTTAAAATGCAACTAGCTCTCATCTATAAGGTGGAACCTTTACCTGAGACTAATTTGAACTCTAAATTCTTAAGATGTTAGAAGTTTAAAGGTCACACAAGAATGAATTAGCTAGATTATTTTTTTTTTCCTTAAAACAGCCATTCAGTTCAGCTATATGATGTCCTCTTGGGAATTTTTCAGATGATTTTTAAAATTCATTATTACAGAAGTAATGTGACATTGTACCTGTGTTATTTAAAACAACCCCGAACTGCTGAGAACAGCTTTCAGTAAGGAATTGTAGTTGTGTTTTACAGGCTCCAATTTGTCAGTTTGGGCCAAAAAAATCAAGAGGTTTATTGAAACATTAAAACTGTTGGTGTCATTGCACCGTGCACGAGTAATAGCTATAAAAAGTTTTATTAAACTGAAACATGCTATAATTAAAATACATTTAATGATTAGTAATATGATTGCTGTCCAAGGTGGCCATCCCACATGATACTGTTTTGAAACTTTCAGTGGGCTTTGGGGAAAGAGGGTAGATGTTTCACCTTAAGAGAGTAAGAGCCAGTAAAGAGACGTGTGCGAGTGTATGTTTACTGTATACCCTTTAACTGTTTGATTAAAGAAGAAATCACAGCAGTACACGGATGCTTTAAGCATTACGTCAAATGGTCCTTTATAGTCTTTATTTTGGAATTACGATAACCACTAAAAAATCTTTCTACCAAAGAGTGTTTTAGTTATGTTTCCTGATTTATGTTTCTTATTGATGGGCATAGCAGAGCTGATGTCTGATCTTTGCAACAAAGAAATGAGAGAGTATATAACATATAAAGGTTACTAAGACAGATTCCTCAGTTTTTGCATTTTTGATTTGTTATGCTGTAGAAGGCATTGCACGATACTGAATTAGGGTAAGCAGAATGGTCTGGTAAATGCAATATGTAAAATGTCTGCTGAGAGTGTTTGAGTTATACGCAATTAAGCAACCGCATACTATCAAAACAAGTATTGCAGCCCTGTGAAATTTTGTTTGTGCAAAATACAAACTAGGTAAACTTAGCTTATTGCATTATCATTTATACTGTGGTAAGAGATGACAAATGCATCGGACAAATAAATTTTCATGACAGCTTTGCGAGGATTGCTTAATTATTTTAATGCTGTGAGAGCTACTATATTGGAATTGATAAGTGTTAAGGGGTGAGAAGTTTGAAGCGGTCTGTAACAGAATTATACTCATGAATGTACTAAAAAAATGTTTTCCATAGCTACTTAGCCTGTGTTTGAAATCTGTGGGTTTGTACATGGATGTGGGCTTTGTTTTTATCATACGAACTTGGTATCACCAGTACACACATGCTATTTCCGGAACGTATTTTTAACATCACTTTCCATAATTTCAAATCAATTTTGCTATTATATAATGCCTTGGTGCGTCGTGTACAACTATGGTGGTGTGATGGTTCATGATACATCAGTTTTATGACCCCCAGAATTTTTTTCAGTTTTGTTGATCTAGAAAGTATTAATGATAAAATTTTCTGTGCTTTGTCAGTGTGCTACAAATATTCTTCAGGATTTTGAGTTTTACTATCCTAGAGTTAATTTTTGTTGTTTGATTTTTTTTTTCAATTTTTCACTTTTGCTTGCTGAAATGTTCCTTTACGAAAAGCAGGTGGCATTACAATATACAGCATTGTTATTTCAGTGTGATGAATTGACCCATGGCATTATATAATATCAAAATTTTTTTAAAAAATCACATATATACTGTATTTGAATAGAGAAGTTCATATTCAGAGTACCAGAATCCACATTTTGCTATGTGCACGTTTGCCTTTGTATGTGTGGTGTTATGTAAAATGATGTAACAGATAACATTTTTTGTTTAGAGATTTTCTGTTCAGAGATCTCTTCCCCAGCTTTGTTAGTAGTTTGCTATTTACATGTATACTGTGATGTTCTAACCACTTCTATTTTGGTTAAATTTTATGATTGTAGTTATGATAGAAAATGTTCCATTATTTTCTCAACATCATCTGCCATATGTGCTTTGGTCTTTGGCCTTTCAATTCAGGCTCCTTTCTTGTATTTGTCTTTTTTGTGGAAATGGAGTAACTTTTTTTTTCCTCTCGTGATTTAACCCAACAGGCAGCTAAGCACCCCATAGCCTTTTGCTCACTCTCCCTGAAGTGGGATGGGGGAGAGAACTGGGGGAAAAAATAAAATAGATCTAATGGGTTGAAATAAAAACTCTTTTAAGGCAGAAAAGTAAAAAAAGAAAAAGAAAAAAAAATCACAGTGATGACTGTATGTATGTAGTATGTAGTGTGGCCTGCACTCTGTTGCCAGAGGAACTGAGAAAAATGCATTGGTGTTATCAGTTGTGGCATACCACTTAGCTGCTTTTCATTCCAGTTGTATTGAAGCTCTGGCATGTCAAGCATGGCAGCACTCAGCAGTGGTGTGACTTCATTTGGGCTGCGATAGTCCAACTGTTAGCCTCCACTTCTCCATTAGACTTTTGCTCTGGCTATATGTGCCATTAGGGGGTGAGTAAGTCTTGCTGATTACTCCTTGGTTTTAGTTGATATAGTAGCTTATGGATGGGAATCAGAGTAATGATTAGTGCCATATTGCCACTGGTGACTGCTGTGGTATTGATTGCCACCTGGTGCTCTTCTACTCTTAGCAACCCCACAACAGAAGGGTCCTCTGAGAGACCAGGCAAGCCAGACAGCTGTTTCGTGTTCTCTGTCTCCGAGACAGCTATGCCGAAAGCCCACCGTTATTCATTTGGGTCCTTGAATTACCTTTATAGATTATCTATACCAAGGATGCACATGTCCTCTGGGCCAGTCACAGTTGGGGGCTTTTGCCATTCATTCCCAATGAGGCTAATTTGGTCTTCCAGCAGTTGGCTTCTGGGATGTGCCTGTCACTCCAGAAATACATATGGATTCTCCTCCTTTATATTCTGCTCCTTGATGGCATTAAGGGATGCTGTGCACCAGCATCTGCAGTTCTGATATGCCAGACCATCAAATCCAGTCTGATAAACCAAATTGTCCCTTTTCTCCACCTGTCTGGAGGCAGGGCCCCTCTTGTTCTGGTTATTTTGTTACTCACTTCTTGTGATTGCAAACTTAAAGGCTCATTATTGAGCTCCGGAATGAGATCAGACCATCTTCTCTGTCTGAGAAACTGCCTGCTGGAAACTGGAGTGGCCATTTTCCTGGAAGAGCAGCCTTTTTCAGTTGTTTTACTTGCAACTCACATACCCATGCCTCTAGGGTCAAAGTGGATTTTCCATTCCTCTTACTTATATCCTCTCCATGGTCACAAAGATAAAACCACAGAGTGGCACATGGTGAGTATATACTGTATTTCCCCCTCGAGCAGAACGCTTACTTCTAATAGCAGAGACACTAGTCCATACAGGTGGGGAGTAGGACATAATGTCTGAATTGCCTGCACTCCTGGGACAGTTTCTTCACAACTGAAACACTTGCCCCTAGGAAGAAGACAAATTTTCTTTATGTTGTCAGAGTAGGCTGGCCACTTCATCGGTTTTTGGCTTTCTGTCGTCTTTCCAGGTCAATACTGCCAGTGTGTTGGCATGTGGTGATGGTGCACTCTGTACACATTTCTGCCACATTAGTCGTGAGTGCTTAATGTCATCTAGATCTTGGTGTAACTGTTCATTGTCTAGGTTAACAGTATAGCTCACCTCCAGCACAACTAATACTCTTGGGTTACTTCTTTTCTCCATGCTGGTCCACTTGCCCAGGTAACATACCAGATCTTTCTTAAAAAGATATCTTTCATGGCTGACAAAGGTCACCTCCATAGGTTGAAGGCTTGTCCCCCTTTTCCGATTACTTTGTCAAGCAGTGTTGAGAGGTATGACAACCTCTGATTCAGGATGTAAAAGGTTTAACTCAGATATTTGAAAGAAAATTTACGCTTTTGCTTTTGGTTTCCCAAATTATATGAAAGAGCTGCTCAGTATTAAAATAATTATCCTCCATACCTGCCAAGGAAAATGCTTGGGTAGATTATTTGACATACAACCAATTCCATATTGTTAAATGTTGGTGTAGACATAATACTGTCTAATAATTGAAGAAACCACAGCAGAGGATGTGGAATTTGAAAGATACTCTTTGAAGAGCACACTTGTCAAGATACGCTTGGCTATCTTTTTGAGGAAAAATGCACAACATTGAATAGTCATTACAGAAGACTCACGCAGTTTAGTATTTGAAATGGTTCATGCTTAGCTGCTCCTTGGCTTGTAATCCTCATTTCCTGTCTTTTTTCTTCTTTCTGCTTTCTTTTTTCACCTTTGTTTCTGCTCTTAATCATACCTTGCAACCCTTCTTCATTCATTTCACTTTGTGTTTTGCTTTTGAACTCCAACATACGTTAATTTGCATGAATATTCTTAGACAGATCTACATTGTACTGATCTATGAAGTATTCAATTAGAGGATACATTGCTTTTATGCAAAACAGTTGCAAATGAAAGTTCAGTGACAGATGAAGAATAAAGATGTGACTATATTAAAATTACAAAGTCAGTAAGAGATTAAGTCTTGTATTTTTCTTGTTGTCTTTCTAAATTTTTGTCACATTTATCTGTGAAATCTGACATTTGATAGTAGGATTTCCTCACCTCTTCTCCCCCAAAAAATAAATCGTTGAAGAATATGTTTTAAATGAAAATTCTGTTCACTTTCTAGTTACTTTTTTAGAATGAGTTCCATATTTTAGTAATTGCAGAAAGATAGCTGCAGAAATAAGTGTATAAGAAGTATTTCAGATGTAATCGGAAAACAAATGCTTGATGCAGATTTGTTACAGGTCATACAAAATCTGATTTTAAGTAGACGCAAGTGCTATTATTAGTTAGTTTATATTTTTATTCAAAGTTTGAAAACCATATTTGCACCTTTGAAACATATGAGTGCCAACAAATTTCTTTGACTAATTGTTTTTTCAGGCTTAATTGTTTAATGTGTTGCCTGCAAACACCCACTTACTTCTATCAACTATTCTTCTACGTTTTATTAAATTTATGTTCCTGTTTTGTTGCCACTGGAAACTTAGATGGGAACTTGGTCAGTGCAGGTCTTGCAGGTCTTTGGTGTTCTGACAGCAAGCACATAGAATTAACACTTACTTTCTTGAAGTATATGATGTTAAATTGCTTTGTGTAAAATTGCTACACTCCCAGCTGATATATGTGAGCAGAAAAAGATTAAAACTAAGACAGGTGAGATGCAGTTGTAGTTAACTAGATGTTCAGGTCTCGCTCTTGCCCATTTGTGCTTGTCTTGTCAGCTCTGGATAAAACAGGTCCAGAACAGATGTGTAAATAACAGCTTTTTGGAGCACTTCCTCTTATTCACAGATGAATGGCATATGTGTTAACATGCATAAACTAGTACAGATGATGGAAAAGGCAGTATAGCAATTTAAGTTTATTTTAAACCTCAGTATAAACTTCCTATGTCATAATTTCTGGAAACTACACAGGTACTGTTGTAAACAGATTTCTGCGAGGCTGATTTCTGTCACTTGGGAGACTAATGCTCTAGTTCTGACAAATAAGAAAATGTGGTTTCAGAGGTTTTGGTTTTGTTTGCTTTAATAAAATAAAATTGTTAGTTTTACTGACATGTTCCAAGTAGATACGGATCACTTCATCTTACCTCAGTTATTTAGTTTCAGTTCCAGTTTATTCTAGGCCACTGACTCTTCTATTACTCAGGCTTGCTAGGCAAAATGTGAAATAAGGCACAATGCATACGTTTTGGGTTCTCGTGAAATGCTTTGAACTGTTTCACTAGTGTGGTTGTCCTAAGGGAAAAGGTGTCATAGTTGAATCATCTTGTTCTTCTATTGAGATCAGATGGAGTATGTTCAGGAATTCTTGATATTCCTGTTTGGAAAAAGCTGAAAAGTCACAGCAGATCAAAAAACTTTTCTGTGTTACTAGTTTCTGCCTCAGTGCTTGCTGAAGTATAATATTAGGAGATGAAAAACTTATTTTCTTATTTCTGATTTTTACCTAAATGAGAAGGTGGTTCGTAAATGTTTGGAAGTCCATTGTTACACTTCCTTTCACTTCACGAGTGCCACAAAC
Organism: Phasianus colchicus; assembly: GCF_987193195.1. NCBI lineage: Eukaryota > Metazoa > Chordata > Aves > Galliformes > Phasianidae > Phasianus > Phasianus colchicus. Next base: position 49,531,221 of record NC_143436.1, read on the forward strand.
CTTATTAAGCTGGTTCATGGTTTTGCTCTGAGTGGCTTGTACAACTCTCCTTTTCTCATGTACAACAAGGCAGTCCCTTCCTCAGAATCCCCTTCCCTTCATTTTGCAGGAGTAGGAGCAGTTTTGTTTCTAGCCTTTCTTCAGATGTGGTTCTATTATAAAATAGAGCTTTTGCAAGTCCTTGTAGGAAAAAAATATATATAAAAAATTCCTGAGATAATTTCTGACTAAAAGAGTCATGATATTCAAAATTGGTACCTTTTTGGTAGTTGGACACAGGACATTATTACTTCTGGCAGGGATGATTCCAAGTGGTTCCATTCATAGGTCTTAATCATTCATGTGATAAGCAACAGCACTCTAGAAACACCTAATAAACAATAACTCTGTCTGGTCATGGAGATGTTTAACTTCCCTATGAGGAAATGTAAACTAGTCTTTCAAACCCTAATTCCCCATTCTTCCTAAATCTCTTGCTGTTCTCTTTCCTGGATTTGAGAGATCTACAAGAATCTGAAAACTATGTGAATCCTACGGAATGTAGAAATGGTGCCTGCTCCTCCTCTTAAATGTTGACTGATACTTTGAATAGCCAGAATTCTGACCTTTATGACAGGCATAATCAGCAGTCTATTCTGTAAAGGAAAACCCTGACAACCCCATACCCTTCTACATACTTTTGTTAGGTGACACAACAATGCATCATTTTCGGCATTTCAGGTTACCTTATAATTTTCCCATAGTCCTAAATTTCATTCACAGAAGATGTATGGCAAGTGAATTAGAGGAATCTAGCTCTGAGGAGTGAAGACTTCATAGTGTGCTGTATGTGGACTGCAACTTCCTCTTGTTTTATCTGGAGTGTGTGCTCTGGAAGTGGAACTGGGGGTTGTATAAGAGAGCACCATTCAAAACTGCCCTTTAGGTCCACAGGTTGTACAGGTTGTAGAAGGAAATGTAACAACTTCAAGATATTTCTTACTGAGGAGATTTCTGCCAGGATGGTTCTGTAGAAAAACTTGAATAGTGTGGTTAACTCAAAGGTCTTTTCTTCTGAAAACTGCATTCTTGATACATAATTGGCTGATTGGATTATTTGTTTAGCATTGCATAACTCGACGTTCTGGGCCTCCCAGACATATCAAAATCGAAGTTTCATGTAATATTGGAAATTCAAAGAACTTTCTCAGCTGACACGGATAAATAGGGCTTCAAAACAGTTTCATAAAGAGTATTTTTCTCCAGGAATTTGAATTTCTTTGTGGAAGAAGAATTGAAGGAAATTATTTCAGACAAATAGATTCTGTGGTGGGGGAAGAATGAATTGTTTAGTGTTAGTTTCTTTTTCTCCAGTTCCTCATAGATCTCCCTCCTTTTTCAGTCTGCTTTCTCCTACCAAAGAAAACCATCATTTAAAATCACATCACTGACTAGGAAGATTATCAAGTTGAAATGAAATTCCTCTTGATTTTATGCTAATCAAGAAGCTATTGGTTATTTGAATGTGACATTTATCCTAAGCTTCAAGTAGTTAAATCAGGTCATCACATGAAGAAAACTGAAGCTGGAAGGTCTTTGAAATAGAAATCTCTCAAAAGAAGAATTCCATGAATAGATCTGAAAGGTGTTTCTCTTGTAGAGCAAAGACAGAATCCCTGCAGAAGTCGCTTATGTCATCTTGGAACCTAAGTACTTCACTGTTCTTCATGTTTTATATCGTCCAAGTTATTAGCAGAATTTCATCAATGGAAGCATCAGAACTTCAGCAGAAATCTTATTATAATCTAAATGCATAATGATCATTCATGTCAGGCCCTCCAAATCCAATGACCAGTAATTTAGAGACTGCTTTCATTTGTACTTAGTGATACTTCTTTTCTCCCTCCTCAAAGCTTTACCAGTATGAGAATTGTCTTTAAGACTTCATTCTTCACTTTATGCTAAATAAAGTTCATAGAGCAGATGATCTCAATCCATGGGCTTTTTGCATCTGTCCCTATTAGACCACACAGTAACATCTGAATCTTCTTAGACTTTATCGTGCTGGCTGTGTGTGGCTGATAACTTACACTATTTTTCATATTAATTATTCAGTGATTTTAGTAATTGTTTTCCTAACCCCTTGTTTTTTCCAAGGAATCTGCTTTACTGCAATCCATAAATCAATAACAGTTCAGTCCAACAACAAATGATCATCTCTTCTACAAAACCAAATTCTATTTCAAGTTTAAGAAATCAGATATTCATGTCATTCCACATCTGTTCTAGAAAGCTTTTTTAAAAACCCAGACAAACCTAGGATTTTTCTTCCATTATTTATTCCATCAGCTTAATAAAAAGTTTGGTGGTTCCTAAGCAGTATAAACAGTCGAAGGATCTGTTGATCCAGAAGATAAATCTTGTTTGATGGCCCACTGGATTTTTATAACATTTAGCCTTCAGAAATTACTTCAGATATTCTCTGAAGAGTTAGACACAAATAGTTTTATATGTAGGATGACAGAATATTGAAATTTGTGATGATGGATAAAATACTTTAAAGAAGTTAAAAGCTGGAAACTATTGGAATTTTCTGATGGCTTTTGATTACCTGTTTTATTAGCATACGGTTTGCATAAGAGGTTTTCGTACTCTGAAGTCAGTGTCAATGTAGGCATGCAGGCTGAACTATCTCAAGATGAGTAATACATTGTCGTACATTGTTCCAGTGATTATTGTGTCAAAAGATTATTCTACCATAAATGAAAGCACAGATCACAATTGGATTAAAATATTAAAAGAGTCATAATTGAAAGATACTCAATAATACCATTTTGTTAATGTATTTACCTGTAAAATAACAATATACTACTGGTCATTAAGTTAAGAGATAGTTCAGTATTCGATACTGAAATCCATACATTTGGTTTTTGCCTGTTTTTCCAAGTCCAGATAAGTTTGTTTGAAATCTCCTCCTACTGCTCAGTGTATCAGTTTCTTTATAATAAGTGCTTCAGTTCTGAGACCTCACTTAATCAGTGTTCAGTTCATATCCCTTTTCCATCTGTGTTCCCTGGATTTGCTTTTGCAAAATGAAGGAGTTTTGTCTTTCAGAGCGGGAAGGTCACAGGAAGCGATTCAGGAGGTGTCATTGACCTTACACTGGATGATGAGGATGATGTCTCTTCTCAAGGTAAGCGTAAAAGATTTTCCTAACAGCTGGGGCAGTTGAGCTGCAAGTATTATTTCATGCCCTTGAATGATAGAAAGGAGTTTCAGTTCAGTGTTTTTTATTCCCTGCTGTTCCTGTAAAGCAGGGCGGTTACTAGAGAATTCTGATAGGCCTTAAATAAAAGGAGTTCAGCTTAGTATAAAATGTCGTCTTTAAGGTTTTTCCTTTTTCCTTAAATCTAAGAGATGCTTTCTGTGTTTAAATCTGTAAGAAATAAATAATCTAAAGTAATTTGAGAAGTTTAAATTCTTTATTACATTTTATTTATTACACTTTTGCAACTTCCTCTAGACAGATTTTGTCTTTGTTGACTGAATAATTAAAGACCTTTCTACTTTCTACAGTTGGTATTCAGGCATTAGGTTGTCAGAGCTTCTAATCCTGTTTTTCCTCCTAAATAAACAACTTTGTGTAAATACCAAATGAAGATCTGATCTTTCTCTGCTTTGCGTCTGTGTGCAAACATTAGAGTAAATATAGTTGTGCTTTTACGTTCTTTGACAGTGTGGTTGCATCTCATTGCTCTCACTGCAGTGTTACAAGCCCATTTTTGCATAGAAATTAGCCCCTCTTCTTTTCCATGTTGTGGTTTAGATTTTTAGTTTTGCTCTACGCCTCAGTAGTGATGATTTTCATTTTATGTTCATTTCCATAAATCAAATTGTCCTTTCTCTCGAGTTCCACATTTTTAGTGAAGATGATATTTTGTTCACTTTGCACTGGAACAGTTCCTACATTACTTCTAACCTTAATTCTGTGCTTACTGCGTACCTAATATTTGTTTTTCTTTGCTGATTTTTTATTTACACCGCTAAATAACCTTTTGCTAGTGGTACCTAAATGGGTTATCTTTCATCATTTCTGGCTGGTAGAATCCTGACCTAGTTTCTACAGCTGGAATCTCAGCAGGACTCTTGATTTGTTAGGGACAAATGATCTTGCTTTCATGTGAGATAAAAACAAAACAAGTCATGTTAGCCCAGATTGTCCTTGTTATCTAAATGACCCTTTTATAGTAGTAGTATGTCTGGATTCCTACTGGTTGGATCATGAGCACATCTTCTCTAGATCATGACTAAGAATGCACTCATTCAAATTATGCATCATTTAAAAGATGCAATGGCATTTATAATGTGTAGAAATCTTTAAGTATTCAAAGTGAGTATGTGTGTACATCTCTATAGTAATCTCTTCAAGGAATATGCTGGACACTAGGAAGTCTCTCATACCGATATGAAATACAGGAAGATTGAACTAAACACAAGACCTGTTACTTTATGAAACGGCAGGAAATATCTCATTTTGTATTTTCAAAACAAGGATCTCTTTACTGCTTCTTCTATATGCTGCTTTGTTCACTGAAAGAAAATTGTTTTTGTCAAATGACTTCAGCAAAGTAGCTCAGCTTCAGTCGACAGACAGGGGACAATGCAGAAAGTCTGCAATTTATTTTGTATTACTTTTGAGGTCATGAATTGTGTTACGTTTATCATACAAGAGTTTGTGAAGGGTACTGCTACTTTAAGCTATCAGTAGCTGGTGTTAAAGACAGTGTGATCATCAAAATACTTTCCACTTCCTCATAAATAAATAAACATCTTGAGCCACACTGCCATTAGCCCTGTTCTTATAACTTCATTAGCATACTTGATTGATAGTTTCTAAACATGTTTTTCAGTATATTGCTGATATGTATTGTCAAGAGTGTAATATTTTTTATTTCTACATTGTGTGCTCTTTTTCTGAACTAGTGGTTGCTGCATGTGCAGTTTTGTCAGGGCAAATCATTTCTGAATGGCTGCCCTTAAAACTTACTCTTAATTTTGTGTTTTCTAGTTTTTTGGTGGTGCCTTATCTGCCCACTGTTACTCTAATCTAGCTTAAAAATACAGCTTCCCAGTTCTCCTTGTGGACAAAATCTCTGTTTACATACAGATTTGCACTCAAATTATTTTATGATACCACAAAAAACTAAAGCAGTAAAAATATTGCTATAGTGAAATACAAATACAGGTGCTGTATTTCTCAGTTCTCCCAATCAGTGGGTAAGTCACGTTGACAGTGTGAGAAAACAAAATTTGAAATCTTCTAAATTTTGTTAATAATAAAGCTGTTTTCCTTTATTAAGAAAATAGTATGAAAATTCAAAAAAGAAATAAATGGGTGACTAATATATCAAACAAAGGAAAGAGTCAGCAAAAAAAAAGGGTGTAGGCACCAGAAAGAGACAAGAATTATTACTTAAAAAAAAAGTTTAACACAGCAATGTTTTAGCCCTTTTTAAGGTTTAGGCCACTCCTTTCTCGGTGGAGAAAAATTGGGTTTTCAAATTATGCAGAAATACAAAAACTTCTTAATGATAGAATGAAACATTATGGAGTATAGGGTGGAAAACAATTGACATGATGAAGGTGAGGAACTGAATGAAATTTTAACAGCTTGGTTTGCAGAATGAAAAGATGAAAGAAATGTGCTAGAAAATATTCTTTGATAATCTGAATGACAGGAAATGAACAGATCTGTGATGTTCTAGTTTCTGTTTGCCGTTGTCATTGTTATTGCTATTTTGTTTTAAAGCAGAGGCCAAGAAGCAGAATCAGACACCTCCTACAGTACAGAGCATCCCTGCCCAACCTTTGTCTCGCCCCCTACCACCCTTGCAACCCAACCCTCTGCAGCAAACAGGCGTGCCAACAAGTGGACCTTCCCAGACCACTATACATGTATTACCTACAGGTAACTTCATTTTTGTTATTTTATCCGTTATTTTGTTATGGTTTTTTTTTCTGTAGATAATTGTTGGGCAGTCGAATCATCTTACAACTGATCAATCAGTTCTGTGGACTCTTAATTGCTTGTGTTCAGTTGTGATTTTTATCTTCTCCACATCTATCCTTACACTCAGAACTACTTTTATTTACACAGATCAGATATAGTAATTGTTGGGTTTTTTATGATCTTTTTTTCCTATATTTGGACTTACTAGCAATAGAGGATTTGTGTTTGTTTCTTTTTCTTCAGTCTGATTCTTTGGGATATTATTTTTATCTTTTCTGTTCGGAATTTGGATATATGCTGACATCTTTACTGTTTCAGGTGAAAATTACCATTACCATTTGCTTATGCTATTTTCTCGTTTCTTGCACTATCAGAAGCAGATAGAATTTTGTGGCGATAGCTTTTATTTTGCATGTTCTGGGATTACATTCTAGGTTTTGGTTTGTCTCTCTTTTTCCAGCTCCGACAACAGTGAATGTAACTCATCGACCAGTGACTCAAACAGCTGCAAAACTTCCTATACCACGAACCCCAACTAACCATCAGGTGGTCTATACCACTATTCCTGCACCACCAGCTCAGAATTCTGTAAGAGGAGCTGTCATGCCAAGTCCAAGTTTAAGGCCAGTCAACCCACAGACTGGAGGTAAGGGATTCTTTCTCTCAGGCACATTTTAGCACAGCAGAGCTTCATACATTCTGCTTAATGGATGTGGATTGTTTTGTGTTGTTGTTTTGTTTTGTTTTACAATACTAGTCCAAATTAGAGGTTATTTTTTTGCTAGCCTAAAGACTTGAGAAAATTTCCAGCTATTAAGAAATATTTTACACTAAAACTATGTAAGTGAGGAAAAAGTGGAATGAAGTTATTTCACACACTGTTTCTGCCAACGCTCTATCTCTGGGTGGCGTTCCCAGTGCTTCAGAAGGTATTAGAAAGTAATGTCATGAGCACAGCTGTTCCAGAGGATATTTTGTTATTAAGCTTGCAAGATTAAAATCTATGCGTATGTAGTAAATCATGTTTGATTTCCCATCTAAAATTCTGTCATGATCTCTTATGTACTGTGCCCAGCAAGTTTTCTTATTTTAAGTCTAGACAGATAGAATTTCTCACCAAGTTCACCATCAATTTCTGATGCATGATTGTGTTTCTTTGTCTAGGGATGTCAGCAAGTTCATCTCAACTTTGCTAGCGTAACTAGTGTCATCCCATAGCAGAAAAGTATGTGAATTAAGAACTCTATCTTCACAATAAAAACCTTGAAGTTAAATAGTAGTTTATATTTTGCTGTTAAGTGTGGGATTTCAACTGCTTTTTTAGCTCCCCACAATTTCTCTCCTACAATTTTTCAACATGGTTTAACGTAAGCTTCCCTGTTCTGTTGTACAGATTGAGGTTACATTTATGTGGCATATAGGTAGTAAATTTTCTTAGACACCATCTGTATAAGTCAGACTCAACACTGTGCTTGAACAGTGTGAGATTGTGCCTCCATGAAATTCTCCAGATTTATGGTTCTGAAACAGTAGTTTTTAGAAAAAAGAACATCCATGCATATTTGTAACCATTTAATTCTTAGCATCTCTTACAACTAGGTTCACTTGCATTGCCTTCTGTTGTGAAAAATCAGCAGTGCTAGCTAAGCAGAACTTGATCAGACAGTTCTTGAGCGATGTGTATGAAATGTCAGGGTGTAAGGAGATAAATGTTCCTTTCAGAGTATTTGTTTGTATTTTTTAAACTCACGATACTGTTGCTCCACACACACTTGAGTTCATACTCTTCTTTTCAGAGGTATGTCTGCATCTTTTGTTCTTGGTGGCAAAAGACCATAAAAGGCAGGATAACCTCAATCCACCTTAGTTTTTGTCATTGTTACCCTTAGCTGCAAATCAAACCTGTGCAGTCTATCTGCTGTTTTGGAAGGAATTTTGAGTACTTAACAGTCTATTCACTTAATTATTTTAGTTGCAATTTCTACTTTGTACCAAATTTGTATCAGGCATGCAAGATACTTAAGGTGTTCCTGAAGAGCTTAGAATAGATAGTATGCTATTTTAAATGTTTCTGTAGGAAAACTTAATGAGAGGGAATTTGTGTGTTTTTCAGGTGAGATCATCCAACAGATCTCTCTGTCGTGTTGTTGTGACCTGCTGGTCCATTGATAGAATTATCTGCTCAAAAATTCTCAAAAAGATTTCCAATAAAAATAAATAAGATTCAGGTTGACAGAACCGTGAGTAACCTAATCAAAGAGCACTCTTCCAGCTGGAGATTGGGCCAGATCATCTCCAGACACCCCTTCAAACCTAGACCTCTCTGTAATTCTGTTACTGTTAAAAGCATTGACGTGAGCATACTTTTCAAGTCAAAGTATTACGCAGTACCATTACCTGACAAGCCAAATAATACATAAGAAACTGACAGTTCTTCCCTAATATCGTGATTTCCATGTACCACAGGACAAGGACACCAGATGGCCTGAGCAGGTTGAAGATTAGTTTATATGGAATACAGATTATTTCAAGGCTTCACATTTGCATATCAGATATAGATGTTTTGCTTAATTGTAGCAAAAAAGCTATTACATTCTTTGATCTTTTTTACCTGTCAGCAGTGTCCATCTTTTAGCCCATTCTGGATTTTTAACCATCCTTATTATACGGCTTTTTAATACAGAAATGCTGGTGATGATCTGTTTTGGTTTTTACTATCATTGAAATTGTTTTTAGGGTCAGTAGCAGGTGCTTAAGTAGTAAGATTTCTGCACTCTTTCTTCAGAAGATTGACTCATCCAGTGTGTTTTGCAGAGTTGTAGGTTTGTACTGCTACTTTAACCGAGTAGTTAGGTGTACCTGCTCTTCATAAAGATGCACTCAGAAGCAATATTAAGTGTGTACTTTATATGTTCTTAAGGTACTTCTGTCCATCTCTCCTGAGATTATTGTAATTTTCTGTGACAGAATCATGTCATGCTAAAGCAGTGTACTTGGTTGAATTTTCGTACATAAGGAATAGCTAGTTTTTGATGACTGTTTATTCTGTAAGAGTTTCCAGTTTCATTAGTTTCTTAGATAGGTGTGCTAATAGGAAAAAGAGATGAAACAGCTAAGATGAAACAGTAAGATTTAGCACTCTATTTGAGTTCACTGTCTCAGTGCTACAGTTTACCTGGATCTCTGACTCTCATCACTTGTGTTAAAGCTGGATGACTGTTTTAGAAAGAAATCATCAAAGAATCTGTGATCTTCTGAAATGTATCACTCTGTGAGCTACTCTTTCTTTCTATTCTGAAGAATTGGAATGCTTGGATATCATACATTTGGGGACCTGTAAGGAATAGATTGCCTAAGATCTGGTTTTTCTAGATTGAAATAGAAGAATCATAGAATTACAGAATGTCAGGGGCTGGAAGGAACCTCAAAAGATCATCTAGTCTAATCTCCCTGCTGGAGTGGGAACACCTAGATTAGGACACACAGGAACACGTCCAGGTGGGTTCTGAACAACTGCAGAGGAGACCCCACAACCTATCTGGGCAGCCTGTTCCAGTGTTCTGTTACTGTCACCATGAAGGAAGCTTTTTCTCATATTTATGTGGAACCTCCTATGTTCCAGCTTGCACCCACTGTCCCTTGTCCCGTCCTCTTGACACTCACCCTTCACATATTTATAAACATTAATGAGGTTACCCCTCATTCTCCTCTTCTCCAAGCTAAAAAGACCCAGCTCCCTCAGCCTTTCATTGTAAGAGAGATGCTTCACTCCCTTAATCATCTTTGTGGCTCTGCACTGGACTCTTTCAATCAGTTCCCTGTCCTTGAACTGCGGGGCCCAGAACTGTACACAATATCCCAGGTGCAGTCTCACCAAGGCAGAGTAGAGGGGGAGAAGAACCTTTTTCAACCTTGTAACCACACCCTTTCTAATACACTCCAAGATGCCATTGGCCATCTCATGGTCATCCTGCTGTCCACCAGAACCCCTAGGTACCTTTCCCCTACATTACTCTCCAACAGGGCAGTCCCTGACCTATACTGATACCTTGCCCAGATGCAAGACTCTATGCTTACCCAACTCTTCAGCCTGTCTAGGTCTCACTGTATGGCACCACAGCCTTCTGGCATGTCAGCCACTCCTCCCAGTTTTGTGTTATCAGCAAACTTTGCTGACAGTGCATTCTATTCCCTCATCCAAGTAACTGATGAATATATTGAATAGTACTGGTCCCAGTACCAAACCTTGAGGGACTCCACTAGATACAGGCCTCCAAATAGACTCTGTCCCATTGACCACAACTCTCTGGTTTCTTTCCTTTAGCCAGTTCACAGTCCACCTTGCTACCCACTTGTCCAGACCACGCTGTACCAAGATAGACCACATCCACTGCTTTACCCACCTGGTATCATAGAGTCATAGAATCCTTAGAGTTGGAAGGGACCTTTAAAGGTCTCTAGTCCAACTCCCTTGCAGTGAACGTGGACACCCATAGTTGAATCAGGTTGCTCAGAGGTTGATCCAGCCTCACCTTGAAAGTCTCCAGGGACAGGGCATCAACCACATCTCTAGGCAACCAGTTCTAGTACCTCATCACTCTCACTGTAAGAGCGTTTTTTCTTATGTCCAACCTAAATCTGCCCTCTTTAAGCTTGAAGCCCTTTTGTTATGTCTTCATAAAAGGATATCAGGTTGGTCAAGCATGACTTCCCCTTCATGAAGCCATGTTGACTGCCCCTAATGATCTTCTTATCCTTGATTTGTGTAGAGACAGCACCAAGGATAAGTTGTTCTACTACCTTTCCAGAAATAGACATGAGACTGATAGGTCTATTGTTACCTAGGTCCTCCTTCTTGCCCTTTTTGAAGTCTGGAGTGACATTTGTTTTCCACCAGTCCTCAGGCACCTCTCCTGTTCCCCACAGCTTACCAAACATAATGGAGAGTGGCCTACCAATGACTTCCACCAGCTCCCTCAGCACCCACGGGTTCATCTCATCAGGACCCATGGATTTATGGGTGTCCAGATTGCTCTATTGGTCCTGAACCCAGTCCTCATCAACTGAGGCAATTTCTCCTTTATCCTGACTTCCTCTGGGGGCTCAGGGATATAGGGCTCCTCAGGACAATCTCCAGCAGTACAGACAGAGACAAAGAAGGCATTCAGTAACTGTGCCTGTACTTCCCTCTATCTTCTGTCACCAGGGCATCCACCTCATTCATCAGTGGACCTACGCTGCTTCTAGGGTTAGTTTTATCTTTGTATTTGAAGAAGCCCTTTTTGCTGCCCTTGACCCTTCTTACAAGGTTTAATTCTGAGAAGGCCTTAGCTTTCCTAGTTACCTCCCTATACTCTCTCACAACAGTCTTATATTCCTCCTAAGCGGCCAACCCCTCCTTCCGTGATCTGCAGACTCTCCTCTTCCATTTGAGTTTGCCCAGCAGTTCCACGTTTAATTATGCAGGTCTCCTGACTCCCTTTCTTGACTTCCTATCAATTGGGTTGCTCTGATCTTGAACTTGGAAGAAGCATCCGTGAATGCTAACCAACTATCTTGGGCCCCTTTGCCTTCAAGTACTCTGTCCCATGGAATTTCTTGAAAATGCTAGAGTTGGCCCTACTGAAGTCTAGAGCTGTGATTCTGCTTGGTATTCTGTTCCTGCCCCATGAGATCCTGAACTCCACCATCTTACGGTCATTGCAACCAAGGCTGCCCTCAACCTTCACCACTTCAACCAGACCTTCCTGGTTAGTGAGAACAATATCCAGCAGCACTCCTCTCCTATTTGGCTCATCCACTGTTTGTATCAGGAAGTTATCATCAGTGCACTGGAGGAATCTCCTGGACTGTGGATGGCTGGCTGAGTAGTCCTAGCAATATCAGGGTAGCTAAAATCCCCAATGACAACCAGGGCCTGTAATTGTGAGGCTGCTATCAGCTGCCTGTAGAAAACCTCATCAAGTTTATTATCTTGATCGGGTGGCCTGTAATAGACACCCACAACAGTATCACCCATGTCAGCCTGCCCCTTAATTCTCACCCACAAACACACAGTTCACTCCTCATCTACCCCTGGGCAGTATTCAGTACACTCTAGTTGCTCTCTAACATAAAGAGCAACTCCACAACCTCGCCTTACTCGCCTGTCTTTGCTGAAAAGGGCATAGCCATCCATGACAACATTTCTGTCATGTGATCTGTCTCACCATGTCTCTGTAACCTTGAGGTTGGACTTCATGATCTTTAAGGTCTTTCCCAACCTGAGAATTCTGTGATTCTATGATTCCTACCCACCTGTCTGGAAGATCAGCAGTAGGTAGTAGTCTGTCAAGTGCGCTAGGCTGGGGAGTGTCCTGATGATATCCCTAATCTGGGCTCCAAGTAGACTGTAGACTTCCCTATGATGAGAGTCAACACTGCATATTAGGCCCTCTGTTCCCTTCAGGAGTTACCAATAACTAGAACCCTTCTCTTCTTCCTTGTGGAAGAGGTTATCACGTTGCTGGAAAGAGTATCCGATTGAGATAAGACCTCTGGAGCAGGTTGCCTATCTTCCTCTTTGACAGCTAGTTCCTCCTGTAAGACCCCATACCTGTTCTGCAAGGTTAACTGGGAAGGTGGGGGAGGTCAGGAGTGGATTCACTTGCTTCCTATAGCAGGGACCTGTCTCCATTCCCCCCAGTCTCTGAGGTCCCTCCCCCATTGCCTGGTGACAAGAGGGGAGAGGATCCTCCTGGGGATACCTGGGGCCTCAACCTGTTTCCTCTGTCTCAGGGAGTGGGTCCACCAGTCAGTCTCTCTCTCACACTCTCTGATACTCCCCAGCATCTCCACTTCATCCTTCAGCTTAACCTCAAGGCTGGGCAGATCATTCAGCTGTTTACATCTGACACAGATGTTGTCTCTGCTCCCTTCCATTGCAAGAACATGCTAGGCAACCAATAACAATGAGCAAAAAAGCACTGAGCTCGTAAAACCTGTATGTCCCACCAGTAAATGGGCAAAATGTTACTTAAGAGAGAGAAATGTAGTATAAAATGAGTAACTGCTGGGTATTTTGCAAGAGTTCTGGATATTAAGTATGAAACTATAAAATTACCTAGTTTACTCCTGCCGGTCCGGTCAGTTTGCTATGGAATGCAATGAAATGGCAATTCCTGTGAGTACATATTCATAGCGGTCTCCATTCTGTGAGGGAAGACAAGCTTCTTGGACAATGATGTCATCTCTTTTGGTTTTCATGCCATCCGCTACACAGCCTCCTAGCGTTTGAATGCTGAATGGGTGACATTCTGCTTCTGCAGCATTTATGTTCTCCTTGAATCCCAAAGTGATTGGATTTATTTATTTATTTTTGTAAAGCTCAAGTTGCCTGAATCTCCCCCACTTCTCCTCCCCCATTTCTTTCATACTACAAATGACAAAAATATCATTCTGTCCCTTCTGCAGACATTAGCACGTTTTCTTTTACAGCTTAGAGGATTGGAAAGTGGTTTTGACTTAGTACAGTAATTAGTCTGTTGGCAGTTTGAGAAGGATGTGTCAGTTTGAAATTTGGTGTCAGCCAGCTGAATGAAGGAGTTTGGCTTCCAGTGTTCTGTTTTGCTGATTTAAAATATTCAGTACTCAGAAATATTCATTGTGCTTCTTACAGGCATGACAGTACGAATGCCTCAAACAACTGCCTATGTTGTGAACAATGGACTAACTCTTGGATCTGGAGCACCTCAGCTTACAGTACATCATCGACCACCACAAGTGCATGCAGTGAGTACTGTCATTTTGAAATTACTTAAGGCAATTTACAGACTTGCCTCTGCACTAGTATGTCTCAGATTGCTTCTCAGTGTGAACTGAAGAATAGTGGAATATCTTGTAGACACATTCCAGCCACTTCACATGTATACCACCACCATATCACCTTCAGAAAGTTCTATCAGGAACAGTGAAAGCTGTGCTATCTTGTTAGCTTACACAAGAGTTCTTCAAATGAACAGTGTTGCATATTGAAAAATGATGTGAATTATCTGCAGGTGACTTGTGGAGTCAAGAGTACAAAAGAACTACAAGAAATTTTATTATGATTTGAAACTCATTCATGGGATTGCCTATGAATTGGATGATAACACTTCTCTGTTGCGCAGGTGAGAGAACAGTGGAACAGGCTGCCAATGGGGTTGTGTAGTCTCCTCTGTGGAGATCTTCAGAAGCTATCTTTACATGGTCCTGAGCAGTCTGCCTGTAGGTGGCCCTTGCTTCAGTAGGGGTTGGACCAGATGACCTTCAGACCATCCAACCTCAACCATCTGGTCATTTTGTGACCTTTTACATGGCACCCCACATCATTTCCTCCAAATTGGAAAGATTTGGATTTGGTGGGCAGATTGAATGGATAAAGAACTGGCTGCAGGATTGAGTCTAGAGAGTGGTGGCCAGTGGCTCAATATGTGGATGGAGATCAGTGACGAGAGGTGTCCCACAGGAGTCAGTGCTGGGACTGATACTCTTTAATGTCTTAATCAGTGACATTGCCAGTGGGATTGAGTGCACCCTCATCAAGTATGCTGATGACACCAAGCTGTGGGTTGCAGTAGACACACCTGAGGGACAGGATGCCATCCAGAGGGACCTGGACAGGCTTTAGCAGTGGACCCAGGAGGACCTTTTGAGGTTCAACAAATCCAAATGCAAGATCTTGCATCTGGGTCAAGGCAATCCTCACTACCAGTAGAAGCTGGGGAAAGAAAGGATTCAGCACAGACCTGCTGAAAAAGACCTGGGAGTACTGGTGGATGGGAAGCTGGACATGAGCCAGCAGTGTGCCTTTGCAGCCCAGAAAGTCAACCATATCCTGGGCTGCATCAAAAGATGCATGGCCAGTAGGGTGAGGGAGGTGATCCTGCCCCACTGCAGTGGTGAGGCATTACTTGGAGTACTGCATCCAGATGTGATGTCCTCAGTACAGGAGAGATATGGACCTGTTGGAGTGCATCCAAAGGAGGGCCAAAGAAATGATCCACAGGAATGATCCAAGGAACACCTCTCCTATGAGGACAGGCTGAAAGAGCTAGGGCTATTCAGCTTGGAGGGAGATCTGAGGTGACCCAGTAGCAACCTTTTACCATCTAAAGGGGAACTACAGGAAAGAAGGGGACAGACTTTTTAGCTGGGCCTGTGGTGATAGAACAAGGGGAAATAGCTTCAAGTTCAGGGAGGGTAGACCTAGGTTGGACATAAAAAAAAAAGTCTTTCATAGTGAGAGTAATAAAGCACTAGAACTGGTTGCCTAGAGATATGGTTGATGCCCGGTCCCTGGAGACTTTCAAGGTGAGGTTTGATCAAGCTCTGAGCAACCTGATTTAACTATGGATGTCCATGTCCATGTATGGGGGTTTGAATAGAGACCTTTAAAGGTCCCTTCCAACTCTAAGGATTCTATGATTCTATGATCAATTTTTCAGTACAGATGCTTGCAAAGGTTAGGTAGAAGAACACAGTACAGACAACATCCTTAATTGCCGTGTCCTGAATTTTTGAGGTTTGGGGTCTTCGGGGTTTTTTTGTTTTAATCACTGCTTGGGTTGATTCTTTCTGCCTCACCTCAAACTCTTTTTTAGTAAGACAGAATTTACTTTTGACTAATTTTATATTGTTCTGTTGTTGAGACAGAAGTATGTTGCCTGCATACTCAATTGTTACACAGTCACCTCATTTCCAGTATCTTGATTTGATAAATATATTACCAAAGTGGCTAACTAATTCTTTGAATCTAGACATTATTCAACTTTCACTGATAAATAACGAGAAGAAAGCTATAATAGACCTAGAAAAGTTTCTGTGATCAAAATATTTCAATGTAAAGTCTCACTTTTGCCCTTATTTCAAAACTTTCTGGAAACTGAGGTTGAAGTTTTGTGTTCAATTTAAGATGATAAATATGCATATTGTTCCATTACCAGTTCTTCCTCTTGTGACTGAAAGAGCTGCCTGTTGAAAAGATGATGTTGAGTTGCCAGCTCAGTCCACTATCTAGGATGTTTTGGGTAATGTGGGAGAAGCAGCTCAGATACAGATTAGCTTAAACTCATTGTGAACCTGCCCACTCAGTCTTGGTAAATGGCCAGGTGCTCACAGTCTATCATCTCATGGGTAGGAGGCAAGCAGGATATAGAGAAGTAGCTGTGGTAACAACCTTCTGTATAGTAATGATTTATATTTGAATAATAACTTCTGACATCCTTGGGTTGACCTCTTCTCACCCTTTGCTTTTGTTTATGCCTGGTGCTTTCTGTACACAGGACTTTGAGTTGTGATGATTGAGTGTTTGCAGGCTGATTTCTTTCCATTTGCCTTGGGAATGATGAATTAAAACCTCTTTCCAGTGCTGCAGACTTATCTTTCCCTGATTGCTCTTATATTGCATAGGAGCCACCACGACCTGTACACCCTGCCCCGCTCCCAGAGGCACCACAGCCACCACGCCTGCCCCCTGAAGCTGCCAACACTTCTCTGCCTCAAAAACCACAGCTGAAACTGGCACGGGTACAGAGCCAGAATGGTATTGTGCTGTCATGGAGTGTCATAGAAGTGGACCGGAGTTGTGCCAGTGTGGACAGTTACCATCTCTACGCATACCACGAGGACCCGAGTGCTACTATGCCTTCCCAGTGGAAGAAGATAGGGGAGGTGAAGGCCCTTCCACTACCTATGGCATGCACTCTTACTCAGTTTGTGTCTGGCAGCAAATACTACTTCGCAGTCCGAGCTAAGGACATTTATGGCCGTTTTGGACCATTCTGTGACCCCCAGTCTACAGATGTAATCTCCTCCCAGAGCAGTTAATCTGGAGTTCTTTGGAGCCTTTAAACCCATCCTACTTCCAAGGGTTACCCTGGTTTTGAGGGGGTTGATCCCATGCATGAAGTTCACTTT
Source organism: Phasianus colchicus (assembly GCF_987193195.1). Taxonomy (NCBI): domain Eukaryota; kingdom Metazoa; phylum Chordata; class Aves; order Galliformes; family Phasianidae; genus Phasianus; species Phasianus colchicus. The sequence goes on from NC_143436.1 coordinate 49,548,145, forward strand.
TAAATCCACTCTCTGCAGGATTAATTTAGACAGCTGTGCGATACACTACATGCATTCAGAACCAAAAGAAAAATCTCACTTCCAGCAAGAGAACTTGTTTTTCTGGATAGGTCAAGTCATGGGCCATTCAAAAATTTCATTTTCCTTCTCATGACAGCTGTTCCACCTAGACATCCACCTACTCTTTATTCAAGGGCACATTGGATGCCTGGGATTCTGCTTCAGAGTGGGAGCAAAAATATAAATTGCAGTTTTTTTCTGAAGCTGAACTACATCTGTAGTGCCTATCAGGGCACTAACATGAAGGGAAGAACAGATTTGCCTCTTGTACCTAGCTCTCTCTGAGCAGGCTGTGATACGAAAGGTGAATCAAGGTCTTATTTGTGTGCTGGAAGATTGAATGATCTGTTCTTAAATTACCAACAGTAATCAGCTGTCTGAGGAGAGGGAAGGGAACTTTAGTCTGGCCAGGGAACCGATGTCTGTGAATTCGGAGGTGGTGTAGTGGGAAAAAAATCACCCCACTACTTCCTACCTCTCCTAAATAAGAGCTCTTCTCTACTGTCACTATCCACCTCCATTCACACTTGAAGCAGGGCAGATCCTAGGACAGATCTGAAACTGGATTGTAGAAATCACATTCACACCTCTCTAGCTCAAATAATTTTTCTGCCTTTCCCCTTATACATCCAGCCCTGATTTTTAGATTTGTTTTGTGCCTTAAACAGTAATTTCAGAAATAAATGTAGCCAGATACCTTGTGGTGTTCATTTGCTTGGAGTTACTTCTCCTTTTACCCCCTTAGCCTTTCATTACTGCTTCTCATTTTCCTGGTCCACAGTTATTGTTTCTTTCTACAAAGACCAGGAAGTGTACATCTACTGATGCTGGACTCATTTTTATCTGTACTTTCAATTACCCTTCCCTCACTGCAATTAATGAGTTGTTGTTTCTGTCCTGTGAAGAATATTAGAGTGTATAGACAGTATTTTCCACCAGAGCCTTTCCCTCCTGTTCTTTTGGGAAAGCTGTATGCTGCATTTCAGCCAAAGAAACCTATGTGGTGTAGCACCATGAAAGCTTCTACTTGTTTACACTCAGTTTAGATGTTCAGTTGGTAGAAAAACGTACAAGGTTGGCTTCTTAGTCCTCTATCCCAGTCACCTGCCTGCCTCTGCAAAAAACTAACACACCCAGAGTAGTTTACACACTGGCCCAAAATTTGTGAGCAACTACAAATGTTCCTAGGAGCTTTCATGATGCTTCTGAGCTGAGAAATCAAAACAGTGCATCTGCCCCATTACCCTGTTGACATGTTCTTAAACTTTTTTTTATGCGTAACCAAATTGTAACACCTGAACAAGAAAGGATATGTAAGATTTTTATTTTGGAATTTTTAAGAACAAGGACAGCGTTTTGTTTCTGTCCAGCAGAACCAAATACTGGATTTAGAAGGGAAAATGTTTGGGCTTTTTTTAGATTTACTTCACCATCTGACAAAGCTGTAGATGTTACATATTTCTTAATTCCAATACTGGCTGTCTTGAAAAACTGAAATGCTAAGCAAGGTTGAAAAAGTCACAGAATATGGCTTGTGAAATAATCTATATTATAATGAATTCTTAAGTTGTGTTCCCTTCAAGAAAATTATGTGAAAGAAATTCAGTTGTAGACTTTTGTCCATACTACTTTACTGCACTCCTTCATACAGCTGGGATTGTTGCTTCCATCAGGTGAGTAACAAATACTGTCAGTATGGGAGTTGTATTGATTTGGGTAAGCAAAAATTCTGTCTAAATTCATGTATCATGAGAGAAGGCTTGCACTGAATCTCATGTATGAAAAGTGTTTAACTTTTCCTTTAAACGTTGTCCCCACATTGTTGGTGCCAATGATCAATAATGCCTTGATTTTTTCTATGCGGAATTAAATGTTTTCTCTGCCTATTTCAAGGAATAATTAATAATTCATTTACACTACTTATGAAAAGTTGAGTCTTTATAAAGGAAGTTCTGTAGTAGAGGTTTAGAGCAATTTCTTCCAGTTGGTAGCTGTTAAAGCATCAGTTTACTTTAGTGTCTTTGAGGTGGTACCAAAGGGCTGTTGGCCATATCAGTACAACAGGGTTTTATAGTTTGAAAGTTAAAATAAATATTAGAATCCAATTTGGAATTTACGCTGCTTACTGAATTTTGATTCCAGCCTCAGCTATACATTAGCTTTTCTATAGTTTGTGCTTGCTTTTAGATCACAGTTGTTACTAGCTCTGTCTTGCTTGGGATAGGCGGGTGGTGAGAATCCTGTGTCACAATTTGTTTTCCTTTCTCCAGTGGAGGTAATAGTTGGGATGGCCTGATATTGTGTGGAGGTTTTGTGGACTGCATCTTTAAAGAGAAGACTCATCTTTATTTACTAAAGAAAGATGTTCTTAACAGAGTTGACACTGGCTTCTTGCTTAATAGTTGTTTCTGTTATGTATGGCAGAACGCAGCTCATTTTTGTGAATAGATAAGCAGGTTAGCTACTGTTTACTAAGTGAGGCCATCGCAGTTGTAGAATGAAAGCAGACATCTCTTTCATTGCAGCAGATGTTAAGATCCAATTTCAGGATCTTAAGCAAGTGCTGGTGGCTAAGTACATGATAAAGCATAGCTTGATTTTTCAGATGTCTCACTCAGCTCTGACACATTGCAGGTAGCGATTCTTAACACTGATGTGCAGAGAACTATGCCACTTCTGTGAAACTGTTTCACTGTGGAGCAGATATCTGCAGTGAGTACTTACCCCTTATGTTAATGAATGGGAGTATTGCTTAACTCAGATGGCACTTTTCCCAATGTTTTTGAGTGACTGTTTTTTATTTATCATTTAATGTCCCAGAAACAATAAAAATATTGAGAAACTGAATTTCCTCCACTAACATTCAGAAATAACTGGTTTCATTTAATAAAATTTATTTGAAAGTATTACCAAAATATCTGGGAACATTCAGTACAGGTCTGTTAATGCTGTGCTTTAGACTGTAGTCATTGTAAAAGTGTTGGTTACCGGAGGATTCTAGTATTTCATGTTTAAATATGCTGCAAGTCTCTACACAGCTTTCAATTGGTAGAATAGACTAGAACAGTTCAGTTGGAAGGGATCTACAGAGATCATGAAGTCCAAATGGCTGACCACTTCAGGGCCACAACCGAGTTAAAGCATGTTATTAGGGACATTATCTAAATGCCTCCCTTTACCTAAAGCAAGTTTTTCCATATGTATTTTCAGTACCGTAGTATAAATTGTACCAGGCTAATGAGTTGTGCTGGTACCAATGAGTACATGACACATTAGCTGCACCACCTCAGATCTAGTTCTTCATGTTTTGGCAAACACTGCACTGATTCTACTACAGTTTTTATTTTCATCATGTTTCTGGTTTGGTTTAGGTTTGATTTGTGCCCACAGGCAAAAAGTAACTTAAGTTAGTTCTGTTTCTGGTTGGAAGGAAGCCCTCCTGTGGAGTGCTGATGGCAAAATGCCATTCTTTTCCACTGAGTTCCTCCTGCTCAGTGGAGGTTATAGCTTCACTGACCTCCTTTATTTCAGTACAAGTCTTAAAAAGCTTTACTGGATTCAAATAACTAAACCTTAGGAAGGGTGTAGACTGTAGGTGTAGCATGTGTACTGCAGCTGCAGTAACAACTTGAGAAGATGTAAGAGTGCAGAAGCAGGTTCATTTCAGCTTGTGTTTACTTCTGTGCTCCAGTCCAGCTTCCCTGAGAATGGTGGTTGTTCTCAGCTCTGCTCCTTTCAGTGTGCTTGCTACCCTTTAACATGTTAGATCACTGAGCACTAGCAGTGACGCACTCACACACCCAACATTTTTAGCACAAGGCTGGAAATGCCCATGGTGTCTTCCCTGTAAAAATAAGGGGTCTTATCCTGCTTCCTTTGAAAATAATGGCAAAACCCCCTCGTGCCTTCAGTGGGAGCTTGATTGGGCCCAATAGTAGGATCTGAGCACTGTTTTGTACTATAACAAAATATCCATACACTTCTTCCTTTATGCTGTTTGTCTTAAGAGTCCACTAAATCAGAATCTGTATTGTGTGTAGGGACCAGGTCAGATGTGTTCTTGCTCCCCAAACAGCCATTCTACAGTTCTAGACTATTGTATACACTGTACAAAATCAAGCTGTGATTCTGCCTTCTTATAAACTTCAGTATTTTCATTTGGTCAAAAATATCTATCCAGATTTTTTAAAATAGAAGCTTGATATATTAAATATATATTTTTTTAATTTGTTAGTTGGGGTAGGGCCGGGCATTGTATGAAAACACTGGAGAGTGGAGTTCAAATGACAGTGACTATGCCAGCCCTGCCACCAGATCTGTGTTCCCTTCTGAATAACTTCTGAGGGGCTAAGAAATTGCTAAGAAAAAGCAAATGAATTGATATTTTCTTTTCCTCCCTTCTGCCCACCTGTTAGAATGCATCTTTATTTCTCATTGTCATTGCACAGGCTGAGCATTCCTTTTTGTTTTGTTCTAATATATATTATATGCACACACACATATATTTATATATATTTGAAGTGCTGTCTTAATTTAATGGGGTGTATCTGTAAATAAGACAACTGGGTAGTAACTGTTTGGGGAGTCCTGTTCAGCTGTAGTAAGTTCTTGGCTATTGAGTCAAACATGCAAAATCCTTTGCAAGTAGCTCCATCCAACTTCTTGTTTTGCTTTGCAGCTGGACTTGTAAATACAAAAGGACTGCTTTTATGTCCAATTTAAACTGGGCAGTTGCAAGTTCTCCCCATTTTTGTATGTACTGTAGATTAGTGTGTGTGTATGTGTTAACTGTAGTGGGGTTTTGTCTGACAAGCCTGAAATTTATACTTTGAAATAAACTACTGGGTTTTTAATGTTTTGAGTCATCTGTGCTTAGTTCCAGACATCTCAGGTGACAAAGCACCACGTGTGTGTGCTCATGCTCTCCAGCCATGCTGCCTCGTGGAGGATGGGACAGCACCAGCTTTTCAGTTCTGCAGTCACAGTGCCACTTTGGTCAAGTAATGTCAACAGCAGTGATTTGGCTCCAGGTCATTCCTAGAAAGCCAGCTGCGTGATGCTGCTCCTCCAGGCTTCCCACCAGAGCAGAAATTAAAGCAATATGCTAAGTTATAGAAAGTTGCAGAGCAAAGAGGGGCTATGTATCCTGGACAGACATTCCTGAGAGTTGGACATACATATCCTGACTGAGTGCTGAGCCCACACTTCAAGGGCAGTATCATTAACCTACATTGGTAATAATTCCCTGGCACTTAGTAAAACTTGCTTCGAATCCTGACTGAAAGACTGTGTATGGATTCATGTTAAGTGATGACTGAATACAATCACACTTGAAAGTCCAGACTTTCTGCCTGTTTAGAACTGGCTGTTTAGAATACTGGTCTACTTTGTGCCTGTAGTTTAGACCATTACTTTCATTAAGAAATGTTAGCTTAAGCACTTTGCTCAAGTAGTGTTACAATTGCAGCTTGTGCAGGTGCTGTGCTGGGGACAGGAGCTGTGTCCCAGTCACTGTGGCTGCATTCAGCCTGAGCCAGGCTGTTCATGGAGGAAGGACAGGGTGCAGCACAGCAAGCATGTGGTGATCTTGAACCCTGCACACCCATTAAAAGCAGAAGAGTCACAGTCACATGGGTTAGTTTTACAGCTCACAAGGCCCCTTTTATGTAAACACTTAATCAGAGAAAAGGACTCTTCAAAGTAGAACTCTGTTTTCCCACCAAGTTGAAAAGCACAAGGCCATTCCTGTCATAGGGTAGGAGGCTCATGGTGTGACAAGGGCTCATATCCCCTTCCTTGGGAGCTTACAAAGGGACATCTCAGCTGTTGACTGCATCCATGTCCAGCACAGGGAAGCATCCACATGTGCCCCAGGGAAAAAGTCCAACACAGGGAGCTATGGCCAGTTCACTAGTCCTTATGGACTGACATTGAAACAATGCACTTCTATTTGTGCTTTCTGTTTTTAAATATAAAAACAGGAAAAGTTGGCAGTAAATACAATCTCTCCTGTTGCTTAGGAGTAACAGAATTCTTCCGGCTGCTCTGTGCTTCCATCTCAGCGAGCTGCTGCTTCCCAGCAGGTCCCTCCAGCACCCAGCTACCTCCTCTCCTGCAGGTGGGGTCCCCTATGAGGTACAGAGCCAGTCCAGTTCCACCTGTGCCAGCTGCTTGGCAGCAGCCCTTGTCCACTTACAGGAGTTAGAAACGCATCTCAAGGCAGCAATCAGGAGCAAACATCTGAAGGCTGCACAGTGTTCATATTTGGTGTTTATTCTGAAAGCACTGAGCCCACTGTCCTGTAAGGATGGAGCCTGCCCTTGTCACAGCAAGGGCTCACGGCACTGATCAACCAGGCAGAGGCTGCTGCCCTTGATCAAGGGCCAGCAGGAACTACATCCACACACTCCAAGCAAACACAAGCTAAGTAGCACATGGGGGTACAGCATTCTCCCAGAAGTGTCAGTAGAGTCATCTCCTCCCCCCCCAGCTCCGGGGAAAAACTCCTGTGCAGCACTATCTCTTGGCTTATACGTTTATTCTCCGACAACAGCAGAACAGCTGAATGTACAGCAATTATATGTGTACCCCTGCAGCCACTTAGTCATCATGCAGTGCAGATGCTCTCTGTAGCCTTGGACATACTTCCTCCTGCTCCAGCAAACAAATTATTTCATTCTCTGCACTGATTTTGAGCCTCAGCAAAATCTGCCATATTAATTTCTGGTCTCCCTTGGCAGAAATCAAGTACAAGGTGACAGCCAGATATTTAGGGCAAAATGTCAGTCAAGCTGCAGTAACCTACTTCCTTCCCCAGCCCTTGCCAAAACCTCACACATACTTCTGCCTACATGATTTGGGGTGGTACTGTGCTCTGTTTAAATTGGACTGTCAAGGCCAAGAGGAAAGAGCTGTTTATTTGTTGTGTATGTAATTAAGAAGGCTCGGTTACCTGCTATGGAGAACATGATTGTGACTCTTTGACAGTAACATTCCCCGCTGATAAGCAACTTGCAACACGTTGCCAGCACTGCTCAGACTAAAGGCAGACATGAAGCCAGCACAGAGGTAAAGCCACGTGGCTCAGCCCAGTCCTGGAGGCAGCTCCTGTGTCTAGACACAGATCACTTCTATGACTGCACAGCAGTTCATTCGTGCTCTGGGAGCGGCTGAGATGATGCTCAGATCGACAAAAGGCAGCATGGTGTCTGTTGCTTCCTATCCATCCCAGCTGAAGGGCCACCCAGACAGCCCAGAGGAGCAGAGCACGCGTGGTGCCACACAGAGCAGGAGAGGGGCAGGCAAGGCGTGGGGATGTGTACATCCAGCTGGATTTATTACACACAGGAATGAAAGTTTCCATGAAAAAAAGTAAAATCCCATTTTGGAATATCAATGCTGATTTTACAAAATTGGCCTCATGGTGACAAATTTGAAGTTGTACGATTCAGGCAGGCCCTGATGGCGTGTGTTGTTGAACCGCCTCCAAGTGAAGACCGGGAGACCGCCCTGCACTGGGGGACCATTGATGGCGGTGGCCGTGAATGCTGAGGCCAGGCGGAAATCTGACACCTGCAATAAAGGACAGAATGGTTGGCTGGTGTTTGACATGCACCCATCCCATAGCAGAAACAGCTCAGAGAGATTTGGTAACAAACACTACAGCAAAGAAATGGAGCAAGGGGAAAAGCATGCTGGTCAGGCAGAATTCCTCCCCTGCACAAAGGTATCTTCAGCCACAAAGGCAGTACTGAAGGGGCAGCAGAAAGCACACACAGCCCTTCGCACTATCCAGGGTGAGAGCAGCACATCCACCTTCACAGCAGTCCTCTGTGTGCCTGAGCACCCCCAAAAGGCCACAAGGGCAGCCTAAGATGATCTAGCATAAGCTCTGCTGTGTTAAGCACTTCATCCATCCCTTGGAAACTGTCAGACAAGGGCAGCACAGTTACTGCAACTGCCTGGAGCCCACCACCCTGTTCCTTCGTTACCTCCCAGTACAGCCCAGCCCATTCCCCTTGTCTAACTGCTGTCAAAAGCACCTGCTCCCTTGCCAGACGCCTCTATACAGCAGTTGTCTGGTTTCACACCATAACAACAGGGAGCTCCTGCTGGCCAACACAGCAAGCAGGCAGGCTAGCCTGGGCTTGAGCAAGCTAGAGGAGACAGTCAGCGCTGGCAGTGCCCAAAGTGGCTCCCATTCCAGTCTTCAAACTCAACCCAGAGGAGGTGGCTGGACTCCGCAGGATCTACCAAATGCCAGGGCTGGACAGCTGTACATACAGGTGTTGCCCCTCACAGTGAAAACACCACACAGGCTGCCCAGAAGAACTGCAGCTTTCTCCAACACAGTGGGTCCGAGGATTTTGGGTTTTTTCCTTAAAAAAAAAAGTGACCCTTGGCAAACTTTGCTCAAAGAAGTTTTACGGAGAAGTGGAGTCATGGAGCAGGATGATTCACTGGAGAGCAAGGCTTTTGTAAAGGTAAAATTAAAAGGAGGATAAAGACACATTCTTGTGGGCTCTGGGGACGCAACCAAGCAGCTTCCATGACCAGGAGGCCCAGAGTGTGCAGCAATCATTTTCTCTACCTTCCTCCAAGCAATGCAGGGACTCATTTCAACCTTCGCTCAGGCTCCTCCTGCTGCAAAGCTTCAGGGCTTAACCCTTAAACAACACAAGTTCCCATGAACAACATTCTTCTGCGTATTTCCCAGTGCATCCTCTGCAACACCACTGTACCAGGACTGGTGTCAGGGTCAGGAGCAGTACTGGGACAGAGTGAAGACATGAGGCAGGCCTGGCCATGCCCACCCCAGGAAAATGCACCAAAGGTATGAGAGAGCACAAAGAAACTGCAGCAAACATTCAGCAGAGACAGAAATTGGGGTTATTTACCTTGGAGTCATAGCAGCCTGCAGGCACTGGGAAGGAAGGATTCAGGTCTTCTCGGCAGCAAATGGTGTTGCAGGGATTGTGTTCAGCATAGGGATCGTGCTGGTAGTCTGGGGAGAAATGTTGCAGGCAGGGAAGAGAAGGAAACAAATGAGTCCCTTTATCCAAAGCCCTCTACTTCTCAAGTCCCCAAACCACTAAGAGCTTAGTAAGTATACAGCCTATCACACTGCTTTCATGCTCCTCTCCAGGTCTCAGATAGAAACCAGTGCTTATGTAAGGCAAGTTCCAAGTCCAAGTCGATTTAGCTATTTCTACATCCCAGGGGCACCACTGCCCACCTCTAACCACAAACACCCCTAATTCCATAGGACAAAAGCTTGCAGGAACTTTATGACTCATCAAAAAAACAGAATAGAAAGGGGTGGGAGGCAAGGAATGAAGAGTGCAGCAAAGAGAGCCCTCATGTTCCTGTTCTGGAACAAAGTAAGCAGAAGGAGCAAAGCCTTCAAATACCCACTGCAGTGGGCAAGCTAAGAGGGAAGAAGGACAAGCCTCAACACTTGCAAGCATGCTGCTACTCATAGCCCAATCAGTAGCAATACCACACCCTGGGAGAGGCCTCTCAATGCCCAAGCGCAGTAATCAGTGTGCTTCCTGTAATTGGGAATCAAAATATAGCATCTAAAGCTATTTGTACTGAGAGATGGGCTTAGGCAGAAGTTAATTATGCTAGTTTTAATCCAGTAACAAGAACCCTGTCAGGGAAAAACAGAGTATAGCATTACCTACTGAAGACCATCCTTCCTGGACTGTGGGAGCTGAAAGGGTGGGCAAAAGCCAAACTGACTTCAAGTTTCTGCACTTACAGCAGTGTAACTAATTTCTAAGTAACACTTTTCACTATAATAAAAGTAAATTAACACTGTTTTTTTAAGATCAGCTCCAAAACACAAGAATATATTTCTTACTGTTATATCTCATGATGTACTTCATGCTTTCTAAGTTGGTCACCTTGCCCTGGTCTCGACGGAAGATTTTTGCTCGTGGTGCAAGCTCATACGAGAAATCCAGCCCATACTTCTCAACATATGACGCATAACCACTGAGATTGTAAATCTTCTGATGGAAAGGAATATTGTATGAAGGCCAGTAACCTGCAAGAGAAACAAATAATCTGTTAGACACTTGAAAAGTTGAACACTCTTGCTTAAATAAAAAAAAAACAAAAACAACACATATTCCATAGTGCATTGCCTTAACAGCATTTCGAGGAACAACATGTCAAACTGGTTTGAAAGAAACAAAATAAGGCAACAGTCAACTGGAATGACTGGGGTTGTCTCCCTGAGTAACACACACAGGCAAACCGCCCCCAGACTTCCACCCTGAGGACTCATCCTGCAGAGCAGCTAAGATCAGACTTGCAGGAGCCTGAGGTAAAGACACAGATCAGCTACAGCCTTCTTGTAGAGGTTACACTCCTCCAAGGCTGTGCAAGGAAAGGTCATTTCCTGCTACCAAGCTTAGCTGCATGAGACTTGAGTGAATGTGCTCCCTTTTCTCCCTTCTTCCCAACACACCAAGATGCAATAATGCACCGTGCAATTAAGACAGATGGCAATTAAAAAGAATAAATAAAAACTCCTAAACAAATGCACATTCGTAACAGAGCACAGGTCCCAAAACAGCAGTTAGAAAGAGAGATCTGGGGAGAAACAAACAAAACCTGGAGATGAACAGATAAATAGGAACCATGAAGCAAGCAGGGGTGAGCAGGAAACAGGCCTGCAAAGAACACACAGATGCTCTACTGAGCACTGGAGACTGGAAAGCTGTTGCTGCACAGAGGGGAAGGAGATGCGGGAATAGATCCACAATTGCCACTTGAGGGTTAAGAAGCAGTTGATCTAAGCAGAGTGAAAAGCTCTTTTGCATCCCAGGCTCTGCAAGACTACAGAATCCATGCAGACACTTCAGTATTCAGCCTAAAACAGGCTTAACCAAGGGCTGACACTGTGGGAACTGAGGAATGTTCACACAAGGCCTTCTAACTTGAACCTCAGTACTAGTGTTCAGTAAGCCCTTTCCATGCACAAAGCACACTCAGCTAGCACAAAGACAGAGTTTTCCTAAGCCAGCAAACACTACAGGAGCTATTACCTTTCCGGAGAACATTTGTTTGATCAGAATATTCCACAAGGGTTGGGATCTGCTCTACAATGTACAACGCACCATCATCGAGGCTCTTCTGTAGCTTGACCTTCTTCAGGTCCAGCACCATGTACTGATTGTTGTAGGTCCCTAGGTACGAGAACAAAGAGTTACATGCCCTGTCTGGGAAAGAAAAGGGGCATGAGGGGGGGAGAAGGAACACATTCTTTCTCTTGAGGTTCACATGAAAGTGTACTTACCAGAGTTGCATTTTGAGAAGGTTTCTGCCCAAGCTTTGCCATTGTCTGCCATCATGTTAGCAATGCGAACCCTCTGCCAAGCAAACAGGGATTCAGGCACCACTTGCTTGATGAGGGTTTGGTTGAACACACTGTTGGTGGTCTGCAACATTATCAAGCCACTGCCTAGTATGTAAAAGTCATCCAGGGACACTAAAAAGCCTTAAATAACAATTACACAAAAAATTGTTATCTCTGAAACCTTGTTGTATTCATAGAACAAAGCAATCCAAGACAAAATGACATGAAGGAGAGTGCGTGTGCAACTTTTAAATAAAGCCATAAAAATATTAAAGATGAGATGGCAATTCCTGCTAGCACTATACGCCCACTGTCAGCACAGTTTCTCCCTTGTCATGCTTTCAACACATGCAACTTGCTTTGTTTGGAGCGTTTGTTTCAGGTTTGTATCTCATGCTTTCCCACTTGTTTCCCTTTCACATGTCAAGCAATGGCTATTTTCAGGAATTACATAGTGTACAAGTGTTTGTTTCTAACAAAGAAGTTTCTTCAAAAAAGGAAAAAAAAAACAAAACAACGTAACACAACTCCACAAACAGATCTTCATCAACCAGTTTTCAGAGGTTTTTGTTTGTTTGTTTTGAATGAATCTTCTCTGGACTAAATGAGCTAAGCAGAAAAGTCTTTTTTCTTAATCTTTTCCAATCTAACTATTCTAAAAAATGTCTCCAAGAAATGGGGGCAACTCAAATTACAAGGCACCTCCTGCATGTGAAAGTTCTACCTAATCTTCTCTGCAATGTGTCGTCATTCAACAGCCATGCCAAACTCAATGCCGCCATGACTCTCTGAGCAGGATCCCTTCCCAGGCTACATGCCAATAGAAGCATTAGGCCCAACTGCAGCAGAATTGCAAATGTCAGCTGTAAAGCCACGGGTAGCATGGCAACTATTTACAAAGCAGAAATAATTTGAGATTCTCCAGAGGATACAGAGCTGGCAGTCATCAGGCTAGGGAAATGTGGTTAACTGAGTTACTGATGGAAAAGTCATCCAGAACCTGGTCTCTTGCTAGTCAGCTTTTAATGACATCACTCTTTTTCAAAGAGTACAAAATGCTAAAATTGTCTTTGTGTAATAGCCTAATACTTACGCTCCACTGCGACATCTACAGAAGGCCTCATTAATACACTCTGCAAACAAAGCAAGGCCAGCAACCTATGAGAGCCAGAAAAACAACTCAGTCCTGCCTCTTGTCCTTGGCTCTCACTAAAAGGCAGACCTCCTTCCAGCAATGTTTAAGGGCTTCACTTCAGCAAGATTTTTTTTTTTTTTTTAAGTCCCAAGACCTCAAATCAGAACAGGTCCAGGAAAATATACTTTATAGTCACCTGTTCTCTAAAGACACGTTGGTACAGAACAGGCAGAGCACCCTGAGACTGTGGGTCCTAGTACTTTATTCTCAGAAACAGCAGCAATAAATAAAGCATACAAATAGCAAAACTATCTCAAGTAAATAAGGACAAGAAAGGAAACATTCTAAATCTGGCTCTGTCGGACTATTTTATACCAAGACACTATCTACCTCAGAGATGAGCTGTTGCATAATAAGTCATGTGCTTGTCCAAAGAGAGCAGAAATGGAACTGGTAAACAACTGATTCCAACAGAGCACCAATGCCCAGATACCAGTGGGTACCAGTGCTAAGTGACCCACTTCAAAATAAACTGAATAGCTTTTTCATCTTTTTCAAACCAACTTAAACCGAGAAGCTGAATTAACTGAAGTGTAAACTCTAATGTAGACCTCTCCCAGGCATTAAGCAACAGTACATGCCACATGACCTACCTACCGTAGGTCCTGCGTGACCTTCCAACCCCTACAGTTCTGAGATTCTGTAAATTGCAAAGCTAAACTGAGCTGAAAACAAGTGGATTTCTTTCTAAACCTTACTATTTACCAAGTTTCATCCTGCATTGCTTTTATAATACAATGTGCCGTCCATGATACATCATTACTAGCTCAATTATCCAGAGACAACATATGTCATTATGACTTAAGGTACAGGCACTCCTGAGGAAACGGGAAGTTAAACACATGACAGATTTACCATGGACAAAGACAGCCACAAAAATAAACCCAGGTGAAGTCTAAGATATCAAGAGATATTTGATACCCTCATATCCTTCTCTTTTTTTTTTCACTATGTACAAGAATCTGCTGTAATTGAAACTGTCTTCCAGGTAAACTGTACAAAGAGATAACAGTGGCATATTTCCTCTGTAAACCCATTTTTATCAGCTACTCTCACTCTTAATTTTTTTTCTCTTCCTCTTTCAATCAATCTGACTCTTCCTACCCAAAAACAAATAAAAGCACTTCTGATTGTATTTTCAGGGCCTTAGTCATTTAGATGCAGTTTCTGGAATCTGAAGTTTCTAGAGTCTGGAGCTTCATTCACAATAATATTAATTAGCCAAGCAAAACAAAACACTTTTTGAAACCTGAGCCATAGTGTTCCCTGGGGAGCACACTGAATAGCATGCAGGGGTGCCATGCTCCTGATAGCTACTGTTCCAAAAGAGGTAGCAGCTGCTTTGTCAACTAGATGGCATCCCCCTTTTCTGGCATTTTAAAAAGTCGTTGTGCTCATTGGTGTACAGAAAGGTGCAGTATTATAGTCTGAAAGTCAGAGATAGGATGTCTAGACATCACCTCCAGGATGAGAGTAGCTCCTGGCCACAATGCCCACTGCTCTGGGCTACAGGCACATTTAACAGTGGGAAAGGAGCTGCCTTCTCTGTCTGAACTTTCTTAATCCCACCAGCAGCTACTTTTCATGCTAAGACTGCACAGCCAGCTTCATTTCACTTGCAAACCTCTCCCAGGCACTAAGCAATAGTACATACCATGCCAGAGATGAGATAACATCCATAAAGTGGATCAGATACTTTTCCCTGCTCATCCCCAGGTTTCAGGTATATGTTGAAGGGAGCTGGTAAGCAAGAAATAGTTTGGCAAAATTCATTAGCAGAGGAGAATTTGCCAGTCCACTGAATACAAGGCCTACTGCCCTTTCCATTGTCGTTCCTACTCAAAGCAAGGACATCTTTCCTCTTCATCCTGCCTCAGCAACACAAAGCCATGCATCAGAATGATCTTGTGCTATTTCATGCCTGTCTCAATCAAGCAAGATCCTGACAGCAGGCCAAAGGCGCAAAGCTGCTATAAAATTCTTCTTAATAGTTTTGTTTGAGCAGCTAGAAACAGAAGAAGACTGCAGCTCATCTAGAAAAAGGGGGTCACTATCCAACCTATCGTGCTCGGGTCCAAATGGTAGGTTCCCTTTCCTAAATGGGGCTCAAGACTAACAGCAAGCAGATGGGGATTTTGGAAACCCATCTTCTCTTGCTGCCCAAGGAAACCAACAACTTTCAATAGCTAATAGGGCTCATTTCTTCCTATGGCTCAGTGAGACAGAATAGTGACTGCAGAACAATCGGGGCATTTTGTTCGGTCTTAGCTCTGCTGTTTTACTAGACTTATCCTGCACCTATCCACTCCGTGCCATCACATTTGTTATCCCTCCAAATGAGCATAGTTTTACTAAAAACTGTGAACAACCATAACATGGCCTGTATCTTTCTGCTGTGCAGAAACTCACTAGCTACATTGCATACTTAAAGTCTCAACAAGAGACTGAAGTCAGACCTGAGTCATTCCTCCCTTCTTGAGGTTCATAGAGCTGTTATACATGTAGCTCTGTACAGATGCTTTCAACAGAAAAGAAAGTTGAAAGTATGAACAAGAGTTCAAGTGAGATTTAGGATTAGCATGGAAATGAGCTGCAGGTGGATGAATCCTTCTCCAAAAGCAGGGATTACTACTCCCATTCCCACATGATAGTTCTCCCCCCCCCTCACCCCCCCATGCTACCGTTGCTCTGCAAGGGAGAGAGCAGCAAGGAGACAAACTGAAGCAGCACGGTTTGAGCATGCTGGTAGGAATTGCTGGGGCAGAAGGGATGGACTCTGCAGTTCGAGGCTGTCCTCCTATTTAGTGAGTCTCAACAAAAGCAAGGAAGCACAAGGCCTTACAGCTGTAGCATAATGCATAAGTTGTTTTACATCACATTTAGTTAATAGGGTTAGATCCTCAAAACTGAGGATCTGACAAATAGATTTTTACAGTGTACTTTCACAGTCTTGCCTGTCTTTTGAAAATCAGTAAATAAACTGAAGAATTCTACTCCATGATTCCAGGAGAAATCAGGGAGTTGGCACATTCCTTCTCAGAGTACAAGCACCTCCTTGAAGTGTTTCTGACACAGCTTTTGGACAGTTTTACTTCATAACCAAGCTACCAGATGACAGAAATTTATGAATTACTCAGTTGTCATTGAAGGCCCGTAAAGAAACCTGCCTCTTAACACTCTGTCTCCCGCAGAAGTCAATACTTATGTGTTCAAGAGGATCGGGTAAGGTATTATTCAGCTGAGCTTACCAATAGCCAGTAAAAATGTCCCAGATAGTACCTATCAGGACAGAGAAGAAGAGCAAGAACTTGCATACAGGGAGAAGTTACAATGGTCAAGCTGAGCCACGGTCAGGGCCTTTGGATTCCATGGTCAGATGCCCTGAAAATCTACAGCTTCATCTGATTCTAACACAGAGCACAGGAACCTCTCAGTCCCCTCCTTCCTGCATGATATCCTGAGGTCACTACCAGGCCAGTGGCTTCACAGCTTGCTCACCTTCTGTAGAACTGCAAGTTTGTGAGCTACACTCACAGCTAACATGATTTGCTGCAGTCAGTGGATAGTGCTCACCTAGCTTGCGGCGCTACCTTGTAATTATTAGCGGCTAGCAAGTGCACTTGTCATACCACAGCTCTCTCAAACTCCACTGCAGCCATGGGAACTATGTTTTGCAACAGCTCTCACTAAATTCTGTTGGTAGAAGTAAACTTCCCCATATCACTGAGTCAGAGTCCAGCTGGAACAGGCAAGCTTTAAAATAAGCCCTCTCTTACAAGTCCCTGCAGACTCCAGGCTCGGGGAAGCACACTGGGATTCTGTACAGTAGCAAACAGACTCGGATCATATTAGCACAGCAGCAGCTGATTTTCAGGTACCTTCCATACAGTGTGGTTTATTTGTCCTGTCAAAACATAAGTATTTCACTCTGTATTAAGAATCCTCAAAAGGAATAACCCCAATCAGCATATACACCCACTAACAAAACAGTAAGATTAAATAATAATAAAAGTCACTCTGCGTGGCTGATCCTGATCCCAATCTTGAATCTACAGCACAGCACAGTATGCAGTAGCTAGAAAACACGGTTACACTCTCTAGAAGAACAGCACTATGTATAGCAGTATTTCTTCTGAGAGATCCAGAATGACCTCTGATACTTTCAGGTGACGAAGAGAGCTCAGGCAGAAGCCTTTACTTCCTACCAGGTTACACATGCTCCGCAAAATTCCTTCTGAAAACCACTGGAATTCATCAGACACTCCATGCTCCCGAAAGGCTGTTTGTTTTACAAACATTTGCCAAAATCCTTCTAACTCCTTCCTTAAAGTGAAAATCACAGAACAAGTTATATTCCTGTGGATCAATTGAGGAAGGTCAGAACCCCACAGGAAAAAACAAAACAAAACAAAAAAACAACAACAGTATTGCTCTCACCACAAATGAATGCAACCATTTTTCCAGTCTCAGGAGTCTGTTCCGTGAGATATCCCTTGCCTCCACAGGAAGGCAAGTACAGTAATTAATCAAAGCACAATCTCAAACCATCAGCCAATATGATTTCATCAGAATCAGATAACCTCCTACTGCACACACTTTGATTTAAAAAGTTGAAGATTGAGTGCTTGGCAATTTCTTATTTTGAAATTCCACCTTTAAAAACGTATGCAGTGCTGACACATACAAAGAGTCCTAAATTTGCTCTTTTTTTTTTTTCTCCCCATGTTTTTCAGTACTACACTAAGCTGCTTAAAGTATATGTTACACCACTGAAATATTCAGTGCTGGCAATTCCTTCAGGAAACTTGAGAATAATATTTCCTGCCTAATCTTCCCAAGAGGGATTGGAAGTGTTCTTGGTGGATATATTTCTAATACGTGAAATATGCATAAAAACAACTCCCCTTCACCATAGTTAATAAAGAAGCTGCAAGAGGAGAACAAAATTACTGGAGGTTTGCTCATCCAACATTAAAGAAGTCTCTACAATTCCTAACAGCTACTGTTTGATAATCTCCAAGCAACAGTCGTGCCACAGTGCTACACAGAACTGTTCAAAACTGCACTATCACCAGACACGTGAATGCCATTGACAAGGTTAGTAGTTCAACAGTTGAAATGACTTTGCACTACACAAAGCAGGATCTAAAGTAGCATGTCTGCGTTGCAAGTAGTAAAATATTCAACCAGTACTACTCTTAACCAACAGCAAAAAAACAAGATGTTCCAAACAGAAAATTGGATAAGACATTTTGTCCTCTCAGTGGCTTGTGAGGTGTCTTTTTTTGGACATTACCTGGGTAACTGCTGAATGAGACACGGTTGGTGCTAGTGTATGGATCAACTATATTGAAGTTCCAATGCTTATATATTCTCAGTGTGGCTGCATATGTAAACCAGCTGGAATGGGCAAAATATATGTTCTCATATCCAGGTAAAACCTGGAAAACAAACAGAATGATGAACCATTTCAGGTCCTATTATACTTTGCGTGTTTTGTATTTGAAATAAACTGGGAGAACAACTTGTTTTAAGTAGCTTAACAAACTGCATTGTTCAAGAAGGAGCAGATTCTTGTGCCTTTTAACTGTGCACTAAACAATGAATTTTTGACACCTTTGGAAATAATTCTTGTTCATGTGTTGTTTTCAAATAATTAGTTGCCATTGTTCAAAATTAAACAATTTAGGTCTTTTTAGGACACCTGTGTCACAAGACATGTTTTCTTTCCCCAGGTTACTCTTGAATACTTGTGTTGATGCATTCAAATCAGCTCTCCACAAACACATCAAATATTAACTTAGAACATTCCCTTTCTCTGTAAATACCTCTGGGAAATTTTGAAGTACAGAACGAAATGCAAATACATTTATTTTGAAAAGGTAAATGCATATTGATAGTACATCTTAAACAGTTTCCCCGGTTCTAAAATTTACTGCTAGTTCAAACCTCTTGCTATAGGTAAGTTGAATAAATGCTCCACAATTTAAGATGTATATTTTTGCTCTGGGTTACGGATCTCCGTACGCTGCCCAGGTTATTGATAGTTTTAGCTGAATAAATTAATTGCAGCCACAATGTATCAGGCATTTATATTCAAAGCATTTTTATCCGTCACTACTCTCATTGGAAAACTATTCGAGAACATCACTGCTAACACTGAGTAAATTTCTTTTATGAGGGCTGTTGTGAAAGCAATGCCTCCTATTTTATCATGGTGACCCACAGCTTCAGGGACGGATGGTGGTAGTATGGCAGTAGAGGCTGAACCTTGCCCCAGTATTTTACATTTTGTTGCAGTGTGAGAGATGGCAGCAGAGGGGCAGTCTGACAAAATGGTGTCTGACATGGAAGTGCACGTGAAGCAAAGGTGTGTCACTGAATTCCTCCGTGTGGAAAAATGGCACTCATTGACATTCATCGCTGATTGCTGAACGGCTATAGAGACCAAACAGTGGACGTAAGCACATCAAGGCAGTGGGTGGTGCATTTCAGCACTGGCAACAGTGAAGAGAAAGACAAGATGCATTCCAGACGGCCACACGCAGATCTCACACCACAAAATGAAGAGAGTCTCGATCAGCTCATCTGCACAAATCAGCAGATTTCAACCAGGGAACTGGATATGGAGCTGAATACTGACTTCAGTGTGTTGGAAACAATGGCGGCAATGTTGGAATACCAGAAAGTTTGCACCAGGTGGGTCCCATAAATGCTCATCCAGGAACAGAAAAAACACCACATGCAAGTTTGTCAGGACCTATTAAACCAATATGAGGCTGATGGTGACAGTTTCCTAGATCACATCACTACTGGTGATGAGACACATTGTCACCACTGTGAGCCACAATCAAAACAGCCCATGGAGTGGTGACGTAAATTCCCCATCAAATAACAAGTTCCAAGACACAGCCCTCAGCAGGTGAAGTGATGTGCACTGTCTTTTGGGATAGGAAAGAGTTAGCCCTTCTGAATTTCCTCAAACTCAAACAAATCATCAACTCTGAATGCTACGTTGCAATAATGACTAAGCTGAAGGCTCAAACTTACAGAGTCAGGCCAGAGGACAACCTTCCTCTTGCAACACAGTAATGCCAGGCTCCATACCAGTTTTAAGACCATGAAGCATATAACCAGCTATGGCTGGACTGTTCTACCAGACCCACCACATAATCCAGATTTGGTGCCTTCTGACTTCCATCTGTTTGTGCCAAGGAAATATTGACTGCATGGGCAACACTTTCCTAGCAATGTCGTAGCAGCTGTCAAACAGCGGGTCACCTCTGCTGATGCTGATTTTTACAAGCATAACATGCAGGCTCTTGTTCATTGCTGGTGAAAATGCATAGCTAATGGCGGTGACTATGTTGAAAATTAGTGTTTCATAGCTGAGAATTTGCTCTATCGTATAGTGTTACTGTGCTCTTCTTATCTGTTGTAGTTTCCATGGAAATAAATAGGAGGCATTACTTTCAGAGCAACCTATATAATTTCAAGACTGTATTTACCAACCAGCACTGTCTCCCTCCCTGCATAATATCGCCAAGGTGTTTGTAGACATTCATGGTATCCCTTCTTGGATTTTGCTTGGCTATATAAAACAAGTTACTCTTCCAGTTTCTTCCCATTGGTAGCTCCCCATTCCCAGTAATCATACTAACTTTTTACTATCAGTCTCTGGAATTTTGAGTTCATTTGTTTTTGTTGTTTCCCTCTCCCTGACCACCAGTGAGCAAAAGTGGACCCAAAATGCCACGCAAGTACATCCCGTAACTTCATAAAAGCAATTTAATTGACAAGGGTGTCTATTCACACACAACGCAAACAGTGAAGACTACAGAAGCAAAGACTCATAACACTGTGAATCAACATAATCACTAGAAATGAAATTATCAGTGCTCACCTTGATGAGAGCAGAGCAGTGACCCATATCCCACTGGTATTTCCCATGGCCTCCAGCTTCGACATTGCACTGTCCGCTTCGTGCAGAATACTCAAATAATGCAGGAATGAGATCCAACAGGTCTCCAACTGCGTTCAGAAACTGGACATCAAAGACACTCAGTGGCTGAAGAAAGAAGAGACCATAACAAATGCTTTCAGATAGAGAAGTGTCAACACAATCTCACCTGTTAAGCATTTTTTTCTTTCTCAAAGGAATCTCTTATACTTTCTACAAAATACCTTCCCTCAAAGCACACAAGCTAAGTCTGGAATGAAGCACTCAAATATCTTTAAGGGTTTAGCCCTTCTAGTGGAAATACCAATTCTAGCATTTCCAAGGGAAAAAAAAGAGAAAGTAGCAGTAATTTAGAAAACTTCTGTGTATCTTTGTGAACAGCATATTAATTAGTCTGCTGTTACTCCAGCATAGACTTTTTTTTTTAATGTATTTATTAAAAGCCTTTGAAAACTAGCATTAGGTGGGAAGGTTGGTGGCCCTGCATGTGGCAGGGGGGTTGGAGATTCATGATTCTTGAGGTCCCTTTCAACCCTGGCAATTCTGTGATTCTGTGAAAACCTTTATATTAGCACACATTCAGGTGAGCTCTGGGATTTTTATAAAGACTGCAGTTAAAAACAACCTCAGGACTGAGAGGGAGAAAACAAATGAAGGAAGTGAAATACATTAACAGTGCTAATAAAGCATGGAACTAGCTGAAAAGAGGAAGTCAGTCAAAAGGCACTCCAATATTAGGCTTTCAAAAAACCCTTATAGCTAGAAACAGCCATGGTTAACTATACACACCTCACTGAGAACATGTTCTTCACAGTCCTCTTACATTGTCTATTCAAGAATAAAATCTTATGTCTGATCTCAGCCTTCAAAGACCATTTTCTAACTCTTTCCTATTCTTTCTTGCACTGTCTTTAGTTAAGACAAGGCCTAAGGAAAAGAACATAACACAAATCAGTGCAGGGCTATGACTACTAACTGACGAATCATATAGCAAGGAAGCATATTGCTTGCAATATAAATCACTAATACTAAACCATGAAGCTGAACTCTCTACAAACCCCAATAAAGAGGAAAGGGCAACAAAAACAAACAACCAAAAAAAAAAAAAAAAAAAAAAGCCAAATTCAGAGAAAATACTTACTTTTTATTCAGAAGGCTGAATTCTGTGTTATCCATCTACTGCTTCGGCAGAGCAAATAACCAACAGGAAAACCAAAAATAATGTAAACCCCAGTGTATACATCCGGGAGGAAGGAATTAAACCTTCCCACATGCTTATCAAGACTATAGTAGAAATAAGCAATTCTCACTGATAAAATCATGCACTGCTAAAGGTCCTAACAGCAGTTATAGTGTGTGAGAAAAAAATCCAAAGCAAAATTGAAAGGATGTAACATTTCTCTAGCTCGTCATGCTTTTGCTTTAAGGTCATAAACAGGGAGCAGCAGAGGTCATGACTGATAAAAATCAAGAGATGTACCTTTGGATAGTTTTAAGCAACTCAGTAGTATGAATCATTTACAGACAAGTTCCAACAACTGCTATTTCACTGAAATCCACACAGACAGACTTGCCACAGTTCAGCACATTTTCCCCTATCCAGCTGTACTTAAAGTACTGCAAGTTAAACATGCTGTGAGGAGAAGCTGTTTTCTCATGTCCAGCTTACAACCATTACTGTAAGAGAAAAGTCAGGCAGCAAACTGATGAGCTGATATTATCACCAGGAGGCAGGAACAGGATTGCATGTAAGAGTACTCCACCAGCCTTCAGACTTTTGAATTGTTCTTTTCCTCCTCCTGCTACCCTCTCCATATTCTCTTATAAAACCTGCCTTGCTTATGACATCTACTTATACTGCAACAACATCACTTGTAATTGCTTGTATATTAAAAAACAAAAATAAAATCCACATTTATGTGCTATCTCATGGCCATTTCAAATGAGAAATTCATTAAGTACTGGGAAGCCCATTCAAACTAGAATAAAGGTGCTACAGAAGGAAGCTATCAGCACTGTGATCACAGAAAAGAGGCCAGGAAGGTAGGAGCAAAGATACCTTTGAATAAAACAGCAAAGAATATGTAAATTCATTGTGTTCCACTGAGTGAGATTGCCATCTCCCAAATTCAGTCAAAACAGAGAAGTAAAAGAGGAACTAGGTCATTAAGTACCCATTGGAGTTCTGTTTTCATTTCTCTTTTGAAGTGCAAGCAAGCTTCATTCCAACTTATTTCAAAGAACCTTAGCTTTGCTAGGAAAAAAATGGTTTTGTGTTTTACACTGATGCTAGCCAGGTGAATTAGAGAAGTCTGACATGCTCAGTGCAAGAGCTTCTCATGAAAACAATGATTCAAACAGGATACTCAGGCATCTGTGATGCGTGACAGTTGTGGGAATTTCAGGAGCAGACTGATGCAACTCTCACCAGGCTGAAAGCCCGAGTTGGGGAATAACTAGACCTGATTTTCCAAACCAGGTGGAGAAGTCTTCTCACTAAGATGCTAATCCAAGCCCACCAGCAAGAATTAGATAAGCATACTTCATAACAAGTGCATAATATAGGGCGTATTATAACCTCTTTTCATCAGCTTCTCCCATCTCTCATAGCACTGTCAGGAAAACTCCCCGTATGCATCTTGAATAAGAGTGAATGAATGTGCTAAATTGATAAGCAGTGAGATGAGATAGCCATGACAAGAGAAAAAGTTCTTTACCTAAAATATGTTGGACATATTCTTGGTTACCATCCTGAAAAGTGAAGAAAAGTCAAATTGATTTTTCCTTTCCCAATGTAAAGTTACTACCAACTGTAAGGAGGCAAACTTAGAAAAGGTAGCAGAGGAGAACAAGCCTTAAGTGTTTGTCTACAAGAAACAATCAAATAGACTAGATATTCTGTAACAATTGCCTTTCAATGACCTCCCCATGCATGAGCACTCTCCATAATAAGTGAGCAAGTGCAAATAGAGAGCTGTCGCGGAGTCACTGCAGTATTTAAAACTCTTACACCTCCTTATTCAAGAATAATTTCCCTGTGTAGACAAGCCCAAGATTAATCACAGCGTTGGTAGAGCATTAGGCAGATGAAAAGGCTTAATGTTCTTTGAGTGCCCCTCCTTCAGAAATTGTCCTGACAAAAGGGTTGGGTTTGTTTACTGAACAGAAAATGTTGTCAAACCAGATGGAATAATTTCACACTTTAACATGAAAATGTATTCAGATTTTGACACAATTCTCAATGATATGGTGAACATCAAATTCAAGATACAGAAGTTTCCAACAAGCATTGCTCTCATGCAGGTTTGAATGAAGTGCCTACCTAGAATAGCCCTGCAGGATACCAGGCTTTATACAAGAGAAAACTCAAAAACTAAGCAGTCCACTACAAAACTTTCTGTATACTCCATACAGAAAGAAATAAAAACTAGTATTAGCACTACTACTAAGCAGCTCAGTGTCCAAACCAATTTCTCTCTGCAGTAAGGTTTGATCATCTGGGATAAATATAATGGTGCTTCACTTGGATACTGTAAAAATACTGAATTTCGGGAGAAAGGGCAAGGAGTAGAATGTTTTAGAGTGTTATTTATCTGTACTTATAAAATCCAGCTCTCATTTATGCACAGCTGTCCACTCTGTACTCAGAAGGTGGAGACCGATGTTAGCGTATTGGCTCTGGCAAACAGAGGAAACTGCAGTACTGTCTGAAGTGACACACAGAATATTTTTGCTTTGGGAAAGAGAAGAAAGATATGGATCCCAACATAGGTGATACTGCCTAAAGCCAAAATTGTGAGAGCAGCAGGAAGGACTGGAAATAATTCCCACCACCTGCATATGCATCCTGGCATATCTGGGAAATTAAATATATATATATATATATGCACACACCTGTATATAAACACATACACATGCAGATATGTATGTGAGCCTATACACACACACACAACATACAGCTCAAGCATAAAGAACAGTTATTTCAGACTGAGCCACATGTTTGAATTACACTTGAATGCACCATTTTATATAGATAATGCTGATGAGACCTGCCCTGTCTGAAAGAGGATCAGAATGATTTGGTTACATCAGGACAGTGCTTTTAATACCAACTACACAGACAAAAACAATCAATGAAAATATGCTGCAAGGTAGGATGTGCCTGTTGTAAGGAATTAGCTCAGACACAAACTAGCAGTTTTCTCACCCAGCTGAACCTAAAGCACTCCAAAACAGGAAAAAAAAATAAAATAAAATAAAATAAAATAGGTAAGATTTGCAGGGCTCTGCAGCTACAGTGTTGGAAAAAGGAATTATTTTCCTAGAAAGTCACGGCTTCTCAATATCTTCCCTATAATTCAGACACACCAGGATGGATATTTTCATTACTGTCAAGAATCTTTTCTTTTAGTTTGAACTGGTTCCTAGTCAAGAAAGCCACAAAGCAAGGACCATGCAAAGAAGAGACAAGCATTTTACTAACATCCAATTGCTTATGATTCTTTACTGTAATCTTCCCTAAATTCTCATTATGAATGAACCAAGGCAAAAGGCCAACTGTAATTACTCAGGTCCTCCTCTCACACTCAGGAACCTATTAGACATACTAGACTTAAGAAGATATTTGTAATTACTACAGCTCTATACAAGTTTATGACCTGGAACACAATTCTAACCAACCTTGAAAAAATAATATTAATGAAAGAAAACACCCCATTTGGCCTGCCACAACACTGACCATACAGTTTGAAACTAGAGATGTGGAAAACAGAAAGCAAGATGCTATGTAGCAATGTAAAATATCCTTTAAAATCTAGAAGCTTCGAGGCTTGGAAATAAAAATAAAAGTTTTTAACATGCTCCCTATTTGCTGCTTCATGCTGTTGCAGCTACTCTTCATACCGAGAGGGTCATTTGCTCAATAACAATTGCTCAGCAAACATCTTAGGGAAGTATCTATCTTTCCAACATTCACACTTGAGTACAAAAGCCACTCCCAACCTAATCAGCATGTGAGAGGACAGAGTTCTAAGTGCAAAGGTCTGTGGTGACACGACAGGAGAGCTCAGTAACAACCTATAGTGAGCAGTGACTGAAGCTTTTGTAGAATCACATGCAAAATGAATGCTTTCACTAGTCTTCATGTACACTTTTTCTTTTATAATATCAGATTCACTTTTTACATCTTCATCTTCTGACATCCCAACCCCAACTACTAAAAAAGTAGTAATCTTACTGTTTGTTTGTGTAGTTTAGCCCACTCGAGAGCTCCCATGTACAGACCATCCAACTGTGCAATAATATAGCCAGCATGCCTCCAAAAAGGGTCATCCTTATTATTTCTGATTTGTTGTCTTGTCCATTGATCTTGTTTCCTGTAGAGGAACAAACAGGTTGGGGTTTTCTTGCTTTTGCTTTAGAGTATAATTGATATTGCAGGGAAGGGACAAATGCAGGCCTATATTACAACCCAGATATCAAAACTTTCCTAGTGTTTCGAGCCAAATCATATTTTGGAAATTCAGACGTTGAATCCTTTGGGTACAAGTATTCAGATCCATGTAACGTACCCAACAGTAATTAGCATACACTGCTTCAGAGCTAAAGGAAGAGATGGATTCCATCTCTGTGTGGGACTCACCTATGTCAGATCTAGCATACTCTCATAATCAGTAAAGAGAAACAAGCAGTTGACACATAAGGTGAACAATTCCTTTTCAGATGCCTACTTAAGGATAAAATATGTGGACCTTTGAAGTCCCTCATTTCTCTCTCTTGGGAATAAGTGCAATGAAGGCTTTCTGGTGGCAGTGTTTAAACACTGCTTAAGAACCACCGTTATCCTCCTCATGATGAAAAGGTGGGAGGCCAAACACAATCATTCCCTATGCTAAATCCAACCAAGAAGTCACTAGCCAAATAACCTAGGTTTACAGCATGACACAACAGAAGCTGAACAGACCCAAGAACAAGAGCAATCAACACCATGATTTTCCAGAGTTCCCTCTTTCACTGTGCACAAAGGACCACAGAAAAACCTGAGTTATCAGAATAAGCCAGGACCAGAGCATGACTTCTGGGCCTCTCTCTATCCATCTATCTGGTGTTATGTATAGCCAGAAAAAAAGGGACTTAATCTGGCAAGGAAGTAAACTCTTCCAGCAGTATATAGCTGACAAAATCACCCAAGTTTAGTTGTCTGTAAGTATGTAAAAACTATGTCAAAGGAAATGGGAATATGATTATCAGTGCATCCCGGGGGATACAACTGCTATTCTGAGTTACACAGAATAACTTGTGATATGGTACCTACTTCATCTTTCTGTCAGAGAGGATACAATTATAGGAAGGGAGTGGCAAAACTTTTTTTTCTATTCTATTTAAATACACCAAAAACAACAAACCTCATGTAAGTGCAACAATAACAGAATTATTCAGATATGTAAGCTCTTGCATCAGAAAAAAAAAAAAACCAAAACACAACAAGGTGAAACATAATTAATCTGCAGGAGTGACTCAAGTTTCACAGAAGTATTCATAATGGAAGAAAACACAAGTCTAAGAAGATGCTAATCACAGTTGAGCCTTCTAGTACCTAGCATGGCTTTTCTCCCACTTCTGGTAGCTGCATTATTATTTGAGCAGAATTACTTTTGATTTATACAGGTGAAGAGAGAAGGGAATTAGGACTTTCTTGATTAGAGGACAATTTACTTCAATGGTAGAATATAAAAAAATCTAATCTCACAGCGGAATAAAAGAACATACGGTGCTAGAAAGACTAAGGTACCAGAAGACCACACTGGTCAGTGAAGCATTCAAAATACAAGCTTTTAGGAAAGAATTTTGACTAAACTTTGGAATCAGTTGGCATTACCTACACCAGTGGTTAGACCTTTAAATATTTCCTTCTTCATTTCCGTTGAGAATTTTTTACTCCCCCCACACACGAATGTCACACAGTCAGAAGTAAGCATGTATTTTCTTTAGCTTTTAGGAAAGAATTTTAAAAAACTCAAAAATTCACTCATACTCTAACCTTAAATCTTGATTATTGCTTTTTCTGATAACTAAATACATACGCCATGAAATTCTGAACTCCACTTCGAACTGTGGGATTTTTAATTAATTGTGGATACATGTTTGCAGCATGGTCATACATATGCCTGAAAGAAAAAAAAAACAAAAAACAAAGTTACTCTTTTCCATCTTCCTTCCCTCCTCCACACCACCCCACTTATCACCAAACACTGGCAGACAAGCACCACAGTCCACAAAGTCAGCTTTTTCGAATTACAGAAATGACTTCATACACTGAATCCATGTTAAACAGCAAAGTTAACGCAAAGGGATTGTTGAAATTTGAATCAAAATAAAAGACCTTGCTAATGCTTGCTCAAACAGCTCTACAATGGAAAAAGAAGCAAAAATGAGGAGCAAACCTTCAGATTCAGGAAATGTTTGTAGACCAGAACCATCTTGGAGGTTCTGGCACATTAACATAAAGCACAACAGAAATGGTTTATTAGAGAGCTGTTCTATTTAGAATGAAGAAAGCCAGAGAGATCAGGAGGATATTATTTGCTGATTGAATTGAAAGAATTTCAGCTGATATCTAGCAGAGTTTTCACTTACCGTTAACTGCGTTCTACCACGTAACAAGCTAAGTATCTCTATTTTAAGGTGTAAGTTGATCCTGAGCATTCCCAAATAGCAGACTCATGCCAGCTCTAAACAAATTCATGTTTATAAAAAACAAAATTACTGTAATGTGGGTTTTTTTTTGTTTTTGTTTGGTTTGGCTTTTTTGGGGGGAAGGGGTTAAATTTGTTTTTTTTGTTGTTTTTAAATTGAGTTCAGTTAGCTGTCTCATCCCTATTAACTAGCAGGAACAAAAGGTGGTTTTTTATGCTCATTACTGTTTGTTTAGTTATTGAAGTGAAGCACTTTACACTTCCAGACAAAATTAACTGCCAAAAAGAATTCAGGAGCCCATGAGTTAAAAGTCACACTTCAAGTTTAGGTCAAGTGTAGTGGCCCAGTTCATGCATCTGATCCTTTGAATCTTCTCATTTCTTTAATTTTTCTCCCATCAACATTTCTTCATGTTGTGTAAAATGAACTAATGTTCTCTCAGCCACTGAGACAAAAAAAAAAAAAAGTGTAGGGAGGAATGTTTAATTCTAAGTAGAAGTCAACAGGAAATTATTTTGCTGAAGTCTGGAGTTGGTGGAACTATATCAGTCATCAGTAGAATGATGAACTTAGCTCCTACTAAGTTCCAAGAGAAAACAGAACTAAGAAGCAGGCATTAGCCTCAAGGAAAGCACATGCCAGCACAACAATATTCTCTGTACTAAAACTCTGAAGGGCAACTCCCTCTGGAAGCTGTGCAGACAGGTATTCTTTTTCTCCAATTTCTCTCAGAGCATAATTAGAGGCCATAATTAGAGAATGCAGCCAGAGATGACTGAATGGTTTGTTGATAATTAGAGATATGATCTACTGACCTTCTTTTTGTCCCTTGCCCCATTCTCAACTGTTTTTGACTGCATGACCCTGTTGTTTATGTCACTTCTAGTACCCTTCTGATCACTCAATCTAATTGTTCTGCACACATTCAGGTAAAACACTAATCCAGCAAAAAAAATGTAATTTGCTTTTCTAGCTTTTATGTAAACAGAAGTGGTATGAGAAGGAAGCTTGAGGGGACTGAGTGTACCCTCAGTAAGTTTGCAGAAGACAACCAAGTTGGGAGGAAGTGTTGATCTGCCTGAAGGTAGGAAGGCCCTACAAAGGGACCTGGAAGGCTGGATCTCAGGGCTGAGCCAATGGGATGAAGTTCAACATGACCAAGTGCCGGGTGCTGCACTTTGGTCACAACAACCCCATGCAGCACTACAGACTTGGGGCAGAGCGGCTGAAAAGCTGCACCAAGGAAAAGCATCTGGGATTGTTAGCTGACAGCTGGCTGACCATGAGGCAATAGTTTGCCCAGGTGGCCAAGAAGGCCAAAGGCATCCTCGCTTGTATCAGAAATAGTGCAGCCAGCTGGAGCAGGGAGGTAAACCTCTGTACTAGGCTCTTTTGAGGCCACACCTCAAGTGCTGTTTTCACTTTTAGGCCCCTCACTACAAGAAAGACATTGAAGCCCTGGAGCATGTCCAGAGAAGGCAACAAAGCTGTGAAGGTTCTGGAGCACACATCCGATGGGGAGCAGCTGACGGAACTAGGACTGTCCAGTCTGGAGGAGACTCAGGGGAGACTTTATTATTCTCTACAACAACCTGACATGAGGTTGTGAAGAAGCTGACCCTCAACTCATCATCAGGGATATGATGAGAGGAAAAGGCCTGAAGTTGCCCCGGGGGAGGTTCAGGTTGGATATTAGGAAAAAATTTTTTTGAAAGAGTGGTGATGCATTGAAACAGGCTGCCCAGAGAAGTTGGTGGAGCCACCATCCATGGAGGCTTCCAAGAAAAGGATGTATGTGGCATTAAATGATGTGTTTTAGTAGGCGTGGTGGTAACGAGTTGACAGTTGGACTAGATGATTTTAGTGGCCTTTCCAGTCTTAATGGTTCTATGATTCTATCTTAGTAAATTAATCAATATGAAAGAGCTTGGTGAGTGTCTAGATAGGTGCAAGTGAGAGGGGTTGGATATGTGGAAGGAGGAGCTAGGATGAAAGAAGGAAGTACTCAGCAGTCTTATACCACCACACTTTTTATGGAACTCTGTAGCGTAGCATCAATTTTAGTTCTAGAGTTATCTGTTCTCCTCCCAGACTACACGCCTTAATTCCTACCCATTTCTTGAATTGGACAAGAAAGCTGAAGAGCCAGATTAATATTTTGCATCCCTGCAGTCCCAGCAAACTTGGCAAATAAAAATCCCAAGCAATTTTAGTAAGGAAATCATAGCATAACATATGCCATACAAGTCTGATCACTGATGGCACTAGAAAAGGGAAAGCAGGAGACAATCCATCTAGCAGATAGTCTTTCAGGGACAAGAACCAGATTAAGAGGATAGAAGCAACAAGGATGCTGCTCTGACCACTGCCTGGGCCAGGATAGATGACCAGGCTTCTAGGCTCAACCATGAGCCATAACTGTCCTTCATTTGGAGCTCTCAAAAGTTATGCAACACAAGGCAGATTTTACAGCAGTGGTATTGTTAGGCTGTGATAATTGATACAGAGCGGGTTTGTTCAGAACCAGAGGAGTGAAACCAGTTTCTTTAATGGGCCTCCTTCTTGCATGTACTAAGAGGCCAGATGATTCCTGGGATTTTTTTTATTAATGCACAAGGTTTTTGAGACTCTTTTCCCCTTAGATGCCCTGTGTTATCGTTTGGGGTTTTTTTGCATCTTTTATTCCCTTCTAACAAAGCTTCTATATGCAAGGCCTGCAAGTTTTGTAAGAGAGTTACCTTCTGAAGTAAATTGGATCATTACAATAACGTAAGGCTTTGCAGCTGTATCTAAGTCAAAAACAAGGCAATTACAAAGCTGGGACAAGAATTCAAAGTCCAAAAACAGCAAAGCAGAGCTATGCTTCTTCAAATTAGAAAGGAAGATGACAGGACTCAGGTCAGCTGAGGTTATATCAGAAAGGAGTACAATTAATGTTGCTTCAAATTTAAATACTGCTCTTAGGCAGCTGGCATGTCTCAGTTGGGACTGAGTAATAGCACGTGCTGAATGTCACTGATCTGGATGTGCTCTGCCATTGTTTGAGTAAAGTATGCCTCAGTAACATCCCTGTTTGTAATGGGGGAAGAGAATTCATATCCAGGAAAACCACAGCAAAAAAACTTTAGCTGGACAATAGGACTGGATCTTACAGAGAGACCTGGGACTAGGAATAAAAATAAATGTCTGGCTCTCCAGATACAAGAATTAGATCTATCCTGCCCCTATTTTCAAAATGGACAGTCGCTATCTGAATCAGGTGCCTATTCTAGAAAGATGAATCACGTTCACTGGTAGATGGGTCTAGCTTAGCTATTGTTTTTATATCACAGACCTACAAAACAAGAGCTGAGTTGAATTCCTCCCCAGCAACCTGATATCACACTGTCCCAGCATGTCTATTTTTTTTTTTAATCCATTTTTATTACATTCCCCTTGGGTTCCTAAAAAAGACAAAACGTACACTTGAGAGAAATTTTATCACTCTTAGGCATACATAAGGCTGAGCTGAGTCTAGAAACCTTCCTTCACACCCTAGGTGTAATGAAAGAACTGGGCTAGCTGAGAATTCCTAAAGGTCTCCAAACTGTTGCCACTGTCAAACTGGAGCTGACAGCTTCTGCAGGAACCTGTACTTCAACCTGGATTAGGCTTGCAATGTATCCTTCCTATTAATACAAAACAGTGAGATCAGAGTGCTTCCTGGTAGGACTTCAGGGTTCCCACAAAGACACACCTTGGGTCATTTCTACTTTGTGGAGTCATTGCCATAAATGGATGTGTGACAGATGAGACCTTGGAGTTAGTTGTCCAAACTAAGGAAACAACATACTACAGGACACCTCAATTAGCAAGCATACCTCATGTACTCACCTTGGAGGGCTGAACCAAAGCCATCCACAGCAGTGGTGCTAGTACAGACAAGTGACATAAGCCTCTTCGCTCTGGTAACTAAATGGTTGTTGATAGAAATAAAGTCTTCAACACTGTCAAACGCTTTGTTACACTCTTCATTGCTGTAAGCAGGACAGAAAAGGCCTTCAGAGGGAAGGCTGAGCTGTGTGCAGCTACTTTGGACTCAAATGTGTGCAAAAGCAGAATGACAGTGTTTAGAGACTCATTATCTTATGAGAAGTAATGATGGTGCTAAAAAAAAAAAAAGCTTACCTAAAAGCTGGCTGCCAGGCTGTCTGATGGAACAGGGTTACAATCTGAGAGATGCTGTTTCCTAGTTTCACTGTAAAAGACTTGTGTAACCACCCCAAGGAAAGAACATCTGCCTGCATATCAGTTAGGATTCCATCACTTTCCAGGTAAGCTAAAGAAGGAGGAATGGAGTTGTGAGAGCAAGCTTTTAATACGCATCCAGTTTTGCATCTTAGCCCGCTGCCACACCTATCTGTTATAAAGCTGTTCAAGTTCCCCAGTTTGCTTAAAAGCCCAAGCCTCAAACCCTACTTCTTCAGTCTCTTCCTTGACGCAAACCCTCAAGCTCATTTCCACAGACTCTAAGACCTTTGTTCAGTATAATTTCTGTTTATCTACCTCTCGATAGTCATTGGTGGAGCTCATAGCACTGCAGTAAAAATGGTTGAGGCTGGAAAACAGCGGTAGTAAGCATCTGGTCTGGAGAAAGCAAAGGCCTTGAGCAGAGTAACTGGTGAGCACCTTCACTTCTGTGAAGCTTCACTTAACATCTGTAGCCAAGAGGAAGGGGATGTGGAACACCACTCCTTCCCCTAAACCTAACTATAGACTGAGACATCAGATAAAGACTTTGCAGACGCTGTTTCACACTCAATCCATTTTTAAAGCAATGGGCATATACTTAAGTCAAAGGACTTAAGTTTAAAAGGACAGTCAGGAAGACCTGCAGATCAACTATGGATGCAGAAGGAGACTAGGAAGTGGGTTGTTGCTCCTAAAACATTTCTTGCCATCTAATTCGGCTTAGCACAGATTGGGTCATCTATGTAGTACAAAACTTAAGCTTAAACACTTAAAGATGAGTACACTAAGCCTTAGAGAAAAATCTATTGGGAAATATTCTCATGTAATGCTACGATTCCCCCACATCCAGATGTAGTTTATATAAACTAAGTAGTGTGAAGCTGTAACTTCTTATGCAAAATAATCTAAACAGCATATAACCAAATCTCTCATGTACTTCATTCTCTTTCCTGTCTGGGTTAAATGCTGTGCACTTAGTACTCTAGGTCTCCTTTCTTCTTTCCCTCAGAAGTGTTTTCTTAATTGACAAACACTGTTTAACTGGGTTTCCTTCATACTGTAGAAGTCTTGTTCAGAGACCATCTAATGGATGTCCCTCCATTAGAGGGACCCTACTAGAGAGTCATAATAACATATATCATCAGAGAACTATCCACAAAATCTTAACTGATCTTAAAATGTCTTACTACTCATTACACTGATATCTTGTTCAAAAGTCATACCAGACATTTGTTCTTCAGAAAAGCCTACTATGCTGACCTGTTAAATGCAGCTAATGCATAATTGTTTTAGAGTTGTGGAAGCGAGGCTGGTGAAGCCAGCACCTGTCATAAGCATCTCCCAGCACATCCCCAGGTACACATCAGAACTTGGGCATTTTTCTTATACCGTG
Organism: Phasianus colchicus; assembly: GCF_987193195.1. Lineage (NCBI taxonomy): Eukaryota > Metazoa > Chordata > Aves > Galliformes > Phasianidae > Phasianus > Phasianus colchicus. The sequence goes on from NC_143436.1 coordinate 49,582,046, forward strand.
ACTAAGATCATAGAGGAAAAAAAAATTAAGCTTGTTCAGCAAGGCATGTGTCATATGCTTAATACAGTTGTATCTCCAGCTATATCCCATCAATTCTGCCTTCCTGCTTAGTAAGGGAAAGAACTTCTCTTCTGAATTTAAAAAAAAAAAACTGTTCTGATTCACTGAATTTGTAACAAGCACAATACACCAACCAAACTTCCCACATTGTAAACTTTCAGCACCTGTTTCTCCAGTAGATTTTTTGACAGTGTTTGCTGAAAAACCTCCTTACAGAAGCCCTGCAGTCTTCGTCTCTCCCTGCCTGATCATTGTCTCATCTGTTCGTCAGTCACCTACCTGTATGCTGAGGAAATAAGTACTCTTTCTGCTGCCTCTTTTGTAATTACTTACAACATAGTGCTTACACATTTCATTATACATGTGCTATTCTGTGATTACATTATTTAACCAGTAATAGAGATGCAGTACTCATCAATCTCACTGACGCGTCAAGAGAGCCTGCAGGAGGAGGAGAGGATGCAGAGCCATAACTTGATACTGTGGTGATGATGCTTTACTTCATTCTTGCTACTAATTAAAAAAACAGCACACTAACACAAAAATGTACGGTTAGTTTCAATTGAAAGGATATAAGGGAAAGGACAAAAATGAATAAAAAACCTCACTAGCACAGAAATCCACTGGAAGAGTCATAAGTTGAGAAGTTTCCTGAGGTACTTACGGAGCTGTGAGATAGCCTTCCAAAAATCCAGCTGCATACATGATATCTTCATTGCTCAAGGTCTGATGGCCATAGCCTGCTTTGATCTCCAGAACTCCCCAACCTGTTGTCTGTACAGTGTTGTTGTAGAAGCCATATGCATCTCCACTCCTGTCCAGTATATTCTTGACCTGAAGTATTTTTTGAGCTTTATTCCAGTACAAAGTTGCATAGCGCATTTCTGTGGCCAAGAAGAAAGAAGGCAATGAAAACAAAAACAAAAACACAAGGGAAATTAGTGATGCAACACACCTGAAAAGCAACAAGCATTACAGGAACACCATTTGACTTCAACGTTGCTGACTCTTAAAGAGGACTAGGAGGGTCAAAGAACTAGTTACAACACACATAAACCCAAGTCTCCATAGTCCCAAGCAGCTGTTGTTAAACAATAGAGTGGAATGGGTTGGTCTACCACCTTTTCAGAAGTCTCTCACAGTATTTGCAGACTGAGAACTAATGAAGCAGCTGCTGCAAAGTAAGACTAAAGCAAGGAAAGCATGTGTAGCTATTTCCTATCCAATTGTGAATTGCTGAGGCAATTTTAAAGTTTCTTTGGTAGCTTTCCAACAGGTTTGATTCCATTATGGAGACCAACGCTAATGTTAACATACTGAGGAGCAGTTTTACAAGGACAGCAGTTTACAGATAAATATTTTCATGTTACTTTCTCAGAAATGATCAACAGCTCTTTTGGTATAAAGCTCCAACCAGCTGAGTCTTGACAAAAATAAATCATAAAAATATTTCCTTATCTGGCACAGGAGAAAAACTATACAAATCTTATCGAAAGCAACTTTAAAAATGTCATGCCTTATCCACTGCAAATGATTATAGCTACTGCTGACCTTGTCTTGTATCTGAAGATTCAAACAGCTGCAGAAGTTGGTTTTGCCTTTTTTTTTTTTTTCCCCCTCCAAACTTTCTGGGCAGCTAACCTTGGAGGTGCTATTACCCAACCTGCAAAGCTCAATGGATCACAGGCTGAAAGATCAAAGCACCACACATATGCAACCCATTTTAAGGGGCAAAACACCCACCACACAACCAGAATAGAATGGACCCCAAGCATTAAATGAACATGAAAGGTGGATAAGGAGGGCATCAGGTTGCTCCGGGAATTTTGTTTGGGGAACATTATTAATTAATTTGAGTTTTAATCCTGTCGCACTGAAGAACGAAGAGCAAAGTAATGAGCTTTCAGAAAAACCTCTAATTGTTCAGTCTTCCCTAAATGCATTGCTCTGATGTAACCAGATCTGTAAGTGAAGAGAGTTGAGGGACAGAGCGGGAAAATCAGAGTTTCTAGAACTATTTTAAGGGATAAGCTCATGAAAACAACAGGGAAACTGGTGATGTTTTTATTCTTCTGACCACTGCTGCCAGTTGATAGCAACAAATTGCAATTTGGTTACTATGCCTCACGACAATTCATTTTGTGCATCACACCCACAATACCTGCAAACAGAGAGCTAGAAGTAATTGTGGCTAATTTTACACAAAATATTTAGTATGCATGCTACCATACTGGAACCACTAAAAAATGAAAAAAAGCAATAGTGCCAACACAATACCTAATGCTCTTCAAAAAGCTTTAAGTAAAATGTCTGTGATTAAGTACCTCATCTGACTTAAAATAAGTGTACCCATTTCATTCAGTACTCTTCATTAGGAAGCTATTTTTATGAAAAGCCATGAAGTGACTGCACAAAACAGGTTTCCAAGAATTAAATTCTTTCTCCAACTAATCACTTGTGTACATAGAGTTAATCAGCTTCCTTAAGACATTTTTTATCTATTTTACTAGATTGCTGAATAGTCAGTCTCATTCCCAGGGTTCCAGCAAAAAGAGTAAAAAGTGTTCCTTAATAAGAAAGCTTGGAAAGGGACCTCTGGAAACCATCTGGCCCAATGCACTTTCTTAAGCAAGGTCAATTAGAGATAGATATCCAGGCCTACAGGCAGGTGGCTTCTGAATGTCCCCAAGGAGGAGACACCACTTGTACCCCCCGTACAAGAAAGATGCAGAGTTCTTGGAACAAGTCCAGAGGAGGACCACTGAGATGATCAGAGAGCTGGAGCACCTCTCCTATGAAGAAAGGCTGAGGGAACTGGGATTGTTTAGCTTGGAAAAGAGAAGGCTCCAAGGGGACCTCACTGTGGCCTTCCAATACCTGAAGGGAGCATATAAACAAGAGGGGGAACGGCTGTTTACGAGGGTGGATTGTGATAAGACAAGGGGGAATAGTTTTAAACTGAGGCAGGAAAGGTTTAGGTTAGATATTAGGAGGAAGTTTTTCACACAGCAGGTGGTGACGCATTGGAACAGGTTGCCCAAGGAGGTTGTGGATGCCCCATCCCTGGAGGCACTCAAGGCCAGGCTGGATGTGGCTCTGGGCAGCCTGGTCTGCTGGTTGGTGACCCTGCACATAGCAGGGGGTTGAAACTGGATGATCTTTGAGGTCCTTTACAACCTGTTCATTCTATGATTCTATGATTCACTACCTCTCTGGGCAAACTGTGCCAAAGCTTCAGCACCCATAAAGAAGAAAAGTTCTTCCTGATGTTCAGAAGGAACCTCCAGTGTTCCAGTTTGTGCTCACTGCCTTTTGGCCTGGCCCTGGGCACCATTGAATATAGCTTGATTTGTCCTTTTTGCACCCTCAATTCAGATATATATAGACATTAATGAGATCCTCCTTTGGCCTTCTCTAGGCTGAACAGTCCCAGCTGGCATGGCCTCTCCTCACAGAGAGGAGCTCCAGTCCTTTCATTATGACCCCTCACCAGACTGCAGTACATCCAGGTCTCCCTTGGACTGGGAGGCCCAGAACTGGACACAGTACTTAAGGTGCATCCTCTCCAGGTGCTAAGGTGCTAAGAAGAAGGGAAGGATCACATTCCTCAACCTGATGGCAATACTTGCCAAATGTCCAGGATACTATTAGGCTTCTTTGCAGAACTTTGCACTTCCTTTTGTTGAAGCTCATGAGGTTCTTGTCACATCATTTCTACATCTTGCTACGGTCCCTAAGGATGAAGAAAATCCCTCTCATCTATCAATCACCCCTCCTGGTTTTGTATCATCAGGAAACTTGCTGAGGGTAGTGTGTCCCATCATTCAGAGCATTAATGAAGATATTGAACAGTACTGAATCTAGTACCTAGAACCTAGTACAGAACCTGCAGTACACAGCCTCCAGCTATAGATTTGTACCACCAAGTATTTTGTCAGTCTTCATAATGTACCTGACACATGCAAATGGGGGAGTGTAAACCAAAACAGCATTTTAGTACTGAAGAAAATCTTCCCCTCCCCCCATTCTATGAATAAGAGATCTTATGTAAACTAATTTAGAGATTAAGTCACTTCAGGGACTGGGCACACAATGTTTAAAAACACGCTTTTTATCTGCCAGGTACTGATGCTATTTAAAGGACTAAGACATGACAGACCTTGGATACCTTTTCAAGCAGCCATCGTCAGTTTTCTGTTTTCACCTTACCTCATGTATTACTAAAAGATAGTTAATTGCTGCTTTAGTTCAAGGGTAAACATGGGAATCGCTCAGACTGAAAAATCTATGAAAAGCAGCGCAGGCTAATGAGGCAGATCAGTACAGACTGCCAAAGACCATTCATAAAACTAAAGCTCACAAAAGCAAAGGGAATGGAGAAAGCTGGGTCCTGAACAGGCTGAACAGAGACAGACACGTGCCTTGAACACACATACTCTAATGTGGAAGCCTGTGTTTCTTTGTTTTACTCCCTGTCAGAGCATGAAGATTCAGAATTGTTTTCAAAAGTCAGAATGAACTTTTAAATTATCCTTGAGTTTGCCCTGCCCTTAACTTCTTGATAGGAAAGTTTAACTGGAGAAAAACAGTACTGGAAGAAAAGAGGAGAGAAGTGAAAGCATTGCATCCTGTAGCTTCATGAAGCTGCAGAGGCCTTTAGGGGAACAGCACTGAGCCATAGATGTGATTTAACAACAATGCTGGAAGGCTCCATTTCCCATTACTGATTTTTGGGGTTTTCTGGCAGCTCATATACTCATTATCTGATGTCAGCTCATTCATTTTTATATCAGTTTCTGCAACTGTAATAGGCCTGGTCTAGTGTGTCAAAATACGTTCAGATTAAATTGTTATGCCTCCTTCCAGGAACAGATATTTATGTATAATCATACAGTAACTGTTATAATTTACAAGATAAGGCTTTATGTTGCTGAAGATGGATCTAAAAAAATCACATCTTTGAACTTTGTGTGCACTTAAACTTGCACTTTTATGTAATTGAAGCATTTCCTATTACTCACTCTGTCACAACTGTAACTTACTCATCTGAACAAGCAGTTCTACCTTTAGCAAGAAAACCATCCAGAACCAAAACCTATCAAGAAAACACAGATATCTAAGAACAGACTGCAGAATTCCAAACAATCCCTTATGTGTCCTCTAACGCCATGAACCTCTCCCTAGTATAATGCCAGCATTTTTATTTTGGGAGGGTGATGCAGAGACCTTAATATATCTTATCTCAGCAGTTGTGTTGGTAATGCCTTACATATGAATCAAGTGCAATGTCTCCATGAATCTAGAAATCATCCCTTTATCATAGAACTCGCCGTGTAACAGAGAACACTGACAAATGTCAACTTACTGCCTTCACTCAGAGCTCTAAAGAGCAGAAATGACTATGATAACTTATGGCAATTCCATATCAGTACTGCTTAATAGGATTAACCCAAGAAAAAAACAAAAGCAGGCACTATTTACTGCAACAAATGACTCAATGTCACTAGAAGGGCAGGTCAACTGAGCCAGAACTGTCTGTGTAACATCAGCAACACACACCCCCACCACAGCTCCCAGTGCACTGCAAGATGGGGGACAAAAGTGCAGAAGAGCAGTGACAGAACAAGTACGTAAATAAGTAAATGTTCCTTCTCCTGTCTGCAGGCAGCAGGGACTGGGAAGAACCTTTCCTGAAGCTGCCTGTTCTTATAGACATATTGATGCTTGTGCCAAATAGATATCCAGAAACAGGACTACAGTTGGCAGAGAACTGGAATTTCTTCACCATGTGAGAAGTATCTGCCTTTTGCCAAGACCCTGGAAAATGGAAAAGATGGAAGAAAAATGGAAGATATTTCAGCTGTGGCTAGGAAACGATGGTACCTAGCAGTAATGTGTAGTGACAGAACAGGATGGACAGACAAAAAAAGAACAATACAGCAAGATGGCCCAAAAGCATCTAGCATGCACTATTTAATAACTATCTCTTATATTTATTAAATAAATTAGTACTACAGAAATAGCACCTGGCATACCTTAAGAACAGCAATAGAGTTTTTTAAGAAATAAATATTCAATAGTTTTTTCTTTTGCTTTTGTTTTTAAAACATAGATACATCTAGACAGCCTACTAGACTTCTGATTAGAGAAATTAACAGAACTCCTCTTTCCTGCAAGTGGAGTAGCTACAAGGTTTGGAGGTCAGACTTAACATTCACATTTGTCCTTAGTTTAAGCAATAAGCCCACTCACAAGCAACAGAGGAAGCACGGGGAATATTTTCAGCCATTTCATGCATTTCAGGTTACATCTAACTAAACAAGTCAGAGTAGGAAAAGCAGTGGGTTCCTCAGCTATTAATTTTTATCTCTATTTTACATGCTTATTTTTATTTCCAGCTTTTGAAAGGTGAGGATTTTTTTTGTTGTTGTTTTTTGGGGTTTTTTTTGTAGAAGTATTAAGATGTACTTACTAGATTCCACCCATTCGCTTTCCTTTTTCTGTTTCACTGAAAACAGTTTTTGCACAACCTGGACCCATTAAAATAAAGCAGAGTTTCACATCTCCCCTTTATTAGTACAGTCTGTCCTACAACTAATGTTCAGTTAGTTGTTCATGCCATGTATCAGATCAACCATAATAAGAAGCTTTTGATATTTCAGTTCAACTTTGTAATTTGATAGAACTTACCCTATTTTCCCAAAGAAATTTTAGAACCAGCCTCCTAACTGTTTAGAAAGGTTGTACACCTCTGAAGTACAAGTGAGATTTCACACTACAGTTACGACCAGAATTCATTACAAAATGAACATTAAGTACTTCAGGATTTCTTGAGAGATTAGTTTAAACCACACAGGCACTTAACATGAAAGCCAGTAATTTACAATTAAAGAACTAAATGCATTCTTGTTCCTCTTGAACAGAAGTTATTTGTGTTTTCTATTCTACCAGACTTAATTAATCCTATTTCCTTATACATTTTAAGTAATTTTTCAATTTGCCTCCAACAAGCCTATCATTATTTGAAGCCTAATCCCCTGATTTCTGCTTACTGGAAAGAAAGAGGCAATACTGAAATGTGCGAATCGTGATTTAGGAGTTTCAATTTCGTATGGTTTTCACATTCACAAGGATGCTTGTGAATGTGATACTTGCCAAAACTGTAGGTCCCCAGCATACATCATCCACAGAGGAAACAAAAGCAGCTGCTTCACAAGTAGCTTACTAGTCTTTGTCCCTAATTTTCAGTGATTTTTACCAGAGAACATTCTCCTGAAACATTTTCCAAATTGCACAATAAGAATCCTCAAGGAGTTCAAAATACCAACAAACAACGAACAAATTTAGGGAAAACAAAACAAAACAAAAAAAAACAGAAAATTCACAATGTTGAAAGCTAAATTTGCTCTATTAAATAGCCCAAAGGCACTTCCAAATGCTGCTTAATAGTCTTCTATTTGTCTACTTCAATTATGATGTGAGGAATCAGTAAGGTATTAGCTTAAACTACTTTATACCCTAAACTTCCTTTCACTTCTTTCTGCATGCTCCATGGTTGATTCTTCCTTAAGTCCTGCTAACACAGTAATGAAAGTTTTTGCAATTTCACAGAATCATAGAATAGTTCAGGTCACAAGGAACTGCAAACTGCAAAGCCCACCCAGTCCCAGCCCATGCCATGGGCAGGGCTGCCATCCCCCAGCTTAGGCTGCCCAAAGCCCCATCCAACCTGGCCTTGAATCTCCAGGGACTCAGCTTCTCTGGGCAGCATGTGCCAGCACCTCACCACTCTCTGAGTAAAGAATTTCCTCCTCTCCCCTCCTATGGCCTAAAACCGTTCACCCATGTCCTATCACTATCTGCCCATGTAAAAAGTCAGTCCTCCCATTAATAAGCTCCCTTCAAGTACTGGAAGGCCACAATGAGGTTTCCCTGCAGCCTTCTCTTCTCCATACTGAACAAGCCCATCTCCCTCAGCCTGTCTTCATAGGAAAGGTGCTCCAGCCCTCTGAGCATCTTCGTGACCTCCTCTCAACCCACTCCAACAGCTCCACATCCTTCTTGTGCAGTACTCCAGCTGGGGCCTTACAAAGACAGAGCAGATGGCGACAATCCTCTCTCTCTCCCTGCTGGTGACCCCTATTTTGATGCAACCCAGAGCACTGTTGGCCTTCCAGGCTGCAATCATGCACTGCTGGCTTACGTCCAGCTTTTCACCCATCAGAACCCCCAGTTCCTTCTCTGCACCACTACCCCTGATGAGTTCTCTCCAGTCTGCATACCTATCAGGGATTACCCCAACCCAAGTGCAACACACTGCACTTGGCCTGGTTGATCATTAGGTTCAACACTGAGGTTTGAAAAGGTTTGAAAAACAGGTCTGCAAGACGAGATAGGGCTGTCCACAAAATGAAATGCTTGTAACAGCGCAGGTATGTTAAAACAATTGTCACCTGAATTTTCCCTTATTCTGTAAACAATTAATAAGTGAACCAGGAATCTCGTAGAAAACTTCACAGTATCACAGAACGGCTTAGATCAGAAACGACCTCAAAGCCCACCCAGCCCCAACCCCGTGCTATGAGCAGGGCTGCCACCCACCAGCTCAGGCTGCTCGGTGCCCCGTCCAACCTGGCCTTGAACCTCCAGGGCTGGGGCACCCACAGCTCTCCGGACAGCTGTGCCATCGTCTCACCGCCTTCTGAGCAAAGCATTTACCCCCGCAGCCGCGCCCCGGGCGTCACTGCCGTCCCTCAGCCCGGCACGAGGCGCAGCGGCTGCTCGGTAGCCGGGCCGGGACAGCGCCCCCGGCCGCCAGGCAGCCCCGCAGTACCCCGCCCGCCCCGACGGCTCCGGGGCGAGACCCCTCCGCCGCCCCCTGAGAGCCGCCCGCCTCACCTGCTCGGCCCCCCGCCACCGCCCATACGAGGACGAGCCCCCAGCAGCAGCACAGCGGGCCGCCGCCGCCGACCCGGGCCATGCTGCTCGCTCCCACGCGCCTCCTCTGGGCACCAGGAGGCGGCGGGACTTTAAGAAGTTCCCTCGCTCAGGGCAGGTCTCGCCGCTGCCCCCGCCTCCTCCGGCGCCCGCCCCGGCGCCCCCGTGCTGGGGGTGGCCCTGTGCTGGGGCTGGCCCCGTGCTGGGGGTGGCCCCGTGCTGGGGGTGGCCCCGTGCTGGGGGTGGCCCCGTGCTGGGGGTGGCCCCGTGCTGGGGGTGGCCCCGTGCTGGGGGTGGCTGGGGTCCACCGGGACAATGGTAACCCCCGCAGCTCGCCGTCCCTTCCTCGCCCAGGAAGCGACGGTTGCTCGTCGCCCCGCTCTGCCCCCTCCCGAGTCGACTCGTGGTGGCCCCGGGGCTCGAGGGGACCGCAGGGGCTCCCCTTGTCCAGCCGCTTGGCCCCTACGCTGCCCTCCGGGCCCGGCTGTCCCGCAGCCCGCTGGAGGGGATGGTGGAAACTGTCGGGCTGCGACCTAGATGTGTTTCGGGTTACAGAATTTGTTTTCAGAACCCTCAAAGCCAAGCCGGGAGCTGGGGTTCACTGCAGGGCAAGCTCAGGCCTCCTCTCCGCACTGCCCGGCCTCGAGTGGCACAACGCCGTGGTGAGGCAGCCCCAGGCTGGACCCTGCCAAGCCCCCGGGCTGACCGAGGCTGACTGACCTCCGGGGTTTGCCAGAGAAAGCTCCAGTAAAGCAACAGGAGTTACATCGTGTCTTGTCAAACCACATCTTCAAAGAAGAAGGGCGTTTTTTAGCCCTATTAAGGCAAACCACTGTGCATTTCTCTGCAGAAAAAGAACAGGAGAGAATACTTTCCTTCGGGCTTATAACTACGGCCATTTCCTGTGGGTGCCTCACCCCTGGAGGTTCAAGGCCAGGTTGGATGGGACCCTGGGCAGCCTGAGCTGGTGGGGGGCAGCTCTGCCCACAGCACGGGCTGGGACTGCCTGGACTTTGAGGTCACCTCCAGCCCAACCATTTTATGGTTCGGTGACAGATTTCTGATGGCAGAGGGCTCTTAAATCCAACATTTAATAACAAAATGCAATATAAGATATTGAATCTAAGACAGATTCAAACTAGAAAGCTGGTGAAAATTTTTTAAAAGAGTAGTTGTGATGTATGGGTGACAGAAATACACAAGAGCCACGTAGAAAACAAACATGCCAAAAAAGTCAATCAATTATTTATCTGTGAAGAATTACATGGGATTTATGATCTGAAGAGTGCAGGAAAGAGCTACTGAAAACCAACAGTGTCTAAATGAACTATCCCAGTGTCTGCAGATATTTGCTGAATAAGTCATATCTCAGGAGCATCATGGATGGAACCCATGTAGCTCCTCTTTAAAAACAGACTTACGAAGAGCAGAACAACTCCACTTAAGAAAGCAGGAGTAGACTTCATGCTGGAGGAGTCCAACACTTGTCGCTGCAGTGTATCAGATATAGCAACCAGAATAGACTTGTGGTGCCAAGTATCACCTCACCAAGGAATGTAGACATAGAGACGAAGCTTCTTGATTTGCATCTTGGGCCAGGAAATAGCAGGCATGCTGGCTTCATGTTTTTCTACTGTAGTGATATTCTTTTCAGTGCATATCAGTTTTAGAATACCATTCATTTTTTTCTGTCTTCATCCCAGTGAGCTATTCCATTAGGACACAAATGGGAAAAGTAGTGGTATGTTCTTAGTGCCAGCCCAAGTTAAAGACTGCTAACACAGAATCTGAAACTGGTAGCTGTTGGTTACAGGCTGTCTGCTATTTCTGCCTATAATGTATCCCTGTCTGTAGAATTTACATTCATCAAGCAATACTAGAAGCCCTACAGCATAACCTGATTTAATTTTATAACTTGAATATTTAAACTTTGGTTGTTCTGTTGAGTTTTATTTTTGGCGTGGGGCTTTTTGTGAGTTTGCAAAAAGCAAACTGAGGTTGACAAAGGCAAAACACAGGCAACTGGCTTGCTCTTTTTAAGATTGTTTCCTTGGACAAAAATTGCTGTTCAAAACCATAAAAGAATGGTTTGGGGGGAAATTATATACTGAAGTGTACAGTTTGAATACTGACCATATTTGACAGCTGTTGAAAGAAGTAGCTCTGCTTTGAAAGCCATCAGTGCACAAAAACCTTTTGCAAAAATTCTGCTCACTACTTTGTGGGAATGTTGATTTTCTTCTACCCCCTGTTCTTTGGCTACTTTTAAAATTTGATTATTAATAAATGCCATGTTTCAGTTCATGAGTGAGTCATCTCAGTAAAATGTGAGTTCTGCCTGGTTGTGAAACTTCATCCAAAAGTTGAACTGAAACTTCCAGAAGTTTAAAAAACATGGAGAAGTTTGTTCATTTCTGTTGCACTTCTGGTTTGGGGGCACAAACAGAAGTGGAGGAAAGATATGAAAGGGTCTGCTATGCAAGATTTGTTTGATTTTTCAGATTTAAGACATTCAGATAAATTTTAGAAACCATATAGATTCTAGAGTTATCTCCCAAGGTGAATAATGGAAGTGCTTAAGAAAGACAACTTGGCTAAACAAAATGTGGGAGACAGGGGAAAACTGCAGGGGAAAAAAAAAGGCAAATATCCAGGACTTATACAGTATGTTTAATGTTGTATTCAAATATATTACAGCAAAGCTTTCTTGAAATAAAAATTACAAATTAAATACAACATTTGAAAATCATGAGGAATTAAGGCTATGCTGTGAATATTTCAGAAGTGAATTATTGAACAGGCTATCATCTTTAAAAAACAAACCAGAACAGATAAGGTATCCTCAGGTCTCATTTCTCTCAAATCAGATTGCATGTCCCCTGCTGAAGTCATCTAAGAATTTGGACATGACAGTGAAGAGAGGTTTGATGTACTACTAGCAGGTTGAGTGATAGAAAGGTTGCCTTGAAAGGTATTTTCTTTCTCCTCCAGCTGAGAACATAAGCTTCCAGCCTTTAATATGAAGTACTCCTGGGAGTTGCTGTAGCTTTTTAAGTCATGCTAGACATCCAGTCTTAAAGATATGTAGCAGAATTCTCTGTGCTGGCCAGCTGCAAGTATTCCAGGGTACCTGTTCTGTAGCTTGCTACCCGTTTAATCTCTCTGGTCCTGAAACCTTCAGTTTCTCTTTTCTGAAGAATTTTGGTTATCATCTCTGCTATGTCATCTTTTAACTGCTGCTGATTCTCCCTGAAAGCAAAAGGATGAAAAAAAAAGGTCACGGACTGACATGCTTTTAGTGATCCCTAGATCTCCAATGTTTTTTGAACATTTCTATCTAACATTTCTAAACACTTAGATTGATGTCATTCACACACTTCTGAGATAAAGGTTTTAGATCCAGGTTTGGGCTTTGGGAATATAATTGAGGAATTAGATGCAATTTTTCTATATAGCACTGATTACCATCTTTACAGAGATCTGTATAAGTGTCATTAGCTAAAATAAATTTAGCGTCACTTGCATGAAAAAGAAAACATCAATTAAATGCTCTCCCAATTAAATCAGATTCTATTTCTCAACACCATTATTTCTACCAGTACTTCCACCACTCAGCTTCAGGTGGTCTTCAGTAACAGACCTGCTACCTTTTCATAAACTTTTGCAGTCTGCCTGGTTTTCACTATAGTACCCTTTATATGAGAATTTTAAGGGGCAATTCTGTGAGACAGAGCCCATAACGAGGAAGTGAAAACAAAAACATCACTGAGTACAGTGATCCAGCTCAAGAGGTATTTTCAGTAGTTGAATTTCAGAACAATTGCCAATTCAATCATTCTTATAGTCTCAAACAATCATTTTAATTCAGAAAAGAAGTTCTGAGATAACAAAGAGTTGTACCATATAAACAGGCCTGACAGCGTTTCCTGCTCAGCACAGCAACAACCACTTGAAATGCCATTAAATAAAGCTAAATTTATGAGATTCTGTAGTAGATTAAAAGCTTGATTGTTTCTGTTTTGAAAATGCCTTGAAAAAAACTTTATCTTTCTCCTAGTTGTCTCTTTTCTTTTAGGTAGATAGGAATAAATGGGCAGGAGATAAGGTTATGTACTTATGCCTTTCACCATTAATAGATCCCAATGTATTCAGCAAAGTACAATTTGCAATATAATTGCTTCAAGTTGTACTGAAACACGGTTATTTCAAAGCAGATAGCAGCAAATCCCTGTTTGGTGAAGTAACTGTACACAAGAATAGAAAGTGGAGAAATTCCATGTTCTAGTGAGTTAACAGGAACAAATGCAGTACTCATATGCCAAATATAGATGAAATGAAGACAGTCATCCTGACTTCAGTTTTCCAATATTTCTCAAAAACAATACACCCACTATTATATTTTATTTAGTATTAATGCAAATTACAGTTCAGTTCCAATACATCAACCTCTTCTTTTTCTCTTGCTAAATATACTATAACATGTTAAGAAGTAAAATTTTGTTCAATTTCTAAACACTTTGTGCCTGGGCAATGCTACAATTGTTTTGTCTGCCTCTTCTAACAGAATAGCATTCAAAATCCTGCTCAAATTGATATTAGAGAGTTGCAGTTATCCTCTAGCTGTAGCGTGTAGTGTGGCACACAAGTACAATTAGGGTTAAAGTTTTGGGGAATTGTCCCGGTTTCATCTGGGACAGAGTTGATTTTCTTCATTCTGTCTGCTATGATACTGTGTTTTGGCTTTGGGAAAAAAACAATATTGATAACACACTGATGTTTTAGTTGTTGCTGTGCAGTGCCATACAGAGACAAGGACATTCCAGTTTTTCAGCTTCTCATACTGCCCTGTCAACAAGGGGACTGAGGAGGCACAAAGAGCTGAGAGTGGACAGAACCAGGACAGCTGCCCTAAGCTGACCAAAGGGATATCCCATACTATATAGTGTTTTGTGGAAACTTTAAAACTGTGGGAAGTAAGCCATGAGGGCAGTCGCTGCTCAGGGTATCAGTCAGCAAGTGGTGAGTAACTGTATTGTGCATCACTTGTATACATATATTTACAAAACAAATGCTATCACATTGTAGGGAATATTAATATTTTTAATCTGTATGCCCATCTCTGCATTTATCACATCAAGCAAGTTGTCCTACAAGTCTTATTACCCTTCCAATGAAATGAACCTGTTAAGCATACAAACAACCTGCAGCACATGCATAGTCTCAAACCTAATACTGTCATGAATATTTACATGCTTATATCCTCAAGCTCTAAAGAAGAACGGTTAAGTCTAAAGTTCAAAGACTGTGAATTTCTCTTTCCTTTCCACATATAAAAAAAAGCTTACACTGAAGGAGGTGTTGGGAGATTATATTCCTTGTCTTCAGTACCCGTCAGCCAGTATGTAATCTCAGTCCCTCTGCCCTAAACAGTGATCACAAAGAAGAGAAAGCACAATTTAGGGATTAGACTGCAATTTCCTGTAGTTCATTTACTTAAATAATTCTATATTGCACATTGCTGTGTTTGCCTTTGCTCACAGCAAAGGATTAAAAATCAGATGTGGAAAGAAAAATAATGGGTGAGATACAGCTGAACATTCACTTGTTCTATGACCTGAAACCATGAGAGAGGTGAGCTGTGCTACCTGCTATCAGCTCCAAGTACAGACATCAGTGCCAAGTTACATAGACTGAAATAAATAGATATGTAGGTAGACAGTCAGATATCAGAGCAAGAGCAAATTAACAATAGATCAGCTTCTCTTCCATCAGCTCAATTCAGTATTACTGTTACTCTATAACTTTCAGTCATACGTTTCATTTATTCTCTTCATCTTTATGTTATTTTAGTTTTTCACTTGGGCAGCTTTTCATTGCCTTCATCGACGTTATAGAAGTGTCTTCAACAACTAGAGTTTATGGTACTGATTGAGACTCTTGTTCCCTTGCTGTTAATTAAGCTGCAGGGTACTCTAAGCTACATAATGCCTTTATACTATTCCTTTTCTCTGTGCATGTGCATGGCAAAGGTTACCTTCAAGTATGTTTCTCCTCTCATTTCATACTGGAATCGACAATCTGTTCTTTTCAGGATGGCAACCGTGGAACCACTTACATGAATTCTTAAAGCTAAGAAATAGACAATGAAAGCTCAATTTGAAAATGTATCTGTAGTGTTTATATGCCAAAAGGGAAGGGAAAATTGGGAAGAATCGCACAAAGAGAATAGCCATATGAAGACACTGGGCAGAAGGAAGATAAGTCAGCTCTTGGCAAAGGTCCCTAATCGTGTAGTTGAAGAAGTAATTGCTTCAACTTAAAGTATACAGTCAACATATTAACACAACAAAGCTGCAATACAATTATAAGTTGAACTGAAATCCAACATTCATAAAGTAAAATTAAATCCCAAGCATCATTAGTACTTATTCCAGAGAAACTCAGCCAGCAAAAACCAGCCTACATACTCCCTGTTAGCAGCACTGGAGCAGGAACAAGGAAAATTCTTCACAGCCCAACAGGACAGTGAAACAATTGGTAATTAGAAAAAATAAGGCTTCATCTTTAATCTGTGAGCTGATTACAAATTGTTCTCGGCTGAAAACAGACACTTCAGTCACAAACTAACCAATAGCCTTTGGCCCTGTTATATGGACAGATGAACTTAAATCCTTACGCAAGCCAGTGGATTCCATCCGTGAAGCTGTGTTCACCGTATCTCCAAACAAACAGTAACGAGGCATCTTTATTCCTACTACACCAGCTGCACATGGACCTAGAAATGGAATTTGCAGAATGAAAAAATGGTTGGTCAAGAGACTACTAGCTTGAAAGGTGCCTCTCCTTGTTGCAGAAAACACTGCAGTACCTACTGGAGCAATGTGTTCCTCACCAATGGTATTGCTCTCTACCACTAAACTATCTGGACATCTCCCATTCCTCTCCAAACCACGCCTAGCTCTGCTCATCTTGCAGAATCCAATTAGAACAAAACGGGACACAGTTGGACAGCATTAATTGCATTTAAACATAATCTCTGTGCAGGAAAAAATATGGTTCCTGTCAGTTTTGGAAGCAAAAGAAATAGAGAATAAGCTTAATTATAGAGGGATTCCATATTATTGCCTCAAGGGGTATCCCAGTGCCCAGCTGCTTTCACTGTTATGTTCCTCCTTCGCCAGTTACTTAGATAACTGTTGAAACAAGCAAAAATGAAAGATGATTTCCCAAAGCCCTTGAGACTGTTGAGCAGTTTCTCTTATAGATGAAATATTTTTCTGGTTTCATTGAAGCATGAATTCCCACATGAGCGCAATCAGAACTTTTGTCTCCAAAAGCATAAGAGAAAGGGTTGTTTTCTGTGGCGAGACAAGCACGTCTGGACATGGCTGATCTCCGTCTTGGTCAGGGAGGAATTATCTGTGAAAGCTTACAATTGATCATACCAGGAGGAATGACAGTTACTCTTGCTACTGATTTAAGCCATGAATGAATAGATAAGGGCTATTTCACTAGACCGGAGCGAACTAATTGTTTATTTACTTCTGTTAACTTCCCCCAGGAATATTATTTTCAACCTGATTCTTCACAAGGAAAGCAGTTGTGTATGATGTCCACCCACATCGTCCATGGATATCTGATCTGTTAAGTTCAAAAACAAGGCAACTATACTGTCATTGCTGATCTAGCATCATTGTGTACCAGAGTGAATTCCAATGCGAATCCAAACAGGCAGACCAGGCAGGTGTCGGAGCTCAAAGGATCCTATGAAGCTAAGGATGTCCAGAGCCATCATGGAGATGTCTACTGCATGTCGGTTGCCATTCCTCTTTGGTAAACCACTCACCACCATGTAAGCGTCGCCAATGGTCTCTACCTGTGGAAACACAATTAGTAACCACAGCACGCAAAGAACATACTCAGTTGAGAGCAGGAAGGTTTTATATTCATATTCTCTTGTTTATGATTAAACCTGGTCCCTAGTCAGTAGGATTATTTAGTTTAAGGTAGCTAGCAACTTTCTGTAAATGAGTATGACAGTATATGGCATTTCACTTAAGGAATCTGTGACCAGTTACATACCAGGTATATAAAATTTGCTCTAGGCTGGCACACAAATATACTGAAATGAGGTAATCTTGGCCTGTTAGATTCTGCATTGCTTGGTTATTAACTGAGCAAAAGTGAGGAGCTAATCACCTTGTAAACATCATGATGGTCAAGAATGTGATCAAAGTTCTTGTAGATGTCATTCAGCATATCTACTACCTCCATAGGAGTGCTGTATTTGCAGAGCGTGGTGAAGCCAACAATGTCACTGAAGTAGATAGTGACTTCTTCAAATAACTCTGGCTCTACCAAGCCAGTCTCCTTCAAAGATTTTACTACTGGCCTGTGGAAATAGAGAAAGCAGGAAGACAGAAGACAGTGTTTAACATAAAAAGTATTTTCTCATGCAACTCAACCTCATCATTGCTTTCTGGGTAGGAAACATCAAATCGTTTGCTGAAAACTGCCATTGTAATAGCATTTTAGATGTCCATAATACCTTTCAGCCAGGGATCTCAGCATGTATTATAATCAATTAATGCGCTACAGTCTTGCAAAATCCTCTGCATAAAGAGAGGCCGAGGAAGATAAGGGGTCCAAGTACTGCTTTGGTGTGAATCTCCATCGGAGAATGGAAACCTCAGTGATTCACTCTTCTTTCCTGCCTATCAAGATCAGATTTGAGGGAAGAAAATTTGTGACAAGTCACTCCCCTTACTCCTTCTAAGTACCTGTGCCCTTTTGCCCTAAGGACTTCAGAATATCTTGGAATAGGATAATATTATAATACTTCACTTTTGTATTGGTATTGAAAAAAATATTAAAGTGAGGTTGCAGTCACATCTGGCAGTCACACCAGCTCTTCAGACTATCTGCTTCTGAATTTGCAGGATAGTTGACCCTATACTGTCAAGGAGAAAAAATTTAGTCTTCATAAAACATTAGGATTCCAGCTGTATCCTACAAGTGATTGAAGAAAATGGGGAAAGTAACCAGCCTCCATCACAGACTTGCACTGAACAAAACTGTGCATACTAATGGTAGGAAGGCACAGTTTTCTCATCTTCTTTTTGGGCTGTTTGTTGAGCTCTTGACAGCTTTGTGAATTAAACATAATGTCACTTTGCACATTTGCATGTTTTCTGAATACCTTCCTTTTAAAGAGAATACAGCTGCTTGGGCAGACTGACTTATCTGTCTGTCAATTAGAATTTACCATGATTATGTAAAATTGAAAGTTTTCAGTACTTCAAAATGCTGCCAAGTTATTGATCAATATACTGATAAAATGAGATGGACTGATGGAGTTAATCATTTAAAAAATGCTTTTTCAGTGCCAGTAACTTTCAAGTAGGGCATGTATGTACTTTTCTGGGCTAGGGTGGTACGCACAAGCTTGAAGGTGTTTGTCAGTTGTGATACAAATATTGTATATCTGACACTATCAGCCTTAACAAGAAATGAGTAGGGATGACCTCAATGCAATTCCACCCTTTTCCAGGCAAATACATTTTATGAATAAATAAAGATACTTTACATTGGCTTCCCAACTGAAACTTTTTTCTTCCTCGGCTTATCATGCTATAACTGTATATGAGATATAATTTATCTGAGCTCCCACTATTTTTTCTTATATAAGGCATTAGTTCAGTGAATCTTTTTAACTCTAACACCACATTTAAATCCCAAACTTAATCAGAGCCTTAGGCAGGGAATTAACATAGGTATGGAAATTATCTTTATGGGAGATCAGATCAGGATGAAAAGTCTATGGAAAATCTATGATTTTGTTTGTGCAAAGAAAGCCACATTTTCCCTGCCTGCTATCCCCTGTCCTCAAATGAGCTGTGCAGATGAGGGGATTGATGGCACCTCTTAAATTTGACATTTTGTCTGTAAGGTGGGGAGAATTAGAACAGAGGAAGTAGCATTTCACTCTGTAAATTGAAGCAATATAAGACTGATATTGATCCCGCTCTCCAAGAATCAGGTGATATATATAAATAAAATGTCAGTAAAAATCCTTCTGCTCAATACTAACCTTGGAAGTAACATGAAATTAAGCCTGTCTGCTCTGTCTCGTTCTGCTTTATAGAGCTCTGTCCTCTCCTCCACCAGGTGCTCTAGATTCCGGGAATACAGCTGTAGACGTCGAATCAGGGTATCCATGTAGCTTTCATTGGTCTGGCCATGGTAATTACTGGGAATAACAACAATGCAGAAGAGACAAAAAGAAAAGGTGATGGAAGCATACTGTTGAGAGAAGCAACAAAACTTCTCCAGTGTTTAACTTCTGTACGGATAGAATGAAAGTGCTTAAAATGCACGTTTTTTTGTTGCTTGGAGGACTTATGTTTACAAATTAAAAGACCGTGCCCCACACTTGTCACTCATAGCTGCTAATTCTTAAAGCACTTTCAAATCATGATAGTACTTCCAAGTCTGGGTTACCTTGAGTTATCCCTAAACATTCATTTGTGCAAGCTCAAATCCCAAGAGGAAGCTAAAGAAGATGGATAGAGAACTCCATGTAACATTTAAATGGGGATTTTAGACAGAAAGACTAAGACCATTTTGGGACTACCTCTGTGGAAGTCAGAACAATTCAATGGAACAATTAGCAGTTCAGTAGTTAGTTTTGGTCACAAGATTCAGCACATTCCAGTCAGAAGCGTAATTGCTGGAAGCAGAAGCACAGTAACATGGGCTACTCATAACCCATTTGTCTCAGTAGTCAGAAAGTAGATGGGGCCTGACAGAGGAAATGTCAGTTCCTTTTAACCAGTCTTTAAACCACTCTTACTTTAAACAAGTGTTCCTGTCACAGGTGCACTATCTGAGACCGCTCATGAGAAGTACACCTTGTTGCATGTGGCAGAAAGCAGTCTCCATCCTCTTGTAGGATGGAGGCTTATCCCACAACTTTATACCTACAAAACCCCATAATTAATTCCTTGATGAGGTACAAACGAACATCTTTAGTCAGCTCTATCTGAGACCATCTGAATGGCTATTTATGCCACAACGCAGCTCATCCAAACTTTCCCATCATCCTCCAAACATTTATATGCCTTTATTTCCCGAAACTTAGACAACATGACTCACTATCCAACTCCTGACTAGAGACAGGAGGTAGATTATTTGAATGGTTTGAATCTCTAATTATCCAGCTTGCTACTTTCACAATGTACCAATTTAAGGTATGGTGATCATCTCACCCTCACTCAGCTAATACATGCATAGCTGCACACATTCACATGAGTACATACACAAATGCATGTGCTCACCTACTTTTGCGGCAAAGAATAAATCAAAGTGAAGGCACTAATTGGACTGTATTAACATCAGATTACATACTTAAAAATACAAGCTTTCTAGCACCCAGAAGGAGTTTGGAGCAACTTGAAAAACTCAGCCCCAGATGCTCACCTGAATATTTTAGCCAGAATATTCTCAATTTTCTTGAAGTCAGGTCTTTTCTCTGGGTCTTCCTCCCAGCAGCTTTTCACTAGTGTGTATACCTTCAAATGAAAATTTAAGGAAAAAGTACAACTGAGTAGTGGATATAGAAAGATAATGGAGCTAAATGGCACTAGTTCATCAGGGTATTTCCAGTTACTCTTGATAAGCAACATATTGAAATGTGTGACTAACTGTTACGAATCTATGGTTGGGACATTCATTGCAGGTATCTGAAACTTAACTCTGTGGTGGCTAGTGACATGATCTGCAGTTGAATTTGCAATATGTAAATGAAAGGCATGTAAATGGATCTCCTCTTGCAACTGGTGCCAGGTATGGTTACTGACATGGAAGTAAATGCTGTGGTAATTTATTTCCAGTACCAGAGTTTGGGAATTTTTCTGAAACTGGTGACTCACCCAGAAATCATGGGGTTCATCAACTGAATATGCTGATGTCCACAGTACAGACTTCTGCACTACAGACTCTGAGCAAGAAGTCTTAGGGGCTGTATAATACATGGAAGGAGGTACATTCATCCCATCTTAGAGCTATCCAGAAAAGATCAAAAGAGTAGCACCATGTAGGTGTTGATTTTTTTTTTTTTCCAGTGACTACAGAGTAAGTAGTTCAAATACAGGTATGTGCATTGCAGATGTCTAAAGCTACCTGAGGCAAATGCCACTTGCAGTTTAGTTTAAAAGCCACCCTGGGTAACATCTGTAATCAGTAGAGAGAAAGGCATCTTGATTTAAAAATATAAAATAGGTCCAAAAAGTCATATGGATGAGTATTCTCTTATCAGATGTAAAAGGGACCTATGGGGGCTAGGTCAGAATGAGATATACAGCTTGTAGATATCTGAAGATAGGTGAGATGAATCATCTGCGAAATGTGTTGTACTGCCACCAGTTCCCCTAAGATATTATCCCTTATGGTCCTCATACATTATTTGAAGTTCATATATCAGTTCAGCACCCTGGAATAATACCAGATTTCAAAAGACACACCTCTGTAATACAAAGATAAGTAAGCAATACTACTAGTTGAGAGTACTTTCAAAAGATAATGATAGTCCTTCCCTGAATTATTGCAACACAGTCTCTTTGTGAGTACATCATATACTGGATCAGAAAACTGATCCATCCCAGATCCTTTCCTATGCAGGTCAGACTGCTACTTTCCCACACACAGATATAAAACCCTCATTGTATGATGATATGAAAATTTTCATATATCAGTATAACACTCTCTTTTTGGTATAGCTAGCAGTTCTCAGCCCTAGGACTATACTAAACTAAGTAAATACATGTTCCCTTTTTATTTTAAGGCCTTCTTTGACTCAGACAAACTGAATATAGTTCTTCACAAATTCTAGAGAGACAGGGGAGCACTGTTTGATACATTTGCCTTTTTTCAAGCTAACCAACTTAACAAAAAATTCAAGTTCACAAGGGATGTATTTTTAACATGTTTTAGTTTTTAAAACATCACTAGAAAAAAAACTAAAGAGTTGATGCACAGAATACACTTAAGAAGGAGGAAAAAATTTCATCAGTTTTGTTTCATTTCACTAGTAACAACTACAGAACACTGTTTCTTCCCATGAGGTTAAGGCGTATGGCAGAAAATGTGCACAGCTTTCATCCTCTTGTCATCATGAGCGCTAGTTTTGGCAAGACTTCTACCTTACACGTAGAAAATGGCTGTGTTAATGATTAGCTTACTTCCATCTCTCTTTCTCCTACTGTTTCTAAGGATAGGTCTGGTCGGAAAGGCTTCATTCCTTTGTCATTCTCCACTCTGTAAAGTTTCTCTGAAGAAAGGAAAAAAGACATAAAGTTTTAATTAAAGGGGTTAAAAAAAAAACAAAGGAAGAACATTCCTTTTGTATAGCATCCTATGATATGTTACAAGTTACTATTCGAACAAAACATTGAAGGTGGTTCCTTTCTCTTTGATGTGAATTTCAACTCTGGAGCTTTTCTAAAAATATGGCTTAAGATTGTAACAGGCTTGCTTGAGTGCCCCTGAAAGCAAAATGAATAGGAATGTACTCGAGTATTTATTAGTCATGGTAGACATGGTTATGGCATCCTCCCAAAGGAACATTAGGTATAATTAGTGTGCCTCTCAGCATGAGCTATAGCTACAGTAAAATCCACACAAGAAGCCCACTAGAATATTACAACTTGATAAAAAGCATGGAGACCTACAATTCTCACCAGATAAGTTCAAATCATCATCCAGATGTTCAACTTCCTTAAAACTAAGCTACTAACATGTATGGTTTAAAAACACTGGATCTGTCAGCTTATTTGTACTTATATTCATGAAATCCATTCTATGAAAGTTATCTGGATTCAGAACACATCAGAAAGCAGACTGCATTTGCAGAACAATTTAAAAAGCTAAAACAAAAAACCAAAAATAATTACTCTCTCAAGAGCTTCAGAGAAGAACTTTTTGATCTCTACCGAAGAGAGAGAAATTGCAAGTGTGAAACATATTTATTAATGATGTTTGATTATATTTGGAAGACAATTTTGCCAAAGGAAGCATGTAATGAGACAAGGAAGATTTGTCATCAGGCTGGTATGTGCATGTCCAGAGTAGCAAGGAATGTCTAAGCATGCCAGTGTGCATGATCACTCTAAAAAAATGAAGCAGCTTATGGTGCAGATGTTACAGAATAGAGAAGGAGTAGGAGGTTTTGTTTAAGGGTCACACAGGTTGGAAAGCCCAAATCCTGTGAGTAAAGAGACAGTAGAACCTGTGTTAGTCTCATGAATGCAAGAGGAATGTGATAAATTTCCAAGCTGCATATGCACCTGAAAGAGGAAATAAAACCAACTATTAGCAGCACTGCAATTAGCCAGTGGCAAGAAATAGTGGAGTAAGGAGCATGAGTTACGTTCGCTCATGACAAAATTTCAGTCTTGAAAGTGAATGAGGTGTTTCTGCAGAAGAGTGGAGTGGCAGCTGGTCTAACAGCTGTCTCACAAATAAGTCAGTAAAGGACTATGACCTAGTTACATTATACATTAGAATACGGTTCTGTATGCCCATCCTCTTTCTGGGATTTCTTTTCACTCAGTAATAACAATATTATTGTACACTAAGTTGATCAATATTTGTTTGTATTTTGAAAGAATTAGGTCACTGAGTATTTGAAAATTTAGCTTAATTTTCCCAGTTGTGGATGGAGGCTAGGTGCAGGCTTTATCAAACAACTCTTAAATCTGAACACAGTCCTTGCTGCTGCCAATGAAGACCTGAAGAAGTGGTTATATCAATTGTCCTGAAATATCCATATATCTGAACTTGCAGAACTTGATTTCTGATAACCTAGCTACTGAAAGACTTTCACAGGACACTAAAATGAATGTAACATGCATCAGGAACATTTTCTTGCCCATTACCATTGACTCTAATTTTGCATTCTTTTCCCTCTTTTTGACTTAGATATTTGTAAATTAATGATATTACCAAGTCTGAACTACTCTTTCTCAAAACTAGATGACGACACAAAAAAAATTCACGGACGTTTGAGTGAGTATGGTGTACTTTCTTGTCTCATCTAATGAATGAATCCTGATGTTCTAGTGACAAACCACTTCAACAAAATACAATAACTCATTCCTTTCCATTACATTAAATCTGATGAACTGCTGAAACCAGACTGAACATATTTACTGAAGCTGCAGAATCAAAATCACAAATAATAAGCGCATCTGTTAGATCAGTGATATATAGCCCACACACCCAATAACGATTTAGAAGAAAAAGCTTCTGGGAGAATACAATCTCCTTAGTTCATGGAAAATTCTTAGTTTGGAAAATAGCATGTTTTTTTTCCTTTCAAGTTACAATGAATCCAGACTTACACACGACTTGCTGGGTTTCAGGCCCAGTAGCTTTATTGCTCTCTTACTAAGCTCTCTCTCTTACTAAGCTGCTGTGTGTCACCATGCCCAGCACTAGGAAGCCTACACCTCAAAGTGCTAGAAGTACTTTCATCTGGTTTATATTAACGGTATTTTAATTGAACAGTTTTTCTAAAATGATAAGATGCAGTGTTAGGACTCATGTCAAAGTTAAAACAAGGAACCAGACTGTGACTATGAAGCCACAAACAGAGCACTGAGGTCACCACCACATCTCAGAACAGCCAGAAAACACAGGGTAATGCTAACACACAGGCAGGCTGTAACTGCTGTAAATGATTATAACAATGCAGTTTGCTATGGATTTGTTTTTCAAGCCAAAATCAGGAGGGAAGAGTATTAGTCTTTCCTTTTTCCATCTGTATGGGGGATGTTTGTAAAACTGTTGTATTTATGAAGATTTTGGCTCCCTCTTCCCAAAGATAAGGAGTAGAGGACTTTTATTTTCTCTACCCTGTCTTATTTGATGCAGTTCAGGGGACCTGCTGGAGAGGAGCTCTGCAGAGAGGGACCTGGGTGTCCTGGTGGACGACAGGTTGGCCATGAGCCAGCAGTGTGCCCTTGTGGCCAAAAAGGCCAATGGCATTCTGGGGTGCATTAAAAAGAGCGTGGCCAGCAGGTCGAGGGAGGTGATCCTCCCCCTCTACTCTGCCCTGGTAAGGCCTCATCTGGAGTACTGTGTCCAGTTCTGGGCTCCTCAGTACAAAAAAGACAGGGATCTCTTGGAAAGAGTCCAGCGGAGAGCGACAAAGATGGTGAAGGGCCTGGAGCATCTCCCCTATGAAGAAAGGCTGAGTGATCTGGGTCTGTTTAGCCTTGAAAAGAGAAGACTGAGGGGACCTGATCCAGGTCTATAAATATCTAAGGTGTGGGGGGCAAAGTGGCGAGGCCAGACTCTTTTCAGCAGTGTGCGGAGGCAGGACAAGGGGAAATGGCCAGAAGCTGGAGCATAGGAAGTTCCGCACCAATGTGCGCAAGAACTTCTTTACGGTGAGGTGACGGAGCACTGGAACAGGCTGCCTAGATGTTATTCTCAAATGTTACTCAGGAAAGGAGCTGTTAGGGTGGCCAGCTGCTGCTCTAGATGTTTTAGCAAATGTGAGGCAGATCTTTCAGAATGACTCAGAAACAAAGGCGATGTTTAAACTTGTTGGTAGCTGTCACTAGGAAAATCTCATACCTGAATTCCTTTATGGTGGCTATAACATTGCAATATAAAATAATTCATGGGATTCAGGGCACTGGTATTGTCTATGCTGTTAGCTTTTCAAAAACAATGTCACAACATGCATTAAATCGGGTTTAATGGATGCACTGTGTGAGGAGATTCTTTTTCTAATAGAAGATAAACTACTAAAGTTAATTTGACAGACTGGAACAAAGTGTGAATTGCCAACTTCTAAATATAAGTTGTTCTCATGTCATGCTGCTGAGTTTTTGTTGTTCTCTTTTGACACTGTGATGCCTAGTACAAGTGAACTACTATATGTTGTGCACAACACTCTGTAGCCCTAAATGTCACAATACATCTAAGCAGCTTTTGTATAAAGTTAACTTCTATAACACTGTGGAAGAGGTGGGAAGGAAAGGAGAAAGGGCAAGAAAACTCAATAAAAACCTGATTCACAGGAAGATTGACTCCACACTGATATCCTTCAAACACACTCTTTGTTCATCACACAGTGAAAGGAGCACTGGTTCAAGCACCTACCAGAGACAGCACTTTACACGAAAACCTGTGGATGTGCTACTTGCAGCTACAGTATTGTACTGTACTGAGTTACGTATTGTAGAAGGCTGCAGTGGGGGAGAAAATTGTGGATTTACCTTTGATGTCCTGGCAGTGTCTGGTGTAGAAGGTCTCTTTGCGTAGGATGATCTCCTGGGCAATGATGCCATAGCTGTACACATCACCCTTCTGAGATACGTCAGCATGACGGAGATGCTCAGGAGCTGTCCACAGGTCTGAAAATCCAGATGACAGTAGGAAAAAAGGTAAATGGGTACAGGAGAAAAGTAATTGAAAAGGGTGATCCTTCTCAAAAGCGTTCATTGGCCATTTTCCATTTACTCTTTTCGTACCAAACATGGAGCTCACTGGTACTGTTTATTTCTTCATTCAGTAGTTAGTTGGATAAGCTGACATCAATGGAGTTAGATAAAACTATGATGTGGTAGCCTGCAATTGTCTGGGATTTGATAATAGTACTATATTTCACTGTTGGTGCAGACCCTCACACCTGCAGAAAAGTTGTGTTTGTTGGCAGTGAACTTGCTTCTCTTAATCTACCTCACATGGACTTCTTAGAAATAGCCCATGCATCTGTATAAGACCAAGGAATGCCAGTGCTATGAAAAAATAAAAATTAAAAAATGCAGAGGCATAAATTCTTGAACCAGATGCATGAAGTGTGTTATTCAAGATGTCATATGAGAAGGCTGTAATATTTCCTGGTAGCCTTGGTATCATGACTCTATAGAAATAATCCCCAAGTGCTTTTGAGCTTGACATAAATACTACCTGTGTGTAACCACTTTCTTTCTACAGAAATTATTATTCTGTACTTCTAGGTCACCAAGCCCTGCTGTACCTCAAAACTAGAATACTGCCATGGTATGACTGTTTTATATGACATGCTGATGATGTATCATAACGGACAGATAGTGACCCTGAAAACAGTGCTATGATATCAGGCTGCAACATCCAGCCACAATGAATCTGTAGATATCTTGTGAAGCAATAAGTTTTCTTCAAGGAAAGAAGCCTAGGGGCCAGAAATTTTGAGGATGATGGCCAAAGTATTTAAGAGCAGCGTAAAAAGATAAATTCATTAAAATTCAATCGTAATATAAATGTAAGTGTAACATGTAAAATAATGAATTAACGGAACATTTTCATTCAGTGCACATTCTTACTCTTCTTATGTTCTCATTGCTGCTCTTGACTTTCTTTGTATCTCAATGTTAATTCTTTCTCTCAATCCATTTGCAACCACAGGTTCTTCTCAGATAATATACAACAGTTACAGTGCAGTATTTTGCTTATTAAACTCCAAACTCTGCTAAACAGATTCAGATGACATAATTTCAGAAGGGCTTATTTTTGCACTCAAGATCAAGAAAAAAAGAGATATGTAGAAAGGAATGCTCTGTTCTACAGAATTGTCCTATGATTATTAGATGAAATAAAAAATGTAAACAAAAGCTGTGAAAACGAATCTGAGCTTATTGAACAGATATTGTTATATTCTGAATGAAAAACATTGTTATCATTACATATCATTACTAATTTTTAAGAATGATCAGAGTCACAAGTATTAATATTTAAATTAAATTACACAACACTGTGATAACACATAACTAATCAATGACAAGAAAAGTACCCAGTGGTACTTAATTCCTTTTTCTTTCTTCACACGATTCCACCATTACTGCTTACAGGAGCTTTTTGCATGAAGTCCTATGGGAGATTTTTGCATGAAGCCTTTGGATCTTGAAAATATTTGTTGCATCTCAGTCACAAGGGAAGTCTCCTTGTTTTTCCAAATATAATTTAAAAATTTATCTTCCATTTCCTGCTCACCAACACTGCCTAATTTCTCTCTCTACTTGCTAATAATTTTTATTGTGTTATTTATGAAGGAGTTTTAATATATAATTTGTATGATGGCTGCTACATGAAACAAAGTTGTACTGTATGTTTTGTACTGTGTACAAGATGTAATGAGGCCCTACTGTACTATGAATATAAGAAAATTCCACTGGGTTGGAAAGCATGAAGGACAGTCTAACTGGATATTGTTTTTACCTTTCCTTTGAGGCAGAATTGAATTACAGCCAAAATCAGTGATCTTCACAACCATGCGATTGTCCACTACACAGTTCGTGGATTTGAGCCGACCATGGACTTCTGTTTTGCTTGAGTGCAGGTAAGACATTCCCTGTGGTTGATAATAGGGAGAAGACAAGGCTATATATGAGACTCTCAGCTGTTACTAGAGTCAAAGAATATGAAGTGTTAGCATAATATGGGTCTAAGCAATAAAATTGCCTTTATCAACAATTCTCTGTCATGGAAGGAAAGAAGTATTTTACAGAAAAGAATTTCCAAGATCATAGAAGCAGTCAACGTTAAGAAATGAGGATGGACTATTAGAAGGATCATGTCTTAACTAATGATCATCTTTCCTATTGGTTAACAAAAGCCTGATAGAGCATCTTGAGTTTTGATGAGATCAGATTGCCACTAGGGCATTAGAGGAGTTTGTTTGCTCCTTGTTTGCGTTGGTTTCATTTGTAGTAAATACTTTTTTGTTATATCTAGTACAGATCTGTTGGAACGTCAAACAAAAAAATGTCTCCAACTACATATCTACCCAGTGGTTACCGAAGATGAGAATAATTGCTCTTTATGTCTGTATCATCTTTGAAGATTACCATTCACCAGAAACTCCGTTCTGAAACGTTTCCGTAGATCCTTCTCAGCAAAGCAGCAGGTAGCATGGGGTCAATGCAGATTAGATGATACACTATCACATGAGGCAAGTGGTCAGAGTAGAGTCCTAAAGGTCACTTCTGACCTGACTGTTAATGGCTTTCTCTGCACTAGTGAATGCGTATCCATTATCCATGAGCTAAACTAGGAAGTGAGCACAATGAGGATTGGCCAGGATAGTTTCAGCTGTATTTCCTGAGATTCAGACTCCTGACTACAACACACACGTGCATACAAAGGTGTGTAGTTTGCTATTTTTTACTTACCACCTCTGAATTTTGTTCATTTAGTGCTAGAGAGTCAAATGTGTATAATACATGCCAAGTGGCCAGCACTGAGGCATAGCAGGAAAAAAACATTAATAAGTGGGTGTAAACTGAGGAAGACTGTAGGTATGCTAATTTACACTTTCCTGCTAATATTTATTCTGTTACATCTCTCTCTTCTACCATACTTATCTCACATCTACTTTTAGCCTATTGCTGGTGGTTTTTCTTCCTATAATCCTCCTTTCTGTAGTTCAGTAGATAAAGCATCATCTACATCGGTTGCTCCAAAAATAATGCCTCCTATTTATTTGCTTGGAAACTATGACAGATAAAAAGATCAGAATAACCCTGTTTGATAAAGCAAATTATCATCTACAAAACAGTGTTTTTCAGCATAGTCACCACCACTACCAATGCATTTTCACCAATTATGAACAAGAGCCTGCATGTCACACTTGTAAAAATCTGCACCAGCAGAGGTGACCCACTGTCACTGTTACCACCACTGAAACGCACCACCCACCACCTCACTGTGCTCACATCCACTGTTCCATCTCCATCAACATTCAGCAAGCATCACCAAATGTCAATGGGTGCCGCTTTTCCCCATGGATGAAGTCGGTGACACACCTTTGCTTCATATGCGCTTCCATGTCAGATGCCATTTTGTCAGCCAGCCCCTGCTGCCATCTGCCACATAGCAACAAAATGTAACAGCATGTTGATGGAAAGGTTCAACCACCAGCATCCAGCTCTGACACTGTGGGCCAACATAATAAACTAGGAGGCATTACTTTCAAAGCAGTTTTTGTATAATTTGTGGAAGTCAGAACAGATAGGTTTTATCTGTTTAGTTTCTTATGTGAATGGTCTTCCACTGAAATTCCTACATGTGCAATTCATCCTTCTGGATGGTAACTGATTGAATTTAAACAAGACTACAGAGATTATGTGGGCAGGCATACATTGTATGACATGCTGGGTTTTCTCTCCTTCCGCACCCATCTTTCCTTGAGAATTGACCACTAAGTGCTACAAGAGTTCACTGAGACATAAGCTGAGTTTGGGGCACAGTACATGTATGTCTGAGACACAGGCAGTATGCAAGACATGCAATCCCTTGAGAATGTGGTTGGACTGGTTATCCTGGGCCTGTCTAGATCCTGCCAAAATTTACAGAGGCTGTGCGCAGGCTATATCCAAGGAACACGCTTCTTGATTAAGCAGTTTTTATCATGCAGCCCTGCTGACATTATCCAGGATGTTTTGCCTGCTTCAGAGCCTATTTCCTCCAGCTATGCTATCTTTCCCCTGCTTCAGGAAATACACCCCCTTTCTATAGCAGAATTCCTAATAAGTTTCAGCATCAAACCAGAGGCAAAGGTAATTTTGATTTCCTTATACCAGAGCTTCCTTGTTAATGATTTCTGAAGAAAGAAGTCTCACAGATCTGCCTGATAATATTTTCCTCTTTCCTTCTAATCATCTTCTATACCTATCTGAAAACAAATTAAAAAAACACAACAGTCTGGAGAACTGCTAGAGGGCTTGAGAGGAGCATACATTGGGATGAGGGGAACAGGAGCTGAAGGGTCATGATATAATTTAAGTAAAGCTAGAAGACATTCAAGTGGAAAGCTACGTTAGTGAAAAGCAGAAAAAGAAGTGCATGATAATGTCTAGGTCCCAGAGATTTCCACCACAGCATCAGGAGGAGGCAGGAATAGGAAAAGGAGAAGTTGGCAGATCATCCAAATGACCATAAATTGCCACATATTCCTAAGTCTGAATTTTCACACCAACTCTAACATTGCTAATATAATAATGCTCTGGAGCCTTTCCAGAATGGATACAGCATTCCACCCAACCCCAGCCTCCATATCCTCATTACCAATGGTGCAGTGAACAAATGGTTCTGAAGTCCTGGTCACACCTAGTGTAGTCACTGGGCATTTGGTCACTCCCTTCAGAGGGACTGCAGTTTTCCATCTCTCATAAACGGAGCCACTACCTGTTCACCATTTTCTTAGGTAATATCTGAAGGTGAACTGCAAAGGGTTGAAAAATGCTCTACTCTTTCGATATGCTGAAAGGAAGAAGGGAAATTGCACTGATGCTATTTAAAATGAAGCTTAATGCTGAACACTAACTGAACCTGAAAGTCATTAACAAGGCCAATAAGCTGTGACAATTTGGATTAAGGAGGTTCTAATAAAAAGCAAGATTTTCAGTGTCTCTTTAGAACAGTGGAGTCATACATCATGGAGACCAAGGCAGAACTGAAGTGTGTAGGGAAATGGAAAAACTTCCAACAACAGTTGTGCACAACAAAAAGTTACCAAAAAGTATTGCAAATTACCTGCAGAGATATAGTGTATGTGAATTACAAAGTTTTCTTAATTACCAGCTAATCAGATGCAAGTCTGCAGTGTAGAATAGAATTTGCTTTATTATGAATTTCTGTTTTTCCCTCTCTAGCTGACTGAAATGGCTAGTCCCACTGAAAAATGAGAGTCTCTAGAGAGTGGGAAAATCAAAATAAAATGCAGAATAAACAGAGCTTGTTTTGAAAAAGAACTTGATCTTGGTTCTGGGTACAAATTGAAATAATCCCATCATTTTGAAAGAACACAGTTTTCCTTTACATGTCTTGCCCGAGGCCAGACAGCACAGTCTAATTTACAGGGCTCGTGACTGCCCAAGCCCTACTAGTCAGAGTCGCAATCATGAAATCATAACCCCCTGATCTTTGGGTCCCATGTCTTTTTGAGGCATATTTTATTATTCATATATACCCCAAAGCCAAATATGGTCCCCATTTACTCCTTCAGTTTGAGAGTCACAGGCTTTCCTGGCCTCCTGGAGGCCAGAAGGAAGAGTGGAAGGGCATCAAATTCTATAAAGGAAAGGAAAAAACTGTAGTAGCTGCTTTTCTCCAGAGGATCCATATTGCAAGAAAGGACAGGCTGATTAATATTGCATGGTCAACAGTCCACTTACCTTGGCAATATCGTACATGACAGAGATTTTAAATTCCCAGTCCATGAATGTGCCATCAGGGTAGGAGATTGTATCATTTAAAACATCCTGTAAAGGAAAAAAAAAAAAAAAAAGATTCTAATCTGCATCAGGGAAAAAGCAGAAGTGAGATGTGAGTATTACATAGCCTTTCATCTAGGGACTGAGTAAGGCTGACCTGCATGTTAGGAATGCATGCACTAGAGCATAAGTTGACTCAAAAGACAGAGAAAATTACATATATTTTAGGATTACTAGAGAGAACTAGAAAAGTGAGGACTCCAGAAAGGAAGGGTTTTGTGTAATTAAAGTAAACTGTGAATTTGCTCTTAAAGCCAAGGTAAATCTAATCACGCTGTGACAGAAATGAGTAAGGACTCATTTCAGTAAGGAAATAAGAGGAAAGGACTGCATGTGTTTTGTGCTCAATCCAGTTACTTCTAACTAACTCATGGCCTTATAAATTCAAAGTAGAGTGATCTTTTAACATAAAGGGACAGTGATTTACAGTTCCAAACACAATGATTTCCATTGCTAAAAGTCAGTCTCCATGAGTTTAGAAGAAAATAATTGGAGATAGATCTGCTATTTTGCTGCCTTGTTGTGAGTTTCATGTGAGTTCCAGAGCCCACTGCTACTGATGAGAGTCTTCGTATGGTCTAAGAAGCTTGCAGAAAATTTGACACCACCATGATTAGCTCTGAAATAATATTGGTAGTAATAAAGTCTAAATCTTTCCTTCCTCTTGCCAGGTAACAATTTACTGTTTCCTTTTATAAACAAGAACGAAGGGCTGACAACACAGGATTTACTATATTCCAGTCTTAAACTGTTTGCCTCTTATTAATATAATATTATTTTCTCTGTGTTTTCAAACTCTGGGGCCACTGCAGGAGCTGCAAGAGCATCAGCAGAGACAACAGCTACGTCTTGGAAAATAAAGAAAACATTATATACTATATGCTCCCAGTGGGGAAAATAATAGATACTGGCTGTTGCTGTTGTCTGGGTAGAGCTCTTGCCTATATTCCCTTGCTCACACTTCACTGCATCCTCTGGCTACTGAGAACCACCAGTCTGATGGCAGCCACAGGTGGAAAATTTGGGAGAGGTGAGCAAGGGGGAAGGAATTAAAAATCAGAAACTTGCCACCACTTGCTTGGTGCAGTGCTGCAGCATGAGGGCCACACAGAGCAGGAGATCTGTTTTCTTACTACAATAATTTGGGGAAGGGAAACTGCAAAATTCTTTACCCGCAGGGAACCTCTTTCGCAGTATTCAATCACTGCAAAGATCATGGTGTCCATCTTCACTGTGCCATAGAACTTGGTCAGGTTGTAATAATCAATCTGCAGGAGCTAGAACAGCAATATTACATCTATTTTTAAAAGCAGTTGTTGCTAGTATAGAAACACAGGTCGATGACGCTTGTGTGACTTTTTATCTCAGGCTCTGATAAGATGTAGGAGTTCCCTTTGAACCAGGCAAGAGTGAAGTACTTGAAGGCATTTGTCATTCCAGAGCCTTCCAGATTAGGGAGTTAAAACTGGATGCTGCTGGATTCTGCAAGATCATTCCAGAGACAACTACAATCTCTATTATTGCTTCTCTAGTCAAATCTCACAGCTAATAAAAATAGCCATTATGAGAGAGAGAATGTTGTTAATCAATCAGCAAGTGAGCAGGTAATAAAATTGTAATGATGCTGCATGATATTATGGACTTTGTCCATACATATACATATACAGACGAATGTCATTTACTTCAGAGTATTTTTAGAGATTAGTGAATTCACAGTATAGCTGTGTTGTGTAAAAAAGAAAACTTGTCATTCAAAATAATGCAGTACTGTAGCCAAGTTCATCCCTAATGTTAGAATTATCAGTATGCACAAGTCAGCACAGAGCTACTTATATTGAAAGATCTGCATTTGGCATTCAGTAATGAGATTTAACTACAATATTCCACTACAAATGAATTAGCACATGAGCAGAGTGCATAGTCTTTTAGCGCTGGCTGTAAAAATGTATTTAGCAGGGCCTTATGACAGTGCATGAATTACTTCATTCACCTCAGTTTCACTGGCTTCAGCTGATGATGTGATTACACAAGCAGACAGAGGTCATCAAGCAGTATGCTTTGATGATCACCTGTCCACCTCACAAACATGCATAAGCATATATATGGCTGATGGAGATGGCAATGGAGGGCAATGACTTCACTCACTGGCTTCATCCCACCCTGCTGAGTCCAGTTGCTACATACAATAATTACCTTGTTCAGTTCTATTTTTTGCTTCTCTGTGAAATTACCATCATTGTTTTTGAGATCCTTCAGGATCACCACCTGAAGAAAAAATATCAGTGGAAAGAAATTGTAGTGATTAATTCTTCTTTTCCAAGAAATGCTGGATGAATATCTCAGTGACACTTGCCTATTGCTTTGCTGTCTCAGTCAACTAAGTAAGCAATGTAGTTACATTTCCCTCAAAGGATTTACCACGTAGACAGGAATGGCATTCAAGGCCAGGCTGGATGTGGCTCTGGACAACCTGGTCTAATGGTTGGCAACCCTGCCCACAGCAGGGGGATTGAAACTAGATGATCATTATGGTCCTTTTCAACCCAGGCCATTTTATGATTCTATGATTCTGTGATGCAGATTGTACCTCAACATGAACATGCCTTCAGTCAGGCAGAGAGCAAGCTCAGCTGAATATACAAGAAATGCACGGAAATGTCCTGTTCTCCACTGATATCTTAATCTCCGTGTTATCAAACTGCATGTATTTAACTTCTGTGCTTTCTGTTTCCACTTTCGTGCTTTTGGACTAGGCCAGGGTTCACGGTGTCTAGTGGTTTGCCTCCTGGCAGTAAGCAAAGTGCAAAGCACCCGATACGGCACATTCCTTCCATGAACCCAAGCCATTTTGCAAGGTCAGAGGGAGGCAGAGTTGCTTCCTGTACTCCAGAGAGGATGTCTGCCACAGAGCTCTCCTGAGCAGAGGAAGGAGCATGGACTCTCAGTTTACCTTCTTGTCATATTTGCCCTGACGCAGTCTCTGGGTGGTGTCACGTCTCTTATCTTCATCAATCTGAGAACAAAGAAGGATCATTAACTTGCAATTATCACCTACTCCCCACTCAGGCTCAGAGAGGGAAGTGTTGCCAGTGTGTGCCCCACAGAGAAGCATAAGCCTCTCTGTAGGGAGTGCCATCACATGCCACAGGAGGTGTGGGGTAGCCAGGCCGCTCCCACAGCTACCATGGCCTCCACTTGCTGCTCCTGTGCTCCTGGGAGTCAGACGAGTGCAACAAAGCACAGAAAAATCATCTGTGGTGTGGAAGAGACTGGCAATCAGCCCTCAGCCTCTTTCCCCTTCATAAGACAAGCATAACTGTTGGGAAATTTATTCTATTAGGGAGTGGTAAAAGGAGAATAATCAATATAGCAAGTGAGAGTTAAAAAAATAAACCACAATAACGTTAACAGATCCCATTCCTATCGCAGCCATAGCCTGTTTTAGTCAGAGAAAGCCAGTGTCCCAGCATTGATGGTTCTCAGGAGACAAAATCCGAGATCCACCTTTGGGTATCATACTTCTCTTACCTTCAGACTGACATGGTTTGTCTCACTGGTCTCCAGGGGCAAGATTTTCTCAGGTGATATATGGGACCATTTCTTCCGCCGACGCTCATTATCTCTCCTGTACTTCCTGCAAAACAAGCAAACTTCAGGATACTACACCTCCCAGAGAACTGAAACTCACGACAGAAGATTGGGACAGGGAAGCTTTGGGATGATGCAAGGATGGAGTGTCAGGTTGACAAGGCTTTAGCACATGCCGCATGTCTCTCATAATCTTCTATTTTGAGGCTACTCTTATTCCCGTAACTTTGGGAAAGAATAAATGCTGTCTCAGTTCCACAGACACAGTAGAAGAATAGAAAAGATTTATCAGAACAGCTGCTGGACCATTTCTAGAGACTCAAGAGAGGTCAGAACAATTTAAGGTGCGAAGGGCTTTCTTCATTTTATATGGTTTTCTCCTGTATGTTACTGAATGTACTCTAAAGGGAGGTGCCTCAAACAACTACTAGCCAAATGAAGTCCTGGCATCAACACTGGGTGTTAATAACAGATGTGAGTACAATGCCAGGAGAGGAGACAAAACAGTAATGATATGAGACCCGTTTTTGTGGACACCTCTTATATTCTGCATATTTTGAAAAAGTCCTTGGAACTGGAAAAAAGGAAACTGCTGTCTTTCTTGCAGAATTTCAGAGCAAACGCTATCTTCCCTTATAGAAAAGCTGCAACTAGGCTTGTACTCATCAAATTATCTGTTTACCCATGCAAGTACTTCCTCTATTTAAAAAAAAAAAAAAAAAAAAAAAAGAAGAAGAAGAAGAAGAAGAAGAAAGAAAACACATGATTTAAGAATGTCTGGAGAGATAGTGTATTGGGAATCCCAACACATGATGACTACTGGCAAGTGCTCCAAATGGGAGAAATGATTGTATTAACTAATAACAAAATATTCCCTTTTCTGAGTCATTTTTACTTATATGTGTATAGGAAAGGGGGTACTGATAATTGCTGTAAGAACGATATTTCTCTGTTCAGTCTCTAAAACTGTTCTCATTACCTCATCAGAATGCACTGCAATTCCAACAATCACCAGCTAGTGATTAAGGATGCATCAAATTGAACTAAAATCTACTGAGTCTAATAATTAGTTATGTGTTTTTTAGGGCTTTGCTATTTTCCTCAGCACTCAGAACTGTAAAGGGAAGTGTGTAGTTCTGACTATGAAGCTATATGTTTATCCTAGAAACCTGAGAGATAA
This sequence comes from Phasianus colchicus, assembly GCF_987193195.1. Classification (NCBI taxonomy): domain Eukaryota; kingdom Metazoa; phylum Chordata; class Aves; order Galliformes; family Phasianidae; genus Phasianus; species Phasianus colchicus. Next base: position 49,619,132 of record NC_143436.1, read on the forward strand.
ACAGGGACTAATGAGGCATTTTCTTCGTTTTCATAATTGAGTCTCTCTTATTACCTTGTTAGGGAACAATCTGCTGCAGCACTTCTAGTTGAGACGATTGCTATTATTTCTATACTAAAAAGTAAGTTCTCTAGAAGAAAACATGAAGAAATTATTCTAAAATATCCTCAGAAACTTCTATATTTGATGGTTGAGGATATTACAATGGTATGTATACAGTAAGAATCGAAAAATATGAACAGGATGTTTAGTTTATATACATCTGCAAATACGGAAGAGTACAGAACCTTTATAACATGCTCAAATTGTCTCTAGGCAAAACTTTGTCAATTTTCATGACCATATACTAACAACTTTACTTTTCTGTTTATACGTTAGTGCTTATGTGGGAATAGTCAGCTGTTCCATTTCTTGAGCACAACTGCCTGTGTAAGAGTTGTATACCTTCATCTTTGAGTTTTCATCATGAAAAGCTCTAGTCCACAAGGCAGATTGGTCCACTTCAAATAAGTGAACCTGAGCATCTGTTTCTAATCAGGTTTTGTTAAGACCTGATTTTCTCACTTTGCCTGAAGTTCTCTACTGTGTAAATAAGAGGGGTCTTTGGCTACCAAAACCAGATGCAAAGTTAAGACAATTTCTTTGAATATGAAAGAAGACTATATAATTTGGAACTGTACTGAAATTTCTTCCAGCAAAAGGAGATTCCACTGGTTTCTATTTCTGCATTTTCCATCACAATTAAGATGAACTATGTTAGATTTGAGAAATTACATCTGTTAGAAAAGTCTGTATGTGAAGAGTTGGACTGAGTCAGAGGAACTGAGAGAGTGAATGGCTGCATGAAATGAAAACACTTGAACCTTATGGAGTTTTGATTCCCACAAGACAGAAAACTCCTTCTGAATTGAACTTCTCTATCACCAAGAGGTCAAAGAAACATAAAGGAACCCCAAGTGGGCTAATGGTTGACAGTAAGTGGAAAAAATCTGAAGTGTGGTCTGAGACATGAGATTCTGTGTTGAGCAGGAATCAGAACTTTTGCAGATGCAGAAACTTTAAACCTGCTTGTATCTTCTCCCTTGATTATTATCCTTACATAACAATGCTACAGATGCAAACCTGGCTAAACAGTTCACATCAAGAGCGACTACCCAGGTATGTAAGGAAAGGATATGAATAGCTCTTCAAGGAGAAATCAAAGGCACTGCCCTAGGAGGAAAATTCTTCTAGGATAAACAGAGGGACAAAGGGAGTGGTACCTCAGGACAAGCAAAGAGATGATCAGAACCAGAATCACAATTCCTGCGAGTGTGAAGACAGCAATAGTCAGTATGTGTGGGCCTGCAGAAAGGAAAAAAAAATAGAAAGTAAACAACTTAATGAAAGACACTGAAAAACAGTGTTCTATTTAAGAAACTACCTTCACCCACATATGCAAGTCACAGTAGCCAAGCAGGGATATTCTTTGGTCACATTCCAATTGAGAAGCTTTGCTAAAGCTCAGCAGTCCCCAGAGATGACATGTGCCTGCTCCCTTTCCAAACAGGATGAAGCATGGCCCTAAGCAGTGCTCTTATGTCCCCACCTGAGGCATGGGCACTCTGTAGGCACAGCCAGGTGGGAGGTGCATTCAATAGCACTAACTGCCACATCAGCTCAGAGCTTCCAAGTGTTTCACTTCTTCTTTAAAAAGAAACTAAGATAGGTCTGCAATAAAAATAACTGTTTCTTGGTAACCACATTCTAAAAAATGAAGCAGACAAATCAGTTCATGAGAATAGAGTGGCAAGTGGATACAACAGTCTGTGTGGTGGGGATGTACATGCATTAAGTGGTTGAAAACCACGGAAAGTAAAATAAGAACAACAAATTTATAAAAATTAATAAAAATAACATCAAAAAGCAACAAGACTCACACTAGCTACCTCCAAAATCAGGCAGTAGCTAAGCACAGATTTTAAGCACACTAATGTAATTGTTTGCATCCAACATAGAACTCTATTTAGGAACTCCTTTGCATTTTGGGCCCAGCATTCTAGCTTTGGTTTTGTTGTTCTCCCTGCCTTCCATGTTCTCATGCCAGCCTCTGTTGAAAACTATCTGTACAACCATTTCTCTTCACCAGGATACCAAGATACTGTCAACTCCTCATAATGACATATCCTCGGGATTTTGAAAGCAATTTCCTAAGAATTCTCTAAAACCTCAGCTTTGTGAGCAGTGGTTTATCATCAGGTTGAAGTTTCCCATGGAAGGCCGGTTGAACCGCATTTTCCTGTTCCTTAGACTCTGCTTCCACCTCCTGGCTGCTGGTGTTACAACACACCGAAGGACTCCGCATCTTTGCACTGGAGGAATGTGTATTTTTACAAATGGGAAAACAAAATAATCAAGTGCTTGTGAGATGCAATTTTACTTTGTCTATGCGCAGCTTGGCCATGAAGTCCAGCCTTCATTATGTACTCAATGTTAAGATACCATTTCATAGACACAACGGTTCTGCAATTCCCAAATATTTTTCTTTTGCCCTTGTGCAGCCACTTCAAACAAGGACACCTTCAAAGGAATGTATTGAAGATAGTGAGGTCCTCTGATAACATAGTGCATGTGGTGCATGAGGGGAGGATGAGAATGGGACTGGAGCAACACTGCAAAGGCTGGAGCCGGGCAGCACAGCTGTCACAACACAAGCTGGTGCAAGGTTGACACACACTCTGTTTTACTTTACTGGAGAATAGAAGTGTCCACCTTACTGTGAATGACTTTTAGTTTGCAGATAGTGCTTGTTCCTCCAGTTATCGCTTTGCATTATAACATTCCCTAATGGAGGTCAACAGCACAGCAAACTAATGGAGCCCTAGGTTATAACTCTGGCACCTTTGGACACTCACTCATCAGTGCGAATGACTCAGGTTAACACCAACCAACCTACGGTGCACTAACCCTTGCAACCACTGCCACAGCAGGAATTTTTATTTTGCATATCATACCTTGAAAAATATGTCTTCCTATTGCCAACTGCCATGTTGCAAATGGCAAAACAACACCTGCTGACCCTGACCAGCGGGGCTGTACTTTGCCATGCTGAATAACACAGAGGGTTAATCATTTTATCCAGGAGTCACCAAAAACTCGAAAGCAGTGGTGGTTTCTGGGATGTCAGGTTCAATGTTTGGGCAGAGATTGAGCTGGATATTAGGTGTGAGGGTTTTGTAAACTCTCTTGGAAGAAAAGGTACGTTTAATGGATATCTCACCAGTGCTTGGAATATCACTAGGCAGCCTGTGGCTCTTCCAGATGAAATCCGGACTGGTAGATACTACATACGTCTTGTTCTCCTGAGTGTTGAAATACATAAGAACTCTGTACTGTGGCTGTAGGAGTGAAAAAAATGCAGTCAGCAGCAGTTCTCTCTCTCTCTCTCTCTCTTTTTTTTTTTTTTTTTTTTTTTTTTTGTCCCTTGTCTCTAACTATTCTTAAAAATGCACAGCTCAAACTTCAACAGAGTAATTCTTGCTCTTTCTGCCACACTGGTGTGTTCTCTTCAGCTTAGCCATATGTTAGGCTGCCATATTCTTCCTTACTCCTCCCCCCTCCCTAAAAATAAATGTATCAGAGTGACTAACTGTACTTCACTTAGTGAACCTGGACGACATCAATCCTCCCATGTCCAACACGCCATTTATGACCCCCTCCCAGCATGCCCAGTATGACTTGATGTGCCACCACTTCAGGTTGTTTACACTATTCTTATGTGATAATGCATGGCATTTTGTTTCTCCTTTCATATACAAGGCCAAGCAGTTGCTTCCTGGACATACATACATCACTTGCAGACTGTGTCGTGTACAGCAGGGTCAGATTGTTATCAATATCTCCGAATGCATCTAGAGTCACGGGACCCTGTGCACCTGTGGACACACAAAATTAGTCAGATGGCTTGTATTATACAATAAATAAATATGTGACAGGAATTATGGGACAAATAAAAGGATGCTCAGGATCTTTTTCTTCTTCATCTACATGCTAGAGCACATATCAGTTTAGTGTAGCACTGCTTCTTCCTTCATAATGCTCCACATTTTCTCTAGAAAACCCAAAAAAAGGTGTTGAACTAACTGCACAGAAAAGCAAAGTCTCCCTCTAGCCATAGAAAAGATATATATGTCAGGTTTCTTCAGTATACCAAGAATGGCAGAGTAAACTCCCCTGAAGGGATCATTTTAGAGGTGAGAAGGAAAATTGCCCATTTCCCTCTGCAATTTGAGTCTGTCAACAAGAAAAGAAATGTGGAGGTACTTTCATTCCTCTAACTCTTTTGATAGCTATGTGCTTGACTATAACAACATTATTTTAACCAAGTTCTTTTTGCCTTTAATCTCTTGACTCCTAATGTCAGCAGATGTGTACACTGAGAAATTGCCTATGGAAAACATTCCAAGGATTTTAGGGTGGAACCTTCTACATCCCTCAGCACTGTCTTTACTTTGTTCTCATGAGGCCAGGCACTTCAACAAGAGTAAGTGTTGCCAATATCCACCACACTTGAAAATCTCACCACCATTTTTTCCTTTCTTTTTGTTCAGGAAAGTCTCTTTGACCGGTTTCAGATTGCTCTTTTGCTGCGGTTGCTAATGATTTCTTTTATTTTTCCTAAAGTTCAGCATCATTATTTTCATTTGGAAATGCCTTTTTTTTCTTTTCTTTTCTTTTTTTTTCTTTTTTTTCTTTTTCTGTTAATTTTTTCACAGTTCACCTTCTACATACCAAAATATTATTATTTGAACTCTCTACTCAGCCAGCAACTACACAAGGAAGAATGAAGGTGATTCAACACCTTTCACTTCTAGGAGCTTTTTTAAAAAAGAAACCTATAACTAACATGCAAAATTAATTTGAGACAAGAAAAAAAAAGTCTGTGTAACTTATCTTTCAAACCAAATGAAACCAAAGAGATGACAGTATAAAAAAGGATGCAGACTTCAGTAGGAATTCACAGAATCACAGACTTACAGAATGGCTTAGGTTGGAGGGGACCTTAAAGATTATCTAATTCCAACCCCCTGCTGTGGGCAGGGCTGCCATCCGCCAGCTCAGGCTGCTGGACCCATCCAACCTGGTCTTGAATGCTTCCAGGGATGAGGTACCCTCAGCTTCTCTGGGCAGCTGTGCCAGTGCCTCACTGCCTTTTGAGTAAACAATTTCTTCTTAATATCTAACCTAAATTTTCCTTCTTTTAGCTTAAACCAATTCCCCCATGTTCTATCACTATCAGACCATAAGAAAAATAGGTCGCCTTCCTGTTCATAAGCTCCCTTCAAGTACTGGAAGGTCACAATGAGGTCTCTCTGGAGAGTCCTCCAAGCTAACCAAGCCCAGCTGCTGCAGTCTATCTTCATAGGAGAGATACTCCAGCCCTTTGATTATCTTTGTGGCCTCCTCTGGACACATTCAATCAGCTCCAGATCCCTCCTATACTGGGAGCCCTAGGTTTGGACACAGTACTCCAGATGGGGCCTCACAATGGCAGAGTAGAGGGAGATAATCCTCTCCCTTGCCATACTGGGCACACCTCTTTTGATGCAGCCCAGAAGCATAAGCAAACCTTTTTTTTTTTTTTTTTTTTTTGCTGGGATGCTATGGTTAAAACAAAGATAAGCACAAAGTCTGTCAGACCATATCAAGAAACTCTGGGAAACTTCCAGCCATGTTTTGTGAAAGTAGGTGAGACAATAAATACGGAGCTTTGAGTATCACTTTGGTACAGACCTCTGATGTGAAGTGACAGATATTCTTTGCGCACAGACAGATACTGTTGTGATTTTGTTGTGTATGTGCTGTCTCTGTCTTTTCCTAATGATCAATTTCTGTGATTTTTAAGTACAAAAGCCCACTGGTACTAGACAACCTGTAAGAGGAACAGGAACACTGACTATGAAGACCCATTGTGTTGCCAGCTGGATTATGCTCTCAACAGAGACACCCAGGCCTACAATGCCTTTGTAAACTAAAATCAGTTTGAAATTAATTGATTAAAGCTTTGATAAGTGGACTTCAGAGATGTTTTGAACATTAATCATATTTCACAAGCACTTCTCTCAAGCCAAAGCTAGGTCTCTGGTACAAAGCGTAGAAAAGACATTGCCACAATTTAACAACCCGTGGAAAACTGAAAATGAAACCTGAATGCCAGTTTGCCTCTAGAGGAAGCACAGACTCTGAAACTCTTTGCTCTTCTAGCACCTTTTTCATTCTCTGAAAAGTCTCCTTACAGACTTCATCTCTTTTTCAAAGTAATGGCACCAGTTTCAGGGCCTCATCCCTGTCCTCCAGCTCTGCTGCCCAGGAAGCTCTCTCTCCCCTCCTCCCATCCCTCTTTTGTCAGCAGTATTCTCCAAACACAATTCGGATCTTCTCTACAGATTACAAAAATGTTTATTAGGCTGGGCTGCTACTATTTCTGAATTTTGAACCTGAACACAAATTTTTCTCACCCAGAATCTTGTTGCAAAAAAAGGATAACCAAAAATGCTTATGTAGCACTGAGGGACATGGTCAGTGAGCATGGTGGGGATGGGCTGATGGTTGGACTAGATGACCTAAGAAGCCTTCTTCAACCTTAATGAGTCTATGATCCTGTGATTCTTTGAAAAAGCCATGACCCAGAAAGCAATCTGCTCTCAAACAGGCTGTTGCTAATTGCAGTGGCACTGAGGTTATTCTACACAACTGCTACGTAGTGCTTTTGTTAATACTGAAGATAACATATGTGATAAAAATGATAGAAATGTAAAAGAAAAATTACAGTAGGAATAAAACTCACTGAAATGCTTGGACTTTTTTTAGTGTAAAAGGGACTTATCCTAAGTGTACTTAAAACGAATCTCTTTCTTCACTTCAGTGAACCCTGCTCAGGACCATACATTTTTACCTTCAAAAGTGATATTTCGGAATTCATTGATGAAGCTGAGAGGTAACACAGGGCTTTGGGAGAAGATAAATTTCTTCAGAATATGTCCAAACAGCAAGACTGCATTATAATAGCCAATAACAAAGTCATCTTCCAGCTAGAAGAGGAGGAAAAAAAAAGCACTCTGAGAGTTCATATTTCTGCTTTAAAACTACAATAACTTTGGTAATTTGCATAGGCAAAATTTCCAGCATGGAAGGCCAGCATCTGCATGTTGAGTGATTACATGGGCAATGCTACATTGGTGTTCTCTCTTGGAAGTGTAAAGTTGTGAAGAATAAGTTTTTGGTGTCTTAAGACAGGAAAGTAGGGAAAAACTTAAAAGAGGCCCATGTAAAGCACTGGCATGCTGATTCTGGAGCAAACGATTCAAGAAATCCTACATTGTAGGTTCTAAGCAGGTGCGCACAGCGGGACACTAAGCTCTTGGCTTTGGATTAGACGCTCAGTGCAGATCATCTGGTGTGGTGCCAACAAGTCTGGGCTTCCAGATGGCCACAGCTCAAGGGCAAGAAGCTGTGCCAAAATTCCCAGCTGCCTGCCACAGAGCTGGCACCCAAAAAAGGTTGAACCCAGGCTGAGGGATCTGGAAACTCAGTAAAGCCAGCCAAAAGCTGGAGAGCTGGAGCTCAAAGCCAAAAATCCTGGAAGGAACTCTCTTGTAGAGTTTGTTTCCTGGGCAGACTGCGGGAGTATCAGTATCAGTAAAGCAGATACAGGGTTTGTACAGTTTCAGCTTTCCAGGAAATTTAAGAGGACATGTATGCATTTCCTACAGAAAAAAAACAAAAACAAAAACAAAAACAAAAAACCAAGAACAAACAAAAAGAAAACTTGTTTCTTGAAAATTAGAAAAACTGGAACATCTCTGGTCAGAAACAGTAATGGTTGTGATTGCCACCACTTACGCATACCTGCATACAGAAATCTTATCTTTCCATGCTTGCATCCCTATTACACCTATAGATCTTCTTTCATTGATGTTTTGCAGCTACACAGAAAACGTAAGATTGTCAGTCAACCAGAAGTGGAGTCAGAAAGACTTGATCTATGAGTCTCCCCCAGTCCCATGGACATGATACTTGTGGAACAAAAGAAAAGATTGAGTTGAACTTCACAAAGCAGGAATACGAGACCATGGATGTTTGCCTTAGGACACTGCATTTTTACATCATTACAGCAGAACGAAAAGTTATCTTGCATGAATGTAAGAAAATGTTGACATAAAAGCCTGACAGGGGATAATTATCACTCTGTTTTCAGTTTTCATTTCCTAGTGCAGGAGCATGTGTGAGCTGAATGTGATGATCAGATATAAAACAGCATGGTTACCAGGCTGGTGTCAACAGTCCTTGTGCTGAAGTTGTTATTAGCTGGTGGTAGAGTCAGGACGAGTACATTCTGCATGTAATGGGCTGAGGTAGTATTCCTGAAGTATGTGTTCCTGCAAAGCAAAGTGAAAAGCCTCATGAAGAGTCAGCAACAGGGGCGGCAGTAACAGAGCATTCTCCCCTCCCCAGTGGAGCTGTTACTTAACAGGCTAAAACAGTAGTTATAGAAATAAAAACTAATCATAGACAAAACCCTTTATACTGTTCATTCCCTCATGCCAGCTTTTGTCTTAACTATATTAAAAGGTAATATCAAAAAGATTGGCAATCTGAAACTGTGTTGTTATTAACGTAGCTGCTTTCTGTCCTATTTTTTCCTCTTCAAAGCAGGAATTTGTATGATTAAAATAGAGTCTCCTCCTGGAATATATAGTACTGGGATCTGTCACTTTTTTTCATGTTGGTGTGCACATTTCTGGCCTCTTTAGCACTCTTTTACATGTTCCTCTAATTCTGATATTTCCTGCTAGAATTGATAACAGCAGGAGTTGCTCTGTAAACATTTAATAGGAGGGCATAAACAATCAGAGAGCTCAGAGAGCATCCTACTGATTTATTTTTTTCATTCAGTGATCTGGGAAAATCAAAAGAAACTGTGTGAACTGAAAAGCATGCTAAAACAAGCAGGAACATTTGTAGCTTTCAGGCGTCTTTGGTTTCATCATCCTGACAGGCCATCTGGAAGAGCTCCCCAGACTGGCAAAAACATATTGATTCATGTACCACAGAGGAATTTAGCAATTGCTATAGCTAGACTGATTAAAAACTCATTTTGTAGGAACCTTCTCTTATTAGAATTTTGGATTATCCTTTTAAAGGTTTGTTTGTTTGTTTGTTTCAGTAAGTACTAAGGTATTAAGGGCTTTTGGAGACCACAAGCTCTGCTCCTCAGACATCAGATGAGATCACAACTCCACAACCCCGTTCCTGCCTTTCTCTGAATCTTACAACTTTTACATCACACTTTTAACCCCAGATAATTTCAAATTGCTTTTCATTGAGGCTTGAACTGAACTAACCAGATGGAAAGGAAACTTCATTAGACTCCACCAGACTGGATAATTCTACAGCACACCCCTTCCCTTGAGGGAGACTTGAACACTCCATGTGTCTTGGATGCAACAGGACTCAGAGCTGAAGGAAATTTAAACCCATCGCTTTGTCTGAGGGCTGTGATGCTTGTAGAAGCATAGACTTTGCCTTCTCCTATGGCTTAAATTTAAATCTAACATAGTATCTGTATTTTGTTTCTGTTTTAGGATCAAAATGGTTTGAGATCAGAGGGATATGTAGCAGAATTAAGGAGGGCAGCATATAAAATAGTCTGAGGCAGCTGGGTGTGCCAGAAGGACAAACAGGAGTCCTGGACTTAGTTTCGGTCTACACCAACTAGCTTTCTCCCAGACCATGACTTACCAGGGTGGCAGGAACCAATCCCAAGAGCAGTTTGGGCATGGTTTAGCCATATGGCTGTGGGCTGTGCTTTGTCACTTCAGCTTAGGGCCAGAAATCAGCTCTTGGTCCACTTATTTACTAATTCAAAGCTCGTGAGGCTACAACTGATAAAGTTAGTCAATGTCTGTCCTCAGCTACAAGGTTTTTCTAATTAGTAATGGGAAGATGAAATCGAACAACAGAATACTTAGGCTGAGTACTAAGGAACATCTCTGAAAAGTTAGATTTCTGTAGTTACAAAGATGTTGCTCCTTGGAAGAAATAACTGCACCTCTCTTTTAAGTCATTTAATAATGAGTAAGTGGATCCTAGAAAAATGTACTGCAATCCATATTTCCACAGCTGCCTTGGTTGGATAGAGTGTATGAAAAGTTTACAGTCCTCATGTGAAGAGCTCATGACCAACTTTGGACTCTGATTCTTTCAGAGCTTCCTGCCCTGAGGAGTCCACAGGACGAAGTTAACCATTTCTGTTCTGGTCACTGCCTTAGAAAAATCTTTCGTGGACTAAATGGGATGTTGTAGAAGATGTGCCATGATTCACACACCAAACAAGTTATATAAAGAGCAAGACAAGAGGAAAGAAATGCTGGAAAACATTTTGAAATAAAGCATTTCTTCAACAGAACAGTTCCACACTGACCATCTCCATTATCTGTATCTTTCAGCAAAGTGCAGAGAGAATAGGAAAAGCAAAGGTGATACTTTACTTGAAGAGATCTATCAGGATGATAACAATGTCCTTATCCACTGTCTCCGTCCCGAGGTCTTGGCCAATGTCAGCTGGAGTGCCACACATGATGATCACTACAGATTGGGCAAAAAGGGAGGTGAGAAGTACAGATAAGGAAAGGGCATTTGCTTGCTCCCTGGTGCCTGAGTGACAGGCAGTGTAGCAATGGTGGACTCAGGCACATTACCTGCATTATGCTGGGACCGTCTGCACAGGATATCTGAGGGATGGGGATACCTAAGGGAAAGTCAGCTGGTAGAAAGTGCCTCAATGCCTATTCTATATTTGACTGCACCAGAGCACCACCATTATCTCACTCAAGTAAGCAGCAGCAGTTCTGATGCAATCCAGGCTACAGAATATGAAAGTTTATAAGTCATATGGAGTTCAGGTAATAGTTTAAGTGGTTTACTTATCACTCTTGTGCTCCCTTGGCCTGCTGATGCCAGGTGCTTAGTCTTTGCAGGAAATGAGGTATTACTCATCTGTTTTTTAGGTTTAGGTGGATCTCTTCCAGAAGAAGTGCCCTTTGATGGCACAAGTGAGGACCATTTATATATCAGAGCTGCAAACATGGGAATGGTAGAGAAATAAGCATTCTTGTAATATCTAGGGCCTTGATTAGGAGGACTTGTGATTCCCGGATTTCTGAATCTTTCACAAATCAGAGCATGTAGGAGGATAACATTATATCTAGATGGGACAAATCATCCCAGAAGGCTTCTGGAACAAGGATATTCCTCCATATTTTATGGGGATAGTTAGGGGAATCTGAGAGGTTTGTGCCATCTCCTAAAATGTAGCTAATAGAATAGTCTGATTTCCATGAAAAAGTAACTTACCTGCAGAGAAGAGTGCACCCTCAGCCCCTCCTTACCATTGCTTTTCCGTTTGGGATTTTTCACAAGTTTTCTAAACTGATCTTGTGTCCTCACAATCTCCTTGAACTTCAGTTTTTCAGAGAATTGTGTGACTCCAGCATCTAATGCATTCATGTACCTGGCAGAAGGGAAGGAGCACAGATAGAGTCAAAAAATGGCTAAATCTTCACATGTGCACTGTGCAATATCTCCTAAAAATCAGAACGCTAGACAGACTGTCTACAGTACATGAAAAGCAGAAAGGAGCATTTTTTTTCTGCACCACAGGAAATCAATACAGATCACAAAAGAACTAGAACTGTTGAGAAGTCATCCAGGCGTAGTTGAGGCTGGTCATACTAAGGGTGGGCTTAGAGAATGTAATCATGCAATAAGACATTAACAGTTAAGAAAAAAATCAGGACTGTGGGGAAGTTAGAGTAAGTGAGACTAATGGGAAACAGTGCAAGGAAGCTCTGCTGTAGAAGGCCCCACTTGGAGTCTTAGAAGGAATATCTGAAGATTCAAAGGAGTAAACGAGAGCTGCAGAAAGATCTCAGATAAAAAATACAGGTACACTGAGAGGAAAAGGAAGGGGAAAAAGGTGCAAAAGAGTTATACTGAGTCACTTAAAACTTGAAGGTGAAAAATGAGAATGGTAAGAAACAACCAAGTGAGTAAAAGCCAGATAAAAGATTAAGCAAGAACAGCCAACTCCTAAATCTTCTAGCCTAAGCCTATTGAGAAGAGACATTCTGTTTGAAGTAAAGTTAATGCAGAGGGAAAAGGAAAAGGATTTTCTTTGCTTTCAAACTTTTGATTTAGCAACACTGAGATCCCTGTCCTATAATCTACAAAATATCTTCTGCTCCCCTCTGTTTTCAAGAACTGAGTTGCTAATCATTCACTTACAGGACCATATGCATAGTTGGAGACATAGCTTGCTGTTGCTATCACTGTGAGTATTCATGAGGAAAACAATTGCCCCATGTAGTACAATTTATGTGTTAGCAAAAACAGATTTTTAAAATTAGGCAATTGAAAAAATTCAAGATGACAGTTTCCATTGAAGCAGAATGAGGTGTATCCTACATACTATATTAGGATGAATAATGACAATCAAATGGGAAAAAACAGAAAATTAATTTTAAATTTTTTATTAATTCAGCATTAAAGAAAAAGAGCTTTAACATTTCAGAAGTTATAAAGAAGGTCTGAAGCCAATAGATTTGTAAATTCTGCTTAAAATTCTGTAACATCCTCAGGACATGAACTGGAAATATAAATAATAGCTATCTTCTATGAATGTAGAAGCTATCCAAGTGATGGAACACCTCCCCTTGAGGGCAGGCTGAGAGAGTTGGGGCTGTTCAGAATGGAGAAGAGAAGGCTCCAGGGAGACCTGAGTGTGGCCTTTCAGTGTCTAAAAGGGGCTGGAAGAAAAAAGAGGACAGACTCTTCAGCAGGATCTGCTGTGATAGGACAAGGGGAAATGGTTTCAAAATAAAAGAAGGGAGATTTAGATTGGATATAAGAAAAAACTTTATGATAAGTGTGGTGAGACACTGGAACAGATTGCCCAGAGAGGTCGTGGATGCCCCACCCTTGGAGACATCCAAGGTCAGGCTGGAGGGGCTCTGAGCAGCTTGATCAAGCTGTGAGTGTCCCTGTTCATTGCAGGAGAGTTGGACCGGATGGCCTTTAAGGGTCCTTTCCAACTCAAAGGATTCTATGATTCTATGATTCCACATCTATATAACATTGGTAGGAGAAGCAGAAAAGCTAAGTATAGCATAGCTGATGTTTTTTGTTTGGGTTTGGTTTTAAATTAGCCGGTATTTTGGAAAAAAGTAATTCAAAAGAGCATAGAGACATTCACATGAACTGAAAGGCAAGAATCAAAAAAGGAAGAGTAAGTATACGTGTCAGTATATAAAAGCATCTACTTGACTGTAACAATGTTTGATATCTGGAGAGGAGAAAATCCAGCATTTTCAAGAAACATCTTAGGCTGATGCTTCAGGTCACAACATAAATACTGCCTCCTTTTCTTCAAAACTGGTAAGCCTATAGCTTCAACTCTGCAAACACTGGGGTAATGCTGAACAGAGAAATATTCAGTTTGAACTTTGAAATGTTTTGGAGTAATAACTGTGCACTCAGATTGAATCAATTAGTGTGTAGAACTTGATAAGATCCCTGACCTAAAAAGGCATTTATGGAGACTATGATGGAGGATACTCTTGTGTCACAATATTTACATCAAGAATGGAGAAAACAGGTATTTGCAACAGGAACAACTTCTGTGCTATGCTTTCCATAGGAAGAGAAAATATACTTAAATATACTTAAATATAATTAAAAGAGAAATATACTTAAATATATTCCAATATGCAGTACAGCTGAGGGGTGTAATTCTTCTTTTCCTTCTCTCACTCTTTAGTATCAGTAAGGCATCTCCCAGTATGCAGGGCACTTAGAACAGGCTATAGGAACCATGCCTGAGGATGGAGATGGAGCTTATTAGGTCAACAGCTGAGACAGAATTGGATCTTACCAGAGGCATTGCTCCGAGTTGTCATTCTTCTTGTAAATGTAGACAGATTCCCAAGTGCTAGTTTTGAATGGCTGCTGGATTTCATTCCAAAAATAATAGAAGAAGTCATTCACTTTCCTAGCTGGGGTCAGAAGACGGGTTAGGTTTTCTTTGTAGTCACAGGACAGTCCAAAACTCCCTACAGAGATCAGAGGCAGGCTCAGTATTGTGTCAACTCTGAGGGGAGAGACAAGAGGACACGTCTGAATGGATTGCTGTAGCACCAAGGCTGCTGCTACACGGTTTCTATCCCAGCTCCCTCTTCCTGCATGAGTTTAACCTGAAACAGAAGGTTCCTAAAGAACACAAGCAAATTTCAAGGTACTGGCACTGCAGAGACAGTTTTTGAATGGATCTGGGTGTCTTCTTCCACTGGCTCCAATTCCCTGCACAGCACAGACATTCTTCATCCAGTCTCTTTGGGTACCAAGCACCATTTCTGCCCACAGACTATGGTGAGACTCCAATGGCTCTTGTACCCATCCAGTTCTGCTGGTGGGTCATCATCAAGAACAAGATGCTGTTGTCTATCTGAGGAGCTGGTTAGTAAGCAGTGTTTGTTTTCAACAACCTACTGAACAGCTAGGAGATCTATATGGCATACATAACAGCTAGGATATGCATCTATATGGCATATTCTAGGGGCCAGGCTGGAAGAACAAATTACAAAAAGGGGGCATTGAAGTTACCTTAAGGAAAACTCCCCACTTATTGTGTCATTCTATTGACACAATAAACTACATCCTTCTAACAGGTTTTCAACTCTTTTTTGCCAACCTATGTGTGTAAGTTAATTTTTGGTGACTGTAGTCACACCTGTAGACTGGTCACAAAATGTATTTACAAATTGAGCTGCATGCTCAATATAAAGAAACCCAACAGCCTTGGCAATGTTGCGATGTCAGTTTTGGATGAACAAAGGGATTTGGTCTCTTCTCTGATCTGCTATGAATGCTGGATGATTTTCTGCCCAGCAATATAATTTTTAATGTGGTATGTATTCTATGTCTGTATTGTGATCATACTGGCGGGTGAGGGTTTTGTTGCTATTTACTCCTACAAGTCAAAAGAAAAGTCTTTCACTGTATTTTAGGAGCTGAGCAATAATATCAGTCAGAGAGACCAAATAATTGTATCCTCTGCTAGCAGCAGATTCTTAAAAAAAAAAAAAAAAATTTTTTGTCCAGAAACTAAAAGTTGGATAAAAGTATTTCCCTAGATGCTGCAGATCATCAGACTAGACTAAAAGTATTTTTGTTCCCTTATTGTGAAGTATCTTTTGTTCGCATGCTTGTTTTTTTTATAAGAGGGTATTATACCTGCAAAAAAACATGCTCATCAGCATTATTATGACAAAATGTTATTTTCCAGGTTAAGTGCCACTTCGCAAACTACAGGTTTTAAAGCTGTCACAACAGAGACAGCCATAGATGATGTAATGTCAAGGAAAGTTTTTCATAATGAAATGGACCTTCTTCTCTCTGACTTAAGGTGTTGTAAAGCGAATCACTTGTTCTGATTTATAGATCTGTTGCACTGTGGGCAAATCCAGCTGCCTGATAGTGTAATATGCATAAACGTCCACTACTCATACTTTTTACTGTATACTGTTGTAACTTTACCAGAGTCTGAGAAAAAGACTTTGGCATCATTGTGGGCAGCTCTATATCCAGCAGACAGAAAGACAAAGAAAGTTAGGGGAAGTTAGGAGTCACAACGAATAAAATGGGGCACTTTGAACAATATTTTATCATGGTCTTATACATAAAAATTTATTATTTTTATTCTTCTATAAATCAATCAAATTTTTTCCCTGGAAATATTGGACTAACTTCTTGTCATCCCATCTGAAGAAAAGTATAGAGCTGATAAAGCTCGAAGAAAAAGTACCTCAATCTTATCTGTATTTCTTAGTGAAACTACAAAGCTACCAAAGTTTAAAGCAGGGAGAATGATTCACATGGGTAACGGTATTGATTTGTACTCATGATTGTTGTGTGTTTTTTTTTAAGTCAGCTATGCTAAAACAACACACATCATGTTTTCCTAATATCTGAGAATGAACATATTAATGTATAATGCAATACAGAATTACACAGACTTATGTGTAACACTATAGTAGAGAGACTGATTGTTCAGAAATGCTTTCACAAGCAGAAGAGTTAGGATGAAACTGGCTGTTCCCTATCTAAACACTCCTTACTGAAGATAATTGGGGCTTTTTATCTTCTCATGCCACATCTAACTCAGGCTCCTCTCAGTAACTGAAAGCCCACTCAGAAGGACCCTCATTTCTGCAATTCTTCAATGTTTAGTGCCTTAAGCTATTATCCTCCTTTCATTCTGCGGTTGTTGATAAGTCATGTCTTCTGAGCTCAGTATCAATCCATTATGAGCAATTAGAAACACTTAACTAATAGTAATGAAACTGCATCAATAGTCTCTTGCAGGGGATTTTCTTTTCCCTTCCAAACTTAAGTGGCTATGAACAACAGCCTTACTGCCTTGACTGTTGACATCAAAGTGCCTGATGTATCCCAAAACCCAATGTCTCTGCTGGTTTGCTGCGCTCAAAAAAACTTTGTTCAACACTTGATATCTTTAACAACACAATATTGCATGGAGAGGGTGGTACTTACGAGACCATCTGGTAGGTAGCATAAGTGCAAGCAGGTCCTATGACAGCACAGCCAAGAGTGCCATTATCCTGCAAGAGATCAGAGAGGGTCTGTAGCAGGGACAGTGTGGTGGCACGGTGAGAAGGATGGGACACTGAAGAGAATTTTAAGATTTGAAAAGGAGTCCCAGAATTTATTCAGCAAAAGCAAAGACAGAATACGAAAGGAGACTTAGAAAGATTTAAAGAACAAAGCTAGGGTGAAGGAGGGAGGAATCACAGGGAGCTACAAAACGGCAGAGTATGACCTTACTGCCAGAGAGAGAGGGAGAGTGCAGGTTAGGATTAAAATGTTGCAACAGCGTACATGAAAGTACAGACCAAAGCAGTTTTGTGTGCCATAAGGGACTTCTTAACAAAGACTACAGCATACAACCATAAATTGTTAGATGTGAGAATTCACAGTTGATTGACAAAGCCTCACTGTGAGGTGACAGTGATTAGACATGAGAAAGTCCACTGGAACACAGCTTCTTGAACTTCTTGCAAGGCACTAATTCTAACTGAAGTTTTTTCCAACATTTGGAGATTTACACATTTTCTCCTACACAGCATATCTCATTTTCAGTGAGAAGCAAGCATGCAGTTCATCTTTGCCCTCTGGGCACAGTCACATGTTATGCTTTGTTATCAGTGCCAGGCCCTCTGCCTGCCTGTTCCCAGCTCACACTGCTCCCTCCTTTGTGCTGGCACATGTATTTCTGTAAGCCGATGGATCAGGGAACTGAACCAGCTGGAAACTGACATTCTTTGCTCCACTTGGGCTGTTAGAGTATTTGGGCAGTTTGCTGCTTTGTAGTTTGTTGGGTTTTGTTGTTGCTGTTCATTTGTTTTAATTATTATTTGATTACTTTGGTTATGTAGCCCCATGTGCAGATATGACAGAAGGGATAACCTGAAGATGCAAAAAGTAGCTTGAAGCAGGTGGCTGCTTCGGCTGGCATTGCTACCAAATGACAGCCTCTAGGGAGCTGTCTAGTAAGGTCTCTGTGTTTGACTGCTTGTCTTCACAAAACCCATGGGAATGTCTTTGACAACTTTACCTACCTCTCAAGTTAGTTTGGAATTGAACAACAGGCTCAAAAATTAATATAGAAAGACAGACATAGAACTACAGATGCATGCATACTTACATGCATGTGCACAAACATATACACAAGAAAGTCTTTTCTTCTTAGGAAATTAACTTAGAGAAACCAAATACTCACATAAATTTGCTTGATGAGCTCTACACCTTCACAGGTGCTGGTGCGACAGCCTTGTGAGACATATAGTGATGATCTGAAGTGGTGGAAGGAGGCATTGACTGTAACCTTTACTCCTGCAATGCAACGTAAAAGTGAACAGCCTCAAGAGCTGGAGATAATCACTAATACACCATATCCCTCTTCTTCCAACACGTGTGAGTTGTCTCGTGCAAAGATGTCTGCTATCCTATTTTACCAGGAAACTCACTTACCTGGATCCCACTATTTAGGATGACATGAAGAATTTGCTCTGGTGTTGATTGCTGGGTGCAAGTGCTCTCAGTACAAAGCATTTTTAGTGCTGGACTTTGTTAGAGACACCACTTTTCAACAAAATTCAACAAAAACTCCTTCAACTAGGGTGCAGAATGTGAATCATTTCTTTGGAACGTTTGTCCCAAGGTACTTTAGACAGTGATGATGAGAATGGCAGACTCTTCACATTTTTAGACATAATGTGACCAACAGATGAAATTATTATTATGAAATTATTCTCAGAGAGTAGAAGCTAATCTGACCAGGAGAAGAAAGGGTCTCACTTTTCCCATCATAATCAATTGTGAAATCGGATGAATAAGTTCTAGGTTTTCAAGCAAGGGCATCTCAGTTTCTTCACTAGATGGATTACTGGTCTGAACTGATTCAGTTTAGCAATTTCCACGTTCCCAATCCCAACTAAAAAGCATGCAGAAAGTCTCTGCCAGTTACTACAAAAGCAAAACTAGCTCTTTCTATCTCTAGAGCACTTCTTTTCTCACAGAAAGAGACCACTATTTCTGTAAAACCTATATAAGGTGAACAGAGGACCAACGAGCCTGTCTGAGAAGCAGTTTGATGAAGTCCAGATGAGTAGAAAGCTATGGCAAAAAGTGAGAAGAAACCACTGTGGTAGAGGGATCACCAACACCCATTGCCTTACCTTCTGTCTCTAATTCATTTTGTATTGTTGACAAGGCTTCCTCCACAGCTGATGTCAAATTTTCAGAAGTTGATGGGAAGTCCGAGTCAGGCATGAGCATCACATTGATCACGTAATTGTTGTCGCTACACCTACTTGAACCAGCTTGCTGCAATAGCTGCAGAAAGAGGAATAAAAGCCAAAGGGCCAGACCCAACATCCGTTGCTTCATTATTGTTCAATTTAGATCCATTGTGTGTGTTCTCTCTTTTCTTTTCCTCGTCAAGTCCTCCTCCTCCTTCCAGATACCTTACATAGACTTTATTTCTGGCAAGTGCAAAAAAGATTTCTGCACTGTAGACTCAAGGACAGGCTGTACAATCCTTCTCAGGCACTTCCCCGTCCCCTTTCCTTCCTTCACTTCTGCCCATCCCTCTGGTGTCCTAGGTGGCACTTCGGTTTGTGAAAAACTAACAACAGCAAAACTCAGGAAAGGAGAGAGGCTAAAGGTTGATGTGAATGTTTGCTCATGGAAAGGCTGAAGCAGTAAAACTGAAGCATTACCTGAAACCTTGCCTGATAAGGGCACTAACATTTCATCACGGTAATGAGCTGAGAGAACTAAGGGGAGGGAACAAATGGACTGTAAAAAAGACTCTTTAAAATGGAAATAAAATAAAAGGTACATTAAAACCTAAAGGAAAACAGTTGATTACTTCATGTTTGCATTGCCCAGCATCTCTAGTTATGTTGCTATACCATTTTTGCTGGCTGGGCTCATAAATCAAGGATATATTTTCTCCTGTGATAAGCTGTCAGTTTCATTCCTATAGCTTTTACCATCAGAGCACTTCTATTGTTGGCAGAAATATCTGCTTCGCAGTCCTCCAGACTGAAGCCTTCATTTCCATTTATAGAGTAGACTCAGCACAAAGCTTGTCCATTAGTACTCACAGAGCATTGCACACTAGAGTGCCCAACGTCTGCTCCCAGGCAGCACAGGCCCATCTGCAACCTGTGGGACCAAAATCCATATTGTAAATGGCATCACTAAAAGCCACCCTCTAAGGAACACTGGGGCAATTTTCATGAGTATGTCTGCTAGGATTTCCTTAGCATTCATACTGAGAAAGGTATGAATGAAGCAGAGGCAAAAAAAAAAAAAATACTATACAAGCCTTGTAGATGGGGCTGTGCACGGAAGAGAAGTCCAAGATAAAAGGAATCAACAGGCAAATTTAAATAAAGTACTGAGTGTGACTGGTGCAAATTTGGGCTCTTTGTTCACACCTACAATAGTTTCTGCTTTTCTGAAATCTGAGGCTGTCAGATAATATATCAGTTTACTTGTCTAGTTTTATTACCTTCCTGATAATTTTAAAACCAAAAGGAAAAAAAAAAAAAAAAAGGAAAATAATCAATTGCCATTGCTTTTGACACAAAACAATAGAGCTACAACTCCATGCTTTCTTTCCAAGCCTGTTTTAAAAGATGATGAATACACTTCAAATGTATTTCCATTGACTTTCTACACAATCCTTTTTTTAACAGCAAGTTACTATTGTATGAATGTTTGTTTCTTACACCTAACAACAAGGAAAACCACAAAACATCATTTAAGAGTAGACCTTGAACACCGCAGCGCTTCTAATCTAGCATTTCTAATAGAGTAATTCTAAATCATTATTCACATAAAGATCTGGACTATATGTGAACAGAGCCACATAAGGAGAACAGAATATAGCTTTTCATGTTGAGAGCATCTGCTTACCAGTGGCCCATTTTATAGGTATTTACAAAGTGCCTGAAGCTTAACCCACATAAGTCAATAGAAGTTTTGTCTTTAACTTCATCAGAACAAGATCACTGCGTTTTTATACTCTTCTTCATCTATCTGAGAGAAACAGTTAACTCATGCAGTTAATGCAAGTAGAAATAAGTACGTAATAGCAATGAGGTTTCCCTACCTATCTAGTCATGTATTTGTTCAGTTTTCATAGCAGCTTTAAAATGTTCTTCAAAAACAAAAGGTAAAATAGCCTTAGAACAGCATCGCTTTTTACACCTTCTCTTGCTCCTTGCCTTCACAGTGCCTTAGGTCCCAGTCAGAAGAAGTTAAATGAACTGTTATCTTCTCAGTTTCTTAATTGCCCAGAGTGTGCGCGTAATCTCTCAGTGTCAAGTTCCACCATGTGAGGATGCCTTCATTTTCAGGTGGCGTGGAGCACAAGGGAATGCTGCAGGAGAGTGCAGCTGGGGTGAGGCACGTGCTCCTCAGCACACGGTTGAACACCGCACTTTCCCCTGTTACATGATCCCAAAGTACTCGGCAGACTGATCGATGGCATCTGGTTCATGGGGTAAAAAAGACAAAGAAAAGGTGTGGCACTGCGCTGTAAATGTGAGAGTTTCTGATACTGTAGATCATGAGGGTGGACAGAAAACAAATAGACAACTGAGTCTTATATGTAAAGCACAAAGTTTGATGGGCCTGCCAAGCAAAATCTTCTGTACTTTGGTGTTAGTTGTAGTCTGTGCCTGAGGGATCTTTAATCCCAGGGAATAAGAGGGGAAGATAACCTCTCCTGACAGCCCCCAGGTTAATCCAGAAAATGTATACTAAGAACTTCATTAAAGCACATCTTCTAGAACTATTTATTCTCTCTTTATCAGTTTCTAAGGAATAAAGTACTAGGTAACTGCATCTGACTTCCCTGATGAATTATCCCATTATTCTGTGGCATCTAGGCATCAAATATTTTTATTATCTTGTCAGAAAGGTGAAAAGCGCTCCAGCATTAAATATGTCTACTTTGTGCAAGTACCTATACAATAAGTCAGTTGTATGTACATCAGTTTGAGCACCTCATCTTTGTAATCCTAGCATTATTAACAGGTGATGGAGGTCTCTTCTTGAATCGCTGAATATAAACCCTGAAGCTTGTCACATACTCTGTCTTCAGAAGCACAAGGACAATTAACATTCAGTAGCAATGTCCTGTATTTATTTGTCTGAATAAATAAATGCTATTCAGCCTCTCACCAATAACAACTGTACCCATGCACATACTGCATAATTACAAAACATCATAAGAGATGTGTGGGTGTTAGATTAGTAATACCAGCTCAAATGAACACTACAAAGAACTGTATCGTGGAACTTAGTGAAAAGTTTTTGGTTCCTGAATCTATGGCACTTTGTTTGTTCCGACCTCTGTTTCATTGGATAATAAACAACCAGATTTTAACAGGCTGTATTTGAAACAGATAATCAGCACTGACTTCCTGATTGAAATCTATTCTCAATCTTCTTGAATGTTCAAAGATACTCAGGGGAATAGAAACCAGAGAGCAAAAATATCCACAAAGTTGTTCCTTGAGCTCCCTCAACCTTTATAAGATCTTTCTAGCCCTTTTTCAGTGATTGATGTGATAGACTTTTCATTGCTTAAATAGCATCTATTCTGTATGAAGAAATAGAGTACTGAAAAATGGCAATGGTAGTTCAGCCAGGGTATTCTCGAGTCCCTTTCCCTAGTGAGTTCATACAGTAAAAGTGCAATTTTATTCGGAATGTGTAACTCTGATACCTTTGCCAAGCTTATTTTTTTTTTGGACCTTTTCACTGGCACGTAGTCTAATTTAATTTTTGCTTAATTATAAATCATTATTTCCACTTGATGATTCAGAGAGAACAAAATAAAAGATGGAATGGAAATCTCAGAAAACTCAAAAGAAACAAAAAGCTACATGAAAGTATCAGCTGCCACTAGACAGTCAAACTATTACTACAGAAGCTGGTACCAATAGTCCTAGCAAGACCAAAGATTGTCAACTCATCTTCCTATTTTTTTTTCACCCCAAAGACAACCAACACAGCATTTTTCAATCAACTATTTTGTGAAGAAACATGCATTGTGGTAAATTGTGTTCTTTCACAGAATATTTCGCAGAATAAAATATCTTGACAAGTGTCCTTTAAAACAGATTTTTTTTAACTTTGCTGCGATTATTTATAATCTTAGAATCACTTAATTATTATTGTTATGATCATTTTCTGGCCACTATTACCCATCTAAATTATTTTGATTGTCTGCAGCTCTAGCAGCTTTTAGCCTCACTTTAAAAAGATTTAGAAGATCGTGTTGGAGAAAATAGAATTATTTTTCTTTTTCAATTTTGCTAGAGGTTCGAATAAGAAAAAGAAGTGATCAGAGACAAAAAAGAAAACAAAAAAGTACCGTCTGTGTTTATTTAATATCAGTATGCTACAAGTCTAGTCTGTCCAGTAGAAGGATATCACCTTTAACTTTGAATATTACAGAAATACCCAGGACATTTTTTATCTATCTTTCAAACAATCGTCAATTTTTCTACTACCCAGATTTCAAAGAAAATAATGTAAATGATGAGAAACATACCTGCAGAGCAGCTGTATTGACTTACTGGAACGATTTTATTTTTATTTTTTTCTTCTCATTGTCTACAAAGAACATCTTAAAAAAAAAAACAGAAATATTACTCTTTAGGACTGAAGCTATATCCTAATGAACAGCAAATATGTGGGTCACATGTTGCGTTATCCTGATAGATCAGCATGATCCTGATCTAGAACAAACCCTGATAAAGTAGAAGTCCTTATTATATTGCCATTTCCATGGTTTATCACAAGCTTATCACTCTGTCCTTGGAGTTCATAGCTGTTGCTATAGATTAGAGTGGAATTACACTCCAGCTGCAAAGCACTGTTGTTCTTGTCAGAAATTAACGAACTAGTTAGGGGAAATCTACAGACAAGGATTACAACAGTTGTAACTAGCATTACAGGACTTTGGGTGGCGGCCCCATTTTCCCATTGCTCTGTGTTGCTGCATACCAGAACATGAAGCTAAATGTGTGATGGATCATAAACATGTAGCTCAATGAAGAAAGGTTCTTCCTTTTAACCCTTTCCCAATTCATACAGTTTGAAATGAATATTACTCAGCCATGTGACTTGTATATTACTTAAACAAATAGTAAGAAGTCTTTCATCTCAACTTCTGGTTTTCCACTCTTTCTCTAAAGGACTGACCATGTCCTTATGGTGAGTGCAAGGCCCAAGTGAATCAGACTTTTGTAGCTTCAAATCTGAATTATTCTAATCAATAGCAAGGGAGAAGAGAAATCAGATCTTGTGCTGAGAAACAGCTGCAACTGGCGTTAGCTCAAGCAAACAACCTCTGTTTTGGTATTCAGTCTTGGTATCAGGCAGAGGAAAATGTTCTGTGATATCAGCTAATATAAGACATCAAACATATCAAACACGGAGAAAACATGCCTTTATTTAAGAGTAGAAAACAAAGGATCTCTGCTGACTCAATCAGAGACCAAACCCTGTCAGATAAAGACAGGCTGAGGGAATTTCCCACTACCCACAAAAGAATGGTGCTCCTTGTGAAAAGTTCAACTTGACTATGACTTGACAGTAGACCTGAGCTTGTAAAAAAGCATTGGTAAATGGCATTTGGAGAACTATTCAGTATTTACTGCAGTTGTAGGGGTAGTAAGTTAATAAGGTGAATTGGTTGTTTCATGTGAAGTTAAAAATATATATATGTATTAAGTTTAACAAAACTGTTTCAGAGAGGCTTCAGGCTCCTAACCTGTAATCAGGGTGGTGGTTAGGGATTACAGAGTCTTTGATATAGGATATAAGGTCTCATCAGCTAACCCTAGCATAATGGAGGGTGATGAGCAACACAGAGATAATAGCTTGGTGAGGAAGGTAAATACAAGAACATCAGTGCAGCTAAAGGCAGCTCTTGGCAGGAACGCTTCTGCCTGGGACCATTTTACCATGCTAGCTGAAGCCTCAAAAAAGCAGCATTGAGATGGAGGACATATTTATAATCTACAGTTCAATAGAGTCAAACAATTTTCTAATATCCGAATACTCACCGCACCGGAGTAGGCAGCCAAATGGAATCACAGAGCTGACCCTCAATGCAGAATTTTGCTTCCAGAGTGACGGGACATAGTCTAATATAAGAGTTAGACACTGTTTCAGGCTCAGCAGGATACAGCTCTGTCAAGAGACAAATGGGAGCT
Source organism: Phasianus colchicus (assembly GCF_987193195.1). Classification (NCBI taxonomy): domain Eukaryota; kingdom Metazoa; phylum Chordata; class Aves; order Galliformes; family Phasianidae; genus Phasianus; species Phasianus colchicus. The sequence continues at coordinate 49,644,052 of NC_143436.1, forward strand.
ATCTGTAAAGTGCACACATCTGTCCCATTTTGCGTTACAAAGGTAAGAGGCTCATGTAATAATTTGTGTCTTGGACATGTACTTCAGTCTCCTCAAGTCCTTTTTTTTTTTAATGTTAACCAGGTCTACACTGTGTGACGGGATGCAGTTATGAGATCTTCAATATAGTGCATGCTTACAAATCCATTTGGCAGTGGAATATTGTGCAGATATTTCAGCCCAAGTCCTGGACCAATACAACTGCATTCTCCAGTCCATAGCAATCACAATGATATGGCTTTCTTACTCAGGTAAGTTTATGTGGGTACAGCTAAGCATGCATTGCATTTTCAGCTCTGAGACTGTCTTGTGGGGGCAGTTTGGATTTGCAAAATTTGCTTGTTGTCTTGCCTCCCATAGCACATACATAAACTTCCAAAACTGCTGATGCTGAAATCCAATACAAGAGCAGCTTAAAGTGACATTTACTAACTTGACTGAACCTTAATGATGTGCTGGAAGTTTCAAGAAGTTTCTGAAGGTGCAGTTCCCACAAAGCCAGACAATCATCGGCAGACACCAGTGTAGAAATTACACATTTTTGCTTAATTGTTCAGGGTCTTTGTTTCACAAGACTATTGTTTGCTGCCTTGAGCTGGACAATAGTGGCTTGACAAGAGTATTAAATGTATACATGATATGTCACCTCTCTGCAGACTGGTCTTTGCTATCAACTTAGATGTTTCACCTTCTCTCATCATTGACAGTCTACACAAGGTAGATTAATGCTCAGATGTTGCTGACTCCATTAAAAAAAATAAGCAAATATTCTTCAAGATCATTGCTTTATGGGAATCATTTCCCATTTACTCATATCAAGGAGTTGCCTTTGTAGCTTTAGCAGGGGAATATTTCATTTCTTTCACTTCTGCAAATCACTTCTCCTGAGAGGCTGTCAGATGCACTTTCAGTGGTACAAGAAGCAGAACATTGTGATGCATCATTATTGAAAAATCATGATTTTAGTCAGACATTGTGGAAACTGAAACATGTGATTGTTGCTAGAGAAAAGATCACTTTACAGCCTCTTGCTTTGTTTATATGATGACCTTTTCCCATTTCTTGTCTTTCCTTTCCTTTCACTTTAGCTTTCCTTCCCTCCTTTCTCTTCTTTCCTGAAACCACACTTTCTACTCTCTGAATTTCTTTTATTTAAAGCCATTACAATCTCTCATGCTTATCTTGGTGTTTAGTCACAGGTGTATGACTTCCCTTTTGCTGCTGTCAGTATAGGCCAATTCCTTCTCTGTGTGGGAATAAACATGATCATTAATCATCCTACAGCTCACAGTCTCCAAGATAATGTCACTAGCTAATAGAATGGTGATGGTAAGAACGGCAGCAGTTTTCCATCATTGTTAATAGAGTAGCTGAACTTCTCAACTTAGCTTTAAAATTATGAAGTGTCATTTTGGCATTTCATATGAGGAAAAGATCATAACATCTCTACCCACTTTGATCTGCACCTTCACAATAATATCTACACCAGACTTTCTAGAAAGACGTAGGTCAGTTTGGTGCTGGTGAGAATACAGGACTAAATTACATCAGTCCTCCTCCACAATTTAGCATATACTAGATTTAAATAGAGACTTACACTGCTTTGAACAGGTTTTAGACCACTCCTATATGCAGAGAGCCCACACCAAATGTCACAGTGCCAAACTCTAGGATTTCACTCCCTATTTCTGTTGCTCACACATTATGTACAGATAGCATCTCGAGAAGTTAGGGGATAACTTGATTTTTATGTGTTCAACCCATAGCCTACCTGTTGAAATGTGCAGTTCAAACCAGGAATCCTTCTGACGTAAAAGTCTGTTACTTTGATTGACAGCTGGTTATGATTAGACTGGAAAATCAACAGCGATTTGACTATCATCTTTCCGTATACACCTCATTGTGTAAGTCAGCAAGGCTGGACGTGAAATCATAACCAAACTGAAACCAAATCATAACCAAACGTGAAATCATCACCAACCCATCCTTTAATACTGCGTAGACTTCACACATGAGAGAATGTTCTGACAGAGTCACAGCTTCACCTGCCGAGAACACTCCAGAAAAACTGTCTGAGTCATGCAGAAGCAGCTAAGAATGATCTGTGCTATTAAATGCAACCTACAATTCTGCTTTATGTATAAATGTCTCCACTTTTCTAACTGATAAACAGACTATTATGTTCAATTAGAAAAAAAAAAGTTTACCTTCTAAAGTTACAGGTAAGTTGAAGTTCAGCTGGAGCTCACCAATGTGGAATACACTATTTTTTTTGAGGCAATGAAAGTAAACAAGGTCTGTGTATAGGCTAAGAACTGCCTTAACTAAAGCACAGTTAAGGTCAGAAGGTCTCCCATCTGATTTTGCATTTCACATAAAAGTCTTCCCGCAGCGACATTTCCGCTTCTTCTGTTTCTTTAATCAGTTTTCTTAGGCATTTGTATGCTAAAAAGCCCTTAAAGCCTTAAACCTTAATTTCTCCTAGCTGTCTGTGCTGAGTCAGAATATTCCATGGCAGTACTGAAAAGTGCTGTGAGGTATTTACAAAAGTTATTATTTTCTTTTAGTTAGGAATGAAGCACTTCTGAGGCATCGTTTCAGATCCAAAAGGAAGAAGGAATCTTACAGTACCCCTGTCAGTATGGTTTTTGTGATTTCATGAGGTTTTCATAAGGACACTCTTAAAACTGCTAAGCTTTCTGGCCTGCAGAACAATTTTTTTTCTGTTAGATAATAGAAAATCCTACACAACTGATAAGACAACAGATACATGTGCTGTATTAGTTTATATATAGAAACTGAACAACATTAAAAAAAGACAAAATCCAATCGCTGAAAAGACAAATACTTTTGTTGGTATTTATAGAAAATGAATTTTCTCCTAACAAATGTAATAGCTTACTTAATTAAAAAAAAAAAAAAAAAAAAAAAAGAAGAAGAAAGAAAGAAAAAAGAAAAAACTGGTAAAGGAGGCCAAATCACTGGCACACACTCCTTATCACTTTGATTGACTAACTTGAAATTAATTGCTTGCAGATAAATCCTCTATGGGAGCGTAGATTACTTCCCTTTCTTTATGGCCTATTGTATGAAAACACATTCATAAACAAGGCGCATTGTCACAGTTCTGTTGTGCTCCCAAGGTTCCTGGTTGCAGTGTAACCGCTCAGGGACACCTGCAAACGCTCTGTGTTGTTCCAGGGCCAAGCTGGCTTAAAGTGACCAGGAGAATGTGAACACGGGTTCCACCTTCTGAGGAACTGAGCAGTTTATTCTTTATTGCTGAATAATGTTACAAACAGGCCTATTTATTTGTAGCAAAACAAACAAATGGCAACAAAAGCCCTCTCTCTATCTGAGAGAATGCAAAATATTTTTTATTCTCAAGGAAGCAGAAATGTCAAGAGTACAGGGGCTTCATTAAATCTCCCCATGGACAGGTGTTTTCAGGGTAGCTGTCAACATTAGTGTAATGTATTGCTTCTCTTTACTGGAATTGCTAGTGGTGCAATTAAGACAGCATAAAAATTAATGTTTTGGAAATGCTATTGTGTGTAGTTCTTCACTGAGTAGAAGGGATTTGTTCTGCTTGCAGCAAACTGCAATGTCAGAGTTGCTACAAGAAACAAGGTCACAACTGTACTTGAAAATTACCCAGGATATGCCAAAGGGATCAGCTATTGTATGCTGTTAAAATGTACACAACTTGCTTATCTAACGTTTAATATTATACTCTTCATGTTTGTGTTTAGAGTAATATAGATGGAGTGGCCATGTTTACCAGGAAACTATAAACACCTACGCAGTATCATCTGCTGACTATGCAGCATCCTAACAGCAGTACACTACAAGCAGCAATCCAGCAAAGAGTGATTACTGATTGGAGGACATGAAAAGACCTTCTGGGTGAGTCCAGAGCTCCATCCATGCTGGTGTCTCACCTCAGGACCTCCTGCTCAGTGTCTCCCTGACTGGTGAAGCTGATCAGGTGGGAGAATTTTAGCAACAGAAAAGTATTTTTTTCTGATTCCTTCATCCTTTCCTATCTACATAGGTTGCTTTGAAAGTAAGGCCTTCTATTTATTTGCATGGAAACTACAATAGATACAAAGAGCACAATGACACTATTTGATAGAGCAAATTCTCAGCTACAACACTGTTTTTCAACATAGTCACTGCCACAGAATCATAAATTCTTAAGGTTGGATAACAACTCATCATCCAGTTCAACCATCAACCTATCCCCACCATACCCACTAACCCACATCCACATGGTTCTGAAACACCTCCAGGGATAGTGATTCCACCAGCTCCCTGGGAAATGCATCATCACTCTTTCTGACAACAATTTTTTCCTATTATCCAACCTCAACCTCCCCTGGTGCAACTTTAAGTCATTACCTCTTGTCCTATTGCTGGTTAGCTGGGAGAATAGGCCAACTCCAGCTTGTTACAACCTCCTTGCACATCATGGCAGGGAGTGATAAGGTCTTCCCTGAGCCTCCTCTTCTCCAGACTGAACAATCCCAGTTTCCTCAACCGCTCCTTTTAAGACCTGTGCTCCAGATCCTTCACCAGCTCTGAAGCCCTTCTTTGGACAGCTGCTTATAGGATGCTTCATCTGTCTCTTCATCCTGGTTGGGAGGTCTGTAACAGACTTCCACCAGGATGCTGGCCTTGTTGGCCTTCCCTCTGATCCTCACCCATAAGGACTCAATATTTATCATTCCCAGAATTGAGCTCTACAACATCAAAACACATAGAGAGTCATCCCACCATCCTTCCTTCCTTGCCTATATCTCCTAAAGAGCTGTCCATTGCAGCATTCCAGTCACGAGAATCTTTTCAGTAATGATGACTAAGTCATAATATTCCAGTCACACCATGGCTTCTAGCTCCTCCTGTTTGTTGCCCATGCTGCATGAATTAGTGTAAATGCAGCATTAGTGATGCATTTTCACCAGAGATGAACAAGAGCCTCTATGCTGTGGTCATAAAAATCTGCATGCTCATCCAAGCTTGGCTTGTCTTTCATATTGCTGATGAAATGCACCACTTGCTGCCTTGCTATGCTCCATAAATGTTCAGCATGCATTGATAAATATCAGTATGTGCCATTTTTTCTGTGTGGAGGAATTCAGTAACACATCTTTGCTTCATACGCGCTTCCATGTCAGACATCACTTTGTCAGACTGCACCTCCACTGTCCTTCATCGCATGGCAACAAAATGCAATGGAATATTGGTGGGAAGGTTCAGCCTCTACTGCCATACCATGATCACTTGCCTCTGATGTTGTGGGTCAACATAATAAAATAGGAAGCGTTACTTTTGGATCAGCCCTCATACAATCACCACAGAGAAGCAGACATCAGTCTCTCACGCCACCGTTGGGGAAAGGCTGGTGTAAGGTTATGTGATGAAAGGCTCATCAGCACAAAACGGAAGAAGCACAGAAGAACCAGTGAACAACCCCAATAACCCCACCACCTTAACTTAGCTCCTCCCAGGCTGCCCTAGGCGAGTCATCAGCCCATCAAGATCCATGGGAGAAGTTCTCTGGAGCACCTACAGGCTACAAGCATATGAAACTCATCATGGGATGTCATGGAAGTGTGGGAATTGCACAAGATTTGTTATGGCAGACATGCCCAACCCGTGGGCTGCGTGTGGGCGTGCACCTACTGCTCAGCAGCAAGGAAACAGCTGCACGTCATCCATACATGTGGCACAAGGCAACTCTTCTTCACTCACTGTGTCCCAGGCGAGCCAAAAGGTTGCTTACCCATGCATTATGGGATGTCGTGGAGAAGGACGAGACTTGGGGAAAAGATAGGAATCAAAGTGGTTTGGCGAGAAACCAATATGGGAGCCAGAAGGCCAGCACACTTCTCTGGCTGTGCCCTGCACCTCATCAGTCCGGGCCGGGGAAGGTCGGAGCGGGGAGCTCCAAGCCCGGGGAGCTGGACAACCAAGAGACACCCAGAAGCGTTTTCTCTCGCGTGAGATGATTGGAGCCCACGGGCGCTCAGCCCTTCCGGGGGACGGCGCCCGTCTCCGCGCGGCGCCTATTGGCCGCACCGCTGGGCTCCGCGCCTTCTTCCGCCGTCCCACGGTTACCGCGGCAACGGCGCCATCGGCGGCGCGGGGAGCGCGGGCCCGGCGGCAGGATGGTGAGAGAGGCCGGGCGGGGGGCGCGGGCCGGGCGGTCGCTCCTTCCCCGCTCCTTCCCGCTCCGGGCGGGGCGGCCCCGCTCCGGGGCCCCGCTCTGAGCCGGCTCCGCTCTGCTCTCTGCCCAGATGCTCTCCCGGGCCAAGCCGGCTGTGGGAAGCACCCCGCCGCAGGGAGACAGACGGAGGAAGAAAGGGAAGAAGGTGCCGCAGCTGGAGGAGCTGCTGGCCGGGAGGGATTTCACCGGCGCCATCGCCTTGCTGGAGGTAACGGGCGCGGGCCGGGGCCTGCCGCTTCCCTGGGAACCGAGAGCGGCTTCACCCAGCGGCATCCACAGCCGTCAGACTGCCCGCGGTATTCATGGGCACGGTGTTGCTTTACTGGTGCTTATAAACTGTGCGTGACTGCTGACAGCGGTCTCACGTTCGCTCTTCCCTCCGAAGTTTCAGCGACACGCGGGTGAGCAGCAGGAGGATGCTGACCTGTGGATCGGGTACTCTGCCTTCCATCTGGGTGACTACAAGAGAGCTCTGGAGGTGAGATGGGGAACTGGGGCTCTGCCACAGGGATGGCAACAGCGGGAAGGTGTTCTGTGATAGGGACCTGCCAGCCAGTCCCATTGTGGACATGATCTATTATGCACAGAATCATTAAGGTTGGAAAAGGCCACTAAGATCACCTACTCCAACCGCCAGCCCATCCCCACCGTGCCCACTGACCGTGTCCTCAGCGCCACATCCACGTGGTTCTGCAACACCTCCAGGGTCGGTGACTGCACCACCTCCCTGGGCAGCCTGTGCCACTGCAGCACGGCTCTTCCTGAGAACTTTTTCCATTCCATTCTTGTAGTTAACTTTCCACAGATTCAGATTTTCATTTTTTCAGATTTCATTATGCTGTAGTCTTCATTGTGTTCCCAGTACATAATATGCATGCTTTTTGACCCTCTTTAGAGGTTGATGACCCTGACCATTTAATGTACTTTATTATTTTTCTGTGTGTTCTCTTATATTAGGTAATTCCATGCAATAAGACATTCTCCACATGTTTTAAGTCACTAAGAGGCACACTGATTATTCAAGTATGCCTAAGTTATCAATATTTGCACCATACAGTGTTGTTGTGTCACTTTTTGTGTATGACTCCATATGTAAATCTTGTGTCCATTTATGTCTCCTGTGAAACTCAGTTTGTTGCCAGTCAGTTTATTGCCAGTGTCACTGGATTTCTCCAGCGTACACTTTGCTGTGTACTTTCAGGGGATGGAATCAGTGTGCACTCCTGATCAGAGAGTAATGTGGAGACTTGTTCGGTGATATTCACAAGGCTGCAGATAAGCAAGTGAAGATTTAGAAAAAACTCAGTCTGCCTGAGTATTGTTTTTTTTCATTGCTGCATTCCTACTGATGTGTATTGCTGTATCCTTAGAATGCTGTATTACACCATTTAAGGCTTATTAGTTTTGGTCAGTGTCATCTGGGGGAGAACTCCATCACAATTTGCTGTGAAAACATTTCAGCCTTTTAACTTGCCTATTCTGGGAGAAATTATCTTTTTAAAAATATTATATATACAAGGTCTACTCTGAAAGTAATGCCTCCCATTTTATTATGTTGGCCCACGATGTTAGAGGCAGATATAGGTGGTATGGCAGTAGAAGTTGAACCTTCCTACCACTATTCCATTAGATTTTGTCACTGTGAGATGGATGGCAGCATAGAGGTAGTCTAACAAAATTATGTCTGACATGGAAGTGCCTATGAAGAAAAGGCGTGTCACAGAATTCCTCTGTGCAGAAAAAATGGCACCCAGTGACATTTGTTGATGCTTGCTGAACATTTATGAAGACCAAACAGTAGATGTGAGCACAGCGAGGCAGTGGGTGGTGCAGCAGTGGCAACCGTGACATGAAAGACAAGACACGTTCCAAATGACCACACAGATCTCACACCACAAAATGAAGAGCATCTCGATCAGCTTATCCAGGTGAATCAGTGGATCACAACCAGGGAACTGTGCATGGAGCTGAATATCAACTTCAGTGTGTTGGAAACAATGGTGACAACGTTAGAATACCAGAAAGTTTCTTCTGAATGGGTTCCATGAATGCTTGCACAGGAAGAGAAAAAACACCACATGCCAGTTTATCAGGACCTACTGAACCAATATGAGGCTGTTGGTGATAGTTTCTTGGATCACATCACTACTGGGATGAGACATGGTGTCACCACTGTGAGTCAGAGTCAAAACAGTCCATGGAGTGGCAACATATGAATTCCCCATAAAACAGAAAGTTCCAAGATGCAGCCCTCAGCAGGTAAAGTGATGTGCACTGTCTTCTGGGATAGGAAAGAAGTGGTCCTTCTGAATTTCCTGGAATTCAAACAAACCGTTAACTCTGAATGCTACATTGCAATGCTGACTAAGTTGAAGGCTTGAACTTAGAGTCAGGCCGGAGAGGAAGACAACCTTCCTCTTGCAACACAGTAACACCAGGTCCCATACCAGTTGGAAGACCATGAAGCACAGTCGTGGTTTTATGATTTTTATAATTGATATTCCACATCAGAACATCATATAGTGTGCTGGAAGTTAAAGAGTTAATGCTGCAGTTCCACAGATTGTCAATAGTTCTGGGAACCTAGTCCCAGAAGAAAAGAATGAACTACAGCTCCCAGAAGACTTCATTATTCTGTTTCAATTTTCCATTCAAAGGGAAAGATAAAACTGCATGGGAGTCACAGGGCTGTCTCTTTCTGCTTGTCTCTGCTGTGTGTGCTCCCTGGCTGTCTCACCTACAGCATTAGAGTAAGGCACAAAAATGATGTGAGGTAGAAACAGAATTTCTCAGGCCTCCAAGTAAGTTCAAAAGACATGTTCCCCTTGCCTGAAAGTTAAACAACAGACATCTGCTGTTAGAAGTTAGAGCTGTTTGGTGTCATCAGCTTGACAGTACGCATTGCACAAAGTGGAGAACAGCAGTTCAGAAAATAGTGGTAACTTAATATTCACGTTTAGAATTGTGTCATTTAAAGATTATGAATGTAACAATCAGTAGCTGCACTTAATTTATATCTGGATGTCAAGGTGTTAATAAGGAGTGAAAGTTTAAAAAGAAGAAAAAATGTTTTTATAAAACAAATAATAGGTCAGGATTAATTGTGAAATAAGTTCTGCTCTTTGGAATGTCCAGTAGGTGCTTATATGGCCAGAGTATGTTTTCAGAGTTTCAGCAAAAGAATAACTGTTGTTTTTATAGATATTAGATTTTGTCAGTTGTATTCAGTTCACCACTAGATGATGCTGTTGATTCAGGCTTTTAAAATCTTCAACCCAGTCTGTTTTTCTGTCTTTCTGCCCTGGTAGGGAAAAAACAAACAAACAAAAAAACAACCGCAAACCACGTATAGACACCTTTTAAAGTGAGAGATCACAGTTTTCCACTTTAAGACTGATTTTTGGTAGACTAATGAATCCTGATATCTTTGTTGCTCTGTTAGCGTGTGGGAAATGAGACTGTGTATCTCAGCCTAGTTTCTTTTGGGTCAGAACACTGTGTTTGTAGCCATCAAGGGAAAGCACTGACTATACTATGTAGGTTGAATTCCATTTTGGTTATCAGCTCCAAGGATGACGTGCATGCAGCATCTATCTTCACTGCTATATTACAGAAGTGTTGTTGATGTATTTTCAAGGACAAATTCCTTGATTCTCTATAATCTCTAGATCTCTTTGGGATGTGCTGAGACCATGATAAATGAAATACTGTGGGTAGAAAATTTTCCAGAATTATACAGAGTGACATTACACAAAGTCTAAATGACTCGCAGGCCTAAGTGCCTGCAAGTGGCAATGTATCTGTTGTCTCTGTCACTATATTCCTAATTTGTGGTTGGTATTCTTTATACGTGATGAAATTCTGCTGTTCAGTAATCCTTTCATTTATGATGAGATTTTCATGGTGAGTTAGGCATGCTGGCTGCATGCCACCTCTTGGAGAGTCTTGGGAATTAAGGTGACATAGCCATCATCATCCACAAGAAAAGGTGGGGAAAAAGTGAAAATCAGATAGACCTGCAACTCCAAGAGTATCTTTAGGGAGAATTACAGCAATATAATCAGCACATTCAAGTTCTCTTACTGTAGACATACCAACAGTCTTTAGGCAGAGCTCTACCCTGACTAGATTCGCACTTCTTAGTAGGTAGATGCCTTTCTCAAAGGATATACCACTGACACTGGTCTGGGATCATCACTGCTGCTGTGTACTAGTTTACAAGTGGCACCGCTCTGAAACCTTCCAGCAGTCACGGTGGCAGTCTCTGAGGGATTCCTACTTTATTATAAATCAATTTCTATTAACAGTGGGCAGGTAAGTGTCTTCTTGGCACTGTATGGCAATTGGGACTCCCCAGGTTAATGGGAGGGTCTAAGTAGTTTTGTGGAGATTTCTTCCTCTTTTACCAACTTCTACCCCCCCACATCTGTCTGTCTGCCATCACTTGTCACCCAGGGATTCTGGCAGGCTCTCCTGCCTTCTGCCTTGCTTTCAGCAGAGAATCAGGAACTTTACTACCTACCCTGATAGTAAAGCATTAAAGGAACAGAGCTATATCAGGGTAATGGTTCATGCATGAGCAATATCTAGTCTTGAGAGTATGAGAATATATGAACGCTTCTGATAGCTGAAGCTTGAAAGAAAAATATGGAATTTTGGCTCTCAGTTTTCTGTGCTTCTTTGTCATGACTGTAGTCAGGAATCAAGTATCTCCACCCTTCCTTTGAACACTTGTGAAGCAGCCCTATACATTGGCCCAGTTGGCATCTTTGCAGAACCTTTGTTTATGAGCTTGGAGAATCTTGACAAGTAAGGAGGCCAGCAGGATCCTATTCAGTGCCCGTGTTGTGTTGTTGGTAATGCAGTCAGTAGGTATCCATAGCCTTAGGCAATCAACCTATCAGCCTGCTTCTTTGGAAAGCTGTGTGTATGCCTTTAGATAGGATGAGAGGTGGAGGAGTGTGAAAAAGCATGAAGCTGTCAAGCCCTTGGTTGGCAAAAGTATGCCACAGGGTGGCTATTGGGAAGACTTGTATTTTGTTTTGGGTTTTTTTTGTTTTTTTTTTTTTTTTTTTTTTTTTTTTTTGTGGGTTTGTTGCATGTTTTGTTTTGTTTTGGGTCAGGAAGGGGAAAAGCTCATGTGAAAAGTCTTTGAGAGACTGTAATGCTGAATGCCTTTTACTGAATGAAGAAGCAACAGCACTTAGCTTGTGCTCATGGCCCAGAACTATGTGGTAGGACGGGCTAACAGTCCTCATTTTTATTTACTGTGTATCCACAGATTCTCATTAGTAATACTACAGCACTCCTTATTTATTACGTCTTGAATGGCCAAGCCAGAACATGACTTGTGTTTATGCACTTTGTTCCTTTCTAATTAATCTGCCTGAAGCCATAGCCGAAAGAGACCTTTGGGTGCACTTAATTGGAATGAATTTGTAAGGATTCCAGATGGTCCCAAAAAAGAGCAGTAGCCTCCCTCAGAGCTCTGTCACAGGCCTGTGTCAAGACTGAACTTGCCTCAGTAGGAAATGTCAGCCTATACGTAAATGTTTTCTTTGGTGGTGGTGGTGGTTTGTTGTTTTTTGTTGTTGTTTCTTTAATCAATCAATTTATTATTTTTTAAAAGGACAGTTTTTGAGGCCAGTTAGTCACCAGAATAATAGCAAGACTGGGCTGGCTTTCAAAAGCATACATTACCAATAGCTTCTGTGGTTGAGAGTGCAATTTGATTTCATGTGGCAGGAGAAAAAATTATTTTTACTATAAACTATAAACTTGGTTGTTGTCAGTGTGTGTCTGTTCTTGGAATTCGCTGCCCTTTGGACATAGTTTCTCTATGATTGATACCTATATCTGTGCCTTTCCCCCATGGGAAGAAGACTTCCATGTACAGTGGTGTAGTGTGGTAAATTCACCAGGAAGGGAGAAATTCCAGTTAATACGGTTGGAGCAATAGTAATACAGATTGGCAATAGGGTATGTTGTTGAGAGAGATGAGAGGCTTCTGCTGGTTGAGAATTATAGGGATAGTGTTCATTGAGCAAGTCCTGTGAGAACCTTGAATGACCTGGCCTGCTTTTGCCTTATGCTGGAGGTTGGACATGGGATGGGGAGGAGGAATGCAAGCAGGGGGCACATTCACTGGGAAGGTCCTTCTAAGTAATTTAATAGAGCCTTGAAGAGGAAGAAATGGCATTGAGGGATCTCCTCCATGCCTGTGTTTTAATTAGCTAGTGTCGTGCAGAGCAAAGATGTATATCTTCAGGAATACTGCTGTTGAATAGCTGCAGAGTTTCTTGCTTCATTAAAAGAACAGATTGAAAGTTTTGTCTGTTGGGTTTTATTTTTTTTCCCCCCACAAATAACAAGAGATAAAATACTTAATGTATTATTATTATTACAGGTTACATAATGAATGTGGAAGTGTGCAAAATATCAGAATGTGGTGTTCAGTGGCTTTTGATAGTGTTGGGTGTAAATCTTCACATGAGAAACAGTGAAATTGGGCACAATTTAGTAATATTTGCTATAGTTATATTTTTGTGTATATGGCAGACTTGAACGTGACTAAGACTTCTGGGCTTGTATTTTAATACAGCATAGTGCATCTCTACCAGTAAAATTTTTTGAGCATACCCCTGCAACGTATGAATATTTGTTTATAAACTGTATACGTTAAAGTTGAAATAAACACTTTTATATTTTTGTGCCACTGATAAATAAAATAAAAGTTTAAAATAAAAAAAAATTCTTGATACACCTCTTTGGGTTGCCTTGCATATATTTTCTCTTTGGGGTCCACTGTTTTAATCTATACAAAGACACTACGTGCAGATTTATAACAGGATATTTAACACTCCAGTAAGTAATTATAGAGAGATTTCCATGATTTTTATCACCTCTTCTGACTCAGTGAGTTAGGAAAGCATCAGAAAAGACAGAGGAAAAGCTTGTCATCTCAATGATTTTGTAACTGTTAAGCCATTGACAGAATGCCTGCAGTGATGATTTTTAGTACTGCTTATCCCCATTGATTCTTCCATTTTTATAAACAAAAAGAAGCTGCTGAATGTACCTTTGGTTAAAATGTAATAGTTCAGATGTAAGAGTGATGATGAACTTGGCAATAAATTGGGTGAGCTGAATAATTTGTATGCTATTAAATGAAGGAAAAAAAACAAACCACAAAAAACACTTCTTTTCCAGGAATATGAGGCCTTGACCAAACAACCATCTTGCAATCCTGATGTTTGGGTGAACCTTGCGTGTACCTACTTCTTTCTGGGAATGTATACACAAGCTGAACAAGCAGCCTTGAAAGGTGAGATGTATGTCTCTGAGTGATGAAATGAACTGTTGACTTGAACACCTAAAATGATTTCCAGAAAAAGTATATGATGCTTTTTTTTCAGAGTAAAAAATAAAGGATACTTTTGAACAAAGAGGGTTTTTTCTCTCTCTTTTTTTTTCTTCTTTTTGTTCAGGGCAGAATTTATAACGTGATTTGTTCCCTAAGAATACCTTGGGCAAGTGGAACAGCTGGAACTGAAAGAAGCATCTGGAAAATAATTTCTCTTATTAATTTCTAAATACAAAACCTAGCATATGCTGACCAGCAGCAAAAATTTACTGTTCTTTTGGCTGACTGCATATCTCTGAGCCACTGCAGATGAAGCTAATGAAGATAGTGAAATAATCAATAAATAACATGAGAGAATTCAGCAGTTTTAGTAACTTAGTAGATGGTCTTACTGCTTTTTTAGTTAGATATTAGGGATCTGGTTATAAGGTGTGCACTTTGCTGCACCACATTATTAAGTTTCCATGTTGATTTGAACATGCATGGAATCTAATTTAAAGAAGGATGGAAGTTAGATTCCAAGGCACTTTTTTACTGCCTAAAAATGTTTCTGCAGTTTGATTTTGTTACCCATCACTTTCTGTTTATCTTAGTGACTTATATTATTTCTCATCATCATGTATCTCAGTGCTTCCTAAGTACAATTAATAGCAGTGGTGTTCTCAGTCAGCTTTTGACTCTCACTTTTTTAGGATAAGACTCTTACGGAGTCTTGTTTGTTTGTTTCATTCTTCATTTCTTTAATCCTAGGCTGAAAATAGGAAAGGGAGAAAATTACTGTGCATTTTCTGCTACTGTGTTAGAACACCTTCAAAGAGGACAGTATTGTCAGTATTTTTTAGAGATAATTAGATTCTGGTAACCCTTTAAAATTCCCTGAACAATCATCCTGAACTTGATTCCCACAACTGAAAATGTTGTGTTTCCAACTACGAAAGGTTTCCTGCAGAGATGTGTATTCCATATTCTTGATTAGTGATCCATATTGTTCAAGAAGTGTGTAAAATTCTGGTATTCACAAGTGATAATGTAATCCTTAAAGTACTATAAGCTTGAGTTTAGGAGATTACAATCTAGGACATGGACTTGAAATCTAAAAATAATTGGGCAATAGATCTGAGGTGTCACTATACCTGAACCACAGAGGAAGCAAGCGGCTGCATCCTTTACCAGTTGGAGATGGCTCGTTGTCATCAGCTTCCCAGAGGGTAAATTACAGTTATCCATCCTAGAGATGACAGATACACAGCTGGTCATGCATCTTTAGAGCTGTGAGCTGTAACTGAGGGAAGGTTAATTCTTTCCTGCTCCCCAGATCATTTCTTGGTAGCATGGCAAGGGGTAGGGTAGGTGGTGTGGTGAACAGTGCTCAAGTGGCAGAAACAAAAGGCAGGAACATTAAGAAAGGAGTGCATGACATGGGAATGTAGCTGAGGGATGAAACAGAAAATAGCTAAGCAGTAATGTTACTTCCTGATCTTTATGTAATTGTGCAAGTAAGGCAGCATGCCTGATTTTATACTGAGATGCTAGGCCTTTGTTGTGAACGTTGTAATACTGATGATTCCTAGCTGCTTAAGCTTGGTGGGGAGGCAGTCACAGCTGAAGATCTGTAACACTTGGGAGCTTCCAGTGGAGAAAGGAGAAGTGTTGTAGATTCTCCTTTCCACATCCATCATTTCGGCCTTTCCTACACTAAAGTTGAATCATCTTATTTTCACTGAAAGTGTATCCTCTTTTGGTTTATTTTAGTGTCTTTCAGTAGCATCGGTGACGATTTTTCTCAGTACATTAATAGAAGAACCTACAGTGTCTTATGATTTCTTCCGTGGTTTTGCAGAGATCCAGAAGCAACAAAATACTTCATTGAGCTGTAAGCACAACAGGGTGAAGTCTATAGAATGCCACCATTTATCCACTACTGCCTTTAAGTCTGCTGTAAGAGTGATAGACATCATTAGTGTTGGGCTGCTTACCATTGCTATTTTGGGAATACACTGCCAGACTTTTTTGCATACTGTTTGATGTTTATTGATTATTGCTGCAGTTGTCATTCCCCTGAAAGCAGCACAGCACTAAAACAAATGAAGGAGAAGTAATTTATTTTCATTTATAATTCTAAATTCCTATGGCATTGGAGTCTCTGCATGAAAGGGAATGTGAATGTCAGCTAGCTTTCTGGAATAGCTCGTCTGCACAAAACTATAAGTATCTGGAAATTAAGTAGAAGTTCCTTCTTGCCATTTACTGTTGCCATTACTTAAGAAAATTGTTAACTGAGGAAAAAATATGAAGAATGTTTAAAAATCAGGAAATGAGAGTTAAAGGCCATGAGGTAATTATTGCATTTCATAAAAGATCGCTTGCGTTCTATTCTGGAGCAAGACTTTATTTTTTAATAGATGTTTGTCATTACTTAAATAAAACTTAATTGAATATTCTCTCAGGAAATAATAAGTCTGTGCATCAAAAGTCATATAAACCAGAATTACTGGAAACATAACCTAAGAAGTGGAATAAAAAGTCAGTAGAGGAGAATCCTTTTTTTGAAGGTTCTTCATGATAGATGTACTTTATCTCCTCTATGCCTTCTGCCAAATTCCTTTCAGATATTTCTGGCCTCTTTTTCCTTCTGGCCTCTTATAGAATCATAGAATCACAAGGTTAGAAAGGACTTAGAAGATCATCTAGACCAACTGTCCTCTCATTACCATTGCTGCTACAAGCTACTAAACCATATCTTGTAGCTCCTCATCCAGACGCCTCTTGAACACTGCCAGGGATGGCGACTCCACCACCTCCCTGGGGAGCCATTCCAGTGCCTGACCACCCTCTGAGAGAAAAAGTGTTTCCTTATGTCCAATCTAAACCTCCTCTGGTACAACTTGTGGCCATTTCCTCGGGTCCTGTTTGTTGCCTGGGAGAAGAGGCCAAACCCCTCATCACCACAACCTCCCTTCAGGAACTTGTAGTGTGCAATGAGCTCTCCCCTGAGCCTCCTCTTCTCCAGAATAAACAATCCCAGCTCCCTCCTCATAAGATTTGTGCTCCAGACCTCTCACCAATTTCGTTGTCCTTCTCTGCACACGCTCCAGGGCCTCAATGTCTTTCTTGTAGTGAGGGGCCCAAAACTGAACACAGTACTCGAGGTGCGGCCTCACCAGTGCTGAGTACAGGAGGATGATCACCACTCTGCTCCTGCTGGCCACGCTATTTCTAATGCAGGCCAGAATGGCATTGGCCCTCTTTGCCACCTGGGGATGTTATAGTTCCTGAACCTGTGGTGAAAGTAGTGTTACTTAAGTCAGCAACTGTTGTTCCATAGTAATACCATATCAAAGCTTCCAAGTGATGCATTGTTTATTACTTCTGCCTCAGTGCTTTAATGCATGGGGCTGAACATATGTTTTCCTTAGTGTATATCAGCCCATCTTGCTGTGTAAGAATGCAGCCAACTCTTCATCATGGCTTAATACATAATAATACATGTATTAATTCTTCATTATAAAACCAAGTAGTCTTATGTTGCATTCCCAGTCCTATGCCTTCAAGAAATAAATGACAAGGACCAGAAACTGAACCTGCCACATTTGCACAGAAATGCTGGCAACTAAACCTGGTGTTTAGAAGAAGCCTGTACAGTCCTCTCAGAAGCCTTTGGCTAGCACTGCATTAAGAAAAAACACAAGAACCAACAGTATTCTTCTAAACCACAAAATACATGCCAGCAAATGTGATTTGCACATAAGTGAGGCTGCAAAAAAAAACCCCAAAAAACAAAAAACAGTCTCTTTATTTTAAATGTGGAGATTTACAATTAAATGTAAGCTTCATGCACGGATAGAGTTGTATTAGCTTGTCATTAGACGTTTTTTTCCTTCTATTTTTTGCTGGGCAGTGCCTTATAATTAATTTACTTCTTCACAGCACTTCGTGTATCAGCTCAGAATGTGGTTTAACTGAACAGATACTTCTCATTTCAGCCTATGCAGGAAGGAGCAATATTGCACAAAAGCAAAACAGAGATGAATTAATAAGAACGGTGGCATTTTCCAAACCAGTTTTGCTTATTCATGCACAATTGTTTGCCAGGTGTCAGATAGTTGTCACCAATGAAAATGTGCAGTTACAAGAGAGCATGGAAACATTGCTGGATTTTCTTTTCCTTTAGGCCAGTCTTTCCCTACATGCAAAATTATTTGTTGTCTGCTTGTGCTGTATTTCTTGAGAACAGAAGTTCATTTTCATTGCGTTTTAGCTGTTTTTTTTAGAACAGCTGGGTTTGAACTCTCAAAGTGCACACAAGAAAGTATCAAATTATAAATCTTTAAACTTTAAAAACTACTATCTGTATTTCGGTTTGCTGGTGTTTTGTTGCTTGTGTTTGGTTTGTGTGCTGGATTTTTTATTTGCTTTTTAAAGTATAGTGGAATCCACATGACAGAAATAACCATTTTTGTTTCAGTCATCTTCAACTTACTGTGCTCAGGCATGCCTGAAATGAAATGCATGTGTACCACAAGGAACTGAACACAGTTGTACTGACTTTTAAGTATAACAGAGAATAAAAGTATTTGAGGAAAGTGAAAATTTCAGTGAGTTACCTCTGCAGGTTTCATGTGAGAAAATTCTCAACAGTTGAGCTATTTAAGTGTGTATAAGTATGAACCTCAGTGTTGGACTCTGTTTTTTCCTGACATTTTCCCCTTACCGTTGCACTTTCCCTCAACCAGAGAGACTGTGGTTCTAAGGCACAGAGGGCTTCATTCAGCTGTGTTCAGGTGAGCAGGGCGTTGTTTCTCAGGGACAGCATAATACGGTTTTCTTTGGTCATATTTTCCATGTTACCTGGATGAAGCCTTCTCATCCCTGTTCCACCCTTGCCCCCTCCCAGCTCTGGCAGTTTCAGATGTATTCTACACCTGTTAGCACGTGGAGTACTCTATAGATCCATGTCAACTATGACTTTAGTCCCTGAAACACCAGCACTGATAATTACAAAAATTCTAGCATAGAGATATTGTTGCATTTCTTAGGTGGAAAGAGATATGTCCAGTCCGACTGTCTCAGTGATTTCTTCAGTACAAAGCCAATCCTAGACACAGAAGCAGGGTCCAGTTTATCGCAGTGCAGCATGGTCATTGTGATACCTAGATTTCTAAATGCTGACAAATAGACAAACAAAAAAAAAAAAAGAAAGCAGTCTTCTTAAAAAGTAGGACAGGAAAAGAGATTTGTGCTTTCTTATGACAATGACATTTGATAACAGAGTAGTAAAAGAGCAAGTCTAGTGTTTCTCAAAAAATGGTTCTTTGATGATGAGGCACTTTCACTCCTTCCTGCCCCAGTGATTAACAGCAGCTTTATTTAATTTTATTACTTGACTGCATCTGGAAATTAATCTGACTTTGTTCATAGGTCTCTCAAAAAATGAATTTAGCACTGGGAAAAAATAAACTGCTCTTATTGAATGTTTCCATGGTTCTGCTTATAATGTCAACAGGACTACATTTTTTTTGTTGTTTTTGACTCTCCTCTTCCTTGCCTGACACCATGTAAAAAGGTTGTATTTTAAAGAATATAAGATGGATTCTATCAGGTAATACTGTATCTTACAAAGTGGGACGTTTTTTCCTATTCCATATGTCTAAGCAAACCATCAGAACTTGGGTTTCACCTTTTGCCTGGTTTTAGGCATAGAATAACGTGGACTGACCCTCCAGCTCTTGCCAACGAGTAAATAACAATTTCAGTGTCAGATCAAATGCCAGATTTGTGAGTGCAGCACTACCGTCATTGGTTGACCAGTGAAACAATAATTCCTCAGTTTAGGTTCTTGAGGGAATACTGCTTGCAAGTCACTTACAGAGGAATTAATGCTAAAGCCTACTAAAAAAAAATACAAAACCTATGCAAAAAAAGGAACGTTGATGTCTTTGTTCGCTGGACTGTGGTTATACAATATGTTATTTTCAGGGTAAATCCCACAAATTGTCCTGCTTGTATTTCTGGAGTCTTTGATGACCAAATGTTTTGAATTGCAAAGAGTGGTTGCGGTTGGTTGAAGTTTTGCATGAAAGCACATGTGGAGTCCATGTGCAACCTTTGTAAACTTTGATACGGGAAACTATCAATTAATGCTAAGGAGTGGCATCACTGTGGGCAGCACGTAGAAGAACTTTTTTTAAGTCAAAGTACTCCAGCTTTCTAACTCAGTGATGAAATAGTCTCTGGAACGTACTGCAATGTCAATAATAACACTACTGCTGCTTACACAATATTGATTGCAGATCAGAAACACTTTCCTTTCCTTTATTAGGCCAATGAGAATTCCCTAATAGATCCCAATGAGAATTCCCTGATAGGTCCTAGACTGAAGGCCATGTAGCTTTGTAACTACTTGATCCTTGGATAGTAATACTTGGCAAGATATTTTGGTTTTGTGAAAACTCTTGTACCGCCTTTTCCTTCTAGTACTCCTCTATACTAGAAAGTCTTTAGAGAGAAAATTTGCTGTCTTTTTTTTTACTAGACATAGTTGGAGAGAGTACATAAAGTTTGGCAGTGCCCGTCTGATGACAGTGGCCTGGTTCGTTTTTGGCATTGTTATGAATTACAGTTTCTGTATTATAATAGTAGAGAAAAAGTAAGAAGTATGGAAATCTGTCCCTAAATTGCCGTTTAAAATAAATCTAATTTATTGCTAGAAATTTCCATCTTTGAGAGGGAAGAGAAAGAGGTTTTGGTGGTTTAAGCTCTCTTTCATGGTTTAGGATGTCAGAAGAATTGTAGCGTTGTGTTACAGGCCACTGCTTTGCTAACTCTGCATTTTCTTGGCCCTGTAAACACAGTAAGTAATTCTGTTCTTTGTAAAAATTCCATGTAAATCCTGGGTTGCCAGCTGGTTGGTCTGAGCAAAAATGAGAGTGCTCATTAGCTGAGTAGGCTGAAGAAAACACAGGAAACAAGGAAAGGCTTTTTGGAAGATTGCTCCCAAAAGAAGTTAATAGCTCTGTTGACTAAGAACCTTCCTCAATCTCAGTGAACAACAAGGGTCTCTGTAGTCACTTAAATCTCAGCAGTTAATAATTTGTGCAGTATGAAATGTGTTAAATGCAATTCCTAATCCTGTTAGAGCCAGAAGTTTTGAGGACTTAAGTGACTTCAGAAAGCCACTCTTCTCTCTTCATGTCTTAGTTTGAATCTTATCTGCTCTGAGTACAGGAGTACATTAATGTACATCTGAGTACATTAATGTGCCTTTTGTTCCTCTGGACTGAATAAATATTAGAACAGTGTATGATATCATCACATAAACAAATGGTAGCAGCACTGGAATTTGCAGTATACTGAAAATTGACAAGATTCCTAGAAATATGAATCACAATTTACTTCAAATATTACACATTATAGAAAGAACCTTGATTATGAGCTTGTCTGTTGCTGCCTTTTTTAATTCTATGAGAGATGTGCTGCGTGGCATCAGAAAAAAACACTTTAACCAGAAGGACCAGCAGAGAAATGGTAGTGCAGTTATTCAGTTTTAAGACTCATGGAAGGAAGAGGCCAATGAAAAAGTATTTTCAGCAGGGATTTCAAAAGAAATGGACAGGGAATGAAGATGGGAAGCAGGAAGGCTTTAAAACCAATTCAAATTGCTGAAGTGAAGTACAGTGAAGAACTGTATTTGGGCTAGTTAATGAAAAATACCTGGGTGTGCATGTCTGTTGAGAAAATTAAAATAAAAACTAGATGTCCTGAATTGTTCTTTGCAGAAATACTTACTGAATTTTCCTTTCAGCACCTAAGAGTCGTCTTCAGAACCGTTTACTCTTTCACCTGGCACATAAGGTACAATGTCTTTTCTTCACTCGTGCTTTGCTTTGTTTTCTTTGGTAATTTGTAATGTGTTCTGGCAATCTGGGCAAATCATTAAAATGTCTATGGTGGAAGGAGAACAAAGATTTTCTGCAACCACTCTCCTGTAATAAAATATGGAGGAGAAAGCAAGTGTGAAAACCAGATCTTGGAATAGATGCCCTCAGCAAGTATCTACAAAAAGCCTTACCAACCAGATTCATGCAAGTCGTACAATAGGAACCTGGTGGTATTTTTTATTATGAAGAACCTGAGACTTTGAGCAGAATCAGAAATGCATACACTAGTGTTTTTTTTTTTCTTTTAAGTTATCAAAGTTTCCTAATTTGCAGCTGCATTATACTTAGCAGTTTGACCAAGAAGGTTCATAAGGTATTTCTGATCCTCATAAATGATTCACTGTCCAAAAAGTAATCATGTTTATGGCATGAGACTTAATTAAATTTCAACAACAGTTAAATGATTGTTTCAGTTACCACGTGTGGCTATCTTCCCTTCCATTTGCTTTTGTACCATCCTTCCTGTATGATACCCAGCCAGTAGTGTGCTACTGAAGAGACTGAGTTTTGGGCAAAATAAAATACAAGTTCTGCATGTTAGCTTAGATGCTAGATTCTCTTCACTTAAATTTCTGTTGGTTTAGAAGCGTAATCTTAAAATGTTTCTATAGCAACATGGGTACTTAAAAGATGTCCATGATAAAAAGCACTGGAATAACTGATTTGAGTAAAATGATTGCTAGATAGCCTCAACTTTGCTTATACAAGTATAAGATGATTGTTGAACTCTGTTGCTTTTTTATACCCTAGTGCGTTTGTTACGTGCATGACAGCAGTGCTTTTAAAAATCAGTGCTTTAACTGGAATTTTGAAGGAATGATGGAGGAGAATTTGCTAGTGTTGTAAAGAAGTATTGTGAAAGTTAATGCTTGAGTGTTGGCAGGACTTCCATTTTTCTGCTCTCCATGAGAAATAAGATTTCATTTGTTAGCAGAAAAAAAACTGCCAAATTGAATAGTAAATTAAATCCTGCATTGCAGAATTATATTTGTGAAATAACTTAACTGATTAATTAAGCTCTCTTATCCAGCAAGGCACACGATGTGTAATTATGTCTAAATCACAACTTAACGGAAAACGCATGCTTAGTTTTATCTGTTTACAACTGGTCTGCTTCTTAATGTTTGGCTTTCTCCACTTTCAAATTAACTTTGAAGTAACATCCAGATGTTAAAAATGAATCACTTGCTGCTTGCTAGCGAGGACAGAACTAATAATTAACTTAAAATGTATTGCTCATTGAACTCTTCTGAGAATGTCTCACTTTCTGTTCTAGTTCAGTGATGAGAAGAAACTGATGAGCTCTCACCAAAATCTGCAAGACATTACAGAGGATCAGCTTAGCTTGGCATCTATCCACTACATGCGGTCCCACTACCAAGAAGCTATTGATATCTACAAATGCATTCTTCTTGAAAATCGGTGGGCATTTCTACTCTAAACCTTACTTTGGTGTCTCTGATATTGTTGTAATTGAATAACAATTCTGATGATCAGTCTGGTGAGCCTTGCTTTTGATCACTGACTTCTGCTTTACCTGTTGCTCTTTCTAAGAAGTGGTTATGTAGAAAGTTCTTTGCATTTCTTTAAGTATTATGTTTTTTCTATCATATTCTACTTCTTAGTTCATAACTTAAAAAGGAACAAAATGAATTCTTAAGCGGCTGGAAAAACAGTTTGGTAAAATAGAAATTGCAACCCCAAAATACGTAGCTGTCTTTTGGCACTGTCTCCTCTTGATTGCTTTAGAGAAAGCGGAGTGCGCTTCATAACGTACATATGTAATTTAATGCTCAGGAAAGAGTTCTTGAAATTCTAAATCTGTAGAAGCAATCATGCAAAGCTAAGCAAGTAACCTTTGTAACAATTATCTTTTTACTTACTGTTGCCACAAATATCTGTCTTATTTCTGTGCCTAGTTCTTCTGTTTTCATAGCTTGCAGTAGCCTGTTTTGTTTTCTAAAAAAAAAAAAATTTATTTCTAAGATAATAAGATCTGTTGAAATGTTTTCAAAGTTTTAAGTGCGTATAAATGTTTTCACACGCATTGCACAGAAAATCCTATTCTGCCAGGATAAAAGTTGTTATTTTCTGTGGATTTCCTTAGTATGAATTACCACATTTTTAAAGACTTGCAAACCAACAATTTTGTCAGTAATTGTATTGGAATAGCTGCCATTGAAAAAACTCATGCATGTCTGTTAATGGATCTGTGCAACTTACATCACAAACCAGAGATATGAAGATACCTAACAAGTATTTAAAAATCCCAAATTTGATGTGTTTGTTGAAGACATAGGGCTTCATCACTGATTTTAATATTCTGTAATATAACTGTCTGGCGGATTGAAATATTATCTTAAATGCTCTTTTCTCCGTTCTGCAGGGAGTACTTGGCTCTGAATGTGTATGTGGCTCTATGCTATTATAAACTGGATTACTATGATGTATCACAAGAAGTGCTAGCTGTTTATCTTCAGCAAGTTCCTGACAGCACCATTGCTCTTAACCTCAAGGCTTGTAACCATTTCCGACTATACAATGGAAAGGCTGCTGAGGTATCTATTTGACAGCCCTTCAGTTTGCCATCATTTTAGTTCAAGACATCCCTTAGGCATTTCTTTTCCTTGTTATCTTTCTTAGTCAGTTGATCATGTTGATAATGGCCTAGTATCACATCACTGTGTCCTGTTAGGAGTTTAACCTACTTCAATTACTCTAGTATTAAGCCATCTGTACACATGGTGCACACACAGTGGTTTTACTCTTTTCTTGGTCCACTTTTGACCTTATGTCTGTGGATTATTCAATTTGTAAAAATCATCATATAAAAGTGGGAAGGCACAACTCTTCCAGTGACCCAGCACTGATGGAGATGTTTCTGTCAGTTCTGGGACAAACACAAACCTCCATTAATGTCTGTGTGCTTTTTTGTGTGTTATTATTAAACTTTTTGAATATATGTAATTCCAGGCAGAACTCAAGAACTTGACGGACAGTGCCTCATCATCTTTTGAGTTTGGGAAAGAGCTCATTAAGCATAATCTGGTAAGTAATGTGCTTCTTGAGTTTCATGGGGTCTGCAGTCATTTGTAGACTTTTTTTGAAGACTTATGAAAGGGAATATTTTGAGATCTGCAAACACCTGTATCTCTGCTGCCCTGTAAGTTCCGTTCCAGAAAACTGGCCTGTATAATCAATGTACCATCAAGTTTGTTGCTTTTTTTTACCCTGGCATTTTCTCTGACAGTTTGAGACTGTATCACAAAAATAATAATGTTGTTGCTTTTACACAAAAGGCATATCATAATAATTCATAGCCTGTAAGAATACTCTAGCAAGATATTTTGTAGAGACTAGTCAACTAGGATAGTATAGAAACAAGCCAGAATGCGTGACCTTGAACTGTCAACTCAATGTTGTCTACAATTGACTATGATGTCAGTGGAATTAAGATAACTCAGGAAAATGGTCTTTATCAAAATAGTACTTGACAAGCAGTGCATGGGGAAAAAGATACCGACTCAAGCCAAAGTATTTATGTATTCTGCAGTAAAAGAGTCACTGAGTACCTGTTAATGCTCCCTACAGTGGTATTATTAGTTTGCTGAACAATTGTCAATAGCTATTATTTATCAGACAGTCGTTGATCACAAAACCTAACAGTGATTTCAGACTGGACTTTATAAGTTTAAATTCTTTATTTTGAATGTTGGTCTTTTTGCCAGGAGACTACTGAGTCAGTGTATTAGATTTTTTTTTTTTTTTCTGGAGGAACTGTCATGTAACATTGAAGTATAAAACATTGAATCCTTTATAGATCTAATTGCATTCTAAACAATTGTATGATAGTTATCCTATTTTTTTCTCAAGTGCACAATCATAAGGAAACTAATTTTGTACTTGTTCTCACTTTTATTCTGGGCCATATTCTTTAAAACTTTTGGTATGTAATGTGTCACAGCTTTGAGCTGCTAAAATCTGAGATCAGTCAATCTCTGCTGATGAATTATGTACTTAATGTTCTTTAGAATAAAGGTTGTCATACATATAATTTTATTGTTATATTAAAGCAGGAATTACACTGAAGACAGTCCTGTTGACCTCTTCTTACTATTAACATAGGAATTAAAGAGATCATAAGGAAGATTATAATATACAGTTAGCAATATGCTGCTTTTATTTGCAGGTGGTGTTCCGAGGAGGAGAAGGGGCTTTGCAGGTGCTGCCTCCTCTGGTTGATGTTATTCCTGAGGCAAGACTGAATCTTGTGATTTACTATCTCCGGCAAGGTAAATATGCCTTCCTCTGGCTCTTTCATAGCTTCAGGGATGATTTTTATTTATCTGCTCTCAACTGATTACTCCCCAAAATGCTTTTTATTTTGCAGCAGTATGTAATATATTTCCTTTTCAGTATCTCTGAGAAATAGTAATGTAAACAAATTCCCATAGCTTGTAGAGAAGGGCTGTAATTGTATGCCTTCAAATAAATCTATTTCCACAGAGAATTTGAGGTTTTTGGGTTTGTAGAGATGGCTAAACTGATGAAATAGAAATTGGTTTTGGCAACATTATAGGGATTGTGTCAAAAGACCTTGTTAAAGTCAAGCATGTGCTACTATTTCCTTATCTATACAAGTAGGCATCCATCGGGTCAGTCGGTATGCTTTGACATTGGTAACTCTGCATTTGCCGCTCCTAGCAAACACTGTGTCCAGTATTATTGTAATCAATATTATTGAAAGCAATATTAGTATTATTATCCATTATATTACTATTAACAATATTATTGAGGAAGATATGTTTCAAATTGATCTCTACTTATACAGAAGCAAAGCAAATCTGCGTCACTTAAAAAACAGTCTGTTTACTCATTGCTGCCAAACTTACAATAATTTCAGTTAGGTTCCATTCTTTGTTATTCAAATAACATGCATGCTGGCAAAGGAATGCTACAGAGTTAGGATAAAAATGTACTTATGCTATGTCTTCATTTAAAAATCTGCATAGTGCAACATCATCAGTTAAGAACACTCCCAATGACTCGAGCCATCTCTCCGAAACTTACAAGGTTTCTGATAAAGGCATGCTTTGAACTGGAGAGATTGAAGCACAAATATGCTTCCCATTTCTTCTGTTTAAGGTAGTGAGTTTTAGGGTATTGAAATTCCATCTTAATTTTCTATATTTATTAGAGAACTTCGTCAGAGCCCGAAGAGCAGAATTCTGTGTTGATGGTCTGATAAGAAAGCAGGGCTGCTGTAGTTTCTTTTTCTCCTCATGCCCTGCTGACAAACTTGAATAGCGATCTTGTCTCTTGCTTTGTGCCAACATTGATAAGCTAAGCTAGTCAAAGAAAAAAACCCAAAAAACTATTTCTATTTTTTTTTAATAAAAAGTGATGACTTTTGTATAGCATGTACTGGCTTACTATGTGGCTGCTCTAGGGAATGGGTAGAAAAGCAGAGTTGTTGGTCAGGGATGAGTTGGAGCTTGAGATCTCCATATTGCCCTAAGTCACCCTGGAGTACTGTCACCATGCTGTCTGGATGGTATGTACTGTCAAAAAGGAAGCTTATTTTGATAAGGTTTGTTCTTATAGGCAGCTGGTATAATGCTGTATTAACAACGTTTTGTCAGTTCAAAGGGCACCTTCATAAGGTTTAGGATATTTTCAGTTACTGTTTCTCGGGAAGATGCAAAGTTGCCTATTGAATCCAAACTTTACATTTAAACTTCTATGCTAGTAGTGTTTTTGCTTGTTAGAAGTAGGATCAGGTAAGAAGTGCTGGACAGATTTTGAAATATTGATAAGAAAAAAGTTTGATAAGAAAAGAAGATTGATAAGAAAAGAAGTTTCTCTTCAGAAACATCTTACCTTATCCTGCATACGGAGTAAATAAATATGAAAAGAGATACAACAAGAAAGTAATGGATTTATTATCTTGACCTTGTACTGTTGGAAAGTCAGCCACTAGATTATGAACAAGGAACCGAGTCATCTCTACTAGGAAAACTGTAGTAATAAAGAAGCTATTACTCACACCATGTTTGTTATTCAAGTTCTAGAAAACCATCACCATTGTGATATAAATTCACTGTGATTTATAGGTACATTTCTCTTCCTGTCTAAATGCTTTATTTCTTCATCTGTGACTATAGGGGAATGTTGTAGAGGATGAGTGATTTGTTCTAATACAACATGCCATGATTTGTCATGCATTCTAACATCTGGTATTTCAGATGATGTGCAGGAGGCTTATAACCTGATTAAAGACTTGGAACCTACAGCTCCACAGGTAATTGGAAAATGATGTCATGGTACACAGACAGGTTATAAATTAGTATGAATTCTGCCACATACAAAACTGGTATCCTGCGGATAGCTTGTTCCATTCCCACTCTTAAAACTCTCATGTTTTATCCTTTTATCAATGATAGATTGAACAGTCATCCATAGAATATTATTTGTACAAACATGAGTACCTAGCATGTTTAGTACTATACTGCCCAGGGTCAATTGAAAATGCAGCTCTTTGTGCAGATTTGATTCTAGGGAGCTGACCATTACTGTGTAGATAAAAGCTCTCTTCCAACTACAGCTGCTTGTCACTTCTCCCTCGGTGGTGATTATCACCATCCCTCAAGATCTGCTAGCTCAGACACTCATGTGGTTTGTCCTGAAGCCATTTCAATAAAAATGAGCTAGATTAGATTCAACGTGTTAAATAATAGGTCTCTTCTAATCCCATCTCACTTTGGCTGCCATGAGTGAAAACTGCAATATCCCTTGACTGCTACTGTCATTTTCTTTTGTGGCCAGCATCTCTAGTCTCTGATTTATTCCTGTTTGCAGTTTAGTTTCCAAAGATCACGTAA